>NC_090922.1:1481126601-1481728647 GCF_040938575.1 Ambystoma mexicanum
ACCAGCCGTGGCGCAGAGTGGCGCATCGACCCTGCAGCAGCGCCAGTTACGCCCCCAACCCCTCCACGTGCGCCATGCACAGCGCACAAATCCTGTACATGGCGCATAGGCCCCCAACCACAAAAACGCCTGTAAAACTCCCCGCACACCCCTCCGAATACATGTACACCCCGGCGCGGGGAGTTTCACACGCGATTGGCCCTGTGGGAGCGGGGTACGTGTATTACTGGGGTTCGCGGGAAGTTTCACATGCGATTGGCTCTGTGCGATCGGGGTACGTGTATTACTGGGGTTCGCGGGAAGTTTCACGCGTGAGTGGCCCTGTGCGAGCGGGGTACGTGTATTACTGGGGTTCGCAGGAAGTTTCACACGCGATTGGCCCTGTGCGAGCGGCGTACGTGTATTACTGAGGTTCGCGGGAATTTTCACATGCGATTGGCCCTGTGCGAGCGGGGTACGTGTATTACTGGGGTTCGCGGGAAGTTTCACGCGTGAGTGGCCCTGTGCGAGCAGAGTACGTGTATAACTGGGGTTCGCGGGAAGTTTCACACGCGATTGGCCCTGTGCGAGCGGGGTACATGTATTACTGGGGTTCGCGGGAAGTTTCACACGCGATTGTTCCTGTGCGAGCGGGGTAAGTGTATTACTGGGGTTTGCGGGAAGTGTCACACGCGATTGGCCCTGTGCGAGCGAAGGGTACGTGTATTTCTGGGGTGCACGTGAAGTTTCACACGCGATTTCGCTGTCAGAGCGGGGTATGTGTATTTCGGGGGCGCGCGTGAAGTTTCACACGCGATTTCGCTGTCAGAGCGGGGTACATGTATCCAGTGTGGTGCGCGGGGAGTCCTACACGTGAATTGGCAGTGTGGGTCCTCCCAGGTGTCCCCTCTACCCCCTCCACGGCCCCTGCAGGCAGCCCACACCACAGGGGACTGCCCTGCACCCCTGGTCATGTCACGCAAGCAGCCCATCCACCATGGGCATGCCCCACAGCCAAGCCACATGCCACGTTGCAATATGATCACCAACTCATGTCCCCCAGCACCCCCACCCCCCAGCAGTGAGGGGCACCTGACAGCAGGCCCCCACTCATGTCCCACTCATGTCCCCCAGCACCCCCACCCCCCAGCAGTGGGGGGCACCTGCCAGCAGGCCCCAACTCATGTCCCCCTGCACCCCCACCCCCCAGCAGTGAGGGGCACCTGCCAGCAGGCCCCCACTCATGTCCCACTCATGTCCCCCACCCCCCAGCAGCGAGGGGCACCTGCCAGCAGGGCCCCACTCATGTCCCCCTGCACCCCCACCCACCCCAGCAGTGAGGGGCACCTGCCAGCAGGACCCACTCATGTCCCACTCATGTCCCCCAGTACCCCCACCCCCCAGCAGTGAGGGGCACCTGCCAGCAGGACCCCACTCATGTCCCCCTGCACTCCCACCCCTCAGCAGTGAGGGGGCACCTGCCAGCAGGCCCCCACTCATGTCCCACTCATGTCCCCCACCCCCCAGCAGTGAGGGGTACCTGCCAGCAGGGCCCCACTCATGTCCCCCTGCACCCCCACCCCCAGCAGTGAGGGGCACCTGCCAGCAGGCCCCTACTCATGTCCCCCTGCACCCCCACCCCAGCAGTGAGGGGCACCTGCCAGGATGCCCCCACTCATGTCCCCCTGCACCCCCACCCCCCAGCAGTGAGGGGCACCTGCCAGCAGGCCCCCACTCATGTCCCACTCATGTCCCACAGCACCCCCACCCCCAGCAGTGAGGGGCACCTGCCAGCAGGCCCCCACTCATGTCCCCCTGCACCCCCACCCCCCAGCAGTGAGGGGCTCCTGCCAGCAGGCCCCCAATCATGTCCCCTGCTCCCCCACCCCACAGCAGTGAGGGGCACCTGCCAGCAGGCCCCCACTCATGTCCCACTCATGTCCCCCTGCACCCCCGCCCCCCAGCAGTGAGGGGCACCTGCCAGTAGGCCCCCACTCATGTCCCACTCATGTCCCCCTGCACCCCCACCCCCCAGCAGTGAGGGGCACCTGCCAGCAGGCCCCCACTCATGTCCCCCTGCACCCCCACCCCCAGCAGTGAGGGGCACCTGCCAGCAGGCCCCCACTCTTGTCCCCCTGCACCCCCACCCCCCGGCAGTGAGGGGCACCTGCCAGCAGGCCCCCACTCATGTTCCCCTGCACCCCAACCCCCCAGCAGTGAGGGGCACCTGCCAGCAGGCCCCCACTCATGTCCCCCTGCACCCCCACCCCCCAGCAGTGAGGGGCACCTGCCAGCAGGCCCCCACTCATGTCCCCCTGCACCCCCACCCCCCAACAGTGAGGGGCACCTGCCAGTAGGCCCCCACTCATGTCCCACTCATGTCCCCCTGCACCCCCACCCCCCAGCAGTGAGGGGCACCTGCCAGCAGGCCCCCACTCATGTCCCCCTGCACCCCCACCCCCAGCAGTGAGGGGCACCTGCCAGCAGGCCCCCACTCTTGTCCCCCTGCACCCCCACCCCCCGGCAGTGAGGGGCACCTGCCAGCAGGCCCCCACTCATGTTCCCCTGCACCCCAACCCCCCAGCAGTGAGGGGCACCTGCCAGCAGGCCCCCACTCATGTCCCCCTGCACCCCCACCCCCCAGCAGTGAGGGGCACCTGCCAGCAGGCCCCCACTCATGTCCCCCTGCACCCCCACCCCCCAACAGTGAGGGGCACCTGCCAGCAGGCCCCCACTCATGTCCCACTCATGTCCCCCTGCACTCCCACCCCCCCAGCAGTGAGGGGCACCTGCCAGCAGGCCCCCACTCATGTCCCACTCATGTCCCCCTGCACCCCCACCACCAGCAGTGAGCGGCACCTGCCAGCAGAGCCCCACTCATGTCCCCCTGCACCCCCACCCCCCAGCAGTGAAGGGCACCTGCCAGCAGGCCCCCACTCATGTCCCCCTGCACCCCCACCCCCAGCAGTGAGGGGCACCTGCCAGCAGGCCCCCACTCTTGTCCCCCTGCACCCCCACCCCCCGGCAGTGAGGGGCACCTGCCAGCAGGCCCCCACTCATGTCCCCCAGCACCCCCACCCCCCAGCAGTGAGGGGCACCTGACAGCAGGCCCCCACTCATGTCTCCCAGCACCCCCACCCCCAGCAGTGAGGGGCACCTGCCAGCAGGCCCCCACTCATGTCCCCCTGCACCCCCACCCCCCAGCAGTGAGGGGCACCTGCCAGCAGGCCCCCACTCATGTCCCCCTGCACCCCCACCCCACAGCAGTGAGGGGCACCTGCCAGCAGGCCCCCACTCATGTCCCTCTGCATCGTCACCCCCAGCAGTGAGGGGCACCTGCCAGCAGGCCCCCACTCATGTCCCACTCATGTCTCCCAGCACCCCCACCCCCCAGCAGTGAGAGGCACCTGCCAGCAGGGCCCCACTCATGTCCCCCTGCACCCCCACCCCCCAGCAGTGAGGGGCACCTGCCAGCAGACCCTCACTCATGTCCCACTCATGTCCCCCTGCACCCCCACCCCCCAGCAGTGAGGGCCACCTACCAGCAGGCCCCCACTCATGTCCCCCTGCACCCCCACCCCCCAGCAGTGAGGGGCACCTGCCAGCAGGCCCCCACTCATGTCCCACTCATGTCCCCCAGCACCCCCACCCCCCAGCAGTGAGGGGCACCTGCCAGCAGGCCCCCGCTCATGTCCCACTCATGTCCCCCAGCACCCCCACCCCCCAGCAGTGAGGGGCACCTGCCAGCAGGCCCCCACTCATGTCCCCCAGCACCCCCACCCCCCAGCAGTGAGGGGCACCTGCCAGCAGGCCCCCACTCATGTTCCCCTGCACCCCCACCCCTCAGCAGTGAGGGGCACCTGCCAGCAGGCCCCCACTCATGTCCCCCTGCACCCCCACCCCCCAACAGTGAGGGGCACCTGCCAGCAGGCCCCCACTCATGTCCCACTCATGTCCCCCTGCACTCCCACCCCCCCAGCAGTGAGGGGCACCTGCCAGCAGGCCCCCACTCATGTCCCCCTGCACCCCCACCACCAGCAGTGAGCGGCACCTGCCAGCAGAGCCCCACTCATGTCCCCCTGCACCCCCACCCCCCAGCAGTGAAGGGCACCTGCCAGCAGGCCCCCACTCATGTCCCCCTGCACCCCCACCCCCCAGCAGTGAGGGATACCTGCCAGCAGGCCCCCACTCATGTCCCACTCATGTCCCCCTGCACCCCCACTCCCCAGCAGTGAGGGCCACCTGCCAGCAGGCCCCCACTCATGTCCCCCAGCACCCCCACCCCCAGCAGTGAGGGGCACCTGCCAGCAGGCCCCCACTCATGTCCCCCTGCACCACCACCCCCCAGCAGTGAGGGGCACCTGCCAGCAGGCCCCCACTCATGTCCCACTCATGTCCCCCAGCACCCCCACCCCCCAGCAGTGAGGGGCACCTGCCAGCAGGCCCCCACTCATGTCCCCTTGCACCCCCACCCCCCGAAAGTGAGGGGCACCTGCCAGCAGGCCCCCACTAATGTCCCACTCATGTCCCCCAGCACCCTCACCCCCGAGCAGTGAGGGGCACCTGCCAGCAGGCCCACACTCATGTCTCCCTGCACCCCCACCCCCCAGCAGTGAGGGGCACCTGCCAGCAGGCCCCCACTCATGTCCCCCTCTACATGAAATAAAGATGCACAATCATGGCCCACGTCTACACCAAAATACCACAGCACGCCACCCCATTCTTGAGACGCAATAATTTCCCAATCCACCCCACACTGACATGCCTATCTCAAGACACAAACCAAAAGTAAACTATGTACATCAACACATGTCCGTCACACACACATGCTGGTTGGCATTGAACCCACATTTTCACATGCATTAACACAATGAGCGAATCCCAAACAGGGAACTAAAATATGAAAATGTATTATGTACAAAAATAAAGCAATGAAATGAAAGCATAACAAAATAGCAAACATGAAATGAAAAGCATGTGCAAAAGATGAGTAAATGAAAAGTATAACCAATCCAAAGAAATCCGAAAGAAAAATAGTCCAAACTCTCCCTCCACCAACACAAATCCAAAGGAAACGTAAAAAGAAAAATCAATTGATTGATCCATGGTGAAATCAAAAGAAAAAGTTCTAAATATTCCATTGTCCAACTATGTACAATCCATTGTCCAAAAGAAAAATCCATTAATCCATGTTCAAAATCAAATAAATAGTTCAAATAAATCCATTGTCCAACTATGTACAATCCATTGTCAAGGGTCCATGAGCCCAACGAAAGAAATGAAACCTACCTAAGAAACTACCTAATAAAAAAACTATATACAAATGTGTGTGGCATAGTCCATTCACCACAAATCAAAGGAAAAGGAAAAGGAAACCTAACTCTAAAAACTATTTACAATGGCAGCGAGCTAGTCCGACGGCTCACTTCCCGATTTCCCGGGCCAGGGCATCATCGAACTCCTGCTCGATGTCCCGGAGGCGTTCCTCTTCCATGGCCCCGAGGTTTCGCAGGGTCGATGACATGTGGACCTCCACCTCCCTGCGAATTGCCTCGAGGCACTCGGCCCGCTGCGAACCGTGCCTCTTCCGCCCGCTGCCTCTCCGCATCTATGGCCTGGTCCAACCGCTGCCACATGGAAGACACTTCCAATCCTGGGTCCTCCTGCCCTCTGGCCGATGCCTGGCCCTCCGATGTTGAAGGCCCCGAGCCATCATGGCTCCCACCTTGTTGCTGCTGCTGCTGTGCCTGTGCCCTGGCTCTTGCTGCCTGCACGTCCTCCTCCGACTGGGGTGCAGTTGTTGAGGTGGCCACCCCTGCTGGACGTCCGACTCCCGACTGCGGCAGGGATGTGTCCTCCACCAGCCTGGCCGCAGGGTCAGAGGCAGCTCCACAGGGTACCCAGGTGATACATGGGTGGGAAGATGGCATGGAGGACGACTGGCGCATAGGGGGTTCAGGTGAGGAGGGGGTTGGAACAAGGTCCAGCAAACAGAGAAATCCGGCCCTGGTGACCCGTCCCAGTAGGTCAACGCGGTGAACGAGGCATTCGAGATGACGTGCAGTGTCCTCACAAAAACCCTGCAGGTCACCTTGCATGCCCCATTGACGCAACGCCATCCCACTCAGGACAGGCTCAACCCGGTGAGCCCCGGATAGCCACGTCGGCAGGGAGAGGAAGGCCAGTTGTTGTAAGCTGATCCCCTCCCTGAAAGCGGGTCTGGACGTAGGCATCCCTGCTGGTGCGGGCTGAGATGCAGTCACAGGATCGGGGACAGGATTACACACAGGCACCTCTGCGGCGACCTGTGCTGCCTCCTGTCCCTGCCCCCGCACTGCACCACTAGCACCAGTGGAATCCCCACCTCCAGACCCCGTGTCTGTCCCTTCCACGGCCTCCTCCTCCACCAAACCCCCCACCAACCTGGATGACTCCATGCCATCTTCCTCAATCGGACCCTGTGGGGTCTCAGCTGCCCCTTCTGCTGCCGAGGAGTCCAACTCTGACCTCCGCCTCTTGGACCTACCCTCAGCAGCTGCGGCCTGGGACGCGGGACTGGACTCCTCACTCCCTGACGAGATGACAACCTGGGAGGGGAGCCGGGCCTTGCGTCTCCGGCTGGCGGTGCGATCCCTGCCGCCTTGCTCAACAGCACCCTCTCCGCCCTCTTCATCAGTTGACACTGAAGACAGGGAGAGATAGGACACAGGCATCAGGGCACTGTACAATGGACTGATACACACATGACAGTTGCACATGAGTGGCAGTGTCAAACTTCAGACATCGCATCACAATCCCCAGCACACATGTCATTTCAACTCACACACATGAGCAATTCCACAGCAATATCGCACCAGGCAGCACCATCCATACACATACAACAGCATGAGCAGCCGAAGGTGTACCTGACATCATATGAAACACAGGGAGTGAACAAGACAGGCACATACGCCACCACACTTACATGCATGTGTACATCTCCACCAACTGTCGCAGTGAAGAGATCGCCATCCATGTCAAATCTGGAATTCAACCTTCTACATATCAGTGTCACATGCATCCATGTTGCGTCACACTTGCACACTTGTCAAATACACAAACATAAACATTTACACAGTGCAGATACATGCAGCTGGAACCAACATCCATGTGTGACACTACAACGATGCCAACATACATACACAGTAATTCAGACATGTGTGCTCCCACATCTGCATTTGGCCTGCATGCTTACCCACACATACACCTTGAGAGGACTCGCATGTGCAGCCTCACGCCCCTGTACATACGCATCCATACATGCCCCTACAAAAACACATGTGCAACCTGCACACTACTGGCACACCACGACACGCACAGCGTCCAATCAGTATGCATGTACACTTACTGCTCGACTCCAGACAGGTCTGCCTCTCAAGGAACTGGACGTGGAGTGCTGGGCATATGTGTTCCAGGACCCTCATTTGGTGGTCAGACAGGTGGCCCCGGCGCCCCTTGGCATCCGCTGCCTTCAAGAGGCGCCGGGCCTTGTGGAGGGTCCTGGACCTGAAGTCCTCCCAGCGCTTCTTGACATGTTTGATGTCGCGGACTGCCACCCCCTCCTCGTGGATGGCAGCACGATGTCCATCCAGATCCTGGTCCGTCCTTCATAGTCGGCGTGAGAACTTCCAAAGAAGGCATCATACTGCCCCATTACTTGCTCCACCAGGACACCAACTTCCCTGGCACTGAAGCTGGTGGCCCTCTGCCTCTCTGGCTGGGGGTTGCCAGTGGTGTCAGATGGTGGTGTGCCCAACATGGCAACCCCAGAGGCAGGTGTGGGTGGGCAACTGGGTCCTGGGGCTGGGCTGTGGAGCGATGGTATCCCAGTCGGGAGTCTTCAGTTCCTGCAGGGGTGGTCACAACAACTGCAGCCCTGCAGATGGTTGATGTGCAGGCAGCAAATAGCAGGGCACGTGGGCAGCAGGCAGGCAGGCAGCAGCAGATGGCAGGTGAGAGCGTGTTCGGGGCTCTAGGGGGCAGTAATTCGGCCTTCTGGGTAGGAGCATGGTCTTCCGTGTGTTGTTACGTGGCCAGCTTGATACGGAGTGATTTGGCATGTGAAAATCTTGCACGTCTGCGTGTAAATCGAGGAAAGGCCCTTAGCGCTTAAGCCCGTCTGTGACGTTGCGCGCTCTGGCGTTTCCCTCGTGATGTGGGCATAGTGGTTCAGGGCACATGAAAAAACTGCACGTCTGCGTGTGAATGCGTGTAATCCGAGGAAAGGGCCTACGCGTCTGTGACGTGACGCGCAAGGGCGTTTCCCTCAACACGGGTGCATGTTCATCGTACATGTGCAAAAACTGCACGTCCGAGTGTCAGCTCGTGTAATTGGAGGAAAGGGCCTTAGCGCGTACATGCGTAAGTGACGTTGTACATGTGGGCCGGTTTAAAAGGTATGTGTAGGACACCATTTCCTTGTACATGCTTTTCGTGGAGAGCGAGTGGGTGAATTCTGTACTTCTTGTCGGTTCACACGCAATTACTTCACAGCGTTTCAAGTTCGTACTCCCTGTTACCTCTGACAGCATTCATTTTTTTTGTTGGGCCTGTTTCCTCAAACAGCGTTCACTTCTTCTTTTGTCCTGTCTCCTCAGACAGCGTACAATTCTTCTTTTGGCGGGGGTGTTGCCAACGCGCACACGCGCGTCTTTTTCACGTTCTTTTGCCAGGCAGACGTGCTTGCCCCGTGTGTCGCGTACCCCTTCAGAGGTCATTGTAGGCTGCGTGTAACACGCGTACGCTTATTTTTGTGTTTCTGGGTGCCACAGCGTAGTGCGGGTTCATTTTTCCACGCACGTGTTCACAAGGGGTTGCGTGCACGTTATTTTTTTGTTTTTGGGGTGCCTGTGCGTTGCGTGACCCGTCATCTTCCCCCAGGGGTCACAGAAAGCCTTGCTAGAGCACTAGGGTACGAATTCCATCTAGTACCCTACTCCTTTCACCCCCAATTGCCCAGGACAATCGTTTACTGCTACTCCCATACGCACAACAACATCAGTGCCATGGTTGGGAGGTGACCAAGCGGTAAGGGAGGCAAAGGTGGCCGACCTCCAAAAGGTGGGCTTGGTGGGCACGGTAGGGGACGTGGCCAGGATTTGCAGGGTGCCCCTAGACCGTAGCTGACACCATCTCAGCTCAGCCCTTGTTGGACCAGCCCATTGTGGCACCTGAACCGGCACAGGATGACTCCCAGGCTGACTTCCAGGTCAGCAAGTCTATGCCACGTGTGGCAGTGCAAGTTGGAGTCACCAGGCCGCGTGGATCTGGGGCAGCTATGTCATCTGCTGCCCCAAGTAGGCAGGGTGGGGAGGCTGCAGGGGCAGCTGCAGCTCGTTCCACCCCAGCTCTGAGTCTCCCAGCTGGGACAGTGTCGGTCCCGGTCCATCAAACAGACGTTGCCCCTGCCAACGTCACCCTGCAGCCAATGCCTGCACCAAGACCTATGGTCATTGTGCATTTGCACACTCCTAGTACCCAGTCCACCGGTGCTTCTGCCCCTACTGAGCCACTCAGGATCCGCACCACCTTTGAAAAAGAGGAAGAAGGGTGCTATGGCACTACAGGCTAAGACTCCAGACACTGCTACACACTCCGGCACGTCAAGGAAGCCTAGCTTTAATGACGCCGAACTTGATGCACTAGTGGCCTATGTGTCGGCACGTAGCCGCGAAATGGTGGTGACTGCAGGGTGCAAGACCACAGCTGGTCAACGTAAGGCACACTGGCAGACCATCGCGGACATCATTAGTGCCCTTGGATTTATGAGGCGCTCAGCTGATGATTGCTACAAGCGGTGGAATGACCTGAAACGCAGAGAAAAGAACAAGCTGGCCTCAAATCATGCTTCTACTCTGGTGACTGCCGGTGGGTCTCCACAAGAGGACAACCAACTCACTGAACATGAGTCTGTTGCTGGAACCTTCGTCACAGAGGAACAGATCCAAGGCGTGGAAGACCTACCAGATTACAACGCATTGTCCGGTAAGTGCCCATGCATGTGTGTGTAATCCATGTGTATGTTGTGTGGGTGACGGGTTCTGATTGAGTGCCAGGTGAGGGTGTGTGCACCTGAGTGGTATGGGTCACCCATGTGCTTCCTCCAAAACATTCACCGGCCTTGGATTTTGGTATGACAGTATCCCTTCTGCCCACATTAGCCATTTAGCACCACATTACTGCAGTTGCCCTTGAACTGTCATCTTGCAACAACATTGTTCAGAATTTTTCAGTGTTCATTTAGGCTGATTGTTTCAATTCTCCCACTTTTGCAACGCATTTTTCAGCCCTATTGTCACATATGTGACATGCTTCTGTCATTGATTACACCCGACATTGGCCCACATTTGTTACCTTGTTATGTGAATGATTAGACCATTCAGGCTGATTGAGTATTGGCCTGCTCACATTGATTTTTAGTGCCTGTTTGTATGTGGTACATGATAGTTGTTTCCTGTCAAGTTTAAGTGACCAACCATTGATGTGTACATCTGCCTGCAATCACTGTATTCTTGTACACTGGATGTGTTGCAGTGAGTGGCACATGCATATTTTGTCACACTATGTAGAATTTTTCATCTCATCATGTCCATCTCACATGGATGGCTGACAGTACTTATTCACTGACATATGGCTGTACTTGTCAAATGTACCATGGCTATGCTACATGCCATCTGTGTGCTGGCATGTGTCATGTATGTGTATTGGACATGCCACTCACAGGCTAATGTGTGATGCCAGTGCTACCCAGCATGCAGCAAATGTGTTGCTTTTCCATCTTGGTGTCATCAGTGTCTGCTTTTTGCCTCCCCTTCCAACTCAGTGACAGTGCATGCATGCCAGGGTTATAGTCATGTGGGACATGTGTAAATCATGTACTGGATCTCTGGGGCTTGTCAGGCCTATGTGTGTGCTATGGTGCTAATGCCTGTTTACATTTTTTGTCTTTCATGTTTTTGCAGGTGATGACGCACTTGATGCTGTTGAGGTTGAGGAGATGGTGCAGACCCAGGAGGAATCTCAGGCACGACCTGGCACCAGTGGGGGACGTGGTGTGGTGGTGGGTGAAAACCCAATCTTACTGCAGATCATACTGTCCAGGCGTGTCTCTGGGTGCACCGCCCCAGACCTCTATTCAGGTGCTGAATCGGATGATGAGACTTATGTGCCGTCGCAGGTGAGTGTTTCTGGCAGGGATTCTGTTCTGTCCAACCCACCTGCACCAGGGGTAGAACCCTCTATGGGGATGTCAGTGTTGGTAAGTCCGCCTTTGGCGGTTACGGATGCAGGGTCACACTCCACAACATCTGATCCTGTTCCTGGGCCAGCAGATCAGAGGGGGAATGCAGTCCTGCAGCCTCAGGCAGTGCCAGCACAGCAAGGTGCAGATCGCCTTGCCCCAAACAGGTGTGGTGCCCGCCGACGCGATGGCCATACGCCACCAGGCCATACTGTATGGGAAAACTCCATGTACGGTATGGCAACCCAACAGGCAGCATCAGTTGAAATGATGGCTCAGGCAATGGAGAGGGTGGCCACTTCCATTATCCCCCCTGAAAGGCAGATGGAGCAGCAACAGCAGGCAACAGACTCCATTTGCCAATCACACAGGGAAGACATGTTGGCGTCCAACAGGGACCGACAGGCGGCACTGGATACTCTGCGGGAAGCCATTTCTATAGAGTCACAGGGCCACAGGGAAGCCCTGAGGGTAGAACTCCATAACCTCAGGGAGACTCTTGTTGAACTTGAGGCTTCCACAAATTTGAGGACAGAACAGCAGCTGGAGCGGCTCACACGTTCGCCCTCAGCTGAGCTGCAGGCAACTCGGGAGGAGATCCGGGCATCACGGAGGCCATGCGTGCAGAAATGCAGGCAACCCGTCAGGTGCTGCATGGGGATCTCCGTACTATCATCCTCCAGAACGAGACCTTCACACCCGCATGCTTGCTGCCATGAGGACCATACCAGGTGTGGGCTGCCTCCCATAGCACCACCACCTCCTTATGCAGCAGCAGGGGGTGATGAGAGCGACAGCAGCACTTCTCCCACAGTAGCGTAGCTATGCAGGCCATGAGCCCATGGAGGTGTTTTGTTTTTGCAACATCCACACAGGTGGGTGTTGGTGTGCACCCTGTCCTCAGACCTCCTGGGTGGTCTCCCTCCCTTGGCCCCCACATGGCCATTTTTTTTTTTTTTTTTTTTTACAATGTGTTGCCTAGTGTGGCTCCCGTGGGCATCCACTGTGTATTCCAGCTGGGCACATGCAGGCTTGTCCTGTGTTTGGGTTAGATGCTTGGGTTCCTGACACACACACCCCTCCTGCTTCCCGTTTCCATGGGCTTGCAAAGGGTGTGACCAAGTGACAGTGACTTACACAGTAACATTGGGCACCCATGAGCTGTGTGGGCAGTCTGTAGTCGTAACTGTGTGGACATCCCTAGTGGTGTTTGTTTTTGTATTGAACACTGCATGGTGTATTGATATGTGCTTGTGCATCCATGTCTTCCTCCTTATCCGCAGGTACCTTCTTCATGTCTTCACAAGGCCGTCTCCTTTGCAGATGCAGTTCATGTTGTATGTAGTACACTGAAACATTTGCCTGGCAGCAACACTCTGGAGTTGGAAGGGGTCGATGTGCTTGCTTATTGAGGTTGTATGACTTACATTACTTTGAGTTTGTACTGTCATATTTTGGCAATGTTTCATGCTGTGTTGCTGTATTGTGTTGCTGGTAACTATTTGGTCATGTGTGCTGTTTGTTATTGATTACTGGGAGCATATTGTCTGGGTAGCCTGTTTCCATTTGGGACAGTGCACTTTGTGACACTTGTGTCATGTGTTGTGCATTCCTTTGTTTGCTTTCACATTGCAGGACATGCTATGGTGTGTTGGGTGGCGGAGATGGGGAGGAGTTGGGTGACATGGTGCTATTTTCATGTTGTATTTTGCAAGGGGGTAGTCATTCATGCAGCATAAATGTGTGTCTTTTTGTGACACAGCATTGGTTGTCTTTGGGTAGGTAGGGATGCACACAATGTAACACTTCCAGGTGACCAATCTCAGGCTGGTATGGTTGTGGCAGTTGACTGTCCCTTATGGCATCATCATTGATGGTCAGCTGGTATGTGCCAGGGTGTGTGCACTCCACAGGGGTGTGATTTTAGGTGAAGTAATTAGCCACCAGCTGCGTACGGGCTGCCTCACCACATGCCCTTTCCCCTCCCATGCACAGCAACCGTGCATGTGGTTGGGGATGCGGGGGCACCACCATGTCCACCGGCAGGCCCCGGCGTGTTGCAACGTTGTGCAGGACACATGATGCCACTATGATCCTGCACACTACTGGGGGCGCGTATAGCAGCTGCCCACCAGAGCGGTCAAGGGAGCGAAAGCGTGACTTGAGCACTCCGAATGTGCGCTCCACTATGCCCGGGGTTGCAATATGGGCTGTGTTGTATCTTACCTCGGGTGGTGTGGTGGGGTTCCGAATTGGCGTCATCATGTGGGTGCTCAGAGGGTAGGCACTGTCCCCTGGGGAGGTGATGACGGGTATCACCTCCCCAGGGGTTGTGGGGTTGTGACATTACTCAGTATCTGACATGCATGCATGTGCAGGGGCATTTATACTCACCAAGCATGTATCGCCATGCCGCCCAGCTTCTAGGTCCCAGTTTAGGGTTGACATTCTGTAAATGAAACTGTCATGGGTGGACCCTGGATAGTTGGCATATACTGAGGTGATGATTCCCTTGGCATCACATTCTACCTGCACGTTGATGGAATGCCAGTGCTTGCGGTTTCTGTAGATGTGCTCAGTTGCCCTGGGAGGACGTACAACCACATGGGTGCAGTCAGTGGCACCTAGCACTTTGGGGAAGTGTTCCACCCCGTAAAAATCCTTGACGACAGCCTGCCTTTATGCAGATGTTCTGGGCAGGTGTATGTGCCTGCGGACTGATGGGCGTGCAGGCAGTGTGACTGCGTGGCCTGTGACACCCCCCCCCCCACTATGGCACTTGTCCGCTGAAATGAACCAGTGGCCAAGAAGTGCAGTACATTGAGCACCTTTTCCAAGGGGCTCAGTGCTTGGGAGCACAGGGTGGGTGATGTGAGGTCATCCTCCCACTCACTCACCAGGTTGAGTATTATGTGAGGTGGAAACCTGTATCTCCCATACACCTGGTCATCAGGCATCCCAAAAAGGCTGGTTCTGGGTGTAAAAATTCTGGCCCTGACTATCCTCCTCCTCCTCCTGCGGTATCCCACGACCACTGCTGCGAGGAACGGTATATTCATCTTAGCGTCTGAGCTTGTTTGTTGTTTGCGTGCACTTTTATGCTGCGCGGGTCCACGTACGCCTGCTTTCTGCTGGCGTACGTGTTTCCGGATTAGTGCGTCTTTTTTGTGGCACGCGTAAGCCACATTCGATTCCATTAATACGTGTTGTAGGCGCGCGTTTGGGCGTTCCACGCATTTGCCTCCTGTACTTCCCCTGTGATGCCCACATTTTCACGCGTTGTTCCCCATTCCGCGTGTTACGCCCCGTGTTACGCCTACTTTTGTTGTGCACTGTGCTATGTGCGTAGCGCCCGCTGTTTGAAGCCGTGTGCGCCAGCGTGCGCCACGCAGGATTTTAGCGCACATCCATGGATTTACACGCGCACAGACTTCCATGAATCGCTGTGTGCGGGTTTGGCTGCGATTTGCACGCTTTCGCACGCTTGCGCAGAAATTTTTAGCGCACATTAATTCCATGAATCGGCCTTTTTATCTATGTATGATGGGATGCAAGTATTAAATGATGACTGTGTCATCTATCACTTAGTCACAAATGACTTCTTAACCCTTTTTGACTTTCTCTTTCGTTCCATGTACCAAGTTCATCAATGAACTATAATTGATGAGAGACTATGATTTGGATTAATGCTATAGAGAAGAATAAGAATTGATTTTCGCTTGAATTGAATTGATTTCTTTTTGATTTCACCTTTGATATGGTACACAGAACAATTTATGTATTTGGTTTGTCTTAATTTCTTTTCTTTTCAACCATAATATTATTTTTCCAAACACATGAAAAATTAAAAACCTTATGAATTTTCATTGAGTTTTTTCTATTCCATTGATTAATATCACATATGCAAGAGTCATGTGTGTTGTTCCCTTTAGATGAATTGTCCAGAAATTGCCACAACTAAGGAGTTAGGACGAGGAAGGAATATATTGGATATCCAAAAGAATGGATAGTCGTAACCCAGTTACTTTTCACTTTGAGATATAGATAGGGGCACACGTATATTGATGAATGCATTCCGTGAGGCAGCAAATGCGAGTTCCCTGTAAGGCTACAATTGGTTTTTTGCTCATACGTCTATTGATTGCAGCGTGTGTAAGCTAGGATCATCTCTCCATGTAGCTAATGCTAAGGTCTATCTAACTCACACAAGTTACATTGAGGAGACGCGATAATATGCTAGAACCGGCTACTCCATCAACGGGTAATCCAGTTGCTTGAATTAAATAGTTCTGGAGGAGGGTGAGGTTAGCTTTATTTGGAATTTCATTTGAGGGCTGATAAACACTTGTGTGTTGCATCAACACACACAATTTGTGAATGTAGACACGTTAATGTGGCTTAACATATCTTTAGATGGATGTTTCAAACTGCCCTTCCTGTTCTGAAACACTGTCTCGCCTCAATGCCTTTTTTTCCGCATTCTTTGCTGAAATCGAAAGCTAAACATCTCTGCCTTTGAATAGGACAAGTGCCAATTTGGCCTTGAAAGCTAGGCAGCAATTGCTCGAAGGACATAAGTTGTGGGGAATAGAAGGAAAAAAAAGATAACTTTAACTATATTGGGAGCAGACATGTACTGCCAGGTTAGTGTGAAAGTGTGTGATATATCGTACAGAGCGGTTGCTCGTGGAAACAATCTAACCATGGAATTTCCAGAAATTATGTAAATTCACGTTTACATAACATTTTTATTCAGATTAAAAACAAGAAGGGTGCGGTGCTGTATGCATAATAATTAATTGACAATGTCTGTATGCACTGTCATCGCTTTTCGAACAGTAATCTTTCAAGCTTCATTACAATGACATCTGTCTGGGGTTCAAGCTGAAAGGTTGCTATGTTTGGTCTTCATTTTCTCCATGTGGTTCTCTATCCCATTGGGAGCTATACCTACTTCACAGCGCTCAAATTGCACGCAACTCATGGTCTCAAGTAGTACACCTTATTTTCATTTGTGTGTTAAATATTGGTTGTGTTGTGCTTATGATTAGGTTTTCAAACAGTTATGAGTTATACGGTAACTTGTAATATTAAAATAAAGAATGGCTACTGAAATGTATTTTTATTGTGTTTTGTTCGCAGATTCGTTGTACCGTACTGCCCGTGCTATGGCTTCAAGGTGCTAGCAGATGGCTTCTGGAATCAAAACTGGAGGATTACCATGAGCAGTGTTTTATCGATCAGAGTTATGTGGGACGATCGATATGGCCCTATATGTCCATTTGCGTTTCTGGCAATAAGGAGCCACATGTCAACATTCATGATGTAAGAATTCGGAGAAACAAGAATGTTCGGCTATTAAACTGCAAAAAAGACATGTCTTTTCCCACACGGAGTACCAAGGGCGGTCATGGAATTATTTTGCTGATGTGCCATTTGGCAAGACAAGGACACAAAAGGACAAAGAACATTGAGCGTGCATCGTAATCTCCGTAGCTCGAGAGTCATGCACTCGTCGTCAGATCTAACTTACCTGCAAAGTTAAAAAATTGTTTGTTTCCTGGAGTTTATAATTTCTTGGGAAGATTCTTTGAAAAATAAAAACACTTGCAACATTGCAGACTATTATTGATGTATTATTGAAATATTCTATATGCAAATGCTATTGAGGGCAAGACAGAGAAGGTGTGCTCTGTGTTTATCTTTCTGTTTATGCGGGCGTGGGTGATGACATAGCACGTTGGGCTATGCTGGCCATGAACGTAATGAAAATAGGTGGAGCAGTTAGTTGGGACAAGTGATGTCAGCTTCGGGGCGGGAAGTGAGGAAAACTAAGGTAAGATGCATAGGAAAAAATGTTATGATCGATCACCGTATGCTTATAACAACTTGCCCGAACCATTGTGACAATAACATTTTTGAGCGCTCTATTCCTTTAAAACCTATATCTATTTGTACATGCCTATGACATCTTCTTCAAACAGTTTTAGTGTTGGAAATGATGTTTCTTGTAAAGTGATGAAAAGATGGGCAGTAATTAAGAGCTATATCACCAGAAGGGAGGGCCAGAATATAGCACGCAGTATTGAACTTTACTGAACGGGAACTGTCCCATGCCTTTTATATGCTTTGGAGACCGTCCACTCCAACATGATAAACTGGTTGGAAATACTGGAGGGTAAATTACTATGCTCCATCCTGGGTGTCACCTATCCTGTGCCGTGGAGGCTCTGGGCTGTGAATTAAGCACAATGTCTTTGCGGACAATGTAGCTGATCCGAAGAACAGAATTTTATATTACCCTTAGAAGGACAGGCACTGAAAGGTAATCTTTTATGCAAATGTTCACCAAGGATTGTGGTCAATATACTCAGAACCTGTTATACCAAGACTTGGAAAATAGGGTAACCAGCTTCTTGGACGGAATCAATATGTTGCCACCCACAGAATAATTACCCTCTATTTTCTAAAGATTTGAAAAAGAAAGCTCTAACGTGGGATTGATCGCAAAATATAGATAAATTAGGATCCAAGAAGAAATATAAAGAATGTTTCACCCAGGGTTTTTGCCCTGGTTCTCCTTGCTCCTATTTATTAAAATGATGTGGTAGAGAAGAAAGACGCTGTATTGGTTACATGTGCCTTAATATCCTCCCCACCTTGGATTATAGTGGAGGCTGGAAGGGCATGAAAACTTTGTCAACTCTGTGGTTATGAAATTGAGACAAGCAGTCATATATCCTCACTCGATGTAATAAGTTATACGAAAATTATAGGGCGAGTTATGGAAGATTTGTCTTTACGTTTTTAGAACATGAATCTGACCAGTTCTGCAGCACCCCTTTTGGAGCAGCCATTGGTCATCACTATAGCTGCATTTCATGTTTGAGGGGAATTTATTTAAATCATTGAGAGTGGGAGATGAAATCACACTGGATTCTTGGATGTGTTGTGGAACCGATGTTGGTCTTGACTCCTTCGGTGGGAAAGTAGCAGGTAAATTGGTAAATGAAATTGGAAATTATTTTGTTTTAAGTTATGACATGATGTAATATGTAATTATGTATTTTATATAGTATTTTTAAATTGTTATATAGTGAAATGATGTTTTATTATTTTTGTATGTGTAGTGCTGAATGTTGGAAATGACTAACCAATATAAAATGAAATACAAAATTGGAGAAAAAAAATCGTGTTTCCCACAAACTGCCTCTTTTCTTACCCAGAACTGTGGGATGGGGCTATAGTAGTATGGTATTTAAGTGGTATTACACTAATGCTGAATCTTTAATTCAAATCAAATATATTTCTATAATTCCATAAAAGTAGTAAGAGCTGTTTCTAATATCTGCAGCACAATAGCAGTAACACTTCTTAAAAAGGTGTATCCTGCTTCCTAAATCTGTGGGGGTTGCAAATATGGAAACAAATAAATGACATTTTTTATTATTATTAATTTTTTAGTTGAAATAAATCAACCTTTCAAATACAAATACAAAATACATATACATATGGAACTTTATATAAAATGTATGCTAACGTTAAAAACATAAATTCAAAGGAAACGAAAAAAGAAACCCAGAAGATTGTTAATCCTAATCTTAAATAAAATGAACCTAAAAGAGAGAAGCAAAAATTGTCAATTAATATATATATATATATATATATACTGAAATATTGAATAATATTGAATAATCCATTAATTAATTAATTAGTTGTTTGATTACTTAGGCTCATAAATTACATAAATACAGTGATTTCCCACACTGCATCTGCATGTTGGCACACGCAGCTGTACGGGAAGGCCTTGCTGAAATTGCCAGGACAGTGGATAATACATGCTGTCAACCCAATCTCAGGAACAGCAATGACAGATATTGAGGCAAAGTAGTGAATGCCTCAGCAAATCCAAATTCACAAGGCGCTTCTGTGAGACAAAATTCAACGTCCCTCGTCCTGCCCATGTGCAAGACGTACCAGGCAGGGATAATCAATTGTGACATATTTAGTATCCTTTCAAAAGGGTATCCTCTGCTCAGACTGTTGCTGCGGAGAAATGGGAAATGTATCCTTACCCCGCCTAACTTCGCGGGCTTCGTGGGAAGAAAAGTCTTGCCACCCTGGCAAAAGTCTCTGCAACATTTTATGGCAACGTGCCAAATACTGATGTTTCCTTTCTGTGCACTTTACTTGCATGGCACTTCATACAATGCTAATATTGCGTGAACATTTTCTAATATAGTCTAAAACTGCAAATATGTGCATGAAGGCATTCGGCACAGTGAAGTATGTGACTTTTTGCTTGGTAACTTTTCGCCACACATACCAGTGCATAATGGTTATTTGCACGACAAAAGAACAGATCTTGAATCCAGGGGGGGTAGAGTAAACAGCAGGGCACATTGAGAACTGCTTGGCAGTGACAGCTGCCTGTCTTCATTATGTAGATGTTCCATTTGAGTAGTTCCCGGCTGCGCTTTTGTGGTTTGTACACTGTGCTGCGGGATGCCAAATGGTGCGAGCTTTGTGCGAATCGTTAAAAGAGCGAGCTGAAGCTACCAAGAGAGCTTCACACTGGTCAGCCAATAAATATGCCAAGGGGCATGCAGGTGGATAGCTGCTGTTACCACGCAAAACATTAGTCCTGGTGACATGATTTATACCTGTAAATCGAGAAAAAAAAAATTTTCGCTTATGATTTATTTCTACGACTTATATTGTGTTTTCTGTTCAATATTATATTTGTGTTAAAAGGACAGGTCGTGACAGACATAGCAATATCCATAACATGTATTGGTATACAGAATACTCAAGTATCCACTCCAAGATGGCGCCCGTGTTACCGCGCATGTGGGCGCCATTCGCATGGCCAGATCCCTTGCCTTTGTGTGAGGACTGAGGAGCAGGAAAAGGAAACTGGTAGGTGCGGTTTGAGAGAGCGCGCGGGAACCCGCGAGGAGGTCAGAGGGTCCCGGAAGCCAGTGGGCGGGCTCGTGAGAACGGAATATAAAAGGTACCCCCGCGAGCAGACTGAGTAGCCTGCCATTTTTCTTTTCTGTCTGCTGCCAGTCCCACCCCGTCTGTCCGCCGCAACCCCAACCCTGCTTTAACCATGACTAAAGTAACAGAGGCCATGGCCGAAGACTGCAAGCCTGATAGCACCGAGGAGACCAAGCCGTCCCCTCCTGCAGCCTCTCCAGCGAAACCCGAAGACTCCTCAGCCAAGGAAGCAGCCCCGGCCAAGGAAGCCGCCTCCGAAGCAGCCCCGGCCAAGGAAGCCGCCTCCGAAGCAGCCCCGGCCAAGGAAGCCGCGTCCGAAGCAGCCCCTGCCAAGGAAGCCGAGGCAGCCCCTGCCAAAGAAGCCGCGTCCGAAGCAGCCCCTGTGACGGAAGCCACCTCTACCAAGGATCCCGCGTCCGAGGCAGCCCCTGCCAAGGAAGCCGAGGCAGCCCCTGCCAAAGAAGCCGCGTCCGAAGCAGCCCCTGTGACGGAAGCCGCCTCTACCAAGGAACCCGAGGCCACCACTGCCAAGGAACCCGTGAGCTCCCCAGCGGCCGCAGCCACACTTGTCAAAGAAACCGTGGTCTCTCCGGCTAAAGAACCTACTCCAGAGGCCCCCGCCGACAAGGAACAGACAGCCGAGGCCTCTGCAGTCGAGAAGCCTGAACCCACCGCTTCCCCGGCTAAGGAAACCCCTTCGGAGGCTAAGGACTCTGCCACGCCCAGCTCCCCGGCCAAGGATGCTGCGCCCCCCGCCAAGCCATCCCCACCCGAGGACCCCGCTGCCAAGACCGTCCTGGTAGAAGAGCCGGCTTCTGAAGCTATGGACAGCTCCCCTGTAGAGGAGCCAGCGTCCAAGGCCGCCGCCGCCGCCACCTCCCCGAAGAAGACTGAAGCTACTTCCACTGAAGCTCCGGCAGCGGAACCCTCGGTTCTCGCCACCCCGGAGACTCCAGATAGTATGGAGGCCTCCCCCACCAAACCGAGCGCAGCCGAGGCGTCCCCGAAAAAAGAAGCCTCCCCATCCAAGAGCGCCCCCGCGGAACCTAAGGGGAGCGCCACAGCTGACAGCTCGGAGGCTTCTACCAAGAAGGCGGCGGAGCCGTCCGCGGATGAGAGGTGAGAGCGGCGCGGGGGTGTGCCAGGGTGATCCTAGGGAGCGCGCAGGGAACGCTAGGTGCGCAGTACCACACTGTCTCCTCAGACGCGGTGAGCGGCCGTTGCCTCGGTGAAAGACCGCGAGCCACCCGGCCGCTACCACTCTGAGGGGAGTCTAGTGCTTTCCTGAGTGAAGTGCACTTCTCACACGTGGGGTCCCCCCCCTTGCGTGCCCGCAAGGTGGGCATGCCCGGTCCCCCGGATGTGAGCGCCGTCCTTTAAGATTTTGGCGCTAAAGATGCCGGTGGGAGGCTCGCGGAGGAGGAAGGGGGCGTGTCCGCCGGCCTGGGATTGCTCGCTCGTGACGGGGGCGCGAGCTGGTTGACCGGCGGAGGCCGGTGCGATTGGCTGTTGCTGTGAGTGGGCGTGTCGGCTCGCGCTGCGGAGGTAAGGATGCGGCTCCCCTCTGGGGACCGGTGCGCGAGCCCCATGTTGGTGATATGGGGGTCGTTCAGCTCGTGCACTGGGAACCGAGTGGGCCCCCCTATATTCTGGCGTGCTTTCTTCCAGGCGGATGGGTAGTGCAGCTCTTGGGAGGGGGAGTGTGGGGGTGACAGGAGCCCACTGCCGCTCGCTGGTGCCTGCTCGGCGCGTGCCCCTCGCAGGCAGGCGTCGGGAGGCAGTTGGCGGCGCCCCGCCGAGCGCTTAATGGCTCTCCGGAGAGCGGCGTCCAGCGGAGCGCGCGGCCTCTCAGGCGCCCCGTGGCTTCCCAGCGCTCGCGCAGGGGTGGCAGACTCGTGGCGATTAAAGTGCTGCTTTCCCTCCACAGCGCCAAGAAGGACGAGGGGGCGGCTCCTTCCACGTCTACGGAGGATGCTGATAGGTGAGCGCTGCACATCGCCGGCTTTGTGTTGTAGCTTTTGGGCCCGATTCATGTATTTTCTTTGCACGGTTCAGTCACTTGTCTCTCAAGACATACCTGATTCAGGGAACTGTGCAACGTATATATTTGCAGGGAAGTCACTTTGTACTAAAAACATGACTTCGTATTGATTTTGCACAGTTCCTTGAAACTGGTTTTGTGTTTGCAATGGAACCTGGACCCCCGTCTTCCCAAGGATGTAGTTTCATCTGTTCTTGTGGGCGAACCGTCGGGTGCATATTGTTTGAAGGCTAAACGAGGTATTTAATGACGTCGGCTAGAGAACTCTTAAGCTAACTACGCATGTAATGGGGGGGGGGCGGAGGGTTAACCCTAACACCACGATCCATGGAGGGCATCGTACCTGAATGCCAGTGTGGCGAGCTGCCCATTGGCATCGCCACCGTGAAGATCAAGCGCTGTGTACAGCCAGCCCTCGCTCACATTTTCATCTTCGGCCGTACTGTCAGATTACTGCTACAGCCCATGCCAAGCTTTCAGCGGGTGTGGACATCAGTTGCAACCTAGTTTCTCCTCGCCCAGGCGGCATCTAGTGGCATTAACCTTCACTCTCCTACTCTTACCTCGGTGCTCTGTCACCTACCCGCACATGCCGAGAGAATGTGCTGTCCCAACACAATTGTGCTGCCGTTTTGCCTATTTGTATATACGGTCGTGCTTCTGAAGTAAAATGGTATCGCAGGAGACGATGACCTAATAGATGGGCACCGGACAACCACGATATGTTGCCTTGAATGCTTTGGTTTAGTTTGAAGGCCCGACCCTGTTCAAGGCATATTTGTAGCAGGTTCAATAACCTGTTGCACTATAAACCCATCCCTTCTTATCCTGGGCTTGCACTTTGCTAAGATGGGTTTTCTTATTTCACTCACATTTTAATGTCAGTCATGGAACGGGTGTCCCGGTTCTACTCGAATGTATTTCCGCCAAGTCTGTTTTCTGCATTTAGTAATCCTGTTAAAGAATACGTGGAGGTGGGTACATGCACCTTTCGCTGCACAAACGTTTACTTTTTTTAAATATTTTTAGCAATGTTGATGTAGATGCTGAATCGAAGAAACTTATTGGCCTTGGAAACAAGCACCTGGTTCTGGGAAACATTCCTGCAGCTGTAAATGCTTTCCAAGAAGCCAGCAGCATGCTGTAAGTATGGACTTGCTTGGGGGAAATAACGCGTGCTGGTGCAATGTCTGATTGTGACTTTCCCTATGCCTAGTGTCACTGGCAACTCTAAAGTCGGCAAGGTAGATGAATGGCGTAGTTGTGAGTGAGTGGCTTAGCTTGTTCAGTGGCAACGCTAATTTTCCTCAGAAAATGGGATACCGATCTGCATTGCTCCTGTCATTAGAGTACACCAATATTGACAGCACAAGAAGGCAAGGATATTTACATGGATTCCTAATGTGGTTGGAACAGCGTGTGTCATGCAGGCATTGTTTATTTGAAGGTGATTGGGGGCAACCCGGGCCGGTCCTTGCATCGCCTAAGGTATGGCTTAAGGGCGGTTGTAAACTACTGGCTACATGGGGTATTAATATATGGATCCCTCCCTAACATTGTACTGTTGAAACAAAGCAATAAGGATGGACTTAAAGCAGAACGTGAGGATAGTAAGCACATTTCCCTTGCTCACGTTCTAGACTTGCACAACGCCACGTTTTGTGGCATCAAAATATGCTTCTATATCTGGTGCATGCAGGATGTTGGTGAAGAGGCGGGATAATGTGGTGAATAGGAACTTTTATTGCTTAACATTGTTATGGTGGAGAATGAGACCCTTTCTACTGTTATCCAAATGTTGATACTTAAATGAATGTAATCTAACAATACCTTGCCCAATGTTTATAGCAACTTTCTAATTCTGAGGTAATTTTTGTATTAATGGAGAAATCAGAATTTAATAAGGAACAAAGCCTCCTAATGCAGTCTGATCAGCCTGTGGACTCAACTGGTCACCCATTACAGTCCCATCTTATCGGTTCGTCAGCTAAATCTGCCATTTTTCACTTTTTCCATCTGGTGGCCTCTGTACAATGTTTCAAAGAGTAACCCACAAGACCTGAGTAATAGAACAGACTGCCTTGACTATGTTAGACTATATTTTTGAGGTGGTGCATGTTTGCAGCTAGTTAGTGGGGCTTAAAGAAGGTATGCACTGCCACTAGAATAGATTGTGTTCTTGAGCCTGGTGTTGCCAAGCTCCAGATATACTGTGGCCCAACTTGCCATTACTCTTGCATCGTCATTTCTATGGCAAATGGACTAGTTAATTGTCGCTGTTGTGTGTCTTTTTATTAATTGAGAATCTGAAGGAGTTCTAAATATTTGGCAAATTCTCTTTGCACCTTATATAATATGCCTCTGTGCTCCTTATATAATATGCCTCTGTGCTTGCTGGGGTGGGTTATTGGCAGCACCTTCCCCTGCAGTCTATTTTGAAGCTCCTAATTGGTCCTCTGGTGTTAGTGTCACATAACAAGCTTCCCTGAGCTGTATCATTGATTCTAATGCACCACTCCCACAATCATATGTACACCACCTTAATGTAAAGCCTCTTGTGCGGTTTGTAACATGACATTTCGCCACTGACGTTTCATTGTTTGCCTGTGGAATTGCCCTAGGCATGCGCTGAGTTAACAAAGCAATGTTGAGCAATTAACTTGAGCGTTTTGCACACTGACTTTTTTTCCCTTTGTTACAGTGGCAAGAAGTATGGAGAGACTGCAGATGAGTGCGGCGAAGCATTTTTTCTCTATGGAAAATCTCTTCTGGAACTGGCCAGGTACATCAAGAAGCTAAATTGAGCAATTGGAGGGTGGGGGGGTTGTGTGTAGATTGCTGGTCTCTTTAATCCCTGAAAATAAGATTGTAACCTCCTGGGTTGGCTTAAACCTGGAGACTACAAAGTGAGTAAGTCCTTGGCGTAGTAGCCCCTGGCATAGACTTATCCTACTTGGGGTGTTTGTGTGCTACAGTGGTAGAACGGGGGGCGGTGTTGTAATGGCCGGTTCCAGGTGAAACTGACTGGTTCATATTTGGACTCGTGACCTTAACCTAAATGGTCAGATTGGTAGCATAGATGCTACTTATTTGCATGAATTACCTCAACCCTTGGATACAGTCGTGTCCCCTATAACATAGTTTATAGCAACTTGAGCTTCATGTTGTACGCTTGTCTTGATTACTTTAATTGTTCCAGGGTGGAGAATGGTGTTTTTGGAAATGCGCTTGAAGGTGTCCCTGACGAAGATGATGAGGAAGAAGGGAAAGAAGATTCAATGATTGAAAAGGCTGACCTGGATGGTATGTGGTGCACCGCTCCAGCAGACTGGTGACACCAAGCTTTCATGGTCCCATGTATCTTACCAACACTTGGTAGTATTCCCAAACCCGCCCCAATTGATCCAGTCCTCATCATCCCACTAGTTTTTGTTATTACAATTTGCCTGAAATTAAGGTGCTCCGTTTTTACCAGAACTTGCTTGTTCTGTTTTCACCTGGAAAAGCTTGGTGTCTCAGTCCTTTATGGAAGCGATAGCTTACCCCCTCCCCCTGCTTATGTTGGTAGTGCTGCTTGATGGCCGAAGGTGCTAGCATGTTTTCTTGTAAAGCATTTGCTTTTTTGCATTTATAAAAGCTGTTTGTTCCCAAAAATGTAGAGAAAGAAAGGGAGGAATTGAGAGAGCAGGTATATGATGCCATGGAGGAGAAGAAGCCAGGGGAGGCCACCCTGGAAACTGAAGAAAACAAGACGGAGGAGAGTGCTGATGTGGACATGGAAGAGACAGAAGAAAAACCCAAGGAAGCTTCCAAAGACACAGAGGAGAGTAAAGAGGAACCAAAGGAAAAAAAAACTGAGGCAATGGTGGCAGAAGTAACGAAGGAGAAAACTGAAGAGCACACCAAGGCAGAAGAAGCTACCCCAAGTGTAGTCGAAGAGAAACTTAAGGTGGCTGAAGAACCCAAGGCAACTGAAGAGGTTAAAAGTGAGTCTTCCCCTGCGGAAGACAAACCGAAAGAGGCGGCCGGAGTGGAAAATGGAAATGAGGATGAGAAGATGGAAGAGGATGGAGAAGGTAACCTTCATGAATGCCGCTCTTGGGGTGTGGATTGCTGATGGGGTGACACATTGATGGCTGATTGGGCCAGCGATAAAGTCCACTAGACTGGGAAGTGGAAGCCTGCTTGGCTGGGCCATAATGCAAGGGCTCAATCTTTTAGAATAGTTTGTAGTCTGCATTGCACGTTTTGCTATTATGCTTAAGACATGACTCCTATGGCCAATATGGGAGTACTTGTCATTTATCAATGGTGCAAATATGCTACAATTGTCTTTGCTATTTGACAGATTGCTGCTTTAGTAACCAACTGTGGTCATTGTAATTATGTCTTTCCAGATGAAGCAGAAGGCTCTGACGACGAGGATGATAAAGAAAATGAGACTACAGAGACTACTGAAGAAAAGGTATGTAAACCTCGCTATTTGGGCTTTCAGTTGTACTCCACATCGACGTCTATGGATTAAGGTCTGCATGTCGAGAGTGGGTATTTTCGTACTACATGCAACGCTGCATAGCGAGCACTGTCTGGCAGGAAGTATGTAACTGATGTGCGACATCTTCGGTTTTATGCTGCAACCTCTGTTCGCATGTCTTTTTCTAGGATGAGGAAGATGTGGAGAATCTGCAACTTGCTTGGGAGATGTTGGAGCTGGCTAAAGTCATCTTTGCAAGGTAGCCTTGTAGCTTTACTGGGCGGGGATTCCCATTGTTCCACTTGGAGGCTCATGCTTTGCCGTCCTACTGCCCCTACAACTTGTCATCCAGATCTGGCAGTTGGGTGTTGTGATGCAGGCCATTGAGGCTATAATTCGTTTTTTATGCAACCACTAGTGGGTGCCAGCCGAACTTATTAAGGCATGCTGTTGGGTTCTTTGTAGATTTGTTTAATGGTAATCCAACCTGCCAGCTTTGGCTCCATGTTTGTTGCACACTTGCCTGTATGTGGTATATTCTTCAAATGCTGTAGAATGCACCCACAAAGTAAAATCGTTAATTGTTACCGAGTAGTTTGCTAATTAGCAGTTCTGTGGCAAATTTATTGGGTCCTTTTTAGACCTGAAACCTTTGCTCTGGTACACATACTACTTTTTGTTTGCTACAAATTTCGGCCTTTCATTTTAGGACTGATTCAAAAGAATCACAGCTTTATGCAGCACAAGCTCATCTGAAACTGGGCGAGGTTGGCATTGAGTCTGGTAAGTGCTGTTAACTTAATGGAAAGCGTGTTGGCTTTTGAGACTATTCTGTCTAAATGCAAGTGCTTTTGGTTGTCTCGCAGAGAACTATTCCCAAGCCGTGGGAGACTTCCAGGCTTGCCTAGAGATCCAAAAGAAGCACTTGGAGGAACATGACCGACTTGTTGCTGAAACACATTATCAGCTTGCAATGGCATACCACTACAGCAACCAGCACCCAGAGGCCATCGCACAGTTCACAGAATCCATTGGGGTCATTGAGAAGAGGCTGAGTGAGTATTGCTAGGGCAGTACAGAGCTAGGCTATGAGGAATTTAGCATTCACTGCTGCCAAGCCTTCAGCTATTCAGCTTGAAGGAGAGCATTGAATGACTGGCTAATGTGTGGCTTGCCTTGGTCCTCTGCGCCACATATGGCAGGCCTGATCAGTCATTCCATGCTTGAGGAGGTGGATGCTCGGCTACAACTTCTAATGAAGGTGTATGGTCTTTCTCTTGCAGCGGTACTAGCAGAACAGGTTGAGAAAGCAGGAGGGGAATCCAGTCCAGAGGATAAGAAGGAAATCGAGGAGCTCAAAGGACTGCTTCCTGACATTAAACTAAAGATTGAGGACTCAAAAGAAGCGCAGAGAACTGGGGTTGTTGCAGAAGTGGCTCTCAAGCAAACTCTGGTTAGTGTTTGAGCCTTTTTTCCACTGGCCTAAAGGAGGGCTTGTCTACATGGCATGGTTCCTATACATCCTGGACTGCAGTAGAACGTGCCTGCTGACTTTATACCCCTAAAATGTTCCCTTGCTGTGTTTGTGGGGGTAAAAGTAGCAGGTTTTTTTTGTATGAGGTAACTTGTGTAGTTGCCAGGCGCTTAATATACGCCACCACTCTGGTACATGTTAGGCCAACTGCTTTGTAGCACTTGCATGTCTGAATTCTGTAGCTTGGACATGCGAACTGCAGTAAAGCATTGGTTTTATGTGCATCACAATGGTATCTGTATTGGAGAGCTTATGCACCAACACTTCAGCTCCTTATGTACGCACATGCTTGTAACAGAACTTCTGTCCAAGTAGTGCTTGACACATGCTGGGGTTCAGTCCGCCAGGATTGGTCTTGTTGGCTGCTATTAATTTGGTTCGAAGGCAAGATGGCTAATTGAGCCTGAGGTAGCGTTTAGGGTCGTTGCTCTGTTTAGATGGTCTGTGCTTTATTTCTGATAATAGCTTTGAATTGGCCTATTGTATGCTCTAAGCTGGGTACATCACAGGTGAACATCGTGTGGCATACTCCCAACCGAGAATGGTAGTTGGCACGTTGGAATTGCAAAAGCATCTCATTGGACTTGTGCACTTTTATAGAGCAACTAGATGTGCTCATGTTTCATCTCTTCTGGGCTGTATGATTCGTCATTGTTGGCGTGTAGGCAGATCTCTGCATGTTAGAATCCATGAACGCAGACAGTATGGCTCAGCCAGTTCTCCTGGTATCTTCATTTCTCAAATAGGCTGTCATTTGCAGACATTGTCCTTTCTTTAAGCCGTCACTAATTACCTTTCTCCTTCCAGGCTGGAACATCTACATCCCCATTTGCACAAGGCAATGGCAGCGTTTCTTCATCCTCCGTCTCTACAGTAAGTCAGTTGTTCACTCTAAATTCTGACCATGACCAATAGATCAGCGTCTGTATTGAGGTCTGTGCTCTGCCTCACTCCTAGATTCCAGTAAGAAAGTCTGCTGAAGGAACAGCCTCTGCTACATCAAACTGTGCTTCAGATATTTCCCATTTAATCCGGAAAAAGGTGAGAGTGCACTCAATGCAGCAAGTTTTGCTTCAGATTAATGCCACAGCTAGCTTCTGACTAACACGTTGCACCACTTGGGATGTTGGTGCTTTTCAGCCTTGCCAGGGTTTATTCTGTGGCATTGTTCTAAACGTATCCGGTTAATCACATGTGCAGTAAGCAGGTTTTGTAATTTTTGGTAGGGATGGAGTGGTGGTTCACCCGTATTCTGTTTCTGCCTGTCCCTGGGTGTGAAACCTTAGTTGCCACTTCTCTGGTAAGCAAGGCACAGTCCCCATACACACTGGCTTATGGTGAGCCTAAAAAGCACATCTGCTCTCAAACTATTTATGGGATTGTGGAGGCATTGTATGCTGGCTTAATCTTGGGCGCGTACCTATGTGTGGAAGCAAGTACACA
The DNA here is from genome assembly GCF_040938575.1 of Ambystoma mexicanum. Taxonomy (NCBI): domain Eukaryota; kingdom Metazoa; phylum Chordata; class Amphibia; order Caudata; family Ambystomatidae; genus Ambystoma; species Ambystoma mexicanum. Next base: position 1,481,156,351 of record NC_090922.1, read on the forward strand.
TCTTCCTTCTTTGCCCTATCAGTTAGGCCAGGTTTGGTTTATTTCAAATTTGTAGCTCGGTTCCCTATGGGGTGACATTTTTGTTTGGTGACCTGGGGGGTCATTTATGGTCCCCCCTTTTGCATCTCCTGTATGGGCTTGTCCAGCTTGCTATCACCCTGAAAGTAATTTCTCCTAAACCTTTGCAATTCAGAGGAAGCCTGATGAGGAGAGCCCACGCAAGGACAATGAAGCAAAAAAGGCAAAGCAGGAAGCAATTGTGAATGGTGGAGGGGATGCTGTGCACACCACCAGCAATGGTGACGCAGACAAGGAAGAGGTGGGCACTTGCAGATCACAGCATCACTTTGCACTAAATGGCTGATCTAGGCACCTCACTTCTAACCACCATTAACCTCACTACTTCATCATTTCATGTGTGCTGATAAGATTCCTGCCAATGAGCTTGTTTGGTTAATATTTACAGGCACAGAAGGAAACTCCAGTGGAACAGACGCCAATGGATACAGATGTGGCAGCAGTGGAAAGCACATCCTGAACAGTGTTTCTAATTTCTCCCAAAGGGACTGGTTTTGTACATACTGTATTTTTTTCACTTTTTGGCAGGATGTTTTTGTACGAATTAAATAAATGTTACATTGCGAATGTATTTTCGTTTTCTTCATACCTGTACCTCGGGCGTCTTGGGTGTTGAAGTTTACGAAGAGTTAACTTGAATAAAATTGTTTCACAAGTCACTGTACTTATCCATCAGTGTCATAATTTTGAAGGCTGTGACTGGGGACTCCTCTTGTGCACCAGTGCAAATGGCTGTATGGTGCAAAATTAATTGCTTTAGTGCCATTATTAGAAATGTTCAGCGTTGTCCCTGCACAGGTTCAATTGAGCCCTTCCATGGGCCTAGACTTTTAACGATGCTTAATGGTTGATAAACCATTACATTTTTATAGTGTAATACAGATCGCCTCTAGTAATTTCTGTAAATGAGGGTTGTGCTGAATTTTCACCTGGCTTTTTTCACTATAAAGGCCTGGGCACATTGTATACTGTAGTCCTGTCCAGAGAGGTGGGGGTTGCGAGTTAAGGAATTGGGGTGGTGTGACTGATCTTGCCAGTTTCTTGCAATGGTACCAACATTAATTCTTTGGCCAATTACCTTCCCAGTGAGTCATGACCCGAGTTATGATCAATTGCTACTGTGTGTGCTGTAGATCACTTCACTCAATTCCTTCTTGGTGTACATGCATAATACTGGATCCAGACCATGATTTTACAGTTATGATCGTTGTAAATTGGTAATGGCTCAGAAGGCAATCAATTAGTTTTTCTACATCTCCTTCAGGAGAGCAGGTCTAATTTGACATGTGTTCTAGTAAAACAATGTGAACCAGTGTAGCAGCAGTGTTTGCCCATGTCCACAGGGCAAAATGAACGAGTCTGGGGCTAACCTAGGGTTGGTCCATGGCTCTCAATCTGGCGCAGCCAGCCTGACTCAAGGAATGCAAAAAACAATGGCTTTGGAAAATTGTGATCACGAAGATGCACAGGAACGTGGCACAATGGATATGCTTCCACACAGCTTAGCTGCTCAAAAACGAATGGCTGACTAGGCATTAGGTGGTTGCTAAATTACATCTCATCCTCTAACTGCAGGTGATACGATCTGAGGACTTACCTTTGTAGAACCTCTTAGGATACGTCACCGCTCTCCATTGTACTGTTCAGGCTATGGTCCAAATAATTTGTGCACACAAGTCCAGTCTTACTCGGGTGGGGTTGGGGGTAGACATAAATAAGGAGGACGAAGCCCATTACCAACAGCACAAAACCTAACACAACATCCTAGTAAATTTCTTCTTTCTACTGGAAAGAAGGTCCAGTGACTCCCAAAATACCTTGGAATGGCTGGCACTCTTCCAATGGTGCTTCAGAAACCTTGAACCTGTCTTAATTGAGGTGGAATACGCGTGAGTTTAACCATTTAATATCAATGCCTCTTTACCACTTATTGCCATTTTTTTTTTGCTACAAGGAGACTGGCTACTAGCCCCATAATCTATGGATGGGTACGCTTTGTGCCACTCACTGGCCAAGAAGGGACCTCGTGGTTGGTTGTGTTGGGGTCAGGACTATATCAGAGCAATTTGAAGTTGTTATAATGGTAAAGCAGTCTGGGGTGGGGATGCTCTTAGTTAATGTCTGGTGCAAACCATCGTGTAATCCAGGATGCATACACGAACTATTAGGCCAATGGAAGTGATACCACGTCCCATTTTGTGATTCTGGCTGGAGGCCATATCCAAGTGGAGGAGGCACAGCCAATGTTTGCTCATTTCCCTATAGTGTGTCTAAGGCAGTTGAGGGCAATGAAAGGTGATTGCTGGTAAACATTTTGAGAGTTGGGATTTGGAAATAAACGGTTGTCCTCTGAGCGATGGCCCATGGTAGAGTACTTGGCATAATGGCCAGCTTCTAAGTAAAAGATATTTACACAAGTAGCTACTCTGGGATGTGACAGTAACAGAGTACCTAGAGTGATCATGATGCTCTGAAGTCTATATTCAAACATTTTTGGTGGTGAGATCAAAGTTAACCACAAAGCCAATTGCATTATTTGGTCTGACAAACACCATGAAGGCAAATGAAGCGATTGGCCAAGGGTGCTTGACATCAGACCAGAAATTTGGAGACATGACTGTTGAAATCGAGAGTTGGATTGCTGTGCTTCATGTAGATTGCCTCTGATCCTCAAGGACTCGGCACCGCATTCCCTTTGAAGGAAATGCGGGACGCCAAACGTAAGATTAGGGGAGAAATACCAAAGCTTAGAGCCACTACCTGCTCAGTAATTGTAATACATAATGGCAATAGAAAGCTGAAGAACAGATCGTACCTGGTTAAAATTGTATAAAAAAAGGTCATTGAATAGGTGGCGGAAAACAGTGAATGTACTGGGTACTAGAAATACCCAGAACATCTGGGCCATACTTGGGGAGGCCAATGGTAACAGGAAACTCGACTATCAACCATATAGGTGCTCAAGAATAGACGTCGGTTCTTGAGAACCGCAATGGTATTGGGAACGCATTGGAAGAGGGGAATAATAGTACTATACAAATTGCCCCACCTTTTTGAAATCACTTGATGAGCTAGCAAGTAAATTCAAGACCTTAAAATTGTCTCGCCCACCGGGTCCTAATGGAATCTCTTAATGCGGTCAAAAAATAATCCACAGTTCTGGGCAAGCCTCTGGAATTTGAGAAGGATTTGGCGGATGGCAAAATTCCAACTACGTGGCAAGGGCCAAAAAGGTAGACCCAGCCAATTACTGCCTGCTTTGCATGTTTGCTAGTACAGGAAATATCTTTGCTTCTCAGTGTGGGCAGAAAAGGCAGGGATCCTAGACTGCTTCCAGAGTGGCTTCAGGCCTGGGTACTCGACAGCACATCATTGGCTCCTTATTAAGGAACAAAGTGCTGCCATCTAACCCCCCCCCCGCCCCTGTCTCTATGCCCTCATTTTTTAGGGCAGCTTTCGGTTCTGTTAATAGAAGTTTGCTTTGGCATAAACTCAGTGGTCCCTGCTTTTACTATCTAGAGCGTCTGCATTCAAACACTATAGATTAGATAATGAAAGCAATGACATGTCCCATCATTCAGATGGCAGGGGTGTAAGTGCCCCTGCTATATTTGTGTTATATGTCCCTGACTATGCAGGGAATTTGGAACTGTCCCCATGGGTGGGTAGGACTCAACTGTATTAGCAGACGCTGATGATATTGTGGCCCTTGACCATACCTTTGGGCACCATAGATCAGCAGAAAAGCTCTGGCACTATGCTGAGAACAAATTGGTTATTAATCGCAGTAAAACTGAGATACTATTGTTTACCTCTGGTAGGGTAACCCGTCACTGCATGCATCTTGGGATCCTTTCCGTAAAAATTGAAAACATTACTTTTCAATTAACTCCAACAGGCTAAATCTTTTTGAGGAAATCTGTCAATCTACTTGTGTCCTGTTTATCACTATTCGTTGTCCTGTCTTCTTGTCAGCGCTCTGATGCCCGTGATACATAAAATTAGAGTGCCTGTCGGTGATACATATTGTGCCCAATTTGGTGACCTCACAGGCAAGTGCACGTTAATGCATGCTTGTTCATGCAGTAAATTACCCTAGTCCAAATGCACCTAGATGTGCACTGTGAAATACCAGTACCACTATTGAGATTAAACATCCAGGAATGTACCATTAGCCCATATATAACTCTAAGACAATGTGACCAAACAAATTTCCGCCTGCCAGTACTGCGTTCCTTAACTTGACCCCACTTTTGGGAAGTTGGTGAACCGAGATCATAAGCCATCACTTTGTACAATGCCACTGCTTTACTGTTTATTACCGCAACGGGCAACCAAAACAGTCCACATACCTGAATAATTACATTGGCAGTGCAGAAAAGCAATCTCTGGGGGCGGGGGAGCTGTGGGGGATTGGCATTAAGAACTCATAGTAGTAAAACATTTAATGTAACTAACAGTGAGCACTTTTGCTGGTGGCTCAACAACTCGAGTCTGCCCGTACACTGCCTGTCATGGAGGGAGTGCCTTTTTTTTTTAAACCACGCCGGTCTGCCTTCTTCGAATAGGGTGGCCTGATTCAAATACCTCGGCGCAGGTTTCCCAACCACAATAGGCAATATCTCCATCTAATGCTAGAATGCCAAACATTGCTAATTGCCAAATTCAATTACGGACAATCAAAGCAACACTGTCAATTATAAATGAGGCAGTTGACATAGTTGAAATAAAACACCTCTCAAAATTGTGATTACATTGCATATTTACAAAAAACAGAACTTGGCCCGTTAAGCCCATACTATACAGTCCTATATTTGCAAAATGATTCCAATTTCCTTAGTTTTCGGTTACCACCTCTTGGCGGTGAAGACTTGCATCCTGCCTACAAATTCTTTGGTGTTGGCAATTTGGTAACGTAATGGGTATTTGGCATCTTGACTGGAGATGGTGCTAATATGTTCATGAATCCTGATTTAAGCACACATTGTGCTACCTACATTGTGCACCACAGTTGCATCTAACAGTCAATTATAAATTTGGTTTTGCAATTGGTGTCCAGTTTCTGAACACCTTAACTACCAAAGTTATTAGTTTCGAAAGCAAATGGACACAACCTCCACATTTATGAAAACACCGGTCTGGTATTCTTTTGCTGATATTAATTGGCCCAAGTAACGGCACTTCCAGTTGGCAATACTGGAGTTTGACCCGGCCAACCCTGTGTACCCCTTGCAGGCCAAAAGTTGTAGAGTAATGGAGTCCCTTTGGCAGTTCAGCTCACTGTCACTTCACACAAGCCATTCACGTGCTGGATGACCGTGCTGGCACTTGGATGTTACATAGGTCAGCATGTAGTATTCTGTTAAAGATGCTTGGGCTCTCTCAGTAGCCGGAGGGCAAAAGTGTGTGTGGTGCTTCCCACCACGGGTAAAGGCAGTGAGGTACTGTGAGCCAGGATGCAAGGATATTGTTGGTGTTCTTAAAACGGACAACTGAAGTGGGTAGCTTTCTTAGGGATATGATATATTTTATTTGTATTGCGCCGAGTGTGACTAGGCAAGGGAGGAGAACAGGGGAGAACACAACAGCAATCTTACTAGGCCCAGTGACATTGAGAATGCGCAAGTGCATGGGAGAGGGAATGGAAAAAGTGCGTGGAACGGGGAGAGTGGAAGGTGCAGAGGAGAGCAGAATAAATGGAACATTGAGGCAATAAACAGTGGTAGTGCAGTCGGCAAGTGCTGTGTTTAAGGCAGCAGACTGGGTAGTCTAAGTGCAGAAAAGGGGGGGAAAATAATTAATGGCAGGCTGTAAGGGTACAGATACAGTCCCCAGTGCAAGGGGTGGCCGGGAGGCAGTGCAGGAGGGTAGCGGGGTGAGCAGGTACCTGGGGACAGGGTGGCCAGGTGCAGTGCCAAGAGAGCAGATCAGCAGGGGAAAGGGGGAGCGAAGGCAGAAGCAAAGAGGAAGGTCTTGAGGTGCTTCTGGAGATTGTTCTCAAGTTTGAGTGGCAGGGAGGCTGTTCAGAGGGAGGCTCCAGCCGAAGCTAGAGATCTCCCCCAGCACTATACTTGGAACCCCACCGAATTCTTTCTGTTCCACATTTAGGGGGTGTAAATCCTGGATAATTCACCAATTTGCCCCAGTGGCCTTTTTGACAGGGTAGATCATTGTGAGGTAGATGGTATTATCAATTGAGTAGGGCCTGTATCCTTTCTTGGAGGGAGGTGGTGCCACATCAGCCATCGGGGAGCTGTACTTTTCTGTACTGCACCATATCACGGGGGATACAGATCACTAAGATCTCTCCATCACTGTCATGGTTTTTGAAAAACTCTTAAGTCTGTTACCTCTGAGGGGTACGGTGGGATCGATGCAAATCACTGCCATTTGCACCCTTGCCTGTCTGTTCCTAGCGCAACCACCCTTTTCACTGATAACCACCACCCCTGAGGTGGACCATTATTCTGTTAACCATAGCTATACCCCATTCCCTGTCTGCTCCTACACTCCCTTAAAAAAGTTTTTCCACTGTTCCAAAATTGAGGGCCCCATTCCTCCAAATCCTTCTCAGCCCTCAGAACCCACCCCTTCCTTGCTGCTGTCCTCCTTGCCACTGTGGGTTGGGGCACTGTGCATTCCTGTGCCCACTGTCCTTGCCCTTCTGACCACACTGTGGCTATTCTATATCGTGCAACTTTTGTCTGTGCTGGCACCAATACTGACGCCTCCACAACAACTTTAGTTAATTTGTTTTGTACTAGTTTTGCTTCCTCTGCCTGCCGCCTCAGTTGTTTCCCTGTCATGCTCCTTGATTCTTCTGCAATGGTGTACTATTATGCTCTGTATTGCAGGCCACCCGTTTGTGTAACATGGTGTTATGCATTTTATACTTTTTTTTTTACACCTGCCTGTATACATGTGGTATATGGAATAAGTGGGTCACTTTATCCAGGCTGGCCCTGATCATTTTTTGCACTTACCGAGGCAAAACAACCATGCTTTATGCTTCCAGTTAAGGGCTGTCCTTCCAAGGATATGGAGTGGCTGTCATGGATTAGCATATGCACATGGTGTGAGCTGTTTCCCCAGGAGCCTGGAAAGGTACTGCCTCACCCATTAACTATATAATCTACATAAGAGAGGCTACCTATATGAAGTGGGGGTGTTGGCTTAATTGTGACCTTGCATTTACAAGTTGTACACAAGTAGGTAAAATGTCTGAGGAAATGAATGTAGCACAGCCCTAAACTGTGCAGATACTGTGTGCCCTGTGACCACAAAAGCAGAGCACCATGGCCCCCCTCTCATGCTAAACCAGCTCATAAATGTAAACGATGTGCAATATGCAGTAACTTCCCTGAGAAGTGAGTAAAATAGCATCAGTGTGTATAGGGTCAGCCATGTTGTAATTCACTTGGCCACTGTGTGCTGGTTCTAGGGTGGTAGAATACTGCCCGTAAGAGCTCCTCGGTCTACCCTGCCTAGCGTCCAGAAAAGAAAACACAAATATGAATGCACCTATATGTGCACACAAAATATAAGTGGTTTTGTATAATTACTATCTGCCATTATTGGTGGCCTTACTGCACTTGGCTCTAAGGGGTGGGGTTCATTAGTAGAAAAGGCAGATGTGAAACCTGTGGTGTTGATGTTGCATTTGTACCGCGCCAAAGCCCGTAGGCATCCAGGTGCTGAGAAAAGCGGGTTGTATGAGACTGGTGACTACGGTAGGAATTATTTTGCATGAAGAGAGCAGTTTTCAACTGCTTTCTGAAAACCAGGCAGTTTGTTTTTTGCAACTGCAGTAAGGCATTCCAAGCCTGTGCTCCCTGTACATGGAAAGTATGGCTGTATCCACAGGCTCGCTTGACACGATGCGTTTCCAGCAGGAAATCCTCGGCTGATCAGATTTCTTTTGGGTTGGTAAATGCTCACCCTAGGCTGGAGCATTTCCAAAGATGCATTTGACATATGGACAGCAATTTGAACTGAATCCATGCTGCAACCGGTCACCAGTGCAGTTTCTGTCTAGCTGCAGATGTCTGTTAAGAACACTCCATCTGGAATATGATGCGAATGGCCGTGCTCTGAATTTTTGTAGTCCTTGTGTATTGGTCCGATTTGCGCCTCCCAGCAAGGCATTGCAGTAATCCATGCGAGGGAGGATTACTGCTCTGACAAGTTTAGTAGTTTTCTACGGAGACCAGTGGGGCCACTTGCTGTAGCACCTTAAGGTGATAATTGGTACTTTTGGTGATGGCTGCTACGTGGGCTTTCTTCCAGGTAAGTGCCAAAGGTCTTAACCTTGTGCGCTACCATGATCTGGCTGCCATCAATTTCAAAGCTAGTGTACTTATGACCCAGGCCATCTCTGGCCTGCCCGGGACCGAACAGCATGAGTTTGCTCTTGGCTGCGTTCAGGCAAAGCCAGTTTGTAGACCTCCAACACTTGATCTGGTATACTGAATTCAGCATCGGTTGGTCCTCCTGATCACCAAAACAAGTTGGACCTCATCAGCATAGTTGCAGAAAAATAGATCTAGCAACTCCAGATATTTACACAGAGGAATATAAATGTTAATGGGGGAGAGACAACCCCCCCTGTGACACTCCGAAAGTGATGATTTCCACTTCGGATGCACTATTGCCCCAGTGGACTCGCGAGTGACTACCCTCAAGAAATTACCTAAGCCAGCTCATTGCCTGCGTACAGAGACCCCAACAGTGGACATCTGGTTGGAGGATTCCATGATCTAGCAAGTCAAAGGCTGCTGATAAATCCAATAACATCAGCATTCCTGACTTGCTACATTCCAGCTTCGAGGGCATGTGTCTGTAGAGCAAGTAATGCGCCTTTGGTGCCGTGAAAGCACCAAAGGCCTGACTGTTTCCCATACAGGGTACCAGCTCCCAAAACATAAGATTGAAGCTGTACAGTGGCAACCTTGTCAATTAACTTGAGAAAGAATAAGGTGTTTGTAATGGGCCTACGATTAGCTGCATTGGTTGGTTCTAAGCCCTTTTTTTTTTTGGTTTACTTATATTGCGCACCAGACCCGAAGGTATCGGGCGCAGTGGTTACAAGAAGGTTCACAGCTTAGGTTACATCATTAGGTTACACATAACAAATAGATTAAAAAAAATTAGACAAAGTAGCAATTATAGGTTATCATATACAGAGAAAGGTACAAACACTATGCAGGTACCTTGGTGGCAAAAACTTTGAAAGCTATTTACAATGTAGTAAGAATAACAGGCCTTAGTGGTCTGTTGTCTTGAGCCAATTGATGCAGTTATATCTAAAATTCAAATGTGGTTGATCCGCTCGATGGGATGGCGGCAGGGAGTTCCAGAGCTGATCAGCATTGACAGGCAAACTACTACCTTCGATAATTTAAATCTAGGAATAGTATGGCAGTTGGTATTAACTAATCTAGTGGATTTAGTTGAGGTTCTTCTGTGGAATCTCGCGGTAAGATAGCTGGGCGCGGCATTGTTCAGAGATTTGTGAGTAAGCGAGGCAGTTTTTAGCCAGATTTTGTCGTTGGTAAATGGCCAGTTTTGTCACCTGATCTCGGAAATGTGCTCTCTCCTTGCTATGCGAAGGGCCGCTCTGAGGGTGTTATTTTGGAGTGTTTGGATTCTTCTAATATACTTATTAGAACCAATATAGAGGGTGTTACAGTAGTCCAATTTGGACAGGATGAGGGCTCTAGCCAAGATGATGCAACTGTTTTTGAAGAGAAATGGTTTGCCAGCTCTGAATTTGCATGTGTATGCAGCGGCGGATGCCATGGAGGAGTTTAGTGAAAGTGAGTGGAATCGAGGTAAAAGCCTAAGGTTTTTACCTCGTTGGCAACTTTGATGGGGTTACCATCGATTATGAAGGAGGTATATTCGTGGCCTAGTTTTTTTTTAGATTAGTAGGGGTACCCAGGATGATGAGCTCAGTTTTGTCATTCAGGCATAGACTTGTATTGCCATGCATGCCTGGATGATGAGGTAGACTCTTATTCACCAAGGCCAAATACTTGCTGTAATCCCCAGAAAGTGGAAGGAGAATCTGGGTATCGTCTGCGTAATTGGTGTAGGTGATACCAAGATGGTCCAGATCATTGAAAAGTGGCTTGGTGAATGTTGTACAGGGAGGGTGAGACACAAGATCCCTGGGGCACTCCACAGGTAATCGAGATGGGGTCTGCCGCTGCTGAAGGAGAGAAGACCCTGATAGTCCTATTACCTAAGAATGATCCGATCCATACTATGGCCTCCTTGGAAAAGTACACAGCTAAGTCTAGATGGCTGCATAGGACCTTGTGGTCCACAATGTCAAATGCAGGCAAGAGGTCGAGAGGAGGGCTGATTTCCCCATGTCTCTGAGTTCATCGATTTGGGCCTTGAGGTTGATTAGTGCAGTTTCCGTTCCATGTTGAGGACGGAACCCTGATTGGCGAGCTCCTAACAAGTGGTGAAGTTCCAGGTATTTCTGAATTTGTGGATACGCGATCTTATCTAAAATTGTAAGGAGAAATGGTACTGTTGTAATAGGCCGGTAGTTGGTTGGTGTAGCTGGGTCTAGGATTCTTTTTTGTTTTTTTAAATAGCGGGAGTACCCATGCTTCTTTAAGGTTGTTTGGAATTGGTACCCGATGCGAATGAGGCATTGATGAGCTTTGATACAAAGGGAGCCAGATCCTTCGCTGTGCCCTTGATAAGTTGGGCTGGACATTGGTCGCCCTGGCAATTTGAAGGGTTGAGTGATAGTATGACTTTTTCATCCTCGAATAGAGATTTTGAAGAAGTTGAAACAGGTAGGCGGGGATGTGGGGGGGGGGGACACAGGCGTGTTAGGTGTGGGCAAGGTGGTTAGATATGCGTTTTTTTGTTCTGAAGGGTGGTAACTTTATTGCCTAACATGCTGAATGTCAGAGCACCCGGTTTTGTCTTTACTGCAGGTATCTTGCATAGGGATCAGAGTCTCTAGTTATTTTAGGATCGTGAATGGTTCCTTCATTCTGGAATTCGCTTGTGAGATGCAGTTATATGATTCTCGTTTGGCCAGACACATTTCTTTTTTTGTAGAGAAATGATATATTGGTAAGTTTAGGTCTATTGTCCTCTGAAGGAAGTAGTCTCCAGGAAGTCTCGCAGCTTCTTTTTTGCAGTCTTGTGTATTTTAGATGCGATGTGAACTATGTGTTTAAGTGAGCTTTAGGCTTACTTTGTCTCATTTTGAGCGGAGCAATGGTGTCCAAAGTTGCTGTCATGATTTTATTGTACTCCTTGACTAGCATGCCGGGATCCATGCTGTCAGGTAGGAGTTAAGGGTGGAGAGAATAACTGGGATAAGTCTATCTGCCGTGTTTCTTTTTGATCCTTGTTAAGGTAGAGGGAGCAGTGTGAGTAAGTATGGTTATGGTGGTAACTAGTTTGAATGACTAGAGGTAGTGGTCAGTCCAGGCTTGAGGAGTGATGGAGGTGATAGCAGCGTTACAATTATAATCCGCAACCCAGTCGAGCATTCTATCTGTATTGTGTGAGGGTGCATTGACTCTTAGAGTAAGGCCTAGTTCTGATAAGATGTTGGTGGTAGTATTTGCATGTTTATCTTGTGGGCCATTAAAGCCCAAGTTGAGGTCTCCTAGTAGAAGTTCTTGTGAGGTGTTTTTTAGATTATTTGAGAGAATAGTGGAGATCTCCTCCAATGACCCGATGGGGCCTGGAGGTCTATAAATGAGGTGAATGGTAAGAGTCTGGGAATTAGCTAGCAGTAATTTAGCTGTGAGAACTTCCCAGGATTTAATGTCTTGGGAGAGGGCTAATCTCATTGATAGGCTGGATTTGAAGATGATGGCAATGCCTCCGCCTCGCATCTATCTTCTCGTAAAATCGTGTAACTGTCAGGAACTGCTAGCATGAGCACAGGGTCTGCTGCAGCGTGCGGCCAGGACTCCATGATGGCTAGAGTCATATTTTTCTGCCAGAATCAAATCCGCAATCTCTGTGGCATGTGCGACTAGAGATCTGGTGTTTTAATAGTGCCCCTTTAAGAGGTGGGATGGGGTGGTCTGGAACAGGCTGGGAGAGAGGTTAGTAACTGCACCATTAGGTTGTTTGGCGCCGCAGTGTTTAGTTGGTCGTGGTGGGAAGAGGTGAACTGTTGTCGGAAGGCTTGACTCCAACTATAGTTTGGCTAATGGGAGGATTATTTCGCTTGAGAACTGGGTTGGACGTGGTTCTGGCACGAGGTTCAAATAGTTTGGTCAATCTTGATCGGAGTCTTGTATTCTTAGTTTCTGTGTTGCATGGTCTAATGAGAGAGGATAGCTCCTGTGGGGGTGTTCAGATTACTTAACAGCAGACCCTGGGTTAGGTTGATTGGTTGGGATAAGACAGGTGTAACATCTATGGTCCTTGTTGGGTTGGTCATGCGCATAAGATCGGTATTGTGGAAGGTCTAGCAAAGCTCCTTAGTATTGCTAGTGCAAGTAGCGTGCCTAGGGCGCCGATATTGAAGTCAGTAGCAAGCATAATGTTACAGGAATCTGGGTATCCCTATAGGTTGCCAGATAAGGCTATATTAGATTGGTTGGACAGGATTCAAGCTAGATTTCCAGTAGAATAGCGGGAGGCTAAAGTGCTTAATTGGCAATAGGAGCGGTAAGCTGCTGAGATACAGTAATATACAATTTAGTGTTCGTGAGAGGGCACTAGAATAACAACTATTAGTGCATTCAGTGGATGTTATGCTCACCTGGACCCCACAGGGGTGTCGATCGGACCCAGGCAGCTGCAGTCTCCGTCAACGTGATGCATAGTGCAGAGATGACTGACTGGACTGGCCCGCCTAGTCTTGTCTGCTGGACCCGAAGAAGTATTTTCCTGCAAGTGGAGACGGGGATTAGCCACCTGTGGGTTTTAGTGATGGCCTCCCAACTGTTCTCGCTCTCCCCCACTAATCGCCTCCGATATCCCCTTAGTAACCTCACCTTATGTTTGTAAAAGATGATCTCTCCATCCTGTGTCTTGCAGGGGTGGGTAGATACCAGTTACTTCACTGGTTTGAAGGCGTTGGGAGAGTTCCGGGAAGCATTGACTCTGAAGTCCCAGGCGGGATTGGTAAGTATCAAGTTCAAAGAGTTCAATGTGCCCGATGTTCACTCTTGTCCCCTTCCTTCCTTAAGTTGCAACTGAGTTTGTGAGAAGGTCTCGTAGCTGCTGCTAGCGTTCAGGTGTAAGAGTCTGTTACCCAACGCTGTCCGGTAACTATTACATGCGTTAACGTGTTGTTATTCTCCCTCTTTACAGATGCGGCATATGAAGATATGGAGAATAATACCGCCAGTGGTAAATCAGGTAAGTCTTTGGTGGTAAGAGGTATTTGTTAATTCCCTTGGCTCACCTTGTTGTTCTTGTGCCCCTAGGTGCCGGAGTACGGCGAAGAAATGACGGAGACAGTGCCGGATCGAAAGATGCTGTGAGAACTGGTGAGTATTGCACCGTGCTGGAGCTGGCAAAGCGACGCGTGCAGGACTGATGTACTTCCAGGTCGGGAGATGAAATGGATCCGGAATCAGGTGAGGAATTTGAAATAAGTTCGTTTTCTAACCTTGTCCTTTTCTTCCTCTTTATTCTAGGAGCTCTGGATTCGAGGCGGGCGTGGCAGAAGACTGGATGCTGGCTGCAGGCACGGTGAGAGCCACGCTGCTGGATGCAGAATAACACGAAGCATGTGCGGCTGTTCGGGTGTGGTTTAAATAGCCTCCAAAGTAGTCCCAGGAAAGAAGTTCCCCGGGACCACACCCAAGTAAAAAATAGTCCCTGTAGTAAAATAGTCCCATCCAGGCCTCACGTTGGCTTGGATTTATTTGCAGCATGGTCTGCATGAGGTAAGTAATGTCTGAGCCTGGCGCCAGGACTGATTTTTATTATGAGCCTGGTGCCTACGGCGCCTAGACTGAACCCAGACAGCCCCTAGCTGGGGTTTTTTGTAAATGTCTGGATGCCCGCTCCTGGGCTTGATCTGGATGCCCGGGGGTAGGCATCATGACAGCGGAGCGGTAGGCTACTGACATTCAAAACTATGCAATTCAATAGTCCTGAGAAGGCACTAGAGCAACATCAGCAACTTTGAATACATTCAGTGGAGTGGTGGGCTGCTGAAATTCAATACTATAGTGGCTAAGCAGGGCAGTCCAGTCACAAGAGATAGTTGCTAGACAGTGTTTACCACAGTTATAGCAAAGTGAGTCCAGGCATCATGATGGGTGTTAGGTAGAGGCATGAAAGGAGTGTCAAGGTGTGGTGAGGTAATGTTTGCAGTGGGCTGGAGTTAGATACACAGAATGCTAAATGCAAAAATCATAGAATGCTGAATGTAAGAATCAGTGCTAGATGCAATAATCACTCAATGTTACACAGTGCTAAATGCAGAAATCACAGTTCAGGCTCAGAAGGCCGATGCCGGAGACATGGAAGGCTAATGCACAGCACAGTTCAGGCGCAGTGAGCTGGAGTGGGGGACATAATATGCAGCAATCTAGTGTTGTGTTCTTCATTAGGGCAATGTAAGCTGGGCGTTCAGTGCTTAGGACTGTAGAAAGGTTATGTGAATAGCTGCATGATGGTATGGTGCGCAAGGGGGTGTGAACAGCTGGGGCATCTAATATAAGGCCACAGTATGGTTGCCAATCACGTTATGCACGAAAGCAGTCAAGAAAATGTTGACGAGCCGTAGGCATACATTGCTATAAATGTTGTAGTGGTGAAAGTACTTAACAAGTTTTGAGTCGGTGTAGCTGCAGACTGGTCGTGCTGAGACATCATTCGTCCGGGAGGAGTGGCGATGGTGTATGAATCAGCTGTAGAAGGCTTGTCTGAACAGAACTTTTAGTTCCGGGAATTACAAAAAGGCAAGACGCCTCCCCTCGTTGCCCCGAGCGAACAGGCGCAAACGGGGCCTTTGTCTAGGCCTTCGTCAGTAGGCCGGCGTTTCTGCCTACCGGCGGATGTTGGTTAAAAGAGGGGTTTTGGTTGCCTAGCAACAAAGCCACAGCCTAACTCTGGGGCGGCGATGCGCTAGCCATTTTTAACAGTGGGGTAAACTGCAACACTCTTAATGGACTGGAATGACACGTTTGAAATGATGAATTAATGTACCTGCAGAGGAAAGGAACAAAGAGGTCCCTGTGCACTAATATGTACTTGGATGGGAGCAATTCTCGTGGGCAGTTCGTAGGATGCATAGTTTTCAGAATGTTGTGTATCTCAGCCGTGCATCCCTAGTATTAGCCTGAACTGAGGTGCCTTGATGAGATCGAATGAAATAGACTCCCGATGTCTGTCCTGGCACAGCAAGGTTACCCTGGCTGTGCACTGGGTTACTGGTCCAGAAATGATTTCTGTCCCATCCACGGTGGTTACCTTGTTCATAGTTGGCTTAGAACACAAAGGAAGCTCCATCATTGCTGCCAGTTCTTGATCAATATAATTTCCAACTGCCCCGCTATCGATGTATGCTTCAACGGCATGCACTCTTGACGACTGTTGGTGGTTAATTAAGATCACTGGTATTGCAAAGTGCGAGGTCAGCAACTCTTTCTTCTCACTCGACAAACTGACCTCTACGTTTGTCGAGCTTGGTAGTTTTACGATTCCTTAGCTTCATCCTTTTCTGTGGCCTCGACTGTTCTTCTTGGGGGTTTTACTGGACAGTCCTTCAGAAATGTCCTGGTTTCCCACAATACAAACAAAGCTCTTGTTGTTTTCTTTTGTCCTGCTCGTTTGTGTGTTTTCCCTTGGTCGAACATACACGGTCCGAGGGTCCGTCTTAGACCGGTCTGCCTTTCGGTCCTGCAACCGGTGGTCTAGCTGCACAACCAGATTTATGAATTCTGCACAGTCTCTGGGTGGATCAACCACCTGGGCTAAGACGTCCTTGTAATAGAGGATCATCATGGGTTACCAACGGCACCGACCAATCTGTTGCACTACCACTCAGGTATGATAAGACAAAAGCTACCCGAGCTTGGTCGTTTGAAAATGCTCCAGGCCTACAAAGAAAATGAAGGCGGCACTGATTGATGAATGCCGCATACTTCCGTGGGTCACCTGAGAACCTTTCTGGTGGTGCCAGGGGCACTATTCCAGGTAACGTGGTCTGTACCGGAGTGGGTAGTATGGCAGGGTTTTGCATCGTTGGATTGCTTCCAGGTAGAGGCGTCTGTCCTGCATGTGATTGCAAGTATTGCCTGCTAATCTCTTCAGTGCGTTCTTTGGTCACTATTAGGTCTCTCTGGAGGGCATTAGTCTCTTGTCGGGCAGAATGAACCTCAGCACAAAGCTCTCCTAGTAATTGGGCCAATTGGTCCATTTCTGATGTCTCCATGGCGCCCAGATGGATTTGTTATGGTAGGCTTCACGTTCTGTTACGCTCACCTGGTATCCACAGGGACGCCACCCAGCCGGGTTACTTGCTGGTATGCTTCTCAGCTTTGCCCTGATGTGATCTGCGGGGAAGGTTCTGCCTGAAAATACAGGAGGACTGTGTTCAAGACTGACCGACTGGGGTAAGTATCCGCCCTCCATCCCCGTATGAATTCAGTCCCTCTGGCACCCTCTCCTCAGCTTGTCGTAGAAATTAGGCGTGCTCTCCGTCCTGCATTCTTTGCAGGGGCGCATAGTCTTTCATGGGCGAGTGCGGTCCAGTTACTTCACTGACGCCGGCCTGCTTGATATTGTTCAGGTAGGTCTTATTGCTGTTCTTTAGTTTTGTTGCTATCCTGCATGCCTTTCTTTGTTTAAAATGTCTCTTTTTTTCTCCCTTAGGTATGCGGAGCTTCAGCACCGCGAACTGGCTTGATTGATCCCCGCTGGTAAATGATGCCGCATTAAGAGTGCTATGATGCGGTAAGTAAGCGCTATGAGCAGCGCTGCAAAGTCTTGCCTTTGCTAACCTGTGTTTTACTTCCTTGTAGGTCGCGGTGTTCTTCAGCGCGAGTGGAATGTCCGGAGTGGTGCCAGCCGAGAGGCGACCAGCCATGTAAGCCTTTTGAGCAGTTCGTAATTTGTAAATGTCTCTACTGCTTTCTTTAATGTTGCCTCTATCTTCCTCTTTCAGGTCGTTCTGTCCGGGAGGCATGCAGATTCGAGGGAGCTGTTCTCAGTAGCTGCGAGTGTTTAAAGATGAAGACTGCAGGTAAGATGCTGCTGCTAATGATGTTCCTTTTGTCTCCTTGCAGGTTCTTCTCCGAGGTTCGAGGGAATAGCTGGACATGGTGAGCGTCACGTTGCAAGCTGCAAAGTAACGCAAAGCGTGTTGTCTTGCTCGGGTGTGGTTTAAATAGCCCCAACAAAATAGTCCAGGTAAAGTAGTCCCTAGGCTACCATACCCAAAACACTAGACGCAAATAAAACTGTTATCTTTGTTTTTAGTATTCCAAACACCGAATATCATAATTGATCGAAACATTCTTCCCTTGAGTTTATTCAACCATATTATATGTCAGGAGGGGAGCACCAGGAGGCCATATAATACTGTTGGTACTATGCTGGTTCTATATATGGTTAAAAAAACCTTCAATATTGCTTGCACCATCATGGGCAATGTATCATTTAATAAGAAGCCATCTCTTCCAGATTTTACAGTGCCGTAAGCTTGATAAAAAGACGATGTTGGATTGCTCCTTAATGAAAAGCCTAGATACATATAGCTGTCTATAACCTCGAATTTATCTTTGCCCATTTCCAAACGAAGGTAGATTTCTTTGAGAGCGCCACCTAAGCATATCATTTTTGTTTTTTTTATGTTGTTCTGCATGTTATTTTCCTGGGCATAGCGATCAAGCGTATTTATTGAGTGCTGGATGCCCAGGGGGGTCCGATCAAGGAATATGGTGTCGTCAGCGTATCCTAACCAGAATATCGCTGTTCCATTCACTTTGGGGGGAAATTGCACACTGCAGAGATCCTAATATCCATATCTGAAAGATATAAATTAAAAAGTAGGGGAGCAAGTACGCATCCCTGCTTCAATCCTGAATTAGTAATAATTGGGACACCAAGTTTGCCTTCTTGATTTAATCTATGAATTAGTTGTTTCTGTATATAATAGCCTGATGAAATACAGTAAATGCGGATCAATATCCCATTGCGCGATTGCAGCCCACAGGAGTTTACGTGAAATGAAATCAAAAGCCTTGCTATGCCCCACTCTGCTCTTAGCTTCAGTTTGCAGGTATTGGATCATACATATATTATCCAATGTGCAATTACCTTTCGAAAAACCAGTTTGAAAATGTTTTAATACATTTTGCTTCCGAGCACATTCATTGAGTCTGTAATTAAGCAGGTCATGTGTGTCTCCTTTTATGTAGATGGAAACTAATATAGATCTTCGTCAGCTGTCAGGGATGCATCATGTGTCTTCCATCTATCAAAAAAGACTGAATAGAATTTGGGCCCATGCTGATGTTTGCTATCTCGTCATGGCCTGGGGTGCACAATGGTTTTAATTACATTTTGTGATCAATGTTATCTAAGGAAGGCATGGTATCAACAGTAAGACAGACACATGAGACCACAGTTCAAGGGTGTTTATTGAACTTCAGAAAGGGTATGATAAATGCCTATCTAATCCCAAATCTACAGATGGGAGCAATCTACGACCATCAAATAATAATAACACAGTCCTAGTCTTGTCAAAATGAAAGGGTCTATACTAATAAACCTATTGCCAATCCTTACCTCTAAATAGAAATAGTGTGGGGAATAGTGTTATGAAAAAGAAAGAAGTGTTCAAAATTATATTCAGGTTGTTCAGGCTGTTGGCCTCCCTTCCTCATGTTTTTAACACGGGACAAGGCGGTTCACTCGAGCGTAGCACAAGCTCTGGCTTCTTTACCATGAGGATACAGTTAAATCATTGGCATCAGGACCTTCTGTACGCAAGTCTCTTTTCTTCTCAAAGTTTCTTCATCCAGAGGGCCTGATGCAACCAAACAAAAAGAAAATGACAAGATTTTTCCTCTTGGGATTTTCACAAGTATTCACTTTAGGTGATTCACTATTCACCTGGATCCCTTCAGTCGGGCTCAGATCTCTTTAGTACAATGTTTGTTCCCTTTGGATCCCCCTCAACCGGGCTCAGATACTTGTTTCACAATGTACGCCATATATTCTTTTCAGGTGACTCACGGTTCACCTGGGATCCCCCAAAGCCAGGCTCAGATCCCTTTTTAACACAATTAGTCTTCCTCAGCCGTGCTTGGACCAATTTCAATTTATATCAAGTATCGAAAATATTCAAATGTGCACAGGGTTTGGCTTGACCCGTTGCAGGACCACTTTGATTTTACAATACCTTCTTTAACCTTTATCATCTTTTGGTTGGATACCTAACAGACCTTTGAATGAACACCCACGTGGTGTCAGATAACTTTGTTTACTGTATCGAATGGTAACTTCAAAGTTCAGTCACTCATTTATACAATGTTGCAGCTTTGGAACCTTTGTGTCTACACAGACCGGGCTGGTATCAGTCCCCCCAACTCACCAGCTGTGCTGACTTCACTGGTGTTGCTTTGTTGTAGGAGCCAAGGACAGCACTATGGCAGCAAACGATTCTCCCAGCCTTGCTTATCGATGCGGGAGAGCCACGGGTACCTCCGACACACAATGCAGGATTCTTCAGCTTTGATTCCAGGTCTTACGTTTCCTATTCTCAAAAGCTCATGAAAGTTATGGTCTTTCGGTGAAAAGGGTCATGGGCACTTCCCTCCTTGCAATCCTCTTCGGTCTCGCCGTCCTTCGCCTTGTATTAAACTGTCATCTTAGAACTGCTGCTGTCTCATGTGCTTTGCCTCACTCAGAGTGTACTTTCGTGCTCCGCCTTTTATCTGTGTGGGGAAGTGTGATGGAAGTCAGGTGTGTGTAATGATCAGTAATTGGCTGACCCTGCCTGACCATTGTATTGGTGCATGTCAGTACTGCTCGAGTGTTAGTCTGTTTTCCCTCACAGTGAGTTGACCGTGAGAACCTGTTTGTGTCGGAAAAGTGGGGGGTTGAGTCCCTAAGTATCCTACCTGGTGGGATGGGCTAAAGGTTTTACATGGAAGGGGATACTGCATTGCGACATCCGGGGTCTCACTTCCACTCCCTGAAGACCTCTCATCCACGTGATCCTCCCGTACTGGTCCACCCCAGGAACTGAATCCAAAAGCAACGGCCGTGTCCTGGCCACTTGGATGACAGATATCCAGGGACTAGCGGGTGAGACTCCTTCAGGTGTCTCACAGTGATTACATCTTCTTCTTCAAAATCGCCATCAATAATGGTGTATTGGGGGATTTAAATATCCATAGCAGTTTCCTCTTCCTCAGGCCTAATGTATAGCTGTGTGATGTGTGCTTCCCATTGCGATTATTGGTCGGCATTCAATACTACAGACGTTGAGTCAGTTAGGTACTCTTTGAAGCTGCCCAGAACTTTTTGCTGTCATTTGATTTCAAAAGTCTGAAAAGATTGAACTAATTTGCATTTTTCATGGAGTGCTAATGCTGGAGTAACCAGCTTGTATAGCGGGTTTTTAAAAATCGAAACTTTGACTGTTTCTTATCTTGCACGAGAAATAATTGTTTTCTAATCTGTGCCGTGTATTTTCGGTATATGATCTTTCTGTGTAAAACAGCCGAATCAAATTTTGAAATATTAGTCTTGTTTGTTTTGAGAGCAGTGTTTTTCTTCTGCACAGTTGCGGGATCAGAATGATTTTCCACCATGAGTTCGATACTCCAGCCGTGTAACGCCAGCCAGGATTCTAATAGATCATTATTGGATTGGGTCATTTTGCTAATTTTTATAAGCGTTTTTGGGGACCACATTATTCAGTTACCAGAATTTTTTGATTTAACATTAGTTGAAATTGAAAAAACAGTGTGGGAATATCCAAAGTTAGAAGTCCATGCAAGTATGGTGTGATCACTAAAATCATTGTGCTTAATTTCCACGGCATCACAGCTTTGCTGCCGTGCATAAGGTCTGAGTGATTATGGAGCATGAATACATGTATCTTTATTCTTGGGATGTCGCTTGTTGCGCGTTTATTTAATCAGACCATGTTCAGCTAGCACCAATATGCTTAATGCTAAATCCAATATGGCTGTCGTATTTCCATATAGCCACTCAAAGGATTGCATGGCTAGTGAAACTGCACACGTGACGCGGATGAGTCTAACGATGGGTTAAATGTCCGCGTATGTGGCACCACAGATTTGGTTGCCGGGTGAGTGGGCCAACTTGTGGTGGTTATGTGATTTGGGCCACTAGACAGGTAAGGATCATATGCAGTTTGCTGGTATGCTTCTTTGTTTGTATGAGAGAATGAGATTACCCTGGTTGAATTACCGTTATCGCAAGCAAACTATGCCAGATTATTATTTATATTATTTATATTTGGGTATTTCAGGTGTGTTTGTCTTTGGCACATTGAGCTTTTCGCGTGTTTGCTATACTGGCCAATTAAATTAAATGTCATTCGCACGCTTGGGTATCATATTTTTGTCTCTATTTTGTTGTAGGAGACATGTTCATGACACGTTATGTTCATGGCACTGGGGGATAAGGACATGTATTTTTGCAGCTCCCGCATAAATACATGCCTTTGTGGAAAGAAATTGAATATGACAAAGGGGTTAGTAATTTGTATGCCTTCAGAAATAGATGGTACCTAAGTTCTCTTTGAGTATCCTGAGCAGTTTTTGAAAATGGCAGAATGGTATAGATTTTGCCATGTTGATTAGCGACATACATATGGCGAGAACCTACTATGCATACAATTAATTATGGAACACAGTTTGATTTGTATAACAGTGCCCTGAGAAGGAAGTTCGTATAAATACAAGCCTAGAATTGATTGTGGGTGAAGTTCTTTGGCTTGAAATACAGTATGGTGAAGCCCTGTACCCAAGTGGAACACCTAACAAGGTTAGTCTGCATTTATACGCGACTACTCTATGGTTAAAGAACCCTTAGTAGGTTCTAGTTCTTACACAAATCTCTTTGTGTTCTGTTTATAGATGTTGTTTTTGATTAAAGATATCATATCCAAGATGTGCATGGAATTCATTTGAATGTTAAATATTAGTCCCCGCCCAGATGAAGGCCCTCAAAATTGTCGGAGGAAATACTATGGACGAGTGTATTCCATCTCTGAAAGCCCAAAACACGAAGTGTCGACACCTGTATATTAGTGTCATAAGATTGATGTCTTTTTCTCTTTCTTGTCGCCCTTTGTGGGACTTTGATTCCCAGTGGGTAATTTAGGCTCCAACATTTGTGATTTATGTATGTTGCAGCATAGGGTGGTTAAGCACGATCAGAAATACTGGAGTTTGTACATGTGATCATTGTGTGACCATGTTCAGATTGAGTTGGATATTAATTATAATAGCCAGATACCTCCCAACAATACCCTCATA
The DNA here is from genome assembly GCF_040938575.1 of Ambystoma mexicanum. Classification (NCBI taxonomy): domain Eukaryota; kingdom Metazoa; phylum Chordata; class Amphibia; order Caudata; family Ambystomatidae; genus Ambystoma; species Ambystoma mexicanum. The sequence continues at coordinate 1,481,178,907 of NC_090922.1, forward strand.
AAGTCAATTTCAAACCTGTTGTATCTGAGATAGCACTTTATGGTGTTTTCTTGCACTCAAGCAAGTCCCAGAAAGTCCCACTTGGCCGCGGAACTCTGCTGGTTTACTCTGAAGATTTAGCTTTGTTGCAATTTGGCATCTAACTACGTCTCCCACAAGGTGATCAAGCAACACTGTGGATAAGGACTTTATATTAGCACTTTTGTGCTTCATATTTTTTCTCACATTGTGCTATTTGTTTGTTTAGGCGTCTCGCCACGTTACAGAAGGAGTGCCTATTTAAAGTGGAACGCGCGTGCACCGCTTGGCCGCGCTTGCAGTGGGGCAGCGGTCTGGTGGCTCTTCTGTAGAGTTACCTTTGCTTGGAGCTCTGGTAGTTCGGTAACCTCACTTTGTATTAGGTGAGTGTTTGTGTCCCTTTCGGTTCCAAACTTTTTGTCTGTTCTCTAATTCATGCACTGAGGCGTATTTACTCTAAGAACTGGGATGTATCCTCCTGCTCTCATACTTGAAAACGCGCAATCAGAGACATCTGTTGCTCTTGGGGAAACAGAAGGGCATGCCTCAATCCTGCTTGACACCACGGATTCGTTCCACAAAAAAAGTGATGTTATCAATGTGCAAAGCCATCTCCAACACGGACATTTGCCCTTTTTACAAGGATGTGGATCCAAGTACAAGACTTTTCTCTCCTTCTTCCAGTAATTCTTTGTATCAGCCAAAAAGCCCCTTCCCCCCACCGTAGCTCCTGTCCTAATCCCCATGGACTCCCTACCTACAAGTGACACAACTGCCCCAAATTGCAGCTCTCTGCCGCAATCGGCAGGGGACACACATTCTTTGGCGCCTGTAGCTAACACCATTGTTTTCTTGCACTTTGTTGCAGCTTGCACAGACACCATTTGTCTATAAAGGCATTGTTACATTTTTATGTGTATAAACAATAAAATGCAGAAATATGTTTTAATAAATGTATTATGTTTTAAGATATTTGTAGAACAAAACAATTAAAATGGTTACAAGTAACAGAGTTTGCCACTAGATTGATGCTATAGCATGAAAGAAATGTAATACACTCTGGTGTCCATTTGAGCATTAGGAGGGCAGGGGAACCCACTCTATGCTTTTGTTGTTCTCAGGATATGGCCAAAGGGCATGAGTGTTGAATTGGTAGTCATATACATTAGAATATTCCAATGATGCCAGTAAGCCTGGGTGGATGAGATGGCTATCAACAGTTCAAATGGAACCTGTTTATTCTGCTCTCTCATATCGTTTGAAGTATCCATGCGAACCATATGCAATTATGTTCAGGGTTAAAGTGCTCAGGCCAGTTGTGACTTGTAATGAATTATGTTGTATGTGAATGTTTAACTGTGTGATCATGTCATGACCTGCCACGGGCAAATTCTAAAAAGGTGTGTGCTATGAATATGATCTAAATATAGTAGTTCAGTTAACAGTGAGCAATAGGAATTCAGTAATTGGAGAAAGACTATTTCTTTGTAAAGGTTTGACCAATCATGTATGGGGTGGATTGTAATAAAATATATGGGAGTGCTTTAACTGTTGGAAAAATGTATCTAATGTGTCAGCTTATTTGGTTCAGTGAGACTCAGGTTAGTTTGACTCTACAAAGTCCTCTAGCTCCTCCCCGGACAATTGTACAATAAACTTGCTTTACGTACGAACGTGCACTCGTTCCTTAAGTTGTGGGCCTGCTTTAGGTTAAGGTGATTAGGGGCCCATCCATACAATTGCTTCATAAACATAGCGGGAATCATTCTTTTGCTTAAATATTTTCATACTAAAGTCTTTGGGCCTTATGTAGTCCAAGCAGAAGTAAACAGAGATCAGTAGGGTACTATTGGTTTTTGGGAGCCATTGTAAAATGCTAGGAGTTCTGATGGATGTTGTGGATACTGAATCATTATATATTTGTATTTACATTTATTTGAAGAAGAATTTGACGGTCAATTTCAATCAAAAATGACTTACAATAATACATTTACAGATGGCAGAAGCATTCCCACAAAGGGTGCCTTTACAATAGCACAAATGTGTGAAAAACTAGTGGGACAGTTTATGAGGGGGGCAGAAAAAGGTGGGACATAGACCAAGGACAGAACAAATCAAATAGAACAGGTGACTTACAAAGGTAACATTAACCTATGTGGGCAAGTGCTTCAAACTAAATATAAAATGTATACTATGCAAAAATGACATTATTAAGTGTTACTGGAGGGTGTGGTCAGTTAGGGAGGAGGGGGTATAGGGTAGGGGGGAACGCCTCCTTTAGCAAGTAAGTGAAGCTTAAGCCAAGCTTTAAAGAGATGCACAGCTTGGCTGGCTTTGATTGTGAGGACCAGTGGGGTGAATAGGGAGGAAGAGCAGAAGTGAAAATAGGCACAGGGGCATGGGACAGTGAGGTTAAGTGGTGAGGAGGGGCAGGGCGAAAGAAATGGTGTGTGGAGTAAAGTGGATGGAACATGGTATGTCGTGGTCACCAGAGTCTTTTGCCCATTTTCATTGCTAGAGGAGGAGTTGAGTGGCAAGAAACGACAACAAACAGTATTTATTGTTCATTCCAGCGCGGAGCGCATGCTAAGTCAAGTGGATGGAAAGTGGTCTATCGTGGTCCATCAAGGTCGGGAGACAGGGAAGCGGCGGCTACACCACAGCGTTTCTACAGTACCACCTCCTAGCTCACCGAACAAATATTTTGTCAGGCGGCTGGACACTACAACATTCCCGGGACAATTGATAGTGTCTTTCAGAGACAGAGGCACAGGAGCATGAGCGCTCTTTTACTGAGTGCCCAGGGGTACCAACATCATGGATCAGACAATATTGAAGAGTTCAGATTACCAGGACTGACAGCTACTGGTTTGGATCTTTCACGGGCCTCTAACCTTTCACCTATCTCATTGAATAACCCCATGAATCCATCAAATATATTGAATTCAACAGAGGATACTAGGAGGGAGTCAGTTGCTCTAATAGAGCCGAAACAGGGACACAATGGAGATACAAACACGATCACGCCGCAGAGCTCGGTTCAAGATGCAAGGGTGGGGGATTTCACCCTCACAGCTTTAAATTCCGAAGGAGGATGTCCAAATACATACGGGAATCCTCATGGAAATGTCTAAGGACATAGAACAGTTCGAATTCTCAACTGTGGGGCTCAGCAACGTAATAAACTGCTCGGTTATACCCAGCGTTGACAGATGGATTTACAACACAGAGTGGTGAGATATCTGGGATGAAGGACATATTGAATAAATTGCTGGTAGAAGGGAGAGAAACCAAACTGCTGTTAGCCCACTCAATTCAGACTCAAGCTAGAGAAAAAATGTCGTATGGCGCAAGTTGCTGAACAGACAATGGAAACTAGACCAATAATACCAGAAGAAATAATTGAGATACTTGACAGGAAGAAAGTGGAGCCATAGCTCCATGGAAAGAAAGCTCTCAGCAGTCATATAGGTGGCTGAGAAGGGCAAGGCGCAAGAAACAAAACAAGACATCATTAACATCTAAGACATCAGGTACACGTGAGAAGAAGACCAAAAATATGAAGGGGAAAATAGTAAAAAACTCCAATGTAAATAACTTCCTGAACCAGTTGAGTGCCCTGTCAAAAACAAAACGGAAGCAACTAAAGAAGTGGAAACTGGGGAAAAACAAACAGAACCCCTTGATTCCGAAACATCAACTGAAAATAGGTAAAAAAAAGAGTAAAATACAAGTTGAACAAATGGTGCCAGAGGAAAGTAGTGTGATCAAAGTTACTAAAGGAGTACAGACTGACACTGCGTTAGGACAGAACAAGGGGGCATGGCCTCTTACTCTCAAATCTCTGAATAGATCAAAGACAACAGGGAAACCTCTCAAGTGGACACCGATTTTTCTACTTAGACAAAAACCTGCCACAAAAACTCAGCCTCAGAGCGACCCTATTATAAAAATCGCACCGATATTTACTATGGGGAGGAAAAAAAACGTCAACTGTTGTTGGAGAGGTTGAAATTCTGGAAGAACCCACTAAAGGCACCAATGAGAAGCAACAGAAACAAGACAAAATTGAGAAGGGAGACCAACTACCAGCAATTCAACGAAGTCGCAAGACAGATAGTTCAAGAACAAAAGAAGAACTTGGAACCCAAAGCATTGGGGGCAGTCCCGATACTAAAGGTTGTCAGGCTAGTCAAGGAGACCCAACACCCTATGCAGTACCAAGACTTTGGTTCACAAGCAATACAAACAAACAGACTCAAAAACCACTGAATAGGGGGGGCGATACTATACATATTTTAAAAGACACCAGACTTATACCTATCCTCATCAAAAGACATTGAATATGTGCAATTTCCAGAGTCGCATTTAACACATTTGGCAGAGGTAGGGTTTGCCTCCAAGATAGGGGTGAAAGCTATTCTTAATGTAGAAGATAAGTTGTGCCAACAAGGCTTAGAAGTGCATGAATCTAGGCCATTGTACGAGGTGTGGAGGGTGGGGCAAACAGGAACAAAGGGGCATTCAATAAAGAAATGCCTGCTCAGAACACATTTCAGACAAATAAAGAAATGGAGATCCAAGGTAGAGGCCAACCGGCACTTTGGCCAATGCTACCTGAGATTATAATGCAAGTTTGACAAAAATTGTGAGTGGGACAGACCTCTCTTTAGTTGGGAAAACATGAGAATAGCCAGTTGGAACACGCAGGGTTCCAGTTAATTTAGAAATGCCAAATTGAAATCATTGGTGTTCGGTGGAAATGACCTAATTCTCCGACAGGAAATTTGCTTAGTTAATGCACTGGAGTTGGGGGGGGGGTTTCCATTTAATAACACAACCAGCAACCATTAAGGGTAGGGGAAGACCTAAAGGTGGTCTCCTGAAGGCCTGTTTAGATGCCCTGTAATCAGGAAGGAATCCTAGTAGTAAAATTGGCAGTACCCTCTAACGATGGCCTAAAACAGGTCATAGCTTTAAATCTCTACTGGAACCATGCACGTGAAAAACTGGGTGATTTCAATATCAATTGTTCTTACTGACATTAAGCTATCCCAACCAGATGCATTTATCTTAATAGCAGGAGATCTCAATTCCCAATGTGTTCCAAATAACCAAAGCGCTTTACAAACAAAAAGGAAAGCAATAAATGTGAATGCTAGAAGGTCTTTGACCTTCTTTGAAGAATGGGACCTAGAGATCGCAAATGGCTCAATAGAGGGGGATTTTGTGCCAGCCAGCACATGGGGGCGGGGGGAAATTGAATCCACCTTAGATTACATCTTTCTATCGACGAAACTGTTTGAAAGATGTACTAATTTTTCAGTAAAAGAATGGCGGAACAAGTGATCATAAATGCTTAGAAGCAATAATAACCTGAAATATGAGCAAAGAGATAGAATTATGGCGCGATACAGCAGTTGTTAACACACAAAAAAATCAGCTAGTAAAATACAGAAGAGATGAAGTACGCTTGAACAATGTATTGGACCGGGTTTGAAATGAGATTAGACCGATAGATTTGAAAGAAAACTGTAAACCTCATACCTTCCATGAATTCCTATGAGCTGATGTTCGCCCGCAGAGCATGCAGTCTGGTCGACCACCAGTATACAAACTGTGTATGACGAAACTACATGGTCGGTGCGAGGAAGAGGGTATTAAACAAATCTATTCTTGCTGAAAAGATAAAGGCCATCAGAAATAATTACAGACACTGGTCCAAACATCATAAAGCAATTTGTTTACAGAACGATGGAGAATCAATGCTGAGGGCGTTGAGTAACAAATCCACTCGCAATTTCGGACACTGATCAATACCTTAAACATTGATCAGAAGTGTGTTCAAACAAATAGTGTGTCAGAGCCAGATTGGGTCAGCTATTTTTGGAAGAAATATCTAAACCCACAAGGGGAGCCTACCTTCCATGCTATGGAAGGAAACTGGTCATTAAGAATTATCGAGGAAGATATCCTCCTCGAGCTGATCAAAAAACTTCATCATAAAGATCAGCTGGCCCGAGTGGCTTGACCTACCAAATGCTCAAGGGAAATGCAGAAATGTGGGCTCAAATTCTTTGCATACTCTTCAAAGCAGTTATAGAAAGAAGAACGATTCCCCCATCATGGAAGTCAGCTATTATAGTTCCCATTTTTAAGAGGGGGGACTGTAAAAATCCAGCGAGCTATTGACCGATCAGGTTATTCGATGTTGAGAGTAAATTATTTACTAGCCTAGTACTGAGAGAGTTGGAAAGGTGGGCAAAGGATAAAACCATACTGCCAAAGCAACAGACAGGCTTCAGACGAGTTTCGAGATCGGCTCTGGTATAAGTTGGAGAAGAAGGGAGCCCCGAAACCACTCGTTAATGTCCTTGCCAACCTGCATGAAACACAGTGAGAGTAAGGTTAAACTCAGAAGGTCATCTCTCACAGTACATTGCGGTGGGTTGGGGGTGCGACAGGGTTGAATGGTCGCCCCTTTCCTTTTTAATTTCTATCTTGCAGATTTTGGACAAGAAGTAGATTCCTCAGCACAGGCTAGCGCCAAAATTGGTTCAATGGCAATTAAATGGCTCATGTACGCGGACAACATTGTCCTGCTAGACAAGACACCAGTGGGCTTACAAAGACTCTTGAAAGCTTTAGATATTTACATGAAAGAAAATGATTTAGTCATCAATCCTGAGAAATTGAGGGTAGTCATCTTCGGAGAAAAGGGCACCCGAGGAGGTAGGCTCCCATGGACAGTAGGAGGACAGCTTATTCCGGTGGTTGGAGAGATAGTATATCTACGATATACCCTGTACGCTGTCCCGAACATCAGACAAATGCAAACAGAGATATTATCATAGTGCACCCAGTTAACATCACAAATGAAAAAGATTTCTGGCCTATTCTGTAAATTCTCCATTTTGCCTATGATAAGATTCTACATGGCAAATGTGGTACCAGTCCTACTCTATGGCATAGAGGCCAAACCATTGACATGGTCCATGGATCGGCATAAAATAGGAGGAACAATTTGGAAACAGGTGCTGGGTTTGCCCAAAAACCTCCAGATCCTAAGCCTGAGGTACGAGCTGGGCTTAAAATCTCTTAAATCTCAGATGGATTGGAAACTACTTTCGCTGTATAGACTAATAATTGATCCTATGAAAAATACGCTATATGAAGATCTTTTGACCCATCGTAATTTAGACTCTTCCCAGACCCTAAGAGATCTAAAAAAAATAGCACAAGAGATTCTTGTCAACTGTGGTAGTGATGAGAACACACTAGTCTTAAACCCAATGAAGGCCAAAAAAGCTCAAATGATAACAGATTGGATTACAACAATTGACCAAATGAGGGCCTCGTCAGTAGCTGCCTCATTTTCTACACAGGATAAAAAACAGGGCTATCTCCCAAAATACTTGACAAAATTCCCAGATGTAAAAGCCAGACAGAACTTTCTTTGAGTATGTCTCAACGTAGTCCAAACGGGCTCTGTTCTCTGTCGACGGTGTCAAGGGGATGCGTCAAAATACCTATGCCCCGAATGTACAGATCCATAAATCCACACAATTGAACATGTACTAGGATTCTGTCGTGGGACCTGGGAGGTCAGAGAAAAGTACCCTGGGCGTTTTGTTGTGTCAAGTGATCGTCTATCTTCTATCATGTTCTGGGAAAGACTGATTGCAGGGCATGAGACTACACTGACACTGAATGTCATAAGAGTACTACAGCAGATGGGTTTAATTCCTCAGACGTTTTGCTAATTTCTCTTTACATGTTCTTTTTCTCTTCTCTACTTATCAACTTTCACTTCCTCTAGTTATATCTCTATATGTTTGTGAGTGGACAAGTAAGATGATCAAGTTCTAATGTTTTAAGAAATCATGTTTTAGTTCACTTTTTAAATCTGTGCATTGATTGAAATGGCTTTATTTGCTTAATGAATGTGATTGAAATGTGTTTATTTTCCTTGTTTTAACACTTTGTGAAAAAAACAAAATTTGGTTGTATCACAATTAATAAAAAATAAAAAAAAACAACAACAACAAAATATACAATCAGACAAGTTCTGTGGAGCAAGACCATTGATAGCTCTATAGACTAGGAGAAGTAACTTGAAAAGTGAGTGGTTCTGCTTAGAGAGCAGCCGCATCCCCATCCACTGATCAAGTTGGAAGTGACCGCTTTCAGAGTCTATAGCCAAAGGTAAGCACGCGCTGCCCATGTCCCTCCTCTCTGTCAGAGCCTGCTACTTACTCTAAAGCCTTACATAACTATCGCTACAAATGACGTCACAGAACCAACAATTATATACTAGACTGTTCCTCTGTGCCCTACCAGTTAGCAAACGCTAGAAATAAACGAACACAGTGCAACTTAGAGACTTTCAGGCCAGTCCCAAACCTGAAGCTACGCTTACCGCCGCTATCTATACATTGTGTCCCATCTAGCGATTTAATCAAATGTACTGCCTCCTTTACCTTACTGTCTTTACTGCCTACTTGTATTAATGCAACTATTGGGCTTAAGTTACATGAGGGCAGCTGTTTGGTCCTCGGCATGAAACTAAGTAAATGCTAAAGCCCCACTCGAGTATTTCTGCAAATGTTTCAGGCTAACCGTAGTAGCTCATCTGCACACCTTAGCAGACGTTCACAACTACCTCTCTGCTAGTGAGAAATACCTAGTGTAATTCTGTTAACCTGGTGATTACATGCTAGTACCCTTGCCATAGCTGGATGAGTATGTCTTTTTCTACAGTATATGAGCATTTTTCAACATTGTGTTTGTCATTTTAATCATATACCTACGCTACCAGACTCGCTGCTAAGTATCTTTGGTGCCATAGTCGTGTCCTCTACGCTTATCGATTAGCCCGTGTTTCCAGACTGCATTCCTTTGTATAGCATCTACTCTCCTCGATACGTTACGTCTGTCTCACTTCCAGAGCCAGCTGACCTCTTCACCCACACTATGTATGCGTTCATTTGCCTCCTTGTAAAACTATTGCTTGCTTTTTTAATTTTTTTATTAGTTTTTGGTTTACAAAACCTTTACACATTTTTTATCGCTGCTTTACAACAGTCAGGTACAGTTAAGACCATCAAAATACATATCTTGCCGTAGCAGATCTTTTGAATAAACAATTGTTATTTAAAATTACAACTTTGTATACAAAAATCAAATGTATAAGTTAGCATTGTTCCCTGGCTTCACAGCATACATTATGCTGGAATTGTTGTTTCTAATCCTATTACCATCGAGGCCAATGTAAGCTCCGCACTAAGTTAACAATAAACATTATCTATAAAGAGCAGGATTCCCACTATTGCTTGCTTTACTAGTAGCTAGTTGTTTTGTTACAGCTGCAGACTCCTTACATACTGAGTGTCACCTCTCTACCATGACCACTCCTACCGCACTACCACTATGGATTAAGCATACTAAACTTTTACCACACCTTAAGCACAGCCTCCAGCCGACATCTATTAGACCCACCACATTCCTACCAGAGGTAAAGTTGGGAATTAAGCATCCTAATACAGATGCCGCTACCTCCACTGGCTCCGAATGTACCTTATCTCCTATCCAATGGATTAAACGCTTTGCCACCAGAACCAGTACCTAATGAACCTTGCTCTGCTGGAGCTAGAAATTACAGGCTTGGCTCAAGATTCACTAGAACCCACTATTCACAGTCTAGCCCTCCTACTAAACTTAGTCCTACCCCCTCGCTCAACAATTCCACCAACAAGACTAACCATACAAATAAAAACAGAATAAGTCAGAGAATCCCCCGTACCAACGCTTCGAACACTGCTACCCCGCTTTTCAAAGTTGCCCTAATAAACGCGAGATACATGGTAGCACATGCCATAGACATAGCTGACCTGATCATCTCTGAAAAACTAGACTTCTTTGCTATAACTGAGACGTGGCTCCACGCAGCAGCTGGTCCTTCTCTCTTACTTGCTATACCCGATAACTACACTATCTTGAGAATAGATAGAGAAGCTTCCAGGGGGGGAGGGGCATTGCCTTTATTGCTAAGTCTAATCTAGGGCTAAGAGTATCCACGTCACCCCACCTCCAGTCCTGTGAACTGCTCACGGTGAAACTCTCCATCTCCAATTTATGTACCTTAATTGCTCATCTAATCTATAGACCTCCAGGTTCCATCGGCTCCTTCGAGGAAGACATCACAACTATAATATCTGCAAATACCAAACCGAACTCGCAAATACTAGTGCTGGGAGACTTCAACCTTGGGGCCTCATCACGAGTTTGGCGGTAACCCTTAAATCCGGCGGTAGCGCTATTACGGCCAGATTTAAGGGTCCGCCAAATCAGGGCTTCGGCGGATTTCTCCCCAGGTCTGAGCTGGGGGGGAAACCCACCGAAGAATCGTGCTCATACCGCCGGCGGGAAATCCGCTGGCGGTTTGAGCGCGAAATTTCCCCATTGAGCCCAATGGGGAATGGGGCATTCCCGAATGGGCTCAATGGGGAGTGGGGAATTCCAAATCCGCCAAACCCGTGATCCGGCGCTATTAGCGCCGGTGGGTTTGGCGGTAGGGCAGATAGCGCCAGTACTATTAGCGCTGGCGTTACCGCCCAATTCGTGATGAGGCCCTTGGTCTTAATGACCCTAATGACCAACACGCATTGGCACTGTCGAACACCCTTAACGAACTAGGCCTTACGCAAAGTGTTAATCAGCCTACCCACGATAAGGCAAAACCTTAGACTGGGGGGCCGATCTTAATTGTGAGACAACAATCAGCTCCATTGAACCTCAGACATGGACAGACCACTACTTACTGTCCTTCACTATACAAGCAAGTATACCGCCTATCAGGACCAATCTAATAGCTCCTCTACTCTCCGCCAGGAACAAATGGAACATTACAGTGGACAGGCTTATGCCACATCTGCTCCCCATCTTAAACTACACGACGACTACTTCTGACCCAGCTATCCTAGTTGATTTATACACATGACACAAGCCCTAGATATTATTGCCCAGCTCAAAATGCGCAACGGTAAACCCAGAGCCCACCTGCATTCTTAGTTTACACCCTCAAATAAAAGGGCAGAAAAAAGGAAAATTGAAGTCCAGTGGAAAAATCTCCCCACCAAGGATAATAATGCAACCTTCTGAAAATATCAGCTAAATACAAAGCCGAAATACTACTAACCAAACATGAGAACTATAATGACAGGATCAACAAAGCTAGGGCTAGCACCGAGGAACTCTTTGCTATCCTAAGAGAAATGGAAGCACCTATCCCCATATGGACACTTGCACGAAGGATCAAGTATGGTGCACGAATATCCAAAATGTACTGTCCAACAAAATCTCCCTCCTTGGACCCTACTATCCCAACTAACTACAGACCGATCACAACAGTACATTTTTACTTAAGATAATAAACAAGGCAGCCTAGCTCCAGATATAAGCGTACTTGGAGACTAACAATCTCGTAGGGCTTCAGCAATCCGGTTTTAGACCACACCAAGGCACAGAAATGTCTCTGATAGATCTGAAGAACCAAATCGACGAACTTAAAGACAACAGGAAACCTGCCCTCCTACTCTTTATTAGACTTATCAGCCGCTTTTGATTTAGTGGATCATAAAGTGCTCTGCAAACACCCATCTACAGCGGCTCATTTCTCCCAGGAAGCCACAGCATGGATTCAATCATTTCTTAATAACAGGTCAATGAGAGTGTTTTCACCCCTGGCCTCAGCAGACCCTACACCAATAAGTACCTCAATGCTCCTGTGCATCACCCACTATGTACAATGTCTTCCCTAAGCCTACGGTTAACGACCTTGACCATCTAAGTGTCACCTACACAAATTATGCACATGACAACCAGATCCTCATCCCACTTACTGGAGACTATGATCCCAACCTGGCCCTAAAGTGAACAAAATATATCTAATCATTCAGGCGTGGATGGCCTCATACGGTTTGTGTCTGAACGATGAGAAGGAGCTCCAGATCTTAGGAGCACCTGCCAACATTAACAAACTCAACAACAAATACCTATCCTTCAACATCAACGGCATTGACATTAAAGCGGCAAAGGTAGTAAAAACCTTAGGTTTCTACCTAGACTCAAATCTCAACCTAGGCAAACAAGTTAATGCTACTGCGTCAGCAACAGCTTACACTTGTAAGTTGATACAGGCCTGTAAACCATTCCTTTCCACAGAAAGTTGCATCAGTTTAGCGAGAGCCTTTATTCGCTCTAAACTTGATTATTGTAATCCCCTTTACTTGGGTGCCAGCAAATACATTGTCAACAAACTTCAAATACTTAAAAATAACGCACTTAGAGCAGCCCTAAGTATTCCCATAAGACTACATATTTCGGAGGCTAGAAGAAAACATAACTGGTTATCAATCAAGGACAGAATTCAGTTCAAAACTGTCTCCCTCACCCACAAATGCCTAAATAACTCTGCCCCTCAATATTTAATGGAACAAATTGTCGTAAAAAACCTCAACACGCGCAAATGAGGACTGCCAATTCCTACTGCCTCATAGTCCCTAGATTTAAATTGAAAAAAGCACGTGGTAGCAGCTTTCCTGTTATGGCCGCCCAGTTATGGAACTCACTTCCTACTTCTCTGAGAACAGACCAGTCAATCACCAGCTTTAGGAAAAACACCAAAAGTTGGCTTTTCACTAAGGACCCTTGATATCCTTTTGGACACCTACTGGTGCCCTATCATTCCACAACATTGTCTTTTGTTATGTAAACTACTGCTTTGATGTATCTAACGTATGTACTATATTGTCTGCTCCCTGCAGGATTTTTGTATATAATGACTGCAACTATTTCTATGTGCAACCTGGAAAATGAAACTTGTACATAATGACTGTAAATATCTCTATGAGTAACTGAAAATTGAAACTTACTTGTAATGTGCCTAGATACCTCCGGGGTTGGTGCCCAGTATAAATAAATAAAAAAACAAGCATACAAACAAACCAGTTTGTTGTCGGCAGGTAGAAGTGGGGGATCCGAGTAAGCTAAATAGAGTGTGAGGGTAGCCAAGTTGAGGACGTTGTTTAGATGGAGAGAGGAGTAGAGAGGAGGCTACGGAGTAGGCTTGAGGAGTAGTCAGGTTTGCTGAGCACCAGGGCGGAGATTAGAGTTTTTGCAGAGTGATTAGTAAGTAATGGACACATTTTATGAATGTTCAGAAGGTTAATACAAGCAGCAGAGGCATTGGTAGTGATGATTTATTGCAGTCTGAGAGGTCCCCAAGATTGCAAGCCTTGGGCAAAGGATCAAGAAGGTCAGTCGGGAAGGAGGTAGGAGACGGGGAAGGGGGGATGTCATTAGAAGCCAGAAGAAAGATGACTTATTTTTGCAGAATTAAGCATGAGGCAGTGAAGATCCATCCAGTGACGAATTGTGGTGAGACAGTTGGTAACCTTTGCCCGAGATGGCTGCAGTGAAGGAGGGCAAGGTGAAGAACATGTAAATGTCATTAGCAAAGAGGTGATAGCTCATCCTTTGGCTTTCACTAAGTCTTCCTAGAGCTGAGGTATAAAGGGTGAAGAGCAGAGGACCAAGGGCTGATACTTGAGGAACACCGACAGGAGATTTTAAATGATCAACTTTCCAGATCGAGGCAAGAGCAGATTTATGATACCCAATGCCCTGGAGTGTGTGGAGGAAAGACGCCATTCTTGAATGCGTTAGAGGTTCAAAAGAAAGAGTATAGAAGATTTTGGAGTGGTGAACATCAGAGGGAAAGTTGGAGGCAGTATCGGTGGAGTGTTTAAAATAGAAGTCAGATTAAAGAAGTTCTCTAAAGACATTATTGTCAGGCTACTTAGTGATCCGGTTGAAGACCATCTGTTTAAGTACCTTTGAATAATGGAAAAGAATGGAAACTGGGCAAAAGTCCTGCTGTTTCAATAACAGCAGGACAGTTGCAGATTTGATGGAGTTCAGTAGAGATATAGAGGTTAACGAGCTCTGCTCAGGAAGGAGAGTGTATTAGAGAGTGCGCTTTACAAGTGTTGCCATTGCGCCTGCAAATCCCTGTTTGACGAATGTGGATTTGCAGATAGAATGGCACACAAATCCCCGTTTTACATGCAAATAATTCTATGAATCAGGGCCTAAGACTTTGACCATATAGAGAGCAAATGGATCGGAAGGAGTGCAAGATGGGTTGACGGTATGTTATGTTATCAACACTTGCAAAGCGCATTGGCCGCCCAAAGGCATCATGGCGCTATACCCTAAGTAATGTACGCACTGGCTGAGTACCCACAAGAAACTAAAAAATAAATGTACTCAAGGCCCGCGGAAAAGAGAAATAGACCTCAATAGAACGCAAGCGAAACGGAAGAGAATTCCAAGCCTGTGCTGCAGCCACTGAAAAAGCAAAGTCTCCAACCCAAGAGAGCTACACCTAGGGACTGATATAGTCAAAGAAGACTGGGAGCAGTGCTCACGGGGGAACATAATGGAAACATTTCACCTGAAGATATTCTGCCCCTCTTTTGTAAAAGGCTCTGTGTACCAAGCACAGAGACTTAAACCTCACATGTTGCTCAACTGGGAGCCAATGGAGCTGCCGAAGAATGGAAGTCATATGGGCACCATGCAGGGGGCGGAGAACCGTTCTAGCAGCTATTTTTTGCAGCAGCTGGAGACGGTGGAGCACAGTGCGTTGCAGCCAAATAAAGCACATAACAATAATCAATTCCACCGATTACCAGAGAGGGCTGCAGGGGCTTGAAATTTAACATGAATAAAAAGTAAAACCTTGCGTTTTGTCCGCAGCTTTACATGCCCCTTTTGACAAGTGGCTGACACCTGATCCAACATGCATAAAGAGGACATAATCAGGATGTAATATTGATGCCTATATCTTTGACCAATGAAACAGGTGTGGAAAAAGGGCCCAAATTAGCGGGCCAGAACAGAGACGGATTGCCGGTACGTTGCGCATTATTATATAGGTGAGGGAGGGGAGAAGTAGACAAAACCCAAAGAGGTAGTTGGGAGAGGTAGTGGGCAGAAGGAGGGTTGAGAAGGGAGAGAAAGGAGGGCCTTGAAAGTGTCACGAATATTAGAGATTTTACAGGAAAGTTAGAGAGCAAAGTCATTAGGATTAAGGGACGAGGCAAAGGATACCTGCATGGGATGGTGGATGAAAGATTGTGGGGTTGATTTCGAAGAGAGGATATTAGGATTTTGAAGTAGGAAGATTTGACAGAGTCCAGTGCAGAGGCTAGAAGTGGGGTAGGGGCCTGTGATTTGTGCCAGCGTCGTAGGTTACAGTGCATGGTTTTTTTGAAGGGCTGAATCTCTGAGGTGGTCAAGGTGTGAGGACCCGGATGGGGACGGGAAGGTGTATGTGTGAGCAGGATAATGTTGGTTAAAGGGACTCATACGTACATAGTGAACGTCTGAATAAACATGGCCAATGGAAGAGGCATAATAGGGTACAGCGACAGGAGAGAGGTCCTCACACCATCAAGGAAAGGGGCAAGAGAGTCCTGCCTGAATTTCCTCTGTCATTAAACAGTAGAGGGTGGAAGGACCAAGGAGTCAAAATGAACAATTGAGTGAACCGAGTGAAAAAGTTCAATGGCGAGGTCAAAGGAGAGTGAATTAGAGAGAAGGACAAGGTCAAGAGAGTTCCCACTTGAGTAGGTAGGGTGGTAGTGGAGGAGTAGAGGGATAGTGGGAATGGTCAGATAGGAGGGAGTTATGTACAAGGCAGATGGCTTGGTATTGTTAAAGTCCCCCAGCAAAACTGATTGAATATTGGGTTTTTGAGAGAGTCAGAGTTAAGAGCTTTAAGAGATCAGCAGTGTTTATAGATAGGCCAAGTAGAAGTAGAGGTTAGAAAGGAAGAACCAGAAAGTTAAAACCATTATAAATAATGGTTAGTCCAGTGTATAAAAAAGGAGTAACCTTTCGATCTTTCAACAACATCCAGTCTATTGTTTGGCCATGCTGATGCGTATGAACTAAAGGAAGTGAAAGAAGACCAAGGGCCTCAATTCAAGTTTGGTGGGATTTTGGTGGGAAATCCGCCAAAATATTGCCAAACGGATTTACTGTTACTGTCACTTAGTTCTGCAGATTTACCATGGGATAGAAATTGGTGGTAGGTATTTTCTGTTTTTGGCTATAAAGTGGAGTATTTACCTCCAGCATTTAAATGGAGGAAAGTCCTCCACCTTACCACCCAAGTTGTAGTACTGTAGTACATCGGTACAGTAATGCAGCAGTAATGCAGTGGTAACATCAGGTGACTTATATGATAGAGAAGAAACAATAAAGAGATGGGATCAAGTGTTAAGAGGGAGCACTGCAAGGATAGCATGAGAATTAAACATGGGCAGAGGTTGGATCTGAGAAAGGGACAAGACTGAGGTGGAAGACGGTTCCATGGTCCGGCTGGGGGATGGTGGGATTGACAGTGAGGAAATGATGTCATATGATATAAGTCATTTATAACACGCCTGTACACAAGCGTTTCTATTTTTGTTCATGTGATTATAGGGTTCAGGGAAGGGGCTCTGGAGAGAGACAGGAAAGAAAGAGGGATCCCCTGTTTGTGATTTAGATATCAAAGCATTTATGTACATTTATTTTTCTTTCTTTACAATGAAAGCCATTTCTAATTAATTTTCACATTCCAGAATTTTACTCTTTTACATAATTAATTCAGAATGTTTACATAAAACCAATACAGTCATGTTCAATTGTTCTAGCTTACCTTTCTTGTGATGTCCATAGTGAAATGTATCCACTGGAATGCTGGCTGGGAGCCCTTGTCGCTATCCCCAGAAAGTGATGATGTGTCTATTGAAATGGGGCTATTAAATATGAGTTTGTGTAAACCATCAACATGTTCCTTTCCCTACTTCATATTCCCTTTCTATCTGCATTCTTCTGCAGAGAAATCGCTCTACCACTGTTACACCTCGTTTTCGCCATCATTCTGTTTGGTACAGCTCGAGGCAGCTGCATGCACTATCCCGCGGGATTCCCAATATGGCGTCTGATGTGCCACGTGCTGTTCTAGTGTTGCACGATGCAACATACAGCACTGTTTGCACCACGCCCACTGCAATGGAGTATTACTGGAGTTCCGGTGCGTCGCTTCTGATCCACTGTCTCTTCTCTCCTCCCCCATCGCTGCCGAATGATGCAGCATAGCCCAGCTCCCATGCTCCTCAGCAGTTGCAAAATTCATCTGGAGCTTCCACAACACCGCTTATCTTTCCCGTCTGCCGCATTTAACTAGTAAGCCTTTACGCCTAGGTGAACCCTGCCTGCTAGCCTGCTGAACTACAAGGTGGGAGCAGGGGTCCCAATAGGATGGATCTCAGTTTTGCTGGCATTGAGCAACAGATCATTGGAAGAGCACCCAGCCAGATGGCAGACAGGCAGTCAGGTGCGATTGAGTCAGCAGGAAGTCTGAAAAAGAGCTGAGTGTCGTCTGCATAACACTGGAAGTTGGGGGAGAACGAGGAGATGAGGCATGCCAGCTGAGCAAGGTAGATGTTAAAGAGCCAGGGGGAGAGGATAGATCCCTGGGGGACACCACAGGTAGAGAAGGAAGTAGGAGAGGAGAAGATGCACAGGATTACATGGGAGGAGCGGTCAGTTAGGAAAGAAAGTTAGCCATTCCAGTGCCCGGTCTGAGATACCAAGGGTATCGTGGAGCCTTTGTATGAGGATGGAATGGTTGACAGTGTCAAAGGCAGAAGAGAGATTGAGTAGAATGAGGACAGCTGGGGAGTTGGAGTCCAGGGATGCAAGCAGTTTGGCGTGTTGTATTGGCATGTTGATTCTGGAACCATTCTTGATTATGATTACTTTGGTGATATCATGACATCACAACATCACTACAGCAGATACAAGGCAGCCGGAGCTGCTGCTGTCTGGTACAAGCTGGGAAGGTTAGGGAAGCTGTGGTCAGTGGACACAGATGTGAGGGAGGAGGTGGAAACAGAATTAGAATTTGATCTGGAATTGTTGGAAGACGGAAGAAGCTATTCAGGTAACCCTGGCAGTGACTTGTTGTTCTAGTGACCAGTCAAACTCCTTGCTGTTTCCTCACTCACTCTTTCACTTTCTTCTCCTCACTACCAAGTATCTAACCTGACCTCTGTTAATCGAGCAAGTACCATATATACTGTGAGGCTCCTTGGCTTGGCTCCCTGACCCCTGTAAGCAAGAGGGAGAAGACTGATTTCTTGGCCAGGCGGCATTGATCGTCAATAACATCACCGGGCACAGTTTTTTGACAATTTGTTACAAGTCCTGGTGATTGTTTAAAGCCGGCTAGCAATTCATTTTACCTGCAGTTTTTGATTACCGAACCCTGCCTGAGCAGGAAGGGGAGACAGACTAAAACAGCCCCTCAGAGCTGTCGGGCGTTCCCTGCTCAGTGGCGACAAACTGGTTTAATTATGTTTTTTTGAGTCCCGATTAGGGGCAAAACAATGTTTTAAACTGTCAAACTGAATTAATATATTGCATGCATATGTTGTGAGTTTTAAGGCAAATCTCATGTGACACGTGCTAATTTAGACATTTTAGATTATTCGCCCTATATTTGTTTGATATTTTAATTTGCATATTGTGCCAATTGTACTTGGATTAAGCCATAGTTAGATTCTAGCTTTATGCTCAAAGGTAAACAAGGAAGAAAACAAGACAGCGGTTTTCCACAAAAACATTTGCAGTATGCCAAAGAAATGATGTCTGTGTTCAAACTATTCGAGGCTTGCCATGTTTATATTTTATTTCATTGTTGATTTGTAAACGTGCACATATGTGGACTGACATTTTTTCAAGATGCAAGATATAAATTATAAAAAATATTGAAATATAAAAATATAAAAATCATCCAAAGTTCTTCACACGATTGCAACCAGAAGCTTTTTGGTTGCAGTTATGTGTGACTCCTGTCATTAGGAAATGAAGAATAGTGTCAGGAATTTGGCACTCTAGGTCCTTGGATCTCTTCGGCAGTTTGTGGCACCCGTTTTACTGCTCAATTGCTCACAAAGGGCTGGCAATGTGATGCCCTTCTCCTTAAGTGTAGGCTATGCTGCTCAAAGAGAAGCCACAGCAGCTTTTGTACCCACTTTTGCATATTCCAGGTAAGCTTGTTTTAGAATGGGTATTCTGATATCTGGTGGCTTCTGTGGGGGTGTTGTATGTCCAGGAGGTGATTGGTAGTTTCTGTGCAAGCATACTGTAAATGCTTGCCTGCTGCCTCGAGGCTGGTGGGCAGTAGCTGGATGTTTCAGTGGAGGACACTCTTGTTAGGAGGTCAATGGGGGAGGCATTACATTGTCTGTGACAGCTTCTTACAGTGCCCTGGGCATCCTAACCCTGCTCCCATTCTCCCTTATATTGGAATACACCACCCCTGACTCAGTATGTTGAGGAGGTACAGCAGCATTGTACCCACCGACCTGGCTGTCGTCTCGCACTGATAAATGTGAACTGTTCTGGAGAGGCAAAGAAGTGTCCTCAAGCTCGTTGCCTCGTCCAGTCTTCATTTGGTTCGATAAATGGTTGGTTACACCCTTGGGGGCGTTGAATAGAAGCTGCAATCAATAAACACAGAGATGAATTCAAATTGGGAAAAATGGCAATACTGAAATTGATTTTAACAGTATGTAAATATCATTTTTTCTTAATGCGTTTCTGTTGATTTAATTTTCACAAATAACCCTATAAAATCACAATAACAGTATAATCCCATTATTTGTGTGTGCAGCTATTAAATGTCAACCACACAAATCCACACCAATTGTATTACTGTTCTTTCTCCCAAGACAGTGGTAAAGATGCCGAGGAAAGCAGGGGTAAGTGAGGTGACAATGTGCCCCCTACAAAAACGTGAATGCCCCCAGCAGCCTTAATTGTCAGATATGCCAAAAAGGACAGGTAATAGAGCGGAAACCGGGAATGCTTTGTTATCTGGCATTTTTCTCTATCTACCACCCCATTATCAATGAGAATATTTTGTTGTCCGTCATCTAGCACTTTTATCCAGAATGCTTTTTTATCTGGTATGTAGCACTTTTATCCAGAATGCGTTTTTTATCTGGCATCTAGCACTTTTATCCAGAATGCTTTTTTTATGTGGCATCTAGCACTTTTATCCAGAATGCTTTTTTATCTGGCATGTAGCACTTTTATCCAGAATGCTTTTTTATCTGGCATCTAGCACTTTTATCCAGAATGCTTTTTTATCTAACATGAAGCACTTTTGTTCACAGGGCATTATCACAAGTTGGTCACTATCCTGGCTGTAATAACGCCCAACTATAATAGCTTTAAGTGCCCACTAATCCGGCGGTATTACCGCTAGATGACGGATTGGGCGTTAACGGTAAATCCCCATTCGGTCAGTTGGATCCAATGGGGCATTTTCAGCGCTAATAACGCGCGCTAATACAGCCGGCTGTAAAACAGGGCATGAGGTGAAAATTACATTTAGCGCCCTGTATTACCGCCCGCTGTATTAGCGCGCGGTAGTAGCACCGAAGATTCCCCATTGGATCCAATGGGCCCAAGGATTTACAGTTAACGCCCAACCCGTGTTCCGGCGGTAATACCGCCGGACCGGTGCCCGCTAACGCTATTACAGTTGGGTTGTATTACAGCCGGGATTCTAGCCAACTTGTGGTAAGGCCCGAACACTATTACAGTTAGGTTGTATTACAGCCCGGATACCGGCCAACTCGTGATAAGGCCCAAAGAGTCTTATAAGGGCCTCATCATGAGTTGGGCAGTAGCCCTTAAAACCGGCGGTAACGGTATTAGCGCCACCAATAGCGCTCTGCCCCATAATGACTTAAATCCTGCTTGCGCTATTACAGCCGGCTGTGCCCCCACTTGTGAAGCTGGTGGCAGTCCTGAAGTTCCTGGGGACGGGCAGCTTTCAGCACTCAGTAGCAATGATGCATGCCATTGCCCAGTCTGCATTTAGTGCTGTACTGGGCTAGGTGCTGGAAGCACTGCTGTGCCACGTGAACCAACATATGGAACTGCCCACCACCCAGGCACAGGTGAATGAACTGAAGGCACACTCCTATGGGATTGTACAAGTGCCCCACGTAATTGCAGCCCTGGACTGCACACATGTTGCACTAGTTGCCCCGTGGGCCTGACCTCACCATCAGCCACTGCTGGGCCCGCTACCCTGGATCCACCCACGACTCCATGGTGCTGCGCAACAGCACACTGCCGGCCTACGTGGAGAGGCACAGAGGACAATGCACATGGATAGTGGGTGAATACAAACCCTGTCAGAAATGCATGTCAAAGCACAAGAAATGAAGGGGGGACATAGCCACAGGAAGCATTGCATGCCACCAAGTACCACAGCCAGCACCAGCACAGCACCAGTACCATGTACAGGAGGCACCCAAGGGCACCTGAACACAGCCACCACTCCTGGACCCACACAAGGTGATGGATACACACTGCTGCAAACTCTACAACACATGGGACCACAGCAACCAGAATGCACCTTGTCTGTGCTGCAGAGCTGCTCCACACCCTGACCCCTATGAGCAACTTCACCCATGGCACCATACAGGAATGCAAAGTGAGAGGAACACATTCCCTATCCCCTAAAGCACTGTTGATGATCTGTAGCAAACACGGACATTATCATCCCAGAGAGAGTGATACATGAGTGCACATTAACATGCATGAAAACTAAAATCAAAATTGTGGCCATGATGCCAATTCTCCACCACCCACTGATACAGGCACATCCAAATACAAATGCCCACTCTCCCTCAACAGCCAGTCACAACGATAGCCCCATCCTGAGGGTCTCCATGCACCACTGGGCCAATCACACACAGGGAGCGGCGCAGGTGGAACCTGGGCCACAAGGCTCACGGCGTCCCTTGCAGAGCAACCCCATGGAACATGACTACACCCTATTCCAAGTTGAAGTGGTTACATGACGGTACATGATGAGCAGGAGTGGCGCATATATACCCCCGATCCGATAGTGCAGCATCCACCCGCGCCACAGCAGTCATCCCATGTGCAGGCAACAGTCAGCTGCCACCAGACAGCCCACTCAACCACACAGGGTGCATGAACGTGTCAAATGATGCATGGCATGAAACATGATGGATGTACACCAATCACCCAATCACATTGGATTTACTTGTTGCACACAAGGAGGACCACAGTGCATAGTGTAATAATGCTTTGTCACTGCACACCCATCCAAGGGACGTGGGCCTGATGTACTCATTACATCCCATGCAGGTGACTCAGGATACCCGTAGCTCCCATGGCTGATGACCCCTGTGCAGGGTCCCTGCACACCTGCAGAGCAAGCATACAACCATGCACACAGTAGGACCCGCATCTGTATTGAACGGACCTTTGGACTATTGAAGGCATGATTCAGGTGCCTGGACCATACTGGAGGTGCACAAATGTATGCGCCGGACAAAGTCGGAAGGTTTGTCCTCACTTTTGCCATACTGCGCAACATCTGCTGCCAGAGGAATGTGCCACTACCCCCCGACGAAGACAGCCAACTCCCAGGGGATGACAGTGATGATGAGCATGTGGCCGGGGCCAGGGCTCTTGCACACAGGGTTGGGGTGAGGGAGGGGAGGTTGGCCTGACAGGTGCTGACAGACACTTATTTTTAGCATGGTGAATGCGCACATACCATGACCTGCACATGTAAAATAAAGGGCACTTGTACACAATTATGAATGCCCTTGCATTGTCTCAGGTTTCAACATGCTTTAATGAATGTGAAAGTAACCCCCTTTACATGTGTCCATTGTCTGCCCTCCCCACGACTCTGGCTCACAAGGGTGGCCTAGGTGCACTGGCACATGGGTGCTGCCGTGGGTGTCTATGGTCGCTCCCACATACTGCACCCAGTCACAATGCCCGGCTCTCAGGTATTCATACTGGGGGATGGAGTGGTGGCCTCTTCACATTGCAATTATGCATCGGGGAAAGGGGGATGGGGTTGACACACCTTCAGCCTCCTGGGTGCCGGTGCCTGCCTCCGCTCTTCCCACTCCCTCGATGGAGGCCATGTCTATGAGGGTGGTGCACTGCTCCTCCCATGGGGCCAGGTCCGGTGGAGGTGGGCCTCCCCCGGTCACCGTGCTCTCACTCCTGGGCTGTGCCAGGATGCCCCCGGACACAGACACACAGGTTGTTGGGGCAGTCCTCGCTATCCCTGGGGACACAGCCTACTGCAGTGACCTTTTCACTGATCTCTGCCCAGATCCTGTTATGCCACTGGGACCCTGTCTTATTTTGTTGGGGCCCATATAGTTCTTCCTGGTGCCTAATCACCTCCTCCAGAAGTATTGCAAGTTCACTGTCTCAGAACTTGGGCTTGTGCAGCCTATCCAGGCCAGACTTGGCCCTCACACGATCCTAGGACATTTTCAGTGGTCTTTTTCAGTGGATGACTCCCAGGAGCTATGCTTTTACGGTGGATTGCGATTTCCAAAATGGCTGCTGCTTTGTTTCCCATTCCGGCAGTGACGTATTTCCTGTGGCGGTATTTTTTTGTGGGTAAATTCCATCACGTGAATGCACCTACCAGTCTACCACAAGGGAAGCACGCCATTGACTGAAGGCAGATGATACAACCATGTCTTTAAAACTAACATTAATTTTTATTTAACCGAATTATCTATAACCGTTAAAAAGAAAATGTATGATCAATATATCAATATTTAAGCACACAATCTAATTCACACCAATAAGCAATTGATCATAATAAAGAAACCTTGTGACAAAAAGCCACCTACAAACTATTTTATCATACACATGTTGATCACTTAAAGGTTGTACCTATTAGTTTTAGAAGAGAAACTGTTAGCAATGACCAAGGGAAGAATTAATAAAACACTCTAATATGAAGATAAGCACTTAAAATGCCATGGTATTTTGTGGATGCAACAGCACAGTCTATAAGAAGTTGCATTCAACTGAAGGTATAACCAGGGATTGAAAATTGCCTAATAATCAACCCTTAAAGTGGACTGATCGAGTCTGAAAAATCCAGAATTAAAAATAAATTGCTTCAAACTCATAATTTGTGTTTTCTTCATTTAATTTATTGTTTTAAGACTTTTGGTATATTTCTTTTTACCAAAGAAGTTACCAAAATAATACATCATTAGATAGCAACATAAACTTGCAGAGGGTTCCTTTTCCTATACCCAAATTATGTTGAGTAAATTAACATAAATCTTAATTCTGTCCTCTCGTGGCACTTCTAATAAGTAAAAGATATTGGCATTGTGCTTGAGTCCACAATGCAAATCTTGTGCATATGGAAACTTGCGAAGCAGCCCCTGCCAAGGGAGGCAAAAGAAAGCATTCCAGAAAGTCTATTTCTACTAATAATGAGGCCAACAATTATTTATTTATTAATGCATTATAACTTATGGGAGAGGTTAAACAGTGGTTATACCAATTCTCCAGCATTGGATCTTTTATAGATTCACATGCTGTGAATATTCCCTGTCGTTAGACTGGGAATCCTCGGTAACATTGAGTAGTTTAAACTTAAAATTAATTTTAGTCACTGTTGTGCTCTAGTATGGTCACCTTTGGGTCATATTTCCCAAAGCCAATTGGAAAAGCTCCCTTAGCTGCACACCTGGCAGCCACCTTCATATTTTTTACTGCACGTTTGTGTTGAAAGTTCTCAGAAATCTCTCTTAATGTAGTTCTTTGAAAATTGCTATACAATATTCTACTTAAACTTTTAAAAATCATCTCTTTCGACAATGCGTCATCACCCTTAACAGCTGGAACAGTATCCTTCATCGAACAGCCCTTGCTACTCACAGATTCCCATTCTCCAGCGTCACTCTGTGTTTTGGGCCTACTCCATGGCTGAGACCAAGAGAAAGAGCCTATACAAGGCCTGCACCTGTTGTGGACTAAAGAACGTCTTCATGGATGATCTACACAATGACTGCATCTACTGCATTCACCCACACCATGTCATTGAAGATTGTGACATTTGTCAACCCTTCTCTAATAAACCCTTCCGGTATCGTCACTGAAGGCTGGTTGCGATGCTCGTTGACACTGGTGGGGTCTCTGACTCTCCTTCAGTACAGAGCCATGCCTCACTCCGGCACGGTAGGCCTACCCAGCGAACCACCTCTAGTAAGAGGTCAAGATCGCACAATGAGCCTTCCGGAAGAAGTAAAAAGGCACACAAGGAACAATCCGAAGGACAGATCATAAGACATCATCCACATTTTTGGAAAAACCTTCTTTGCCATCTACGACACACAAGGTCGGTTCCTCGTCATCTTCCAAAGATAAGATTATGTCTGCCCTGGCAACACAACCTCCATCAACACCCTTGTCTACGACCCCCAACATTTTTGACACCATCGACACCATCAACGAAAACGTCTTTGACACCATCATCAAAAACGTCGTCGTCATCATCACCATCGACAACCAAGTTGCCTACGTCCTTGCCAGTAACTAAGGCACCCATTGCCATACGTTCACCTCCGGTTGCGCAACCTTAGGCACAGGCGGCACTACCATGCCCTTCACATCCCCCGGTTGGTGGGTGGGGACCACTCAGCTCCAATCACTGAGGTTAGTGATTCCAGCTGGTTCCAACCTGTTGTTGCCTTCAGCAGATCCACAACCAATTTCCTCAGAGGATGTGGCAGAAGGCGGTGAGGCGGAGGGTGTTGAGGCGGTGGGTGTCATGTCGTCACAGCCAAGGAGAAGCTTCACGTGCCATTACGAAACTCAGTCCCAGACAGGGGACCCTTGCCGGCACCACCCACGCCTGCATCTATAGACAGGGATCTCTCTTTAGACATTCTAAATACGCTAACCACCTTGGTATCCACTCTACAACAAAGGTTGCCAGCGTAATTGCTGCCACCGCAGCCAAGGCATCCACTGGCTGGGTCCGGTGGAAACCCTGTCCCACTAACCCTACTAGGAAGGAGTGGCAGCTGCTAAAGCCTTTACAACTAACTGACACAGAAACTGATTAGGATTCACAACAGGATGTGGCTTCAGTTCACACAACTGATACACATGAATACGATTACATCATTCCGGCAGACAGTGATTCAGAAGAGATCTCAGCCAGGGATTCCCTCCCTGACAAAATAGGGTCTTTCCACACTCTTATGTGCAGAGCTAAAAATAAATGTTTGGCCTTGTGCTGGAGGAACAGAGGAAAGTCTTCTGTACCAGCGGAGGAAACCGCATAGAAAATCCATTATGTCTATACCACTCCTAGATGACATTTGGGAGGACGGTCTTATAACAATGGCCCATCCCCCCGTGGCGCCAGCAAAGAAAGACAGATTTGACAAGTAGTACAGGGTCCCAGACTCTGCTCCTCTTTGCCTACGCAAACATACCATGCTGGAATCTGTTGTTTCTGCAGCAGCCCGTAAGTGGTCGGCTAACCCGTCCTCATCGTGTTCCGTCCTTTCAGACAACGACGCCAAACGCTTGGATGCGTTTGGTAAAAAAGTCATCCCCACAGCCGCCCCCACCATCAAGGCAGCTAACGTCATGGCCATTCTCACCAGATATGATCGCAAGCAATAAACTGGGGCCGCTTCTAGAGTTTTTCACTGAAGACAAGTGTCAGGAAGCAATGGAAATTTTCCACGAGGGTGAAGCGGCGTCAGACCACGCCATCACAGTGCCCGTTGATATTGCCGACACAGTATTGCATCAGCTCGGAAAACGGAGCTGTGCTAAGAAGGCAGGGCTGGCTCAAAGTGACCAACTTCATACCAGAAGTACAGTCCAAAGTGGTTGACGTGCCTTTTGATGGCAAAGACCTTTTCGGAAAAAAGGTGGCTGAAACACTGCAATCCTTTAAAACGGACACTTACACTGCACACTCCCTGGGCACACTTCAACAGTGGCACCAGTTCTTTCGGACGGGGAAAGCCCATTTTACCATGACCTCAAGGGACTACCGGCAACCTTCCAATCTCCCTCATACAACTCATACAAGACCTCAACGTACCCATTGGTGGACCAGTACAGGGGGAATACACAGTCGTACAGAGGTACAGCGCCATCGTGGCTCCTCTCAATCCAGGGGCCAATCTGCAAAACAGCCCTGACCCATCCAGAGTCCCTCCCTCCCATTTCAGCACCTCAGTGGGAGGAAGGCTATCACAGTTTGCCAAAGAGTGGACAAACATCACCTCCGATGAATGGGTAATCCCCCCACTCCAGCAGGGGCATTTGATGAAATTCATAAATACAATAACAGACATTCTTCCTATGTGCAAGGCAGATAAATTAAGTGTTACTCACTGGAGTGACTAACTTACTCCTAGTCCATAGTCCCCTTTCCCCCTTCCTGTATGGGCGTCCCTCGCACGGGACGGGAGCGTAACCCTTTTCACCATAAAAAAATCACCTTCCCTTTAAATTTACAGGCACGCTGGGGTGTGGCCCTAGGAGCGCAGGCTCCCTTAACCCCGCCCACCGGTGCCACACCTCAGTCCCCTTTGAAACACTGGCTGTATTATGCTGAACAACCTTGCTGCTCATTTTAGGGGGAAGGATGTTGGGACGTTTGGGGGAAAGGGGACTATGTACTAGGAGTACGTTAGTCACTCCGGTGTGTAACACTTAATTACTCCTACGTCCTGTCCCCATTCCTCCATCCTGCATGGGCGATTACCAGTGATACAAATGCTCTGGGGAGGAGAGCTGCCATTCTTAGGCGAAAAGATCACGCAGTACTGCTTGGCCGAATGCTGCATCAGCCCTGGCACTTGTATCCGAGCAGTAATGTTTGGAAAAGGCTGATGGGGTGGCCCATGTAACCGCCCTGCTAATCACCTGCCATGATGGCATGTGCATGCATGCCCTTTGGCGGATCCTTATGCTGCACCTTGTATGCTTCCTGGATCGCTGCAGTCATCCATCTAGCTATGGAAGCTTTGGACGCTTCCTGACCCGGCTTGGAGCCACTAAACGTGACAAACAAGGCATCCATCTTGCGGATGCCCTTTGTCCTGTCCAGACAGAATTTTAGTGCTTTTCTGACATCTAGGCAGTGAAGAGCCCTTTCTGCCTCTTCCTTGGGGTATGGAAAGGAAGTGGGGAGCACAATCTCCTTGTTAATGTGGAAAGAGGATACCACCTTCTTGAGGAACTTGGGGTGCGCGCAGAGCACAACTTTGTCTCAATGAAACCTGGTATAGGGCTCCGAAGCCACTAAGGCCTATTAGACCTAAAAAATCAAATCTCACAGATCATGGACAAAGGCAAAACTGCCTTGCTCCTCCATCTATCAACTGCTTTTGACCTGGTAGATCACCAAACATTCACCACCCACCTCACCGATGCAGCCCATTTCTCTAATCAAGCAGCATCCTGGATCACTTCCTTCCTTGAAGGAAGAGCCATGAAGGTCTACTCTGACACGGCTAACGCCAGATCCTACTACTATAAACTGCGGTGTCCCCCAATGATCTTGTACAGCCCCCACCCTCTATAACCTCTTCACGAAACCCCTATTCGACCTACTTGACTCCATGGGTGTTGCATATACAAACTATGCAGATGACACTCAAGTACTTTTACCCCTATCTGGACTCTATCACCAAGACGCCACGGCCCTTCACAACATCTATGCCACTATCCAAGCTTGGATGGCAATCAATGTCTTAACGGGGAGAAGACTGAAATTCTCATCCTGGGCCAGACAAACACATTATCGAAATTAAGCCCCCAATACAACAACTTCAACATAGACAACTCAACCATCTCCGTATCATCCTCTGTCAAGCCTCTAGGTGTTCACATTGATGCAAATCTATCGATGAAAAAACAAGTCAGCGCCATAGCCTCTGCATCAGCGTTCAGCACCAAACTCATCAATGCCATTAAACCCTACTTATCAACCCCCAACCGCTTGGCCATAGCTAGAGAAACTATAGGAGCCAAACTCGATTATTGCAACGCCCTTCTAGCTGGCACCTCTGCCAAAAAAATTCACAGACTGCAAACCACACAAAACAATGCCCTCAGAGCCGCCATGAGCATCCCTAGAAGAGACCATATATCCCACGCCAGACGTGAAGCATGGTGGCTCCAGGTCAAAGACCGTATTACTCTGAAAATCCTCACTATCACTCACAGGTGCATCAACAAAACTGCTCCAGCATACCTATCTGAAGCAATATCAAGAACCACATCCACTCGCCCCACCAGAGCTCAGTACACCAACCAACGACATATACCATGCATAAAGAGAGCCACAGCGGGAGGTCTAGGCTTCACCTAAACTCTGGAACTCACTCCCTGCCACCTTTAGAGCTGAAACTTCCATCTCTGTCTTCCACAACAACCTCAAGGCCACTCTCCTCAACTAGCAAGTGGAGGACTGCCTCCTCTACTGTTGCCATGTATATTGTAATATAACACAAATGTAATATAACTGTATTGCGCTAATGACCATGTAACTAAGTAACTAAGCTTTGTACTGTAACAAGTGCCACAATGTCCTCGGGCTGTTGTGCGCTATATAAATACGAATAAAACAAAACAAACAAAACAAAGGCCTGGATCTTGCTGACTCAGCGAGCTGAAGTAAGCCCGACTAGGAGCGTTGTCTTTAGGGTGACCAGTTTCATATCTACAATGGCCATGGGCTCGCAAGGTTTGTGCGCAAGGGCACTGAGCACCATGTTAAGATCCAAGAGTGGGTGTGGTCGTTTGACCGGTGGGTACAGTCTGGTCTGACCTGTCGATAGACTCCTGGCTCCCTGTATGATTTCAAGGTTGTTGCGAGATAGTTGGAGATGTTGAAGAGTTACCTGCTCAGGTACCAGGCTGCTAGGGCTAGCCTCTCTGGATAGGGGTGCAGGACTGTGGCCCCCTGCTGTACCAGCAGCAGGCCCTTCCCAAGCAGGAGGAGGATATCTGGTAGGGCTGACATCTGGCAGAGGTTGGAGAACCAGGGCCTTGCAGACCACCAAGGTGCTATGAGGAGGAGATGCAGCCTCTGGGATTGCCTGCTCGTGCTCACTACCTTGTGAATGAGTGGTGTAGAAGGGAATGCACAGTCTTATTCAGAGTCCTTCGCATAGAGTGGGATTGTGACACTGTCTTTTTATAAGCAACCTAGGTAAGATAATATACTCTAAGCAGGGTAAAAGGTGTCACACTTGGCTTAACTGAGGGCTGCCTAACTCACTGCAACATGACTCGTAACAGGAAACAAGAAATTCAAATGCATTTTCCCATCATAAGGGAGCAGCATAGGTGTCACAACCCAGCTGGAAAACTCTTTAAGGCTTCCTACATTACATATAAGGACACCATTGCTCGGACAGCTGCCTAAATAGCTGCAAAACACTGTAGGACAGGTGTGTCACGCTCTGTCAGCTGCCAGCACAACATAAGTCTCTAGACAAAACTGTGTTCATGGAAAATAAAACAGGAAACAGGCCTTTTCCTACAACCCTGCCTACTCGAACACCATCCTAGTGGAAATCCAGACTCTGCCAATACGCTTGAAGTTCAGGAACAAACTCTACTCTGCCACTCTACTTGACCGAGAAACTCACCATCTCTGGAGGTCTGAGGGCCACCAGAAGCCACAAGATCACCATTTAGGAAACAAAGATCCTCAAGGAATTAGAGTCTCCTGTAACCTCACTGAATACATGTACCCCGGACACTACTTGGTGTACCAACATCCAAAAGGCACTCTTAGATAAAATCAGCATGCTCCAAACTAAAATCAACGCCAAAAGAAGCAATATCTCAGACTCAGCAGTCAACCCCCAGTCTTAAAACATTCCTACTCCCAAAAATGCCTAAACCTTTCAGCTTCTCACCGCTCTCTATTTGGGAAGTTGAAAACATAATTAAGAAGCTCTAACCATCCAACTGCCAAGGAGACTTATGTCCAGCTCACATCATCAAGGAGGCTGCTCATGACCTTGCTCCTTTTATTACCACCTTCATAAATGCTGTATTTAAATCTGGTATTGTACCAGACAACCTCAAGGATGCATGGGTCATCCCTTTAATCAAAAAGCCTACCTTGGACCCAAGTAACCCGTCCAACTATAGGCCTCATACTACTGTGCCTTACTTACTGAAAATTCTAGACCGTGCCGCCTACCTCCAAATTCAGGAGGACCTCGAAAATAACAATCTATTAGGTCTCAGGCAATCTGGTTTCCGTCCCAGACAGGGAATCGAAACCACCCTGATTGATTTAAAACCACAAATCGAGGACTTTAAACACAAGGGCAAGCTGGCATTATTACACCTTCTTGATCTCTCAGCAGCTTTCGATCTGGTAGATAATCAAATTCTATGTCACCATCTCAAAATAGCTGCCCATTTCTCAGATGCTGCCAATTCTTGGATCAGCTCCTTCCTGGCTAACTGAACCATGAGGGTTTTCTTACCATCTGCCTCGGCCGATCCAGCAGCTGTCCTGTGTGGAGTCCCACAAGGATCCTGCGTCCCTCCCACATTGTACAATGTGTTTACAAAGCCACTTTTGGACATTCTTGACTATCTGGGTGTCTCGTACACCAACTATGCGGATGACACCCAGATACTCATCCATATTACAGGCGACTACGTCATGACTCCAAAGCACTCAATGATGTCTACCTAGTCTTCCAGGCCTGGATGGCACATCATGGGATATGCTTTAATGATGAAAAACAGAGTTACTCATTCTAGGTTCACACATCAAACTCTCCAAACTAGACCCTGCATATAAAACCTTTATTATTGATGGGAACACAATCAAAGAGTCCAACAACACAAAAACACTTGGTATTTACGTGGACTCAACACTATCCCTCACCAAACAAACAAATGCTTTTGTATCTGCTTCTGCGTACACATGCAAACTGATCACCGCCTGCAGACCCCAACTGCATTATCCTTGCTAGAACCCTCCTCATGGCTAAAATTGATTATTGTAACGCCCTCTACTTAAGGACTACCCAAAGAAACATTGATAAGTTACAAGTTATGCAGAATAATGCCATCAGGGCAGCCCTTAACCTCCCGAGGAGATTTCACATCTCGGATACAAGACGTAATCGACACTGGCTTCCAGTTTCTCACCAAATCTCTCTTCAAACCCTTGCTCTAACACACAAGG
The DNA here is from genome assembly GCF_040938575.1 of Ambystoma mexicanum. Classification (NCBI taxonomy): domain Eukaryota; kingdom Metazoa; phylum Chordata; class Amphibia; order Caudata; family Ambystomatidae; genus Ambystoma; species Ambystoma mexicanum. The sequence continues at coordinate 1,481,211,137 of NC_090922.1, forward strand.
CCCAGAACAACTCGGCACCACCTACCTAACCAATTGTTTCACACGGCATACGGCCAACAGACCCCTGAGGTCTGCCCATTTCAACTCACTTAGGGAGAATATTGGATTGGACAGCGGATTATAACTGTACAGTTGCTATCTCATCCATCCTGCCGCTATCTTGGACAGACCATTCACTGGTGTCCTTCCACCTATCTACTATAAGACACCACTCCACTGGCCCCTCCATTAGCGCCACCATGCTTAACCAGAAACAAAAAAGGTATTACAGCAGAGAAAGTTATCCCTGCTATCCTTCCCACCCTTAATGCATTGCCAGAAAATCTTGATCCTAGTATCCAAGTTCATGAATTCAATAATATTATGATCACCACACTGGACAAAATTGCCCCTCTCAAACTCAGACCAAGCTAACCAATAGCCCACCTAAACAAATGGTTTACACCACAACTCAAAGACCTTCGTATCCTAAAAAGAAAAAGTGAAACCAATTGGAGACTCTGCCCTTCCACTGAGAACAAAGCCAAATTAACCTCACTTTCTTCACATTACAAGAAGGAAGTCTGCCGGGCAAAACGCAACTCTTATGATGAGCGCATTGCTAAATCCAATTCTAGTATGAAAGAACTCTTCTCCATACTCAAAGAATTAGAGTCCCCAATAGCTATACCTGACATCTGTACCAAAGACAAATCCTGGTGTACAGACATCCAACACTAGCCAATAAAATTAACACGCTCCAAAATAAAATTCAGCAAAAAAAATAAGTACTAAACCTTCAGCACTCGCCCAATAACCTCTTGCCTAGTGTTTCACCACCGGCACATAATAATATATTACTTTTTTCCAAAATGTCTACCCTGGAAGTAGAAAAAATCATCCTGTCACTGAAGCCCTCTAACTGCAAAGGCGACATCTGCCCAGCACAACTAATACAAGATGCTGCCAGAGAACTATCCCCATTCATCACCAAAACTGATTAATGCTTCCTTTGCCACAGGTACCATCCCTGCCAACCTTAAACAGTCCTGGGTTCTCCCCCTCCTCAAGACACCGACCTTAGACCCCCTCATCCCTACCAATTACCGGCCTATTACCACAGTCCCATTCTTACTCAAAACATTGGATAAAGCCGCATATAACCAAATTCAAAAACACCTTGAACTGCATAAACTCCTAGGCAACCGACAATCTGGCTTCCGCCCACTACACGCAACTGAAACGGCCTTAATCGACTTAACGCCCCAAATAGACGAGCTGAGAGACAAAGGGAAAACAGTACTTCTACTCCTACTTGATCTCTCAGCCGCATTCGATCTGGTCAATCACAAGGTCCTATGCTGACACCTCGACTCTGCCGCCCACTTCTCCCTGGGAGCCATCAAATGGATTGAATCCTTCCTGAGCGAGAGAACTATGAGAGTCTTCTCTCCCTCAGTAGCTGCAGACCCGACACCTATCCTGTGAGGTGCTCCTCAAGGCTCTTGCGTCTCGCCAACTCTCTACGATATCTTCACCAAACCCTTGTTCGATGATCTGGACCATCTGGGTATTACCTACATTAATTACGCAGATGATACTCAGATTCTCCTCCCGCTTTCTGGGGATCACAGTAAGGACACAGGGTTGGTGAACAAAGTATATCTTATCATCCAATCATGGATGGCCACTCATGGCCTATGCTTGAACTATGATAAGACTGAGTTGATAATTCTGGGCTCACAGGCTAACATTAAAAAACTAGGCCAAGAATTCTCCTCATTCAATATTGACGGGAATTCCATTAAAGTTTCCAAGGAGGTAAAAAGCCTTGGCTTCTACTTGGACTCCACACTAGGGGAGTCTTTTGATAAACAAGTAAAATCCCTTACCTCTTCCACGGCCTATACTTGCAAGATACTCAGAGCTGGTAAGCCATTCCTCTCTGATGACAGCTGCCTGATCTTGGCCAGAACCTTAATGCTCTCGATAATTGATTACTGTAATGCTCTATACAGGGGTGCTAATAAAACTACCATCCAAAAGCTGCAAACATTACAAAACAATGCCTTAAGAGCAGCCTTAGGCATAAACAAAAGAACCCACATTTCTCCCCTTAGACGCCAACACAAATGGTTATCCATGGCCAATAAAATACAGCTAAAAATGCTTTCATTGACTCATAAAGCTCTCAATAACGCTGCCCCTAGCTACCTTACAGACAAACTCCAGAGAGGAATTTCTCTCAGACCAACTAGAATTGGTCATGTTAACTGCCTGACCATACCTAAATACAAGCTCACCACTATTGGTGGTTATAGCTTCCCTGTAAAGGCTGCTAAATTCTGGAACTCACTGCCACAAGACCTGAGAGCCGACCAACCCTACCTACATTTCAGAAAAAATGTTATAAAACACATTATCGCTACTGACCCCTAGCTTCCTACCTTCTAGGATATGTCTGCAGCTGGAGTGACCTATTCACTCTATATGAATATTGTAATATTGTGTTAATATTTGAAGATTATGCATAATCTAGTTTACTTGTGAGCCTTAGTGATATACGGAGGGTATCACTCTGCAACTTGTATTTTTGCACATTGTTTATTGTTTATCATTGTAATTATATAGGCCATTTTATATCTGTATATATTTGCACATTTTGTATATTTTGTAATTATGTAAGCTCTGTATCTGGTGTATATTTTGTAACTATGTAAGCTTTGCATCTTCATACTTCTGCGCCCTTTTACTTATGAGTCTGGTGCGCATAACAAATGAATAAATAAACAAACAATCAAACAAACTTACAGTACCCAGATATAAGCTTCAGACGGCCGGGGGATGAAGCTTCCCAGTCCTTGCGGCCAAACTTTGGAAAACACTACCTACCTCATTCAGAGCTGAACCTTCCTTTCTATCCTTTAAGAACAAAACCAAACTGTGGCTCCATGAACTTGACGCCTCTGCCTCTTCATCCGAACTGCTGTTGCTAGGTATGATAAGATGCTATTGTCTTACTCCTTAGCCATCTTCCTCACTTGCTACACCTAGCTATCCTGTACGCCTGCTTACCTGGTACTATGCCATCACACTATGTGATCTGCTGATATTACTGTATGTAACTACATAATTTCCTTTGTAGTGCCTACTTTGTCCTAGAACTGCTTATTCTTTTTAGGTCCTGTTTTTCGCCACTTGGGAAACTTATGTACATGTATGTAACCATTTTCTTACTTCAATTATGCGCCGCAAGGTGCGCAATACAAATAAACAAATACAAATACAAAGAACTGCAAGAGGGAAATACACAGGACACATGTCTTTTCCTGCTGTGCACATTGTGTCTATAACAAGTTCCCAATGCAGATAAGACAAGCCCCCTTCTCCTTACTCTTCAGGAATATCCTGAAGACCTTTCTCTTCAAAGAAGAACTCGTCAATCACTGATCGCTCACCTCAACCCTGTTCACACCCTCTGGAGTTCTACCTCCCTCCCACGCATCCCAGCTCCTCTGCTAACACTCAACTCTACTTTTAACCCCTGTGTATGTCCCTTTGTACATAGCTATGTTGGTTCCCATTAAGGTTTGTGCTTTATAAATCTCATACAGATATTCATACAAGGAACTAAAGACCTTACTCTGCAGTCAATACCTAAGTGCCGCATAGGACTCCATGGGGGATTTGCCAGTATTTTCGGCAACTCATACAGACATGCACCCAAGGAACTAAAGACCTTACTCTGCAGTCAATACCTAAGTGCTGCATAGGACTCCATGGGGGATTTGCCAGTATTACCGGCACCTCATACAGACATGCACCCAAGGAACTAAAGACTTTACTCTGCAGTCAATACCTAAGTGCCGCATAGAACTCTATGGGGGATTTGCCAGTATTACCGGCACCTGTTACAGACATGCACACAAGGAACTAAAGACCTTACTCTGCAGTCAATACCTAAGTGCTGCATAGGACTCCATAGGGGATTTGCCAGTATTACCAGCACCACATACAGACATGCACACAAGGAACTAAAGACCTGACTCTGCAGTCAATACCTAAGTGCTGCATAGCACTCCATGGGGGGATTTGCCAGTATTACCGGCACCTCATACAGACATGCACCCAAGGAACTAAAGACCTTACTCTGCAGTCAATACCTAAGTGCTGCATAGCACTCCATGGGGGGATTTGCCAGTATTACCGGCACCTCATACAGACATGCACCCAAGGAACTAAAGACCTTACTCTGCAGTCAATACCTAAGTGCTGCATAGCACTCCATGGGGGGATTTGACAGTATTACCGGCACCTCATACAGACATGCACCCAAGGAACTAAAGACCTTACTCTGCAGTCAATACCTAAGTGCCGCATAGGACTCGATGGGGGATTTGCCAGTATTACCGGCACCACATACAGACATGCACACAAGGAACTAAAGACCTGACTCTGCAGTCAATACCTAAGTGCCGCATAGCACTCCATGGGGGGATTTGCCAGTATTACCGGCACCTGATACAGACATGCACACAAGGAACTAAAGACCTTACTCTGCAGTCAATACCTAAGTGCCGCATAGGACTCCATGGGGGGATTTGTCAGTATTACCGGTACCTCTTACAGACATGCACACAAGGAACTAAAGACCTGACTCTGCAGTCAATACCTAAGTGCTGCATAGCACTCCATGGGGGGATTTGCCAGTATTACCGGCACCTCATACAGACATGCACACAAGGAACTAAAGACCTTACTGTGCAGTCAATACCTAAGTGCTGCATAGGACTCCATGGGGGATTTGCCAGTATTACCGGCACCTCATACAGACATGCACCCAAGGAACTAAAGACCTTACTCTGCAGTCAATACCTAAGTGCTGCATAGGACTCCATGGGGGATTTGCCAGTATTACCGGCACCTCATACAGACATGCACACAAGGAACTAAAGACCTTACTGTGCAGTCAATACCTAAGTGCTGCATAGGACTCCATGGGGGATTTGCCAGTATTACCGGCACCTCATACAGACATGCACACAAGGAACTAAAGACCTTACTCTGCAGTCAATACCTAAGTGCTGCATAGGACTCCATGGGGGATTTGCCAGTATTACCGGCACCTCATAGAGACATGCACACAAGAAACTAAAGACCTTACTGTGCAGTCAATACCTAAGTGCTGCATAGGACTCCATGGGGGGATTTGCCAGTATTACCGGCACCTCATACAGACATGCACACAAGGAACTAAAGACCTTACTGTGCAGTCAATACCTAAGTGCTGCATAGGACTCCATGGGGGGGATTTGCCAGTATTACCGGCACCTCATACAGACATGCACACAAGGAACTAAAGACCTGACTCTGCAGTCAATACCTAAGTGCTGCATCGGACTCCATGGGGGATTTGCTAGTATTACCGGCACCTCATACAGACATGCACACAAGGAACTAAAGACCTTACTGTGCAGTCAATACCTAAGTGCTGCATAGCACTCCATGGGGGGATTTGCCAGTATTACCGGCACCTCATACAGACATTCACACAAGGAACTAAAGACCTGACTCTGCAGTCAATACCTAAGTGCCGCATAGGACTCCATGGGGGGGATTTGCCAGTATTACCGGCAGCGATGACACTGGTGCTGGTAATACTGGCGATTTTTTCCAGTAAGGCACCTGACTTACCGCCAGCTTTTAGCTGCAGCTGAATCAGGTGCCCGACCGGCATAATTGGACTTTGGAAGTTAGAATGAGCCCCATTGTGCTGTGCCTGACCCCGGGTTCTGTACCACTAAAAGAAATATAAAGGGGGAGCGTTTGTGAGTTCCTCTCAAAGAATATTTACAAAAAAAGGAGATAAAAAGTGCTGAGGCTGATAAAGAAATTTGCCAGCTCCAGTGCCATTTGTGACCCCTGCTGACTGGCACCCTAATCATTTGCTTCCAATTCCTTTCAGGTGAGTGAGCTTCTTATTGGGAACAAAAACAGCACTGTGCTGACTCTACCTGGGTGGAAAATAAGTACTGTGCGGTTAACAGTGTACGTGAGATGGTGATGCCAGATTTCACATCCTAGCCCATCACTATTGTGATCAGACCAGTGTAGACCAGTGTAGATTCAGTGCAGTACAGATGTTGTGCAGAAAGGTGGGAAAGCGAGTTGGAGCTGTCCAGGAATGGCCTGATGACCTGAGTGATGACACGGCTGATTGGTGGAAACATCTCTGTATTACCACAGAAGGGAAAGTCAAGTTATAAGCGACATGTAGACAGACAGGTCAGAAGGTCTATGGTGGGCCTATAAAGAATAAAATGGTGAATAATCAAACGGTGATTTCCTTCCTCGCGGTTTATATACTGGTTCACAAACCCAGAAGAAAACCTGTAGCACAGGCCACAACCTCTTTTCTCTACTGTCTGGGTGACTATATATTACATATACATAAATGAGAAAAAGTATGTCCTTTAGGTGATGTCTGCCCCACTGCTCGGGCTATCTGTATTAGGACACAAATTTTAAAATTTGTTTTATCCATGTGTTCTGTAAAAAATCATGAAATATGGAATTGTTTGTGAATGAATGTAAATTGTCTATGTCTAGTGGATTCGTTTCCTATTGTTTTCCATGTTTATCACTTCATGTTGTTTGTTTTGAAGTCTGAGATGAATTTTATAATACATTGATATTTGCTATTCTTGATATAATGATTCATGTTTTGTTTTGATGTTTAAGAGTGGGACAAACTTCACCAAAAGGACATACGATTTCCTTCCTCGCTACATTTCATACAGTAACTATTGGTCAGCTGAGAGTATGTTGTGCAGCCTTGTTAGTGATTTCTGTCTTTTAGCAGAAAAGACTTCCAGGGCTTTGGGTACTTCCTTCATAACCAACATGACTTTAATGGTCGGAGAGAGCTCACAACTCAAGACAAGCGGCTTAGCAGCTTAGCTCCCCATGAGCACAGACATGAACAATGGGCTTTTGGAACAATCCCACGTGTGTCAATCCCAAGCCAGAAGTTTATTTTTTATTATGTAGGGCTCTCATGACTAGATAAGGCATCCCCTTGTTCATTATGCAAGGTACTGCAGTGCTTCTGTAAAACAAGGCCCAATGTGGGTGTGTGTGAGAGTGTGTGTGTGTGCACATGCACACACGAGTGTCTGCGTGCGGTCAGTATTACTATGCAGCTCCCATTTGGCAATGCCTACGCCACTTGTTGCTTACTTCATTAGCCACTAAAAACCCCATTTATTCAGACAACCAAAAACAATGTAGTTCAGGTAATGGCTTTCATACCTTTCTGAACCAACGTGCCACCTCTCCCTTGATCTCTTGTCCTGACCTGTCCAGCGGGATCAGATCAGATATCCTAGATCCACTCGGCTCCCTGTTGTAGGAGTCAATGGTGTCTTCTGGGAGGTAAGACTGGTTAACATCCTAAGGAAGAAATATGCAAATTTACTTACAAGAGTATGTCCTCTGGCAGCCTCCTCAGTTCCCTCCATACAATCGGTATTGTCCCCTCCCCAGACTCTGAATACCCTTATGAAAAAAAACTTTGTCCCTGATTCAATGAAATTATCAGCATAAAAGAGCAAGTGCAATCAACAAGTGTGCGTCTAAACCTCCAGTGCAGAACCTGAAAACAGCTTTACAGAAGCAATTGATTTGTGCCAAACCGCCATTGATGAAGGTCGAACGACCACCAGCAAACCTTCAAAAGGGTTATGAACAGCCATAAATTCAATAAGGCCTGGAATAGCAGCAGCACCAGAACACCCTAAAGACTCATCGGATCAGGTCACCAGCTTTTTACAAGACAACTGTGAGAGCAAGAGACATTTCAACATCAGCGAAGAAGACAGCATGACCATCATCTGATGGAATTGGGCACACTACAGGAATTCTCACCACACTGTCCAACTATCACAAGAATGTCTCTCCCTCATTCAGGCTGCCATCACCCCCCCCCCCCCGCTGGACTACAGAACCTTCCCCAACACCTCTACAGGTGTCCCCAACAGCCCACAAATAATCACTTCATGTACCTTTACAGCATGTGACTTAATATCTACAGAGGAGATTTATTTCAATGCAGCCCACACACCTGATTGAGTTATGCAGGTGCAACTATGCTAGTCTTTTTCGTAGAGAGATCAAATACCAGACTGACATCCGGGTGGTTATGTTCCATGCCGACTCGCCCCTGCAATGGGCAACGTGTATAGGTTTGCCTAGAGATCATACTTAACACGGGTACAAACACAGTCAAAGGCCATGCCAGAGACGTATTCCCTTTCTAGGGTTCATCAACCCCAAAGTTAGACCTTACAACAAGAAATTCACTTAAGAACAAGCAAAGTTTTCCAAATTTGGTCCTGGAATGCGCAAGTATTTCTGGAGTAGCTAGCGAGGCCAAGATACAATCATGCTAGTGGATTTAGATAAGGAGGGAATATCGCTATCCTTTGAAGACTTTATGGAGAAAGTTAAAATTGGCAAAAAGGAGCTTTTGCGATATATGCAAGTTAGGCAATGAAATATGCATAGACAGGTGAAAGAGGCTGGACCGAGACCACAGATGGGCATAGGGGTGGCTGTGAAGGAAGGGGTTGAATATAAAGGTATCTCAAGGTTTTGCAAATTGTTAGATAATGCTTCACTGGGGCTCAGATTGCCTTATATAGAAAGATGGGCAGTGAATTGGAGATCACAATCTCGGAAGAAGAATGAGGGAACATTTGTTTGAGGGCACATAGGGCCTCCAATGGCATGGCAATTAAAGAATCGGCTTGCAAAATATGCTTTAGATGGTATCTTTCCCCATCACCACCAATAGAATAGCTAATTATTCATCGCCTTTGTACTGGAGGGAGTGTGGTGGGGTTGGGGACACATGTGGTGGGGCCCGAAAGACACAATTGTTTTGGAAGAACATATTGGGCTATATTAAAGAGATAACTGGGGTACAGTTGCCCATGGACCCTGTTGGTTTTGGGTGCTGTGGCAGAGGGGAGCTATGCAGAAAGTCGGGGTCATGCAACTTTAATTACACACCTAATGACTGCGGCGAGATTGGTTTTGGCCCAGTGTTGGGAAGCTGCAGATGGTCCAGTCACTGCTTTAGGGCGAGTAAAAATATATGGGGGTCCTGGCCATGGAGAAATCATGTGCCCTAACGAATGACAGTTATAAAAAAAAAATCAAGTGTGGTCGCCTTTTCATGAATTGGTGAGTGTAGGTGTGGGAGGGGGTTTGAACAGTCTGGATTATGGGAGGGGTGATATTGTCATCAAAAAAGAAGGGGGGAGAGACATTTGAAACTAGTGAGCTGCCGTCCTGTTGCCAGAGTTTGGTTGGTTATAGTCTATTGCTAAATTGCTAAAATTCCAAGATTATTGGGAAGCTTAACATACTGAATAGGTGTACATGTCGAGAAAGAATATGCATAAGAATGCCATGTATTAGTGTTATTCCTGGGCATATAAAAAGAGGAGAGTTTATGATTTCATTCCTCTCCTTTTTATTTACATTTTAGCATGCAACTATGGGCTCAAATATTAACAAACGTATACAAGCACATAGAATCCACTGGTAATATACCGCCTAGTTGGAGTAAATCTGTGCTGGTACCGATCTTCAAAAAAGGCGATAGATTAGATCCATATACCTATCGCCTTTTGGCTATGATGGACATAGCCAGAAGATCTTTGCCATGAATCTTCTGAGAAAACTCACTAACTGGGCTGAAAATGACAAACTAATTAGCCCATTCCAGACAGGATTTGGAAAAAGCTATAACACAGTTACCAACATGTGTATTTTACAATATTTAATTGCTGAAATGGGTAATGAAAAGAGATCACATCTTTTCTGTTGCTACGTGAATTTCAGCAAAGCTTTTGATTTCATCTCACAAGCACTGCTATGGAGTAATCTTATAGCCTTGGAAATTGATGCAAACTTATTGTACTACATCTAACAATTGTATACAAATACATCTATTATGGTCCGTCTGAATTTAGCAGGACTATGTATGAATTACCATTACACAAATCGGGGCCTTAAAGAAGGTTGTGTATTGGCCCCGATTTTTTATGATTTATACACTGCAGATCCGAGTCATGTGCTTTGTTCGGCCCATAATTATCCACCAAAAATAAATGCTGTATAAATAATGTGGCTCTCGTACTCAGATGATATAATAATGTTTGAATTTACACCAATCGGATTACAGCACTCGAAGAATGCCTTAGCTGATTATGCTATAAAAATGTTTATGGTCATAAATATATCAAAGTCAAAAACTATGTGTTTGGGAAAAAGCATTATGAAGAAGGGTAATTACGTGTGGAACATAAAAGACGTTCCCCTTGAAAGAGTAATGGAATATACTTACTTGGGCTTCCCCATCAGAACAAACCTTAGATTGACATACTATGGAGATAAGGTGATTGCAAAAACTTGGAAAAAATGGCTGGTATTAAAGCATTACATAGTGCACCGTGGCATTGAGGGCCTCTTGGAGGTCTATCGTGTATGTATTGTACCAGCTATACTATGGGGCTGAGTCATGGAATTTGTGTGCCGAAAAACGGGATTTGTGTGCCATTCTGCTCGCAAATCCCATTTGTTAAACAGGGATTTGCAGGCAGAATGGCGCACAAATCCCTGTTTTTCGGAGCACAAATTCCATGAATCAGCCCCTATATGGCGTGCTATTGCTACAAGTATGTTGGCTTGACCAACTCGAAGATAAATTATTGGGTGCAGTGATTAATCTACCAAACTCAGAGATTGGAATTTGGGGTAACTTTGTTAATGACCATGTGGTAAGTTCAAAGAACTTTATTATATGCCAAGTTTTTGCAAGTAAGTCAAAATTCCAATGAACTACTTCTATAATGGGCAAAATATTGACATTATTGATAAAACATATGTCATGGAATTGAAAACAATAGCTGACAAATTCATAGAAGTATTGAATGTAGAGCCTGATATTTTAATCACTGACCCAAACTTCAAAATCAAAATAAATCGAGGTGATGGGACAAAGCGATGAATATGGATAAGCTGCATGGCAAAATAAGGTATAAGGAATATTCATGACAATGTTTTTCCTTGTGCATTCCTTGTGGTTATTTGACTAAGCTATGCGCTATGGAACTTAAAGGCTTTATACTATACCTGCGCCTACTATGGATTATATTAGCCTATGGCAGAATATTCCTTTGACTGCTGTTTATGTCGACTTTGCCATAAGGAGATAGACACCTGCCGTCATATTCTGACTAATTGTACGATCTCAAAGACTTGATATCAGAGGGGCTATGGTGATTTTGTCACAAAAATTGAGAATGTTGCTAACGATCAATTTTGGACTACCTTATTTGCGACAGATTCAATAGTCATGATAGCAGTATGATTATTAAGCTTACATTTTTTTATTAGATCAAATTATGTGATTATAAATCCTTGGATCTTAAGGACATGAATATTATTTCAATTGTATTGCTTTTTCATTATCAACTTTTACGGTATCAGTAAACTGTATCGTGTTTTCTTTTTTATTGAAGTAAAAATGGAAATTTGTTCTCTTTTTCTTTTATGTGCTTAATGTTTTGTAAATTAACTAAATGCACAAAACTGTTTTTTTAATGTTGTTTTTTATACAGTGCTGCACGCAGCATAGAACCGCTTCGCAGGGCTGTGGGAACTGTTTTTGGGTCCCACTTTAATGATCATTATGCTCAGACTGAGTGCCCCGTCATGTCTCCCTCTTGTGTCACCCTCATACTTTATAAACCCTAACTAAATGATTAATTATATAGGAACGTTTACTACCATTCTTCTTATGCTACTCAGTAAACAGCCTAGTGCAGAGGTTTTCACCATTCCAGGCAAAACATGTGGACAAATTATTGTATCATTGGTGTGTTTGATGAATCTCTCTCGGGATGCTCTGCACCTAAAATGGGATCTTATCCAGAGTACCTCTCCAGTTTTTTTTTTTATAGGATTGATAAGTCTTGGGTCCTCAACACACAGTTAAATTGTCACACATTATTTAGTATGATGAACTCTAATTTGGATCTCCATGACTGTAACTCAACTTGGTAGAGTACATTGCTTACCCTCACAGACTGTCATGCCTCGGCGACGGTGGCGGATTTGGTACCGCTGGCGCTATAGTCTGCCATAGTCAGCTCCGTCACGTTTGTTCTTTGAGTTTTATTACTGGTCTAGTTGTTGCACACGTACGTGACCAGAGGTATTTCTACAACCACTTCCGGTTTACAGACGCGTTGTAACGCTTTCTGGTTAACCACCTGTTTGTTGCCTAACACTTCTCCTGCGTTCCTTCCCCGTTGTTGCAGACTGTGTCCGTTCCTTCCTCCAGCTACCCTTGCTCTCTTGTGTAATTACTCCTGCTCCCTCTCCCACCTTCTTTCTTAATTTCTACTCTGTTTCCTGTGTATGCTCACCCTCCTCAGCTTACTCACTTTCTTTGTACTCCTCTGTACTCATCTGTACTCTCCTGTCCGCCTGTGTACCAGACCTCAGCGCGCCTTTGGATTGCCTCTGCCTCACGTTGTGTACCCTCCAGCCCGCCAGTGTACCAGACCTCAGCCCGTCTTTGGATTGCCTCTGTCTCACGTTGTGCACTCTCCAGCCCGCTGTGTACCAGACCTCAGCTCACCTTTTGGACTGCCTCGCAGCCTGGAATCTGCTATCGGCTTCGTATACCATCTCTTCTACGGCCCACTCCAGTCAACTAAAGAGGTCTCTCAGGGGTTTTTTGTGCCGTTGGCTTTTCCCCCTTCTCAACGTTCCCGGAGGATTGTCCTTTGTCACCCTTGTAGGTGGCATGGTGGCATCCTTCCGTGAACGTCCCTAACTCCACAAAAAAAAGGAGAGACCCAGAAGAAAAGATAAGAGGGGTACCAAGAAGAAGGACGAAGGTGAGGAGCTTGGGGAGGTTGGTGAATCAGACTATTCTTTTGAAAACAAGGATATTACTAACCCCAGTGACAGTTTGCAACGCCTCAAAAAGATCGAGATGGATCAAGTTCAGGAACTTGTAGCTGCAGTTCAGAACTTGAACTTGGAAGCACAAAATCTCAAGGCAGCTAATACCACTTTGCAGCAACGTATGGCGGAGAGAGAACGGCCTTCTGCGGATCTACCTCCGCTCCCTTTAGTGTCGGGCAAGTTTGATGGCTCCCCAAAGAAAGTCAAAGAATTTTTGGATGCCTGTAACCTTCACTTCTCTTTCCGTCCCCAAACCTTTGCCTCAGATAATGCCAAAGTGGGGTTCATGATTACCCATATGACGGGTAACGCCCTGGCATGGGCCACCCCTCTAGTAAATCAGCTTGATCCTGTTCTACAAGATTATAGCGCATTTAAAACCCTCATGCAGCAGACTTTTTTGCATACAGAAAGTAAATTTCTGGCATCTGAAGATCTTCTGGACATCCGTCAAAGAAACTCCGACCTACTTACATACATAACCGCCTTTAAACAAGTAGCAGCAGAAGCAAGTTGGCAGGAGCAAGCACAGTATGCCATCTTCCGGCGTGGGTTAAGAGAAGACCTCAAGGATGAGCTGGCCCGTATTGATCGGCCTACATCTTTTGCCGATCTCCTTACTGCTACCCTCCGAATAGACTTCAGATTAACAGAACGTTGCATGGAAAAGAAGAAGACCAAGTTATATGGGCCCTCTCCCTTGGAAGCTCACTCGTCTACATCGGTGCCTTCCTCACGTCAAAGCAAAGAAGAACCTATGCAAATCGGCACAACTCATGCTCCGCTCTCCCCAGAGGAACGTAAGAGACGTAGGGATGGCTGTTTGTGTATGTATTGTGGGGCATCCTCACATCTATTGAGGGATTGTCCTGAAGTTCCTCCCAGACGTTCGGGAAACGATCGCCATCGGTGAGTGTTGGGACTCACTTCCGAGGGGCCATTCCAAGTCCTTACGCAACCCTTTCGATATCCTCATTGGAGACACCTGAAGACTCTCGCCTCATGGTTCTCACAGTAACCCTCAAACTAGGGGACACCGAGGTATCTTCCCTGGCTTTACTCGATTGTGGGGCAGCCGGTAACTTCATTGATACCCATTGGGCTGAACAGAAGGGAATCAACCGGATTGCCAAACAAGAAGACCAGAAGGTGGAAGGTGTTGATGGCGAACCGTTGAGTTCTGGTATGATTACCCACAACACTGAAGAACTAACCCTGTCCATACAACAGCATTCGGAAAAGATTGTCTTTGACATAATCCGTGTGGCCCACTTTCCCTTTATCTTGGGGATTTGCTGGTTACGAAAGCACAGCCCCAACATTGATTGGACTAAGAATTTACTGAACTTTCATTCAACGTTCTGTAAGACGGAATGCTTGCCGGAACCCAAATTTGAAACGGTTAAGACTGCAAACAGCTGCGAGACCAGAGCCGTTCATTGTCTGCCACACCATCCAAAGGAATTTACTGAGGTGGTCACTGAGAAGATTCCCATCGAACTACCTCCATACCGACCAGAAGAGTGCTGTATAGACCTCACTCCTGGAGCCCTGGTGCCCTTCTGTAGGATGTTCCCTCTATCTCTGGCGGAAAAACGTTTTCTCAGAGAGTATCTGGACAATAATCTAGCTAATGGACTTATCAGGCCTTCAAAGTCTCCAGCCGGGGCCTCCTTGTTTTTATCCCAAAAAAAGAGTTGCAGGAATTGAGACCTTGCATCGACTATCGGGGCTTGAACAAAGCGACCATAAAGGACCGATACCCGATGCCCTTGATAACGGAGATCATTCAAGCATTCTTCTTCAGCCAGATCAAAGTTTACCCTTTATCTTGGAGACGGATGCGTCGGCTGCCGCCATTGGAGCAGTCTTATTGCAGGAACATCAGGGCATGGAGCACCCCATTTCATATTTTTCTAAGACCCTCAATGCCAGCCAGAGGAATTATTCTGTAATCGAACGCAAATTGTTGGCCATGAAATCAGCTTGTCTGGAGTGGCACCATTTTCTTCAGGGAGGCAAGCACCCGTTTACCATTCAGACTGATCATAAGAACCTTCAGGTCCTGAGGCAATTTGAATGTTACAATACACGTCAAGCCCGATGGGCTCATTTCTTCGCCCAATTTGATTTTGTCATTATGTACATACCAGGAAATCAGAATGTGGTGGCAGATTCCCTTTCTCGCCGAAGTGACTAACTGCCAGAATCAGAACCCTCTCGAGAACGGATGTTTCCTCTAACCAAGCGGATCGGAGTGCTCTACACATTCTTGAGGCAAGTGAAAGATGCTTCTGGAGGACAATTCGAAGTGGACAAACACTCAAAGAACATTGTATATGACATCAAGAACGGTCTCTATCTTGTAAGAGGCAAACTATATTTACCCACACCAACTTTTCGGAAGACGGCATTGACTTGGTGTCATGATTCCAAGATAGCCGGTCCTAGAGGCTGCAAAGGCACCTTAGAGTACCTACAAAGACATTTTTACTGGCCAGGGATGAGGGAAGATGTCGATCACTATGTACGATCCTGTGCAGTCTGTCTTCGTAACAAGGCCTCACATCAAAAGCCCATAGGGTTGTTGGAATCCTGTGCTATACCTGTCGGGCCTTGGAGTTCTATCTCGACCGATTTCATCGTTGAGTTGCCCCAGTCTCAAGGATGCACGTGTATAATGGTGGTGGTAGATTCTTTTACCAAACTGGCTAATTTTTCCCCTTTGCCTGGTGTTCCATCCGCAGCCGAAATGGCCGAGGTGTTCCTTAAAGATGTCTTCCGTCTCCATGGTATACCCACTAAAATAATCTCGGATCGGGGAAGTCAATATGCTTCCCGGTTTTGGAAAGCCTTCTGTGATAGGCTGGGAGTGGAGAGAGCATTGACATCTGGATTCCACCCTCAATCTAACGGACAGACTGAACGCCTAAATGGTACTCTCGAATAATACTTGCAATGTTTTATAAATCTCCAACAGGACAATTGGTGCTCCCTATTACTCCTAGCTGTGTTTTCTTATAATAACTCTGTACACTCTGCTCTTGGTATCAGTCCTTTTTTCTGCACTTATGGCTATCACCCCTGTTCTATCATACCACTTTCTGACCTACCTACCAACTTGCCCGCTGTTGATTCTTCACTTTCCCACAAGAAAACTAGGGAAAGCCTCAGTGAAGCACAGAAGCGTTACGAGACACAAGCCAACAAGCACCGCCAACCTGTCCCTGGGTGGGAAGTAGGATCTCGGGTTATGCTGTCCATGAGATATTTACCTCGATGGACTCATCCCCTCCAAACTGTCCCTTAAGTTCCTAGGACCATACAAGATCACACAAAAAATCAATCCTGTGGCCTTTCGGTTAAAGCTTCCCCTAGGCCTTCGTAGGTTACACCCTGTCTTTCATACTTCGCAATTGAAACCTTTCCAGGAGGATACCTGGTCTTGCCAACCCAAGAGGACTACTTTACCCCAGATTCTACCCAGGGCGAGTATGAAGTTGCCCAAATCTGCGATTCTAGATATCGCAGAGGTAGATTGGAGTAGCTTGTAAGGTGGAAAGGTTATCCCTGGTCTGAAAATTCATGGGAACCTACCTCACATATTACTGCCCCTTTTCTGATATGAAAGTTTCATTACTTTCATCCGGGTAAGCCCGGGGGAGGTCACCTTAGGAGGGGGCATACTGTCATGCCTCAGCGACGGTGGCGGATTTGGAACCGCTGACGCTATGGTCCGCCATAGTCAGTTCCGTCACGTTTGTTCTTTGAGTTTTATTACTGGTCTAGTTTTTGCGCGCGTACGTGACGGGAGGTATTTCTATAACCACTTCCGGTGTACGGACGAGTTGCAACGCTTTCTGGTTACCCACCTGTTTGGTGCCTAACGCTTCTCCTGCGTTCCTTCCCCGTTGTTGCGGACCGTGTCCGTTCCTTCCTCCAGCTACCCTTGCTCTCTTGTGTAATTACTCCTGCTCCCTCTCCCACCTTCTTTCTTAATTTCTACTCTGTTTCCTGTGTATTCTCACCACCCTCAGCTTACTCACTTTCTTTGTACTCCTCTGTACTCATCTGTTCTCTCCTGTCCGCCTGTGTACCAGACCTCAGCGCGCCTTTGAATTGCCTCTGCCTCACGTTGTATCCCCTCCAGCCCACCAGTGTAACAGACCTCAGCCCGTCTTTGGATTGCCTCTGTCTCAAGTTGTGCACTCTCCAGCCTGCCTGTGTGCCAGACCTCAGCTCACCTTTTGGACTGCCTCGCAGCCTCGAATCTGCTATCTGCTTCGTATACCATCTCTTCTACGGCCCACTCCAGTCAACTAAAGAGGTCTCTCAGGGGTTTTTTGTGCCGTTGGCTTTTTCCCATTCTCGACGTTCCTGGAGGATTGCCCTTTGTCACCCTTCGAGGTGGCACGGTGGCATCCTTCCGTGAACGTTCCTCTCTCCACAAAAAAAAGGAAAGACCTAGAAGAAAAGATAAGAGGGGTACCAAGAAGAAGGACGAAGGTGAGGAGCTTGGGGAGGGTGGTGAATCAGACTCTTCTTTTGAAAACGAGGATATTACTAACCCCAGTGACACAGACAAGCGGACTGTCAACCTGTCCACCTGGATCGCTTTTCCGTACATCTCCCATATGGCTGTCCTATAGTATGTCCAGTCAGGAATAGAGGAAGAGGTGAGAAGATTGATAAGAGCACCATGGTCTGTCCCCCCTTCTGACATGCTTGTTTAATTCTGAGGGAAAATGATCTTATCTTCTTTAGAAATAGATGAGACTTTGATCTAACTTCAGTATTTTCCATACATAACGCCTCAGGGCCTCCTCTATCTTCCACACTGAGTGGCTTACCTTGTAGAGTGGCAATTTATAAATCCTAAATCCTGAATAAATTGTGTTCAGCATATGACATGAAACTGGCAATCCTCCCGATCCAATGATGGGCTGCCGAAGTGGAATTCCCTGGCCTATGTGGAGTCATGTCACAGTGGGTTGGCAAAGCCTCGAGCGACACAGCTCTAAGTGTCCTTTCTCACCTTGTGTATGTGCGCTTGAAGTTCTTCATCCCTTCGGCCATCAGCAATCCGGACAATCAGAGAGGCTCCCGGCAGGAACTGGATCTGTGAGACAGACAACAAGGTATTTATTTATTGGTGATGTATACGGCAGCATCTCTGAAAGCAGTCCTTTTTTCAGTGCCCCAAATAACAAGGTAGAGGGACAAGTGTAAGGAGTTAGTAGAAGGGTCAGTACAAAATGTATGACATAAAAGAGATACAATCAGGCTAAGTCCTGGTGAAAAGTGTTGATATAAAGAGATACAACCAGGCTAAGTCCTGGTGAAAAGTGTTGATATAAAAGAGATACAACCAGGCTAACTCCTGGTGAAAAGTGTTGATATAAGAGAGATACAACCAGGCTAAATCCTGGATAGAAGTGTTGCTATAAAAGAGATACACCCATGTTACGTCCTGGAGAGAAGTGTTGATATGTGCTAGTGGAGGTGAAGTATGGGTTCATGGTGAAATGCTGAGGGGGAACTAAGACTACCATATGTAACATCCTGAGTCCAAGCTCTTTTTAACAATTTGGAGAAATTATCATTTATTACTATGTAGTATACAGAAGCTAAAAAAGCTGAATGCATAATACATGCACACATGTTACACATACACTTGGTGAGAGGTAAACTGTATAGGGAGTTAGGCTTTATTCATAACCAACTGGGGTACCCAGCATTTCCCACGCCCTGATCGAGTGGTGTCTGATGTGCCCTGGAGGATGTTCCTCTTGTCCTCTTGTTGGCAAGTCATGCTGCTGTTTGTTGTTGTGCTTCAGAAGCTCTTGATATTCCCACCCGATCTCTGTGGGAATATTATTCTACTTCTACATCGCGATAGATGTAGCCGGTCTTTAAAATATAGCAATTGGATAGATAAGGCTTTATTAATAGCAATAATGCTAATCCTTCGGGTTTGGAAAACTAGGAAGAAGCCAAATGTTGACGATTGGTTAGTAGAATTGCGTACTCTATCAAATTTTGAGAAGCTTTCGTTTAAGGCAAAAGAAAAGGATGAGGTGTATAATTTATGTTGGGGACCGTTCAATACCTTATATGATTGATTTTGTGGGTTGTGATTAAATATAGGGAGTGGGTACATTCAATAAAATTATAATAGATGAAAATAAAAATCTTTTTTATTTTTTTCTCTTCTTTCTTTCTTTGGGGGGTTTGGTCTGGTGTTTGTGTGATGTTGGTGTTTGTGTGTGTGTGTCTTATATTAGATGTTTTTTAATTATTGTATTTTGCTCTTTTATTGTCGACATTAATTAAAAAAAGTTCTTAGTATGTCTGGGGGGGTTACTTGAATGGGATGTTTGAATATTGATATGCAATTTAGTTAATTGATTTAGAATTTTTTATTTGATTGTTCATTTCTGTATTGTTCTACTGTGTAATTTAATGGTTGACGTACTAATAAAAAGATGTTTAAATAAAAAAAAAGAAGCTCTTGATATTGATTTTCGCTTTGCATCAGATGAAGATTTTCCAAGTGAAGTTCGTTTTGTGCGGCATGTTTCAGTCACTTAATGGCTTCAGCACATATGAGAAAATGTCCAAGAAAGATTGATTGATTGTGCTCTCTTCTCGTGAATGAACTTAAGTAAACTGTAAACTTGCCATTTCCCATATTTGGAGTGGCGTGATAAAAAGAATTTAAAATATTATTATTTTTTTCCCTTTTAAATGGGAATAAAAAAATGTGCCACACCTAGAGTTGTGAATGGCGGCCTGTGTAGCGCTCGGATGGAGTTGTGAATGTTAGCATGTCCACAACTGGACGGGTCTCTGGACACAGGCCTGCGCCGCATCTGGGTGGGAGTGTGAGTGTTGGCATGACCACG
The DNA here is from genome assembly GCF_040938575.1 of Ambystoma mexicanum. Taxonomy (NCBI): domain Eukaryota; kingdom Metazoa; phylum Chordata; class Amphibia; order Caudata; family Ambystomatidae; genus Ambystoma; species Ambystoma mexicanum. Next base: position 1,481,231,068 of record NC_090922.1, read on the forward strand.
CCTGGATGGAGTCCTGGGTGTTGGCCTGCGCTCAGATGGAGTTGTGAATGTTGGCATGCCCACAACTGGTCGGGTCTCTGAACACTGGCCAGCGCCGCTTCTGGGTGGGAGTGTGAGTGCTGGCACGACCACGCCTGGATGGAGCCCTGGGCGTTGGCCTGCGCCGCGTCTGTATGGGAATGTGGAGGCCGACAGGTGCAGCACTCGGACAGAGCTGTGAATGTTAGCATGGTAAAGGTCAGGTAACCCACTAACCAATATAAACTCAAACTCTGCATACTTACCTCACTCAAAAAACTCATACAACCATCTCTCGCACAACAAGCCGCACGCACTTCACAACACTGCAATAACACATAAGCCGGAACAACAGCACACGCGGACTGACTCCGATCCGATACCCACACTAAAGCTCAGCACCCGGTGTATACCGAGTTGATGCTGCCAACAGAACACCACTTCTCTCACTATCCTACTCCCTTCTTCACCTTACTAACCCATCCCCCCTTTATCGTTTACAGATCCGCCTGAGCACCTGGGGACCAAATCCGTTGGTGACGGTGCGCAGTACAAATACCTTTAACATTTAACATTTAAAATGCTTTAATAAACAGTTTCGCACTGTATACAGTAGTAATACATTCTAAAGGAATAACCAACATATCAAACCTTTTGCCTCAGACACTTTTCCAAATTTGGCCTCCTTCTAGTGCCTTCTAGTGCCTACTGTAGTGAATCGGGGTGAGCATCAGTAAACGAGGGAGTCTACGGAGTACATTTTCTGCATCCAAACATAAACTAGAATCTTGCAAATGAGGAATCCATGCAACATTTGGTAGCAGTGGGTTCAACGGTGTGGATTTGTAAAGCCGAACAAACATACACACATTCAGCTTTATATATAAAGATTTGTATACTTTACAGCTTTTAGAAACACATATTCCTATGGCCATCACACTTTGACATTTTATCACTCCTGAATCATGGAAGGAAGATCGGAAAAGAATGTGCAACATACCTCTAAGTACAGAACTCCTCTCAGATTGACACCATTTGATTCTGCTACCACCGTGTAGTGGGACCCGATATTGTGTCATACCAGTTATACATCCGCACGGGAAGCGTTGATTGTCCCCAGCACGCATCCCAACCCATTTCTTGATGCAATGCTGGGCAAGGTGATTTGGTGATTTGGTGTTCTTCAATCAAACACCTTGCTTCTTTTTTTAAAAAATTCTTTATTTTTGTTGCACACAGTTAATACAAACACTTAGCTGTAATACTGATATGTTCATGCATTGTCCAATTTCTATTACTATTTAGAGCCAGAGTGTTCTTCCTCGGTCTTTTCAAGTAGGTACAGTTTGTATTTTTCCCCTATATTCTTTGGCCGGGAAACAGGAAGTACCGAGTTTATGTATAATTCCTCCATATCGTTTGCCCATACCATGTCTCTGTCCCAGTCCGCCTTGGTTGGGGGATTTGCACTTTTCCATTTGAGCAGAATCGCCCTCCTGGCTAGGAGCAGACTTAAGTTCAACAGTTTCGCCATATCGGGTTCATTTTCACGACTACCCCCAACAGGAACACGTGGGGTCCATTCCACTGGTTGATCTGCCATCCCATCTAATGCCAGACGCACCTCCTCCCAATATCCCCTCAGTTTTACACACGCCCATAACATATGGTAAATGTTTTGCATCTCGGGCAGTTCCCGGTCATGGTCGGATATATGCGTTTGAGCTTCATAGGCGTGAAGTGTGTTCTTTGTATTATCTTATAGTGAATTAACCTGTATCTAGAATTACCTGAAATCTGTTTGGTGAGTGGACAGTGTCGGGACCATTCATCGTCTTCAATTTGCTCTCCCAAGTCTTGTTCCCACTTAGCCTTCGTTGTGCGTTGCTCTATCGGGTGTGTTTGGAGTATAATCTTATATAGTGCTGACGCCGTTATCTTTTGAGACCCCCCCCGTGAACATATATCCCAATCCCATGTTCTGTGGTGGTTCATTAGGAAAGGTCGGACATATACTTTGTATGGCTGCTCGTATACGGGAATATTGTTGTTTGGTCCCCTGCGTATTCCCCACTACGTCCTTGATATCAAACAGCTTGCTTCTTTTAAGTGGGAACTGATAGTCAAGCAAACTATTGCATGGAGGGGGTAATTGCACAGATAAGGTGGTTAAACTTCCAGAAAACTGGATCTGACATCAATGAGTAATGTTGTGACCCATATGATGAGACACTGGAAAAGCAAACAGCTTGGGTGTCCTTAAAAGGAGATAAAGACTCGCTTGTACAAGTGCTTTCTTGCACATAGACCAATAACTGATCCCCAAAGTACAAAATCTCATGGGATTAAATACAATAGGTTTTCATTACGAGTTGGGCAGTGAATACGGCTGTAGTTCTGCTCTGCAGAATTACTGTTGCTGCCATATTACAAGGTGATGAGAGCGAGCACAGACCCATAGTATTAACGTTAATGAATCCAGTGGAAATACCGTTGAAAAGCAACTTCATCATGGAAAGCTGGAATGGAAAGCCTGGCGGTGGCCATCTTTAAAAATCCAATGTGCACTTAATGCCCCATTCCCTGCTGCCCTCTGATCATAGGAGTACCTGAGAAGATGTCACAGGAGAAAGGCAAAGGCAAGGTGCCGGACATGAGGCTGCAAAAGCAGAAGTTTAGTGAGGCTGAGCTGCAGATCCTCACAGATGAGGTTGGGATTCATGCTGATACATAGGTCAAGGCACAAGAAGATATCTGGGCAGAGGAACTCTGGGCCAACATTAGGGACAAGGTTGTGGCAGTGGACACAGTCCCACGGGACAGTGAGGACTGGCGTAAATTCTGGGACAACCTCAAGGCCAGGGTCTGCAGCCTCCTGGCGAAACACTGGCGTGAGACATCTGCCACAGGGAGCGGCATACTGGAGCCCCTTATCCTGACCCCATGGGAGGAGAAAGATAGCAGCATCCTCTATATGGAAGGGATTGAGGGTGTTGGGAGTGCAGATGTCGGAGCCAGGGTGAAGCTGGCGAGTATGAATGTTCCCTCTCCCATGATAATGCACTGGCCAAATGCCCATTCCATGCCCGTGTCCCTCTGCATAGATGGGCCAATGGATAGGGAAATGTGCAACCACATGGCAATGTGTACAAAGGCAATGCCACCACATGCGTGTGTAAGGGTAGATGGGGGACTGTGCACATACACATGTACTGTAAGGTAAATGTGTATGTGAGCCCATGCAACAATGAGAAGCCCCCATGTGTGCTGTAAAATGCCAAGTGGCAAAGTGAACCCCAGGGCCACCACATGTACGAGCCACATCACCGGTCCAACAGGGAACGAGCCCATGCATATGCAGTGTAGACGCTCAGCAGACACTACTCCCACCTTGCATTACCCATTTCCATTGACCCGCAATCGACCATGCCCATAAGACCACATGTGTGTAGGATGACCATCCATATTGCATGAATGACTTGCAAGCCCACATACAAGTGTTGATGACTGACATGCCATGCTGCTGGTGTTATCAGCAGCATGGCATTGTCCACCTAGCAGGTTCACAGTCCACCCAGGGTGATGATGCAGGCTCATCTACATCCCGCGGCAGGGCCACTGGTGCAAGCACATCAACCTCCACCCCCTGCATTGCTCTGCTCAGCCACGGGAAAAGCAGGAGGCGGGAGCGAGGCACCAGAGTCAGGGCCCAGCAGTGCCATGGTAGCCGTGACAAGTGGAGACAGCGCCACAGTCCCGGCAAGTGTGCCAAGTGGCCCAACCACCGGCAGTGTAGCTGCCACTGCTTGTACTGCACCTGATGGCGGCACACCAAACACAGCTGCAGCACCACCGGCAACTGCAACCGCCACTCCACAGCCGGTCCCTGTGGCTGTGTCTGAGGAGCCACATGCAGCCACTGGCACCCATGGCTCTACACCCACACACAACCCATCTGTCCCCCGAGTCCCCTTCATTACCTGGACAGACAACCAGGCATATCTGCAGCGTGACCTGGATACAGGGACTGACATTGATACCAGTGGACAATGTGAGGTGTTTCGGGCCCCCCTGCTTCAGCCGTAGCCCTCTCCATAGCCCACTGCATGTATCAGCATTCCATCAATGCAATCTGGAAGAGGCTGGAAGCAATGGGGTGGCGGCAGATCCACATTGAGGCCATTGCAGAGACACAGGTGCAGCATCTGCAAGCCATCAGTGACAGGGCTTGTCACGAGGGATAGTAAGGCCCTTAGACCGGGAGCACCGGCAATCATCTGTGGCAATGTCTGGCCTGACTGTTGTGGGCCAGAGGGTGAAGGAGCTCACAGAGGGCATCTCAGCATGCAATAAGAAGTGAAACCAGTGCCCTCTAAATCTAATTCTTTTTTGTAGTTTGTTTTTTAGTTGTACCAACAAGACAGTCAGCCCCTGAGGAATTTCCCTTAATCTCATTTCAATCTGAGGTGGAGGAAAGAAATATGTTGGGGCATGTTAGTATGAGTCAATAAGTATGTATGAGTGAGAATGAGACGGAGTAGAATGTTTGATGCAAATTATATCCTATAATCATCCTTGCACAGCACTTGACACTTAATGAATATCAGTTGAACAATATAGATTAACACCTGTTGTAGAAATTGTCTTTTTGTTTGTTGTGTGTATAGTATAAACAAAACTCTTTTCACATACATGTATAAAAATAAAAATATGTGTTTTTGTATTTAAATCCAAGGTGTTCTACCAGTTCACTGAAATCCTAGATTACACATATTGGTTCTCAAGCAGGAGTAGAATCTTTGCCATACGGGGACCTGTACCCTCCTGAAACATATTTCTACCCATAAGCACATTTGTTTATAACTTAAGGTTCACAACCTTGTCGATGGGTTGCTTGTAGAGGTAGGTTGTTCTCCATCACGTCTCTCACAGTATTACACTGAATCGATGCACAACAGCATGCTCCTGACACTCCGGAACATCCGGGGCCAGGAATCTGACCTTTTCACCTCAGTCAACAGACAGACGGGTCATGGCTGCCGCCCACGTCACCGCTCAGTGCAAAATGTGGCCCGTCCACAGCCGAAACAGCCTGCCAAGGGCAAAAGGTCACAAAAATAACATTGATACTTCTTTAAAGTAATTATCTGGGCTCAAGGGAGGTGGGTGGGTATGAGTGTTTGGGGATTGAGGGAGGTGGGTGGGAAGGGTTGTTGGGGATGGATGCTCACCAAAGTTGTACAATTAAAAAATTAAAAAAAAGTTCACTTGAAGAAATACCAGGGCAAAACATTTGCCGCACCAGATGTCCGTCCCTGGCTTCCTCGCGCTCAATGTGCGACAGAACTGCATCTGTGGACAGTGCATCATTGTCTGCTGGGGGATGCATGTCCAGATTAGGGGGGCAAGACGACATTTTGTCAGAGGGAGACGTTGTGCAGCATGGCACTAGCAGCACATATCTGACCAACCGTCTCTGGCCTGTACATCAGGACCCCTCCAGTACGGTGCAGCACCGGAAACATGCCATAAGCAGGCCAACAGTCCACTCATGCAGAGTCTGGTCCTGACGTGTGCCTCATAAGGCAACCTCTGGGAACGCAGGTGTAATCTGCTTTGGGAGCTGTGGCTAACCAGAGTGCCCTGCAAGAGCATAGGGCATTTCAATATTGTGTGATATACTACGGGGGTACATGAACATTGTCACTTAGAGATACACTGTGTACACAGCTCACAAACAAGTTGTGCTAGACAAACGTCCATGTTTTCTGTGTTGGGCCTGTGGTGTTCTGTGCTTTCAAGTCGTGCCTTGCTCAGTGATTTGCTGTTCTTGTGCATGATTGTGATTTGTGCATTCCTGCCACAATGGATTCACATACATGGTTTGCAGTGTACATGCCATCAATGTCTGGCTGTGTTTCCTTGTCATTGTGCAGTGTTGTACTCCTGCATTGGCTGTGTAGGTATGCGTGCCCTAGGCATTGTAGTTCCTGTTGTCATCTGTTTGTGCATGGGGTATTTGTTAAGGCTCCTTCAGCGAAGCTGCACGCACAGCAGCATCTCCCTCACCACGAGGCACGCTGTGAGAGCCTTTATCGACGGAATACAGAAGGTATTCCATTAGGGGCACACATTTGCCCTGATTTGCACTCACGCTAAATTTCGCCAGCATCTGAATTTCATTTAACTGGCAATCTTACTCAATCACTTGCATTTGCAAATTGTGTGCCACTCTTACATCTTGGGCGCTCGATTTCAATATCACAATCTTAAATGGCTTTGTTGCAAGCACGCCAACATGGCCACCGCCACCCGAGCGCTCTGCTGCGTTTGTCTCCTCAAGGGCCTGTGTTTGGCTGCAGCCCAACACTTCCTGGCCAATCAGGATAGCTAGCCCCCGTCCAAAGGCCTACTCCTAAGACCCCTGATCCTGACATCCTCCCTTATTTCATTCATCTCATTGGATTCATTGGAGCTCCTTCAGCGAAGCTGCACGCACAGCAGCGCTCCCTCACCACGAGGTGCTGTAAGGAACTCAAGGTGGCAACAGTAAAGACAGACGCAAGTGATCACAGTTCAAGGGTGTTTATTGAACTATAAATGCAGGATGGAAAAACGCTAAACCTAAATCTAAGATGGGAGCAAGCGTCGACCATCAAAAGAAAAATAACGCAGTCCTAGTGGCCTTGTGTCAAAATAAAAGGGCCTATACTAAGAAAAACCTATTGCCAATTCCTTACAACTAATTACATAAAGAGTGTGGGATAGAGTATCAAAATAAAGGAAACAGTGTTCAAATAATAAGTCAAGATGTGATTGCCTTGAGGTCTCCTTTCCCCACGTTTTTAGCACGGGCCAAGGAGGGACTTTGGAGCACAGCACACGCTCGAGACTTCCCAGACCTAGCTGACAGTTCCGTTTCAGCTGACACGCTCGAGCTTTCTCTACACAAGTCGACAGTTCCGTTCCAGCCATCAAGTTCTTCGATGGGAAAGTCTCTTTTCGATAAAAGTCTCTTGCCCTCGAGGGCCTGATGCATTCCACAATAAACAAACACAAAGTTCTGCTTCATGTATACTTTAGGGGACATTTTTCCTCACCTGGGGCACTTCCCTTCTCCTTGTCTTAAAATACTTCTTGCTTTCACAAATCTTTATGTCTTTTTAAACAGATTTTCGGGCATTGTCCCCCGTTGTTGGTTTACCTCTGCCAGGTTCACTCTTGCCGACTTTTCCAATATATATTTCATGTACTAACTTTTCACCATGAAGGATTCACTTCCCTTAGCTTTCTTAATCATCTGCCAATCAAAGACTTTCAACGGTACAGAGGATTTTACAAGACCGCTGTATGACCATTTTGACCACTCTTTGCCTCTTCCCAAGACTTTTGGTTACGGTAGTCTTTGTGACCACCCGCGTGGTGCCGGCCTTCTCTGTTGCTGGTTTTCCTCCTCTTTAGTTTCTCAAAAGTTCAAATTAGCCGTTGGCTACCTTTTGTTCAACACAGTTCCGTTTCTTATCGATTTTCCCCTTGTCTCACCGGCTGTGATGAACCGTTTGCCTTTCTTTATGCTTGGAGTCAAGGTTGGGACCACTGAGACCGACGTCCTTCCCCAGCTTGGTTATCAGCAGAGGAGGGTCTTGCGTATTGTAAACATCTGCTGCAACACATACTGGCCTTTGTACGTGGTATAATGTCTTCATTTGTGGAGGCTTCAGAGGCCTGGCTCGGAAAGGGTAAGGTCACTTCTCTCCTTGTCACCCCCCTCGGTCTGCGCCATCTTTCTCCTCCTCTTGAACTGCAATGCTGAGTTAGCTCTTACGTCGTGCGGACTGTCTTGCTTGTATTGTGCTCTTGTGTGCCATCTTTTATCCCTGTGGGGAAGAGAAAGGGCCGTCAGGTGTGCATGATTCTGGTCTATTGCCTGACTTTGCCTGACTTTGCCTGACCCTGGTATTGGGACACGTCACGTGAATGGCCCTGGTGTTAGTCCGTTGTCTTTCATATTGTGCGAAAGTGTTCATGGGGACAAAAGGGGAGAGGGGGAAGTGTTTTGGAATATCCTACGTGGTAGGATAGGGAAAAGGTGTTGAAAGAGGAAGGGGGATACCGCGTCTCACGCGTCGGTGTCCCACTCCCCAGGGACTCCCCATCCAGGTGATCCTCCCTCACTGGTCTACCCCCAGGCACTGGATCCAATAGCAGTGGCCGTGTCCTGGCCACCTAGATGACAGATCCCTGGGGACTAGCTAGGGAGACACCTTCAGGTTTTTCACAGTGCGCTGCGAGAGCCTTCATCGACGGAATACAGAAGGTATGCCATTGGAGGCGTACATTTGCCCTGATTAGCACTCACGCTACATTTCGCTAGCATCTGAATTTCATTTAACTGGCAATCCTACTCAATCACTTGCATTTGCAAATTGTGTGCCACTCTTACATCTTGGGCACTCAATTTCAATATCAGAATCTGAAATGGCTTTTTAGCAAGCCCGCCAACATGGCCGCCGCCCCACGAGCACCAGCGTGCTTTGCTGGCTACAAACTGGCAGAGTCTAAAGGCCCACTTCTAAGGCCACTGTCTGAGCCTGCTCGAGGCTGGCAGAGCTGCGAGCTTGACCACATAGACTGTTCAGACTCTGTTCAGAAAGACAGCAGCAAGAGCCTCCACCCACACCAGTGAGGCGACCCCATCTAACTCAGCCACCATCCCTCCGCGCTAACAACTACACATTCCACAATGTGGATTATTGCATACTTCCCTTCTACCTGCCCCACTCCGTACGGGCTCACTCTGGCCTTCAGTTCTTGTCTTCACACGCACCCACCTGTATTCCGTACACGGTCTAGTCCCCATGATTGTGGAAATGAGCAGAGCTATGCATGCTGACTTTACTCCACTACCCCCGGATGTCCCACTCTAAAAGCAAATCCGAGATGTGTGATATGCTCACTTTGGCCAGAGAATACTGCACTTTGATGTGCTCTGCTGATTAATCTCATTTAGATGTGTGCCCTGATTAACTGCATTTAGATGTATGCCCCTGATTAATTACAGTTAGATGTATGCCCCTGATTAATTGCATTTAGATGTGTGCCCTTGATTAATTGCATTTTGATGTGTGCCCCTGATTAATTGCATTTAGATGTGTGCCTTTGATTAACTGTATTTAGATGCGTTTCCTTGATTAATTGCATTTGGATGTATTCCCCTGATTAATTGCAGTTAGATTATGCCCCTGATTAATTTCATTTATATGTATGCCCCTGATTAATTGCATTTAGATGTGTGCCCTTGATTAATTGCATTTTGATGTGTGCCCCTGATTAATTGCATTTAGACCTGTGCCTTTGATTAACTGCATTTAGATGTGTGCCCTTGATTAATTGCATTTGAACGTGCCTCTCCTAAACCCCATTCTACACACAGCAGCCCGCCCACCTGTTCCTAAAAGTCACACCTAGCTGCCATCACAGGCTGCTGCCTCGGTGCATATCCACATCACTAGGCCTGGACTTACCCCTGCCTGGCCTCACCAAGACATGGGAAACCAGAAGCCAATGATCTGCCTCACCAACGTTCCTCAGCATGTCACTTCCAACTACAAACACACATTCACATTATAAATATCAAACATCCTCCCAGACTCTCACAATATCCCTGTAACACCCTTCTTGCTCTATGCACGCCAACCCAACTCCTCAGTTATCCCACAGGACACGGAATTTAAGCTCACTTCAAGTCCTAGTCAACCCTGGCCCCTTGTCCCACAGGACATGGCATTTAAGCTCACTTCAAGTCCTAGTCAACCCTGCCACCTTGTCACTCGGAATATTAGACTAGCATCTCGCCTAGCTACATGCCGGCAGTATCTTCAAACAACAACCCTGCCGATCACTTGGAGGAATGCACACCTGAACTTGAGAGCCACCTTGCCCACCACCATGAGAATATATCAACAACCCCATCTAGTCACCTACCGTCACTCGAATGCCACCACCCTAGTTCTAACTGCTACCAGATGTAACTCAAATGCATGCACCCCAGATTCAACTGTTACCATATGCAATTTGAATGCTATCTCCCATGGTTTTACTGATTCTATTTGTAATTTGAATGCCACCACCCCAGATGTGACTGATACCAGATGTAATTTGAATGCTGTCTCCCATGGTTTTACTGATGCTATTTGTAATTCGAATGCCACTACCCCGGATTTGACTGATACCAGATGTAATTTGAATGCTGTCTCCCATGGTTTTACTGATGCTACTTGTGGTCTGAATACCACTGTCCTGGGTCTCTCCAAATCCATTGCCCACAACACTTCTCTGTCAAAGCCCACTACAACAGTTCTAGCCATAACATCAAGCTCTTTGATTCCATTAGCCCTTGCGCACCCACTAAGCACTGTGGTCAATCCAGCCCCCACAGATAACGCCAGTTTGGAGGCACCTACACTCAAGGGCGCACTCATTAAGGCCCGATAACTCCTAGCACATGCACTAGACATTGCAGACCTTATCACCACAAACGGTCTAGACTTCCGAGCTATCACCGAAACATGGCTGCATGCAGTTGCCGGCCCGGCACTCTCCCTTGCCATCCCAGAAAATTACACCATCTTCAGGACAGACAGGTCTCCAAAGGAGGCAGAGTAGCATGTATTTCTAGGAAACAAATCCCCATGAGGGAAATCCCTAACTAATTGTTCCAATCAGGTGAACTACTCTCTATTTAAATGTCCGTATCCACCTCTGTCACCATGACCTTCCACCTTATATACAGACCCCCAGGTCCTGTGCTTTCCTTTGAGGAAGATGTTGCACAACTCCTATCAGAGAACACCAAGCCATGCTCCAGAATCATACTCTTGGGAGATCTAAATCTGAGACTCAATGATGCTTTAGAAACGTGGGCACAGAAATGAGCTTTATTAGAAGAGGTAGAGCTGTCCTGATATTGATCCTGCGATTAATGGATACTGCAAAAATGCAAGCTCCTCATTACTCAAGAAATAATCGCTTGTGGCAGACATCAAAAGGTAAAATGACCAGAGGATTCACACTAGATGGCATTTTTCTGGAGCAAGTCATGAAATCTACCTATCAAGGGGTAATCATTACTTCCACGTCAAACTGGAACCCGCATATGTCAACATTCAGCATCTCGAAAACGTACTTGAAGCAGTCGAGCCAGCGCAAGAATGGATTAAAGGGGCAAACACTGTCCAGTGCTGGATCTTGATTTCTGAATGATTGGGGACCCCGTCCCCGTCGAAAGTCTCAAGGGGTAATGTGGGTCCGTCTTCTGCACTTCCCAGACAGAAAAAAGCAATTGCAGGAGCTGTCACTTCCAGCGAGCAAGCCCTTGTGGACCAGTGGTTTCAGCTTGCAGGAAGCCTTGTCCAAATGGCGGGTCACCCCAAGTTTTTCCTCTGGGATAGTTGAGGGAAGGGTGTTTCTCCTTTCTTCTTGGAGATTTTGTCTTCAATTCTATGTCAGAGTAAATTGCCAGTTTACATCCTTCTTTTATAGTCCAAAGCTTATTCCACGGAAAGGGAAGTCCCATCCCATTAAATAGGCATCTGCTACACCCTTTGGCACCCTTCTAGCCTTTTGTACGGGGCCAATCCTCGATGCTGACAGCCCCAGACTACAGGAAGTCAGAAGGAGGCACAGGAAGTGGGGAGACCTGGGAGACTTCAACATGTCGGGACCCTTCTTTGGACTGGTACTCTTTCCCTGCTACTCTAATTCTTCCCTGTCTTGTCTCTGCCATGCATCAACGAGCCTGTAGAAATTAGCTCTGCCATGCATCAACGAGCCTGTAGGAATTAGCATTCTGGTGTGATTTCCTGTGACTTGGTGAAGCCTATCCATTCAAGCACAGGGCCTCTTCCGGTCTCCTGTGGGCAGACACTGTCCTCCTGTTATTGTAATTGGTTATTTATTTTGCCCTTAATACCCAGAGGTTTCTAAGCGTGGACCCGGGGTTCGAACCTGCGTTTTTCCACGTCGTCTTGCTTTCAAGGTGAGCGCGTTGCCCGTGAGCTATCCTCCCAAGCAAGGAAGACGACTTGTCCTTCCCAGGCAGAACAAAAGGCATTTGCAGGAGCTGAGATCAAATCGTCTATTTTGGGTGAAACGCAGTCCCACACCGTGACAGGAAGAGCACTAGAAGGCAAGCTGACAATAAAACAGCCGTATATCAAAACCGTATCATGGCCACAAGAAAAGGATTATTCACTTTAACCAAATGCACCAAAATCCGCCAGAGCAGTAATAAGAAAAAGTGGAACTTGAGCGAGGAGAATATCTGTAGAGGCTGGTTTATACTTGTGGACACTCTTCAAAACGTTTTCTTAATCTATCTCCTTTAAAGATGCAGAAAAACAAGCAAAAGCTTTCCCGGCTGCGTGCTGAAGAGATAGGAAATGTGCAAAGAAATGCTATTCTTGGTGGGTTAATTTGACACAGGTACCACACTGGAGGAGCTCTGGAATACCAGGTGAACTAACCAGGGAGGGAGCTCATACGGCAGCGATCTGTCTGTGGGGCTATTTGAGGAGCATACACCAATCTTCTTGTGTCTGCAGCGCATGGCGCCCCGAACATTTGTGCAGGAGCAAATTGACTGTGCAGTGAAAGGTTTATAACTGCGTCATAATCAGGTTTACCACCTTGGGCGTAATGGATGAGCGGAGACTAAAAGCATGAGAGGGACGAGGAGGCTGCGAAGCGTAGCGAGGGAACACCACGCGATTGCTTCTCCTCCTATCAGACTGCAACCGTGGAATACAGATGCAAGCAATGGTCTTGTGATCTTTGCTATGACCGCAATGACAACCAGAAGAGCAGAGCGTGGCCAGTGGTATTAAATGCTGTTTAATGCCGAGTAGGACACAGGCATGTTTTCTCCTTAACTCAGACAGCATATTTTGCACACACCATTCAGGCTTCCAACATCTCAGAGGATTTTGTGAGTACAGCTCCCATGCAGTGTATGTCCGAATGACAGATACCTGGGTACAGAAAATCACACACGCACCTCAAAAGAAATGAACCCCAAATGATTGCGACTCTGCTACATGCTTTCAACTATTTCGGTGGGGCGCCTTTGAACCCTGTTCGATGTATTAATATCATTTACACGTAATGACATCAGTAGGGCGTTGCAGAAGAGCCCCCCTCCTTTCCAAGTGCTTTTTAATGTAAGTGAGTACTGCCTGCATTCCATAGTCCGAGGCCCACTCACCTGATATGATAGTTTATTTATATAGCGCCTATACAAAATGTGTTTCAAACCTGCACAAAGAGAAATGTCCAGCTGATGGAATGTTTGAATATCAGTTCCCAAGCAGGTTTTCTCTCCTACATACAGTTCATTTGACTGACTGACTGTTGATTAGCATTTATTAATGAGTGGCTAAAATGTTTATCACATTCTAAAATGATATGGCCTTATTAAATGTTTTCTTGTATAACACCTAATAAAAATACAACTGATAAACAGCTTTAAACATGTGCCTGGCATTTTCAAATCAAAATATCAGCATTCCCAACGTTACATTTTGAGTGCCCTATACTTGCCTATGTAGAGATAATTAAAAGATTAAATTAGGCGTCCTGGAAAGAGGTTGCTTGCTTAGTCATTTCTTAAGAAATGACTTTTATTTTGACAAAGGTCACCAGCACAGCCTGGTTCATGTAATTTGATTATAAACTTACCCCACACACCAACATTTTCATAATGTTGACACAATGGCTTTAAAACAAAAAAGATAACACAGTGTTTTGCACGTACTGTTTTTTGTCGTACAAGGTCCTTTAGGACAGTGTCACATTCTCCAGAGGCCAAAGCTGACAGAAGCTCCTGCAAAAACACAAGACAAAAAGTACAAGTTATCCCTACAGTCAGGCCAGGAGAGGGAGTGGTCAAATATCTTTCATCTGCATGCTAGTTCAGATTTGCATTTTCCCGTCATGTTTATGGGTAAACTAAAACATTCCCACAGCAAACCAAAAGAAACAAGACCAAACACACACAGTAAAGTTGCTGCACCAAATAAACGCTAACCAGAATCAAGCAAAAGTAAATCTGCACCACAAACAATACAATTGCCCTACTGCTCCACATCTGGCAGCAAACGCACAGCCAGTGGTTAGGTTCTAGGAACCAGGTCCGTTCTAGCTGGGCTTGGCAGGGACAAGTCTCAGTGTTTAGACCGAATAATGGTGCCTGAAGTTATTTTGAGACTCCCGTCCTTGTGTGGAGTCTCTTTTTGTTCATCAAGCCACCATCACTACAAAACACAAAACAAGGGCCCACTACAACATTCTCACTAAAAGGCACACTGAAAATACCCCACCAGACCACAAACAGCAAAATGACCATCACCACAAAACAAACAACAGGGGCCCACTGAAACCACCCCACTGTATCACAGCTAATGAAACGACCCTGCTAAACCACAAACAGCACAATTAGCATCACCAAATAACAAAAAACAAGGGCCCACTGAAACCTCTGTGCTGAAACACAAGCAATCAAACTACCCCGCCAAGCCACTAACTGCAAAATTACCATCACCCAAAAACAAACAACAAGGGCCCACTGAAACCACCCCACTGAATCACAGCTAATGAAACCACCCTGCCAAGCCACAAACAGTGCAATTAGCATCACCAAATAACAAAAAACAAGCACCCACTGAAACCTCTGCGCTGAAACACAGGCAATGAAACTACCCTCCCAAACTACAAACAGCAAAATTAGCATCACCAAATAACAAAAAACAAGGGCCCACTGAAACTTCTGCACTGAAGCACAATCAATGAAACGACCCTGCCAAGCCACAAACAATGCAATTAACATCACCAAATAACAAAAAACAAGGGCCCACTGAAACCTCTGTGCTGAAACACAAGCAATCAAACTACCCCGCCAAGCCACTAACAGCAAAATTACCATCACCAAAAAACAAACAACAAGGGCCCACTGAAACCACCCCACTGAATCACAGCTAATGAAAGGACCCTGCCAAGCCACAAACAGTGCAATTATTATCACCAAATAGCAAAAAACAAGCACCCACTGAAACCTCTGCGCTGAAACACAAGCAATGAAACTACCCTCCCAAACTACAAACAGCAAAATTAGCATCACCAAATAACAAAAAACAAGGGCCCACTGAAACTTCTGCACTGAAGCACAAGCAATGGAACGACCCTGCCAAGCCACAAACAATGCAATTAACATCACCAGATAACAAAAAACAAGGGCCCACTGAAACTTCTGCACTGAAGCACAAGCAATGAAACGACCCTGCCAAGCCACAAACAATGCAATTAACATTACCAAATAACAAAAAACAAGGGCCCACTGAAACCTCGGCGCTGAAACACAAGCAATCAAACTATTCCGGCAAGCCACAAACAGTGTTATTAACATCATAGAATGAGAAACAAGGATCCACTGAAACCACCTTGCTGAAGCACAAGCAATCAAACTGCTCCACCAAACCACAAACAGCGAAATTACCATCACCAAAAAACAAACAACAAGGGCCCACTCAATCCACCCCACTGAATCACAGCTAATTAAACTACCCTGCAAACAACACACATCAAAAGTAACATCACCAAATAACAAAAAAACAGGGGTCCCTGAAACTTCTGCGCTGAAACACAAGCAATGAAACTACCCTGCCAAACCACAAACAGTGCAATTAACATCACATAATGAGAAATGAGGCTCCTCTGAAACCACATCGCTGAAACACAAGCAATGAAACTACCCTGCCAGGCCACAAACAGCAAAATTAGCATCACCAAATAACAAAAAACAGGGGCCCACTGAAACTTCTGCCCTGAAGCACATTCAAAGGAACTACCCTGCCAAACCACAAACAGTGCAATTAACATCACCAAATAACAAAAAACAAGGGCCCACTGAAACTTCTGCACTGAAGCACAAGCAATGAAACTACCCTCCCAATCTACAAACAGCTAAATTAGCATCACCAAATAACAAAAAACAAGGGTCCACTGAAACCTCTGTGCTGAAACACGAGCAATCAAACTACCCCACCAAGCCACTAACAGGGCAGTTAACATCACATAATGAGAAACAAGGATCCACTGAAACCACCTTGCTGAAACACAAGCAATGAAAATACCCCACCAAACCACTAACAGCAAAATTACCATCACCAAAAAACAAACAACAAGGGCCCACTGAAACCACCCCACTGAATCACAGCTAATGAAACAACCCAGCCAAGCCACAAACAGTGTAATTAGCATCACCAAATAACAAAAACAAGCACCCACTGAAACCTCTGCGCTGAAACACAAGCAATGAAACTACCCTCCCAAACTACAAACAGCAAAATTAGCATCACCAAATAACAAAAAACAAGGGCCCACTGAAACTTCTGCACTGAAGCACAAGCAATGAAACGACCCTGCCAAGCCACAAACAATGCAATTAACATCACCAAATAACAAACAACAAGGGCCCACTGAAACCTCTGTGCTGAAACACAAGCAATCAAACTACCCCGCCAAGCCACTAACAGCAAAATTACCATCACCAAAAAACAAACAACAAGGGCCCACTGAAACCACCCCACTGAATCACAGCTAATGAAACGACCCTGCCAAGCCACAAACAGTGCAATTAACATCACCAAATAACAAAAAACAAGCACCCACTGAAACCTCTGCGCTGAAACACAAGCAATGAAACTACCCTCTCAAACTACAAACAGCAAAATTAGCATCGCCAAATAACAAAAACAAGGGCCCACTGAAACTTCTGCACTGAAGCACAAGCAATGGAACGACCCTGCCAAGCCACACACAATGCAATTAACATCACCAGATAACAAAAAACAAGGGCTCACTGAAACCTCTGTGCTGAAACACAAGTAATCAAACTACCCCGCCAAGCCACTACCTGCAAAATTACCATCACCAAAAAACAAACAAGGGCCCACTGAAACCACCCCACTGAATCACAGCTAATGAAACGACCCTGCCAAGCCACAAACAGTGCAATTAACATCAACAAATAACAGAAAACAAGGGCCCACTGAAACTTCTGCACTGAAGCACAAGCAATCAAACTATTCCGGCAAGCCACAAACAGTGTAATTAACATCATAGAATGAGAAACAAGGATCCACTGAAACCACCCCACTGAATCACAGCTAATTAAACTACCCTGCAAACCACACACATCAAAATTAACATCACCAAATTACAAAAAAACAGGGGTCCCTGAAACTTCTGCGCTGAAACACAAGCAATGAAACTACCCTGCCAAACCACAACCAGTGCAATTAACATCACATAATGAGAAATGAGGCTCCTCTGAAACCACATCACTGAAACACAAGCAATGAAACTACCCTGCCAGGCCACAAACAGCAAAATTAGCATCACCAAATAACAAAAAACAAGGGCCCACTGAAACTTCTGCCCTGAAGCACATTCAAAGGAACTACCCTGCCAAACCACAAACAGTGCAATTAACATCACCAAATAACAATAAACAAGGGCCCACTGAAACTTCTACACTGAAGCACAAGCAATGAAACTACCCTTCCAATCTACAAACAGCTAAATTAGCATCACCAAATAACAAAAAACAAGGGCCCACTGAAACCTCTGCGCTGAAACACAAGCAATCAAACTACCCCCCTAAACCACTAACAGTGCAGTTAACATCACATAATGAGAAACAAGGATCCACTGAAACCACCTTGCTGAAACACAAGCAATGAAAATACCCCACCAAACCACAAACAGCAAAATTACCATCATCAAAAAACAAACAACAAGGGCCAACTCAAACCACCCCACTGAATCACAGCTAATTAAACTACATTGCAAACCACACACATAAAAATTAAAATCACCAAATGACCAAAAACAAGGGGCCCCTGAAACTTCTGCGCTGAAACACAAGCAATGAAACTACCCTGCCAAACCACAAACAGTGTAATAAACATAACATAATGAAAAATGAGGGTCCACTGAAACCAGCTAGCTGAAACTACCCTGCCAAACCATATACAGCTAAGTTAGCATCACATAATGAGAATCAAGAGTCCACTGAAGCCACCTTGTTGAAAAACAAGCAATGAAACTATCCTGCCAAGCCACAAACAGCGCAATTAACATCATATAATGAGAAATGAGGGCCCACTGAAACCACTGCACTGAAATACAACCAATGAAACTACTCCACCAAACCACAAACAGCACATTTAACATCATATAATGTAAATGTCCACTGAAAACCCCTCGCTAAAAACATAAGCAATGAAACTATCCTGCCAACCCACAAATAGCAAAATTAGCATCACCAAATAACAAGGGCCCACTGAAACCACTGCGCTGAAACACAAGCAATCAAACTATTCCGGCAAGCCACACACGGTGCAATTAACATCATATAATGAGAAACAAGGATCCACTGAAACCACTGCGCTGAAACAGAACCAATTATACTACAAACCACCCTGCCAACCGACAAACACCAAAATGAACATCTCCAGCGAACAAACAAGGGCCCACTGCAATGCCCTTACAAAAATACACAATTAAACTACCTTGCCAAACCACCATAAAGAGCTAAAGTGATATCACCAAATGGTATCACCCCATAATTTCGCAGCCCAAAATTCAGAATTCCAAAATGCTGAACATGTGACTGTGCATTTCAGCATCATTATATGTGGCTGTGGGGTTGAGTAATACATAATTTGAGGGGAGTATGGTGGGGCTGCAGGGCCCCCCCCCCCACATATAATTGTGCTGAAAGGTACATAAAAGAAATGTTCTTCTTCGAGATTTCGAAATTCAGATTTCTTTTTTCTCGCAGTATTCACACAGAGCCTCATTAAATAACAAACAAGCACCCACTGAAAACACCTCACTAAAGCAGAAGTAATCCAACTGCCCCTCCAAACCACAAATCACAAGTAACAAAATAGCAAAATAAGTTTCAATAAATCTGCGAGGCTATGTCCAAAACAATGAAACTGATCCACCAAATCAAAAACAGTAAAAATGCCCAATCCATCACAATCAAGATCAACCAAATTGCAATGTACGCACCAAAATGACCCTCCCAATTTACAAGCACATCACTCATGCTTATCACAGAGTACACTGTCCAAACATTTACAAACAAAACAACAGTTTTCCCAGTGAGACATGCAACTACCCAGCAGCATCACTCTCCTTTCTCCTTCCCCGAGTTCAGTGTCAGCGTCTCTACTACTCCCAAGAGTAGCCATGATCATGAATGCATATAGTGCAGCGTACTTCAGCCTGCACTACTGGTTGGTTGCCTACGTGTCACACAGAGTTCTGTGACAGCATGAGAGTTACATCACCTCAGGTGCATGAGAAAATAACGCCAAGTGATTTAAAAAGGACTACGAGTGACAGGTGATTGGCTGATCTGTGAATTGGGGCTTGTTATGAACACCATCATTCTCTCCTTGGGGCCCCCTTCTGAGGCACACATAAGTGCTCCCTTTATTATTCTTCTTACCCTGCGCAAATGGCCCAACTAGAGGGATTCCCACTCTATAAGCATCATACAGTGGTTCCTGAATCCAATCTTGGGAGGGATACATGCTGCCTGGGAAGATCTTGGAGCATCATTGTAGATGACTTTCAGGCGACTGTAGCAACTGACAGAACTCACAGAATCCAATCTTGGGAGGGATACATGCTGCCTGGGAAGATCTTGGAGCATCATTGAGATGACTTTCAGGCGACTGTAGCAACTCCCAGAATCCAATCTTGGGAGGGATACATGCTACTTGGGAAGATCTTGGAGCATCATTGAGATGACTTTCAGGCGACTGTAGCAACTTGAGCTTGAGCAACTCACAGAATCCAATCTTGGAAGGGATACATGCTACCTGGGAAGATCTTGCAGCATCATTGTAGATGACTGTCAGGCGACTGTAGCAACTTCAGCTTGAGCAACTCCCAGGATCCAATCTTGGGAGGGATACATGCTGCCTGGGAAGATCTTGGAGCATCATTGAGATGACTTTCAGGCGACTATAGCAACTTGAGCAACTCCCAGAATCCAATCTTGGGAGGGATACATGCTACCTGGGAAGATCTTGGAACATCATTGAGATGACTTTCAGGCGACTGTAGCAAGTTGAGCTTGAGCAACTCACAGAATCCAATCTTGGGAGGGATACATGCTACCTGGGAAGATCTTGCAGCATTATTGTAGATGACTTTCAGGCGACTGTAGCAACTTCAGCTTGAGCAACTCCCAGGATCCAATCTTGGGAGGGATACATGCTGCCTGGGAAGATCTTGGAGCATCATTGAGATGACTTTCAGGCGACTTTAGCAACTTGAGCAACTCCCAGGATCCAATCTTTGAAAGGCTACATTCTACTTAGAGTGATTTTGTAGAGTCACAGTAGGTGTCCTCTGAGCAACTGTAAGGGCCATCTGGGCCTTCCAGGAGCCAGTCCTGTGAAGGAAACATTCTACCAGTAAAGATTTTGTAGAGCCACTGTTGGTGACTTACAAGCCATGGAAGGCAACACTGGCTTTCAAAAATCAAATTTTGGCAAGGCTTCATTCTATCATGGAGGATTTTGGAGAGTCACTGTGGGTGACTTCCAGGCCACTGCAGCTGACCTTTGGGTCTTCTAGGGCCCAAACCGTTCAAGGCTACATTCTGCCTGCAAAGAATTGGGAAAGCCATTGAAGTTGGCCACTGTGAATGAATTCTGTGCCTCCAAGGAGCCAAATTTGGGAAGGCTACTTTGTACGCTGGAGATTTTGTAGAGCCTAAACCTTATAAATATGATGTCTATAGCAAAGAATAAGAACATACCATTATCTCTGATCTGCTACAGAGTTTGGTATTATTAGAAAGGGTTTTGATTCAAATCCTCCTTCTGAAAGACATTCAGTCTTCTCAGTTTGACTTTCTCATGACGGGGGAGACACCTATAGTGGAAATGTATGGGATGTATGAGTGAGATGAGCCCTCTGCAGTGGAACCAGTATGCGCTGACCCTTGCCATTTACAGGTAGCTCTGAGAGCACGGGCCCTACAGTTTCTACCTATAGGCAGCAAGTACAACGAGATCAGACTAAATATAATGAGTAAAGGCGCGGCCACCACTAGTTCCTAGTGCCCATTTCTCTTTCTGAACCTTACCAATTACAGATGGCAGTCAGACGAGCAGGAGCCGTGAGATGTGGGTGGCAGTAGAAGATGTCTTGCCACCTTCCACATAGAAGATTGTATGTATCAGAACTTTGCATCTGGTCTACAGAAATAACAAGGTGCACCGAATCCAGACCTATGCACACTTTCAACAATTGCCAGGGACCCGTTTTATCCAGCCCTGAGCCGCTTGGAAAAATCTGGAAGCATGCTCCTAGACTACTACTAATCCGCACCCACAAAGGGCTTTCCTTTAAGCTCTAAGGAGCAACGACACAGGACATACCCATAATCCGTCCATGCTGTGTTTATCAAAGTCTGCAGAGGCGGTGCAGTCATTCAAGTTTAGGGTGCCAAATACTGAAGTGCTTTCTGCACTTTGCCAGAAAACCTTTTGATTGAGAGTAGCAATCCAATACTTTATTCCACAAGGGAAGGCCCTCTTTCATGACGGCACAATATCTGTTCCTGGTTCCAAGCTAAAGCAGGGAAGCATGACTAGAAACAGAGACACTATCCTTCATTTGAAATGCATATGTTAACCGTACTGATATTCTATTATTGAATGTACAGTCCCTCTTGGAGCATCCTCAACTTCCCCCAGAAGGCTTTTTGGTAACTAAAAGCAGCTCTTTAGTCACATGGCCAAATCTAAATGTGATCTTGGTTTGGACTCTGTAACAGACCCTTAGGTCCGCAGCAGACTATGCACCTTTGGATTGAGCAGTAATTCTTCCTCGGACAAAATTAGAGGAAAGGAAATGACAAGGAAGGGGGGACTCTACCAGTCTGCGACAGATGTCTTGGCAACGAAGTCCGGACTATTAAACATCTATTATCCAATTGTTCTGGGACTTGGAGTGTGAGGACCAAACACTTTCGCAGATTTGTTCATAATGAGTCTAGACTTAATACCGATGATTTCTGGGCGAGACTATCCTCTGGTAATGAGATGGCTCTGTCGATTGAGGTGGAAAGAGTTCTAAAGGAGCTAGAATTATTAACAAACTGAGTAATTAGGGATGATTTTAATTTTTTTTTCTTCTCCTTTCTTTTCCTTTTTCTTTTCTGTTTTTTTAATGATGAATGTCGTGCCTAAGTTTGTATTCAGAGTATGTATAGTGATAGTTGATGAATTTTATTCTGTTATATTTTTGTATATAGTTGTGCTTAAATGTGCTAGAAATCAATTTTTGGCTATTGCACAATAAATTAATAAAAAAAAATAAAAAAGAAAGAAAATGGCCAACTAAATTTGCCCATCAAATTATAAATAGTAAAAGTACCTCATAATAAAATTACAAACAGAACAACAGGCCCATCACAAATGTAAATTACATATTAATCCAATCAAGTGGCCCAATCAATCACAAACATTAAAACAGCCTTCTAAGTTGAAAAAATAAAACAGCCCCACCAAATCATACAAAGTCTTTTATTAAAAAAATACAGATAAATTATAAAGAATAAAACTGGCCTGCTAGAGGACAAATGTTAACCCCTTAAGTGACAAGGGCGAGGTATCTCGTCCTTGGGATTACCTCCCTGTTAAGGGTTTAATGAAACAGAAAACGTTAAAAGGCATTGAATGGAGAAATACCAAAATCACCAGAAAAGGCCTTGGTACTGGGTGGGGGGGGAGGGACCATGGCAGTTAAAATGGGCTGCCATTTCACAAACATTAAAACATTAAAACCATACGCACGGTGGTTCAGACTCCAGTCCCTGCAACACGTGAAATTACTTTATTCGGTCCAGCCCTGCCCTCGGTGGTCGGTGGCTCCTGACCACTGGCACACTCAGCGAGTCCTAATGCGGCATCAGTCTAGCGGTTCCCTTTTATTCGGTCTTGTTGAGCCACCAAATAGTACACTCTTGACAGGGATTCAAGCAATCCCCAATGAATAGGTGGGGGAATGTTACATATCAGGATAAATCATGTATCAGGCTATGTCAGTGATGAGAATAACCTGCACCCCAGAAAGCATTTTTAGTAGGCCCCAGGATTAAGGCCCCGCCCTGTTCCCTAATCTAACCTACTAGGATGCTCCCTTGAAGACTGGTTATCACTTTGATCGCGGTCTTCTTGATGAGATACAAACATGACCCGCACTGGGCATGGCTGCAGATGGCTGTGGTCATACCTGGTTGGGTGCCCCCTGGTACAGAGGCAGCTGGTACGCGCCGGTGTTGCAGTAACCTTTCCTGAAGACGTGCAGGGCAGCCCAGGCTTGGCTCCCCAGTGAAAAGATCAGTCTCTCCTCCGTAGCGACTCCCCTCTCTTTCTTGCTGACGTCAACAGGATTCATCTGGCCATTTTCATCTCTCTCTGCACTGATGGAAATCTCATGCAGGTGAATAATGAGTGTAAGATGTTCCTGGTAGATTCGCCGGGGGAAGGGCTAGAAGGCAGGATAAGAAGATGATAAGGCACTGGTACAAGAGTCAGCTGGCTATTCAAACAGTCTCACGGCCCCTCCCCCCATGACACGAAGAGAGTAAACCTTGCTCTGCAGACATCCATCCATGACAAATCATAACTTCCAACTTTCACCTTGCATGTCACAGCACATGCACTGCACCCTCCCGCACTAACCCTGGATTACTCTACCCACCAGTGATGAGGTCATTCTTTTCCTACACCCTTCTGCCCTTCCATTAAACGCTTCCTCTATTCAGCACAGAGGGTCTGTGCTTGTGTGGGCAGGGTAGCAGGTCACTGGTGGACCCCAGGATATGGAATGGGGAGGGGAGCAACAAGGTTGCAACAGTGCTGGCAGTTAATTATGGGGCTGTCTGAAGTGGTTGGGAATTACATTGGTTTTCCTCAAAGATTTCCTCCATTTATATTGGAGTGACCCTGAAGAAGGCTGGGTCTGGAAGACGATAACTAACCTTATAGCTGAAGCCTGGTTAGCAGTACACATAATTGGTTGAACTGCAACAGCATTCTTATTAACGAAGATAGGAATTGATGTAAATTGTGCACAGTTTGGGTTATGCAAGCATTGATTTATGTTTGTGCATGTTGGATGTATGGGATTTGATTTTGTTTGTGGTTTTGTAGATGTTTAGTTTTCCTGTGTTTATTGCATGATGTATGTGCTCCATAAAATTGGAAGGAGACATACTTTTCATATTTTATAGAATTATTGTGGCATTTTGAACTTTGAATTTAAAAATGTATGTCATGTTCCTTTTATTTTATTTTGGCTTGTTTTTATTTATTTGGTTTGGGTTGTTAGGAGGGATGTGCGTGGAATGCTGAAAGGACTAAGACATCTGCAGCTTAATTAACTGGAGAGTTGCAGAAAAGGGGTCTCCTTTTAGGAACATTGCTTTTGAGTATTAAAAAAAAAGCACACCACATAAAAAATAGCAAATGCGGGGGAAGGTAAAAGCTTGACGTTCCCCTTTAACTGCTGGTATCTAGGAGGAGTGCTCAATTAGTCTTTGTACTGCATTGTATTGTGTTGGTGTCGTTATGTGTTGCCTTGTGTTAGCAAGGAGATTTCAGAAACATAAGTACATGTAAAATCCATGAGTGTATCAAGAAATGTGTTATTTTCAAATAACCCACTTTTCCGAGTCCTAGCTACCTGAATATGTGTTGGCGTAAGCTCGGGGGAGCTTTTTCTGGCTGTCTGCAATTAGGAAAGTGGGGGAACTGTGTGCATCGGTGATAAGAATGAGTTGCTTGGCGATATGCAGCATAACTTCAGCAGACCCATTTTATTTGATTTCATTCTCATGTTTGTTCAGCAATGGCCATCCCAGCAGGTCTCAGAGTGCCTTCCAAGGATCAAACGTTGAAGAGGTGCAAGGTGAAACTGAAGCTACCACATTCTTCCGGGACAGGACAGACAGACAGACAGATGATGCAAGGGGAGGTTGTGTGGCAGGATTAGGTGTGGGGGGCAGAGGGGGCGGTATATGTTTTGTGTTTTGTTTGGAAGGTGATGATGGAGGCAGCTACCTATATGTAACATTTCATCCACCCAGCACCAATCCTATTAACCTGTGGTGTCTAACCACTATGTGCTCACTAGCTCCTGCTCCACATGTGCTGACATAATCAGCAAACCACAGACACACTGCTCAAGGACTGTGTATGTGCTGTAGTCCCTTCATGATAGGAGTCCCAACACAAAGGAATGACTACATATAGTCACAGTGGTATCACAGATATCCGAGAGCAAGCATACACAACCTTAGAACCGTTACAAACAGTCCTAGAACAGTCTCACATAGAGCTAGATCCGTCTCACACACAGAGCTAGATCCGTCTCACACACAGAGCTAGATCAGTCACACAGAGCTAGATCAGTCACACACATAGCTAGATCAGTCTCACACAGAGCTAGATCAGTCACAGTCTCACACAGAGCTAGATCAGTCTCACACAGAGCTAGATCAGTCACAGTCACACACAGGTCTAGAGCAGTGACATACAGAGCTAGATCAGTCTCACACAGAGCTAGATCCGTCTCACACACAGAGCTAGATCAGTCTCACACACAGAGCTAGATCCATCTCACACAGAGCTAGATCAGTCACACACAGAGCTAGATCAGTCTCACACAGAGCTAGATCAGTCACAGTCTCACACAGAGCTAGATCAGTCTCACACAGAGCTAGATCAGTCACAGTCACACACAGGTCTAGAGCAGTGACATACAGAGCTAAATCAGTCTCACACAGAGCTAGATCAGTCACACACAGAGCTAGATCAGTCACACAGAGCTAGATCAGTCACACAGAGCTAGATCAGTCACACACAGAGCTAGATCAGTCTCACACAGAGCTAGATCAGTCACAGTCACACACAGGTATAGAGCAGTGACACACATAGCTAGATCAGTCTCACACAGAGCTAGATCAGTCTCACACAGAGCTAGATCAGTCACAGTCACACACAGGTCTAGAGCAGTGACACACATAGCTAGATCAGTCTCACACAGAGCTAGATCAGTCTCACACAGAGCTAGATCAGTCACAGTCACACACAGGTCTAGAGCAGTGACACACAGAGCTAGATCAGTCACACAAAGAGCTAGATCAGTCTCACACAGAGCTAGATCAGTCACACACAGAGCTAGATCAGTCTCACACAGGGCTAGATCAGTCTCACACAGGGCTAGATCAGTCACAGTCACATACAGGTCTAGAGCAGTGACACACAGCCCAAAGCATGCACGCCAACATTTAACAGTCACACAGATCTCTAGAGCATGCATTCAAAACTTCAGAGGAGTCCCACACAACACTAGAGCATTCGAGCACAATTGTAGAGCAGTCACCCCCAAGGCAGACATAGTCATAGCACAGTCACCCACAGTTCTAGAGAAGTCATTTGCGGTACTTGAATGGTCACACACATTCATGGTGTACACCTTTGTTGGGGCTCAGTATTACATGTATTCTTCCATATCAGTAGGCATATTCTCCAGAATCCATAGATTTGGATACTGGAATCTTAGCACACTGAGAGTCATTCGAGACCTCACTGAAGTTTGAAGGAAAAAGCTTGCAGAGAGCACTACCACACCTTGAACCCATCGGCCCAGACAGGTGACTGCTGGAAGCTGTTTAAGTCAATGTTCTCCACAAAGGTCAGCCGGTCGTATTTTAACCAAGGCTCCCCGAAGTAATAGGCCCCAGGTGGGTTAAAACAGCAGTGCGCAAAGGTGAGACCGGACCATGGCAGGTTCTTGGCTCTGTCCACAGAAACCTGGAAAGCAAAAGCGACACAACAGTTTCGTGCTGGAAACTAGAATATTCTGCAGATTTGAAAGGAATGGAGGAACAAGGGGTGCAATATGTTTACTGAGGTGCCTCCTACATATGATACAGCAGGGCTATTAAAGCTTAGGTCCAGCAGTCAGGATGGGTATTCATTTCTGTCTTAGAGATGTCCCTTTTCAGACTATGTTTGCTTGTCTCAGTCTCAACTGGCCCAATGAGCAGTGCTCAATTTGTACTGGTGTTGTCCGGGGTTAAGCTCCAATACCTATGTTGCAACAGCAGCAATTGCAATGCATTGGCTAAGATTACGCACTGTGTCTTCTCCTGAGCCATCATCAACCAGGGAGAAGTAACCAGGCAGCAGGGACCTGTGCTTTGGTGCTCTCTTAAGAATCAGACAACAACGAGCAGGGAATACATAGGATCAGAGGTCCTGGCAAGAAGAGCACACTATATAATATATGCTGTTACATTTGTATGTTTCTACTATGTTGTTGGAACTAATGCAAAATGTATGAGAGTACACTAGTTTTAAGCCCAGGCTACTTGCCACTCAACAATGCTTTCTTGCTGCCTTTGAAAACTCATCAAACCCTACCACCTCATCCCATTTGAAGGCTACTTCACTTCTGTAGATTTGTAAAGTAACTCATTGGGTTAGTGTTGCTGTAGAAGTGAGAGTTATTTAAGTACCAAAAGAATGTTTGTGGTGTGTCCTACATAAATGGTGTTTTATATTATTAGTCATAGTTCAGACCTTTTTGCAATACCTTACATTTGATGTTTTTCTATTACTAATTGTCACACTTTGTAATTAACCCCTCCAAATGGTTTCATGTGTTAATATCCCCGCAAAAATATTGCCATACAAAAATATTGCCATATTTACGCAGCAATATTAAGGCATGGAACCTGCGGGTGCCCCCCGCCCCCCACAACCACTGTATTATTTTAAAAGGATCAGGGGACACCCCCCCAACCCCTGCTCCCAAAAAAACCTAATATTATCTCCACTAAAAATATCGCCTATGGCCGTTCCCGATGACCATATATACAGCGATATTTTTGGTGGGGATAATATTATCTGATACCCTCCAAATGTGTGCAATGTGAAGTACTGAAGCTCTGGCTTACATATCTGATTCACCGCTCCCATCCAGAGCAGCTGCTTTATTAGTTATACGTCTTCCAGGTCCATTGAAGTGAAAGCGTTCAAATGAGTGGGAGCTGCAGTCTTGAGACATGCCTGAATACTAAGGAAACAGGAGCCAGGCCTTCAGATTGAGAGATGACGGACGGCTTGTGGGGTAGGAAAGCTTTCTTGTCCCTAGAGAGGAGATTAAACACTGGAGGCAGCTTGCAGGAGGTGCTGATGATTGGACGAGTCACCAAGATCAGTTTCTATCGCTGTGCTTTGAATGTATGTAGCCCCTTGGTATCATTTGAAATGGCGTAAAAGTGTAAAGAAACTTGCTCGCCCATGGAACCTGAAGGCATCTTGGGGATACCTGCTGCCGAGCGCTCAGTATTCTGCATTCTCCCTGGTGGTGAAGAGGTCTATGTCTGTGACTCCCCACATTTGAAAGATGTGCTGATGTGCTTGTGGAGTAGTTCCTACCAGGGGCGTTTTATGGGAGGGCAAAAGGGGCACTTGCCCATGGCCCCCACCTTGGAAGGGGCTCCACAAGGCTGTCTCATCTAAAGAAGTAAGATTCCTTTGTTCACCAGACTTAAATAGCACACACAAAGATATTGTATTGCATGGTGCTGAGGCTCTAAACCTATTGCCTGTCTGTTTTGGAAAGTACATTTTACATCAATCAGTTCACCATGTAATGCTTTCTGTGTTCACTGTGGTATATATAGTTTGTGTGTTTCTTGCGGCACAACTCCTATAGCATTCTTTCCATCCTGTGGTAATTATGCTGATCATGTGCAATAGCCAAATTTGAAATGCATACTGGTAAATTGAGTGCCACAATGATTCAGAAGTTAGCTCAGTGTGTTAAGCACTCATTGCAGTGATATGTGTTCCTATGCATGATTAGAATAGCACATTCCTGTAAGGCTGACTGAGCCTTTCCTATGTCTGAAGTTTATAAAAAACCTGCCTGCATATGTACTTGGTCTTGCAGCACAACAGGTGCTATTATCAGCAATATACCTGCACCAGATAGGGGTTGCTATAAAAACGAACACGTCATCCCTATGGTGAAGGTCTAGAAATTGGTGTTGTAAAACCTAGGCAATCACCCCCAATGATGAGCATAAAGGGTTAGTCCAAAAGATGAATAAGTATCAGAATTTGGAACCAAAGCATTCATGCGTGTATCCTGGCTTTGCCAGCAGACAATACAGTAATCCTGGACAATCATCTTAGATCTCCTACATTATTGTACTGTCTTCTGTGAAGTTTGCCTCCTCGCATGCTGGTGGCATCGTTTAGCCCATTACTTGATCGTTCTTCTTATGTAGGCATTTTGTGTGGAAGGGGTGGTATACAGAAGGGAGCAGACCAGATGGGGAAGGGCTCGGGCAAGCATATTTTAAAGTCTGCTTGTTTGACACATTTTTGTAAAAGAAGGTTTTTCTGCATGGTTATAAATGACAATTCAGCAAGCCAGTGTTTTGAAAATATGTAAAGCTTTCAAATACAAAAGACCAACCCAGATTCAATCTGTGAAATCACACTGTTTGGTATGCTGGTACTTATATACGTCTCTTGATGATGGAGAGAATGAAGCTAGAATCATTCTGTGTTACACCCTTCTATAATATTTTGTTTTTAAAAATGGTTATGTTTGGTAATGTGCTGTGTGTACTTTCCAAGTCAGTTTTATAAAATTGGATTATTTTAGTTCATGGCAAGAACTGGTAACAAAGGTGTTCAAATGCAGAAATTGCAGAGTTGGCACAAATCCCAGCTTCACCCCTTAACCATACCACCCCTTACAAATATACTTTACGGAAACATCGAAGACTGGATGGACAATAACTGGATGTGCCGGAACGGAAACAAAACTGAACTAATGGTATTAGGTTCCACTCAGGCGTGTGCCAAACTTTCTGCGGAATATCAGGCCTTCCAAATCAATGAAACCCTTATCCCAGTGACAGATAAGGTCAAAACATTAGACATGACGCTGGAAGCATCCCTCAATTCTGATGCCCAGGCGACGTATGTCAGTAAAAATTGTACCTACTACATCCGGTTACTCAAAGCCATAAGACCACTAATGAGCGAGAAAAATTGCGCCACAATAGCAAGAGCGACCGTCATGTCACGCCTAGACTACGGTAATTCTCTCCTGGCAGGAGCTAGTAAGCAAAACATCCGAAAATTCCAACTGGTACAGAACAACGCAATCAGAATGGTCAAAAAGAAAGCAAGAAGTGAACATATAAGTGAAGCCAGACGAGACCTTCACTGGCTGAGAATAGAGGAACGTATTCAATTCAAGGCTATGTGCATTACTCATAAGTGCTTATATGGCAAGGCACCTGCCTACTTGAAGTCCAAACTTACGTTTTACCATCCACGTAGGGCACTAAGATCAGAAGCTAATGGACTCATAACACCCTTGAAATTCAAGAAAGAACTCGGCCTGGGCAGAGCCTTCCCTAACCGAGCAGCCCCCAACTTGAATAAATTGCAAAAGCACCTTAGATTGGAGTCCAATCTTCTGGTATTTCGCAAAAAAACTCAAAACAGAGTTATTTAAGTAAGCCCCTGTCTAGGCCTCTCTGAATCAGTTATCTGGTTTAATTATGTCTTTTGTCCCGTCTCCTCTTTGGGCTCCTTCCTGAGCTTTGTATATGTCTTATTGTAAGCGCTCCGATGCCTGCGGGCGGTCGGCGCTATATAAATATATAACATTTTTTTTAAAACAATGTGTGATCCTGGGTATCTCATTTAATCTTGTATTGCCTAACCTCTCAAAATTGTCAGTCCCTTAACCTTTCAAAATTGTCACCCATTCAGAGTGATTTCCTTTTCAGGGTATGATCTTCACAAAAGCCTCACTCGTGGTTTCACTGGCTATAGTGTTGCTTCCACTATAATAGTGAGCATTGATATATTGCACACCACAGGCACTTGCTCCTTTGATCTCTAATGACAACACTATTTTAAAACTATGTCCCACTTATAATCTCAGTCTGTCTGGATACAGACACCTTCCTGGTAGCTTCTAATCTGCATCCACTATCCATGCTATGGTACATGTAGCTTTCTCCCTCCTACCAATTGGTCTGCTCTATCCATGCTTGAGCACGTTTGCATTCTGTGAGGCAGCAAATGTGAGATCTCTGTCTATTCTGGGTTACATGTACCTTTTACAAACAGTCCTGCATTAATACTACAGGCTGCTTACCTTCCTGGATTCTATTGATATAAAGTCTCCTGTATCTATGCTAGAACAGAAATACCCTCTTCGTAGACAGATAAACAAGGCCAAAATTATCAGTCTGAGTAGAGCAAGAACGAAGAGGGTTAGGGGATTTAAAGGGAGTAAACATCCTTATTTGTAATGCTGTGAAGCAGCATCTCAACCCATGGGTTGTGATTGCGGCGGGAGGGGGGGGGTTGGATATTCTTGATCACTAAAAGAAGTCCATGCCCAGGCCCCCGAAAGTGCTTAAGAGGGCCCTGGTTCCTACTCATGCCAGGAGCATTGTTAACTGCTAAGGGAGTCGGCCACCCGGTTGTGGATACCCAGCAGCTGTAATGGTAACTAGAAGATCCTATGCCAATGGTGGTTATGGTATAAAACAGGGAGGCATCGGCTGTGACCATGTTCTGATGGTCTGGTGGTATGAAATGTGCCCCAAGGGTGAGATTGGTGCTCATGACTACCAGAAAAGGGCATCAGACAACGGTTGCGTAAGGAGCAAATTGTCATCCCAAAGGCTAGAGACTTGTTGCCAGCGGATGTCTAGGAACTGCTGAACAGGCTGCATTTGATATAGGCAGTGTTGTAAGAGGGAAATGCAGGAAGACATCATCCGTACCAGAGACGTTATAGTGCAGACTGATGTGACTTCTCTCTGCAGTAGCGAGTAGGCCTTCACGAGAATGCTCTTGACCCTGTCAGAGGACAGGGTAGCCATGTAAGAGACTGTTCAGTTGCGCTCCCAGGAAAAGCATCTGTCAGGAGGGAGTCAAGAAGAACTTTCTGTAGGTGACAGAGAATCTCAGCTAGGATAGATAGTCTATTGTCGTTCTTGTTTGCTTGTGGGAGCAGTCAGTCAGCGAGGTATGGGCTCTGTGATGAATCTGATGATGTCATCACTCCTTTCCCAGTGGCAGCCTCTCCACATGTTGCCATGGGACGGCAGCTGCTATCTGATCCTGACCCTGGGGGTGACAATGTGAGGGAGGATCGAATAATGGTAGGCAATCCTCAGATGGATGCACATGCATCATCAGATGAGACATCATATCCCCACTTTCCTTGTAGGGATACCCCCTACCTTTCCCCATGACTTAATGGCATATTGTGAGAAACCCTCTCAACATCCTGTTAAAGCTGCTCACAGACTTCATGAACATTTTCCACCTTGTGAAACAACATGTACTAAGACGAGGAAGAGGAATGCAATGAGCAAGGGTGTGAACCAATATGTGCAGTCTAGTGTTCTGAAGAATGTGATGGGTCCAAGACACTTTCCAGCCTGGAGGCGGGAGTTTAAATCAGCTACTGTGAGAAAATGGAGAGGCCTTCCTTTTCCAAGCATTGGCTTGGAACCCGTCGAGAGGCACAGAGTGCAGTGCAGACCAGACGGTGTCTCAGTCGGGGAACAAACCCAGAGGGCATGCGAATGGTGGCAGCGAGAGAGGGTGCCGGCCTAGGCACTGCTAGCCAGTCGGGTGAACCAGGAAGAAGACAGGACAGCGAACCGTGGCTGCAGAACATTGCCAGAGAATATAGTAACGGAAAGGTGAGCTTCGGATTGACCACGTTGGGAATTGGTGCTGGCTGTCTATGGAGGCGACCGAAGAAGGAAGTTGCGGCGGGAACTGGAAGCCAGGATGGGCTCCGTTCTGATTCGAGTAGTGAGAACGCTACATGCCACTGACTAGGGAGAGCTGCTCAAGTTCAGCGGATACTGAGGTGAATGCCCGAATGTGTGTGAATGCAGCGAGAGAATGCACATGTTGTTGGTGAACCTAGATGGGAGAAAGGAACGCTGAAACTAAGGCAAAGAGACTCTGAAAGAGTGATTTGGTTGCCTAGAGTGGGGAAAGAGAGTAATCCTCATTGCAATCAGTGTCATCTTCATCATTACAGTACTTTGCCACAAAGTAACTGGGGGAAGACCCATGTCCCCTTGTACCGAAGAAAGAGATTTTAACATAAAGTCCTAGCAGGAGAGTATACCAGGTGAAGAGTGGATCTGGGTTCCGCACCCAATAAAAATTGTGTTTTATGAGAGAATCTGGTAGGGAGTTTACCAGGTATTTTGCGAGTCTGGGACCTGCACCCAAGCTGTGTTATTTTGAAAGAAGTATTCTAAGGACGACTCATGCCCTTAAGATTTGAAATGGCATTGAATGTAGAAAAAGCCTGCAGAAGGGAATCATTTCCCCCTAGAGTGAATGGCAGCACAGGAGGAGGGAGTTAATCCTTTGAACTATAAAGAAGGAACAAGTTACTTACCTGCAACTGTTGTTCTCCAACATGGGTCTGGCATGGATTCACATGCTCATGAATATTCCCTGTCGTCAGGCTGGGAATCCTCGGTAAAGAAAAAATCAGTATCAGTTTCGTTTCTGATCTGTCTTTCTTAGTAGTAACCAATCACTGATCTCTGGGTCATACTGCCCCAGCCAATGACTGCCCTCTACCTAAGGCCAGGGGAGGCCTGGCAGCCATCCTCAGATTTGGTCGCACGTAAAGTGGCAGTATGACCAAGTAAAGAGCCGCAGAAGGGAAGGAGAGATGGTTCGCATGTGAATCCATGCCAGACCCATGCTGGAGAACAACAGTTAGAGGTAAGTAACTAGTTCCTTCTCCAGCATGGGGTCTGGCATGGATTCACATGCTCATGAATATAAGAATACATAGCAGTATACACATGCACAACCACGGGAGGTGGCAACAGGCTCAACATTAAACAATACAACAACTCAACATTAAGCATCTCTTATCTCCTCACCAGGCTCAACTTAAGCGAACAGGTTGCGCAGCACTGCTTGGCCCACCCTGGACCCCTCTCTGGAGTCCGATCGACGCAGTAGAATCTCATGAAGGTGTGCGTCGACCTCCACGTATCAGCCCTGCAGATGTCCAGCAGGGGCACACCAGACAGGAACGCCGTGGTAGCAGCGATCGCTCTGGTCGAATGAGCTCTCGGACGGCCGGGCAGCGGTCGGTTTGCCCACCGGTGACAGTGCATGATGCAGCCGAAGAGCCATCTGGAAATGGAAGCCTTCGAGAGAGCCTTCCCTTAATTCACAGGTCCAAAGTTCACAAACAGCTGTGACGTCTTCCGAAAACACTTCATGCGGTCCATGTAGAACTTCAGCGCTCTAGCCACATCCAGAGAGTGCAAAGTCCTCTCAGCCGGAGAGGAAGGCGATGGGAAGAAAACTGACAACACCAAGGGCTCGTTGAGGTGGAAGACCGACGGCACCTTGGGCATAAAGGAGGGGTGCGTCCTCAGCACCACCCTCGTGTCGTGAAAAGTCAAGTATGGAGGCTTGCAAGATAGGGCCTGGATCTCTCCCACTCGTCGTGCGGAGGTGAAGAAATGCTGTCTTCCACGACAGGAACTTCAACAGCGCTGAGTGCATATGCTCGAATGGGGCCCCCATGAGCCTGGTCAGCACCACGTTGAGCTCCCACGCCGGGGCAGGGGCCTTCACCGGCGGGAACGTTCGGAATAGTCCCTTCATAAATTCCTTCACCAGGTGATGAGACCACAAGGACGCCCGTCCTGTAGTTCTGGTGTATCAGGAAATGGCAGCCAGATGTATTTTGATGGAGGCATGAGCCAGTCCAGCTTTGGCCAGCGACAGTAGGTACGGCAATACTTGAGGGGCCGTCATCCGCAGGGGGTTAATCTTCTGTGCACGGCACCAGACAGCGAACCTCTTCCACTTATGTCCATAACATTTGAGAGTTGAGGACGCCCTGGCTTTTGTAATAACCTCTCTGCAGTCAGCCGGGATATCGTATCCTCCAAACTCTAGTGCTGCAGGAGCCAAGCCTGCAAGTTCAGCGACACCGGGTCGTGATGGAGAATGGCGCCTCCTCTCTGGAGAGAAGATCTGCGTCCGTCGCCAGCTTGATAGGTGGAGACGCTGACAAGTCCAGAAGGTCCAGGAACCAGATCTGTCTCGGCCACGCTGGTGCGACGAGGATCATCCTGCACCTGGACCTCTTGAGCTGGTTGATGAGACGGAGCAGCAACGGCAACGGAGGGAACGCGTACAGGAACAGGCCGTCCCAAGGGAACGAGAAAGCATCGCCCATGCGCCTCTGGCACTTGGAGTTCGTCGCCGTCGCGAACAGGTCGATCTGGGGTTTGCCCCATCGTTTAAAGAGCCGATCCACCTGGTCCTGGCGTAGTTCCCACTCGTGGCACGAACGCAGCTCCCTGCTGAGTGAGTCGGCAATGGTTTTTTTTTTATTCCTGCCGGGTGGAAGGGAACCAGAAACATCCCCTGGGCGACAGCCCAGTGCCACAGATCCTGGGCCTCCTTGGATAGGGCTGGGGATCTGGTGCCTCCCTGCTTCCGGATGTAGAACATCGTGGTGGTGTTGTCGGTGAAGATCCTCACCACTTTGACCTTGAGGGATGGAAGAAACGAGTTGAGCGCCCAGAACACGGCTTGTAGCTCCAGGATGTTGATGTGAAGAGACCTCTCCTCCTGGAGCCAGAGGCCTCTTGCGTGGAGATCTCCGGTGTGGGCCCCCCATCCCTCCAGGGAGGCGTCCGTCGTTACCGTCTCCTGATACGCTGGGGCCTGAAAGTCCATGCCTGCCGAGAGGTGCGCACAGGCACCCCACCATAGAATCGCCCGACGGGACTCCTCGTCGAGCAGGATCCTGTCTTCGAAGCAGTCCGCCGCTCGAATCCTGCGGGCGTCGAAGAACTCTTGTAGCAGACGCATCCGAAGTCTGCAAAGGGGCACAAGGTAGATGCATGAGGACATCATCCCGAAGAGGGACTTGATGGACCTCACTCTGGACACGTCCGTGGCTAACAGGCGCTGCACCTTGTCCAAAATGGCCTTTGTCCTTTGTTCCGACAGAGATGCCAATCGCTTCACTCTATCGAGCTTCGTTACCCAGAGACATTGCCACCTGCGACGGGACCAGATGGGATTTGGGGTAGTTGATGGCGAATCCCAGCTCCGTGAGCAGGCGGACGGTCCTCACTGTGTGTTCGACGGCGAGTTCTCTTGACATTGCACGGATTAGCCAGTCGTCCAGGTAGGGCTAGACGTGGATTCCTTGCAGGCGCAGCCGCGCCGCCACCGGTGCGAGGCACTTGGTGAACACCCTGGGTGCCGACTTTAATCCGAACGGCAGGGCTCTGAATTGGTAGTGACCCCCCTGGACTACGAATCTGAGGAACTTTCTGTGACCTTTTAGAATGGGGATGTGGAAGTAAGCATCCTCCAGGTCCAGTGACGATAGGAAGTTGCCCTCCTCCAGCTGTCCCAGCACGTGCTGGAGGGTGACCATCCTGAATTTCTGTGCCTTGATGTACTTGTTCAACCGACGCAGGTCCAGGATGGGGCGCCAACCGCCTGTCTTCTTTCGGACAAGGAAGTATCTTGAGTATACTCCGGAGCCCCGGAGCCTCTTGGGGACGAGCTCGATGGCCCCCTTCCTGAGCATCGCCCTTACCTCCAACAGCAGTTGAGGGGCGTGATTCTCCTTCCTGGCCATGGGAGGAATGCAAGGACACTTCTTTTGAAATTCCAGCGAGTGTCCGCGGGCCAGGGTGTCCAGCACCCAACGGTCGGTGGAGATGGACTCCCACACGCTGACGAACTTCGTCAGCCGGCCTCCCACCGGGGTGCTTCGGTGGGGGCCCGACGCAAGGGCCAGTTCAGTCCTGCTTGGAAGAGGCCTTGCCGCTTTGGCCTCCTTGCCGACGGCGGCGAGACCCTCCTTGCTTGCCACGGCCTCTGTAGGCCTCCTGGGACGAGGAGCGGGCCGCCTGGCGGTAAGTAGAAGAGCTGCCGCTGGATCCCTTGGAGGCTCCCTGTCTGCCTCCAGAGCTCCAAAATGGCCGCCACTGCTGAAGGACTCCTAGCACTCGGGCTGTTTCCGTGTCTGTCTTGATGGCCTGGAGGGATTCATCCACCGTCTTTCGAAACAGGTTGTTGCCGTCGAACGGCATGTCCAAAACTCTGGTCTGGACGTCCTGCCAAAAGTCCGTCGCCTTGAGCAATCCTCGTCGTCGGAGGCAAACGCCATTGCCCAGTTGGCGAAATCCGGTATCGGCAATGTCCGTTGCCACCGTTATGGCGTGATCCGACGCCACCTCTCCTTCCTCCAGAATCTGTAGGGCCTCAGCCCTCTTGTCGTCCGGTAGGAAGTCTAGCAGGGGAGCTATCTTGAACCAAAGCTCCCTGTCGTAACGGGCCACAATCGCTAAGGCATTGGCCGCCTTAATCGTCGTCGCCGCCGAAGAGATGACTTGTCGTCCCATGGAGTCCAACTTCTTGCCCTCGCTGTCCGGCGGGGAAGTGGAAGTTGAAGCCGCCGCACCCGCTGTTTTCTTCTTGGCTGCTGCTGAGACGACAGAGTCCGGTGTGGGCTGGGCCCTGAGGCACAAGGGGGCAGCATCGGGGACCCGGTACTTCTTCTCGTACCTGTCCCTCTTGGCGGGTGTCGTGGAAGGGTTCTTGAGGATAGCCAGTCCCTCGTCCCAGATGTCGTAGAGCAACGGCACCGCGAGGACCGTCTTTCTCTTGGCCTCTCGTCGTTGGTAAGGAAACCCTTCCTTTTTCTGTTCCTCAGGGCAGAGCTGGAAGAGCTTGGATGCCCTGGTTATCATGGCTTGAAAAGAGCCAATTTCGTCGGGTGGAGAAGCCGAGGGGGGGGGAGAGATGATGGGATGTCCGTTGTGTCATCGCCGCTGTCGTCGTCCGTCCCCGTCGCTGTTTCCGTCACCGTATCCTCTCTAGGGTCCGGTGAGGGGAGTGAGGGGTCCACAGGCCTCGCGGGCACGAAGGGCGGAGCGGGGTGGACTCTCCTCCGCTTGTTCGGAGGGCTTCCAGAAGAGCCTGGTTCTGGATCCTACGTCGGGGTCCGTGGTAACCTCGTCCTTATCTCAGTACATAAGGATTGGATTGCCAACAAAATGGACGCCGAGCTATCCTGGGGCTCGGGTAATGGCTGCGATGGACGGGATGGCTGCTCCACTGGGCCCTCGTCGTCGCCATCGTCGCTATGTTCGATCACATCAGCGGGAACCGTCCCCTGGGATCGAACCTTCTCGAACCTCTCGTTGAGGCCTATGAACCTCTCGTTGAGGCCTTTCACGGTTTCCACCGGATCCTCCTCGGAGGCTGAATCCGAGTCCGTAATGACCACCGCGCCACCCCTCTTTTTCCGCCGGGGTCTTCACGGCGGTCTTAACGATGGTCTGGAAAGAGGATTCCCTCCGTGGCGGCAGGGAAACTCTGGGCCCCGAGGTCGCCTCCACTGGCATAGCTTCCACCGGCTTCGCCAGGGCCGCTGCTACAACCTCGATAGAGGCCTTTGCCGGTTGGATCAAGGCCCTCACCACCTTAGGTGCGTCCTGGGCCTTTGCTTTGGGGGGAGAGTCATCGCCTCGCTCCCCCAAGGCTCCCTTCAAGATCGACTGGGGCCTCTCCAGAAGCTTACCCGGGTTCTCGGACTTCCTCTTCCCCGAACCAGAGCGCTGGCTCATGGTTGATCGTGCCGGGGAAGTCGCGCCCTGCCTGGCAGCCGAGGAACCCGACTGTGCCCGCGGACTCGCGGTGCTTGGCCTTCTGTTGGGCCCCCGTCGCCGGGGCGCCCTCACAGGACTTAGAAGACCGCTCAGACTTTTTCTTCGCCTTCTCACCTGCTGTGCCCTTCTCCAGCCAGGCGGCGAGGCGGAACGACGATCTTGATTGGTCCGTTCCGACAGGTTCTTGCAGAACGCACAGTCCTTCTCCACGTGCGTCTTGTCCTCATGAAGGCAGTAGAGACATCTCGAATGCTCGTCCTCCTTGAAAACATTTTGCAATCCGCATCCTGGGCAGCTCCTGAACAGCTTGGATCCGGGCGTCGAGTTTCCCTTGTCCTGGGCCATGTCCGTTGAGGTAGGCCACAGATCTTCTGGAATCCTCCAAGAAGCGTAACTCGACAAAAACTTCACCCTTGAGGGGCGTAGAAGAATTCCGAAACGGGTCCCCATTATCGGAAGTAGAAACGGTGGAGCTTGAGGCTCGATTAACTGAAAAAAAGAGAAAATCTCCTGAAAAAACGTGAAAACGCAGTAAAAGCTCGAGAGCTAAACACGAGGTCTCCCAACACTTGAACGTGCGGTAAAAATCTGAGGATGGCTGCCAGGGGAGGGGCTTAGGAGAGGGCAGTCATTGGCTGGGGACAGTGTGACCCATAGATCAGTGATTGGTTACTACTAAGAAAGACAGATCAGAAACGAAACTGATACTGATTTTTTCTTTACCGAGGATTCCCGGCCTGACGACAGGGAATATTCATGAGCATGTGAATCCATGCCAGACCCCATGCTGGAGAGCTTGGTTATTCTTAAATGTTTGTTTTGGTGGAGAGAATCCTGGGGAAGGGAGCCATTTGGAACTTTTGTTGGAGTTATACCTTTTGTTGAGCTTGAATATTTGTGCACTTTATCAGCAAAAGACAATGGGCCTCATTACACGGACGGCGGTAAGGGTTAACGGTCACCGTTAATGGCAACGGTGACCGTTAACCCTTACCGCTGTACTACGAGGTCCCTTTGCGGGTTGGAGGATTTAATGCCTGCTTCTTGCAGGCGTTAAAATCCAACCCGCTAAGGGACCTCAGAGCTAATTACGGCACCGCAAAATTGCGGTGCCGTAATTAGCGCATTCCCCATTCCCATAGAGCCCTATGGGGCAGAAATGGGAATGGGGAAGGGCAATGGCGGAAAGGGGATTTACCGCCCCTCCAACCTTGGAATGGGGCGGTAAATCCCCTTTCCGACCAAGGCGGTGCCGGTATTTTACCGGCATGAGCCATGGCGCTAATAGCACCATGGCTCACCGCCTACCGTTTAATGAGGCCCAATGGGGGTCATTCCGAGGTTGGAGGTAAGGGATTACCGGCGCCTGTAAGGGCACCGATGGCGGTAATCCCTTACCTCCGTATTCCGAGTTCCCTTTGTGGGTCCCTCTTTACCTCCTGCTTTTAGCAGGAGTAAATTACGGGACCCGCAAAGTGACCTTGGAGTAAATTACGGCACCGTAATTTACGGTGCCGTAATTACCTCCTTCCCCATTCCCATTGAGCCCTATGGGGGCAGAAATGGGGATGGGGAAGGGCTATGGTGAATGGGGAATTACCGGTCCATCCAACCTTGGAATGGACCGGAAATTACTCCATTCACCATGCCGGTATTCCATGGAGTAAATAGCTCCATGGTTGCCAACCATGGAGCTATTTACTCCATGGTGTAGTCCTAACTCGGAATGAGGGCCAATACCCTTAACACCTTACAGTTAGTTTTAGAATGTGAGGCTTAGGGTAGGATTTCAGACACAGGATGATTTTGCTTTGGACATCTTGACACTTGACAGACCCTTACTTTTGGTTGAGGTAAGGAAATACAGCCTAGAATAGGGACAGTTAAGCATTTGCATACCCTTTTATTATTTCAATAAAAGTCTACAACAACCACCATGAATCCTCTGTGTCCGTGTCTCATTCCTGGCTCCTCACAGTACATGGGTACCTGATCATCGGAGGAGAGCCACCAAGAGGGCCATGCATTTTGTGAAATACCCTTGGTGCAGATCTCAGGCCAAAGGGCAGGGCCTTGAACTGATAATGAAGTTTTGCCACTGTAAATCTCAGAAATGTTCTATCGAGATGATGAATTAGGTTGTGGAAGTGTGCGTCTTCTAAGTCCAGAGAAAACAAGAAATCTCCCTGTTGCAACTGAGTGAGGATTTGTTGAATCATGACCATCCTTGGGATTGGAGGAAATTGTTTAGGAGACGGAGGTCTAGGATTGGTCTCTGACTGCCTGACTTTTTTTTCACCAGAAAGTTTCATGAGTTAGGGCCTCATTACGACCCAGGCGGTAAGTTACCGCCTGGGCCGTGACTTTACCACCATGGCGTAAACTACGTTTACGCCATGGTGGTTGGCGGACTTACCGCCCCATTCCGACCTAGGCGGGGCGGTAAGTCCCCAATCCCCATTTACCCTTCCCCTTTCCCATTTTTGCCCCATAGGGCATAATGGGAGTGGGGAAGGCGTTAATTACGCCACCGTAAATTACGGTGGCGTAATTAACTCCATGGTCCCTTAGCGCCATGGATTTTAACACCTGCTAAAAGCAGGTGTTAAAAGCGCCATGGCGCTAAGGGACCTCGTAATTGGCGGTAAGGTGTCGGCGCAGCTAACGCTGGCGTTAACCCCTTACCGCCAGGGTCGTAATGAGGCCCTTAGTCTTTTGTCCCCACTGGTTGCGTGGGGCTTGTTATATTGCTCCCTCTCAAAGGAGATTGTGGGCCTTGCGTCATAGTGTTGTCAGATGTTTTTCCTCCTTCGCAAAGGTTGAAATGCTGGTCGGCGTTTGCAGAAACTCCAGAGTATGGCCATGTCATATTAAGGAAAGCACAGACTTTTCTGTGGTAATGAGTTGTCACTGATGGAGGAAATGGGAAAGACGCCTTCTCACTAGGGTGTGAAAATGGAAAGATGGGCCCGTCTTGTGGTCAGGACTGTTTACTGAGCTGGCTTCTCACCTGGTAGGATCCATTGCATTGTTGACTGCCTCTGTACGACAGTGATTTACCTCTGAAATTGTCTCTTGACCTATAAAAGCCCATTCTATAAGATTGAGAACGATAGGTTGGACGATAGTTCTGGGACATTCAGGAGAACCAAGATTTAGTGGATCGAAAGGACTGTCAATTTTACTGCAAAGTGCCCAAGGATCGAGCAGTATCAGTGTCTGTCTTGAGTGCCTGAAGAGTATAAACTACTGTCTAATTCTAAAAGGGTCCTCGCCATGGAAGCGCATGTCTATTACCTCTGCCTAGATATCCGGGCAGAATTCATGGCTTTGAGGCATCCTTGATGGCACAAAACCACACCATTTATCTGGCTAAAGCCAGTGTCAGCAATGTCAACCACTACCAAGATGCAGAAGCAGTTTTAAAACATCCTCTTTTTTGTTGTCGGGTACAAAATCCAGAATAGGCTCCATCTTATACCACAGTTCCTGACCGTATTGGGAAAGGATAGCGAGGGAATTAGCAGCCTTAGTGGTGGCAGTTGGCGTAGACACAATGGGCCTCATTACGAACCTGGCGGTCCTGTAATGAAGGGTGCCGGTACATGACCGGCACCGTTCATTACGGGACGCCCTATTACAAGGTTCCCTTTGCGGGACCCGGTAAGGATGCCTGGGTGCTAATAACGGGCCCGTTATTAACGGGGACCGTTATTAGCTCCCTCCGCATTCCCATTGAGCCCTATGGGGGCTCAAATGGGAATGGGGATGGGTTTTTCCAATGAGGACTTACCGGATCCTCCATGGTTGGAATAGTGCGGTAAATCCTCATTGGAGGAACCCGGTACTGTGGGCAGCAGCAGCTACTACATACCCAGGACTGGGCTGAGCACACAGACACTTGGGGGAAGTCTCGGGCAAACTATACTTTATTTTCAAACCTAATCTTTTTTGGAGGTGCAGTCATGGGTTTTCCATGCTCTGAGATGTAATTCAGAACAGGAAGGGTCTTCCGAGCCTGCTCCTTGCACTGATAGAGGAATCCCTTATTCCTCTGTTTGGTGGGGAGTAGGTCAAACACCTTTGCCACATGGACATGATGGTGTGAAATGTTCTAATTTCATCAGGCGCAGAATCCCTGATTGGCAGTTCGTGAGGCTCACCATCTCCAGGAACCAGATCGTCAAAGTCATCCATGGTGGGAGAGTGAATAGATGTCCCATCTTTGGCAATGTCTTCCTCTGACTCCAAATCCAAAGGGATTACTGGAATCAGAGGTGGCACCGAAGGGACACAATGCTGGTGGCTAGGCAGAACAGGAGGCAGATTGTGCAGAGGAGGAATGGACGAACCTCTAGACTGCAGTTCCGAAACTAGTGTTTGCAAGCTCGACAAAATATCCATAGAGAAGTAATGGACCTCTGGATGTCTCGGAACAGGCACAGGTTGTGCGCGTACATGAAGGGCATGAGGTGGATGCGCCAGAGACAATGAGGAAAATATGTCTTTTTTCCTCTTCTGAGAAAACTATTTCCAGGACTTGAAAGTTGATGTCGATCACATGCTCCAGACCTCTTGAGGCACAAGGGAGGGATCCGGAATAGCCAGAGTAACGTAAGGTACTAGTGTGAACAGCGATTGCTTTCATCTTTTGGAGAGCTTGGTGCAGCTGGATCTTGTGGACGAGCAGAAGTCCTGGTCATCGCCAAAGAGATAGCTGTAGACAAGGGTATTGTCGAAAGGGTGTCAGAATTTTAAATGTCAGCTGGGCTGCAAACATTGGAGTCGTGGACGGATTAGGCATTAACAGGATCAACGACTGT
The DNA here is from genome assembly GCF_040938575.1 of Ambystoma mexicanum. NCBI lineage: Eukaryota > Metazoa > Chordata > Amphibia > Caudata > Ambystomatidae > Ambystoma > Ambystoma mexicanum. The sequence continues at coordinate 1,481,274,832 of NC_090922.1, forward strand.
ATGGTTTTCATCAACGAGTGCTTCGTGGTACAAAGGCGTGCTGAGGACCATGGTGTCATGGATGCTGAAGGCGTCATTGAAGAAGCAGTTGACAAAGGCATTGTTGAGAAGATGTAGGCTGCTATATTTCGAATTTTTGTAGCATAACAGCCTTTCTGGGACAGTTGAGCATCGGTAGTATGTCCCTTTTCACAGTTTTCCCACAGAAAGACTCCTCATGGGATCTCCACTTGTAGAGGATGGAGCACGCTCTTGGCATCTGCTGTGGTGGAGTGAAGCATGACTTCTAACAGAAGTAGAGTCCCCTCACCCAGCCAAGCCACCAACTCTTTCTGATAGTCTTTCTAGGTTTTATTTGAAAACGAGTGGCATTTTGCTTCAATGTTTGGTGAATGAGGCTACATTATCTATTTTATTTTATTGTGAATTGTTTTAACCCAATAGTAGAATACCAAAATGTGAGTCGATAAAATGTTCATGGAGTTCAAATGAGAATGATATTCACAGACAAAATATAAACTTAGCCCGCCATGAACATACTCAAGAAAATGAAATGAGACATAAATTCAAAGAAATCAGAACATTCTACCAAAGCGTTGTTTAGTGAAAAACCTGATGTGATATTTTGTACAGTGGAGAAAAATAGTTATAGAATCCCAGTGGTAATCCAGGGAAAGACAGGCTGGGCCTAATTGGACACAGGAAGTAAAGGATCTGCTGTGAAAACTGACATTCATCCTACATATTGGGCCCACTAGCCTCAGAATCAATCTGACACGGGGACGACAATAGACCTGCAATTCGCTTAACCCAATAAAGATTAAGAATAGGGCAACTCAACACTGATGACACTGCCAAGCAGAGAAAGGCATCCTCAAGCCTGGTAATTAGATCAGATTCCCCATTAGACAGAGAATTTCTCTCTGTGAACCAATGCCCTGAACCTCTAGAATAGATACAGTCGGCTCAACAGGCACTGGAAGCTAAGCAGGGATAGGGGTCTCCCACCTATCCGTACAGTCACTCACACATACCGATATGCTCACTCTCTCCTCTACGCCAACACACAATAGAATGCAGCTATACCTCTCGATCAATTTCAGCCTAGCTGCATACATACCAACACACCACCATGAAAACCTCAATAGTCTTTAGAACGCAGCTATAATCCACAAAACAAATCGGCCAAGCTGCACATATAATCTCATACACAAGTGCCGCCACCACCAGAATGCAGATTCCGAGGTCAATGGCCTTGCTGCACACATTCCAGTGATCTCACACAACCACTGCACCGCGCCTAGCATTAGAATGCAGCTACACACCACGTAAACTGCAGTGGCTTCACACATACTGAGTGCACCCAAGCACTATTTACTACCCTAGGCTCGACACTCACCGGGACTATGGTCCCCGAGGGTGTTCAACCCACAGCACTTTGAGATCATACCAATGGCATATAAGGCGCTATACAAATGCACAATAACATAACATATGGAACACAAATGAACATTGTGATCTGGTTATAAGCAGTAAAGGCTCATGCTGGTCTTCAATGCTTATATTTGTTTAAATGGCCGGAGGGATATGTCTTGAAAAGGTGTTTTCTAGCCTTGCAATCAGTAATGGTGGATCAAAAAACCACACTACACAGGCCTGGGGGGTCTGCCATGCAGGGGAGCACTCAATGCATGGAGGACTTCTTTAAACCCAGAAGAGAACATACTTCCCTTAGCATTTCAGTGATATGAAAAGCAACCTGGAAAGTTGGACAGTTTGTTGATAATCGTCGAATAAATGTAGAGAATTTGTAGAGAACGCGCAACACCTGAAAATGTGATCAAAATCTGAAGATGGCCTCTAGAGGTAGAGCTCAGATCTATTGGACAAAGGGTAAAATGACCCAAAATGACTATAACAGAACACCAAAGTGACTGCAGTTTTTCAAATTCAAATGAAAACTGCTCTAATGTTACCGAGGATTCCCAGGCTGACAACGGGGAATATTCAAGCAGCATGTGAATCTATGGAAGATCCAATGCTGGAGAAACCATGCTTTCCTAGACAGACAAAGGAAGCCGAAGGAGCTCGGGGGCTTGCAGCAGCTAATGGAGCTTCCATAATGGGTGGCAGACCAGTGACCCTGTAGCACATTATTGGAGAGCCACCGCTGGCTGGGTGGCATGCATGTATAAAGAAAATATATTTTTTTTAAATGTAAGCTCACACCTGCGGTCAGACCTTCTCAAAAGTGATACCACAAATGTATTTTTTATGTCCCTAATACAACTAGAATAACCACATGGATCCTAATTCAAAATGGAAAATAAGGACATTTCTACAATAGTCCCACTAACATTTAGAGTTTTGAAAAGTTGTAAGTTTCAGGAGCAACAGATTTAAGGACTAGAAAGGGGCTAATGAGGAGAAAGAGAATTAGTGAAATCAGAAACAATTTGATGGAGTGGAATGAAAGAAAGAGATGGAGTGAACGTTTGGTTAGGTGACAATTGTTTGGAAAAGACGAGGTAAATATTGTTAGAGGGAAAGGTGAAGGAGACAAGGAGCAGGGACATGAGAAAGACATTTGGAAAATTGATGGGGAGTGTTTACCATACACTATGGGCTAGACATGATTTCAATTAAAAAAATAAACATAGAATGTTGCCCGAAAGACCTCAGGACCAGCACTGGTGTTCACATTGTGTGATGCCAGGCAGACTCTTAATGTCGCCCGAAAGACCTCAGGACCAGCACTGGTGTTCACATTGTGTGATGCCAGGCAGGCTTTTAATGACGCCCGAAAGACCTCAGGACCTGCACTAGTGTTCACATTGTGTGATGCCAGGCAGACTCTTAATGTCTCCCAAAAGACCTCAGGACCAGCACTGGTGTTCACATTATGTGATGCCAGGCAGACTCTTAATGACGCCCGAAAGACCTCAGGACCAGCACTGATGTTCACATTGTGTGATGCCAGGGAGACTCTTAATGACGCCCGAAAGACCTCAGGACCAGCACTGATGTTCACATTGTGTGATGCCAGGCAGACTCCTAATGACGCTCAAAAGACCTCAGGACCAGCAGTAGTGTTCACATTGTGTGATGCCAGGCAGACTCTTAATGTCTCCCGAAAGACCTCAGGACCAGCACTGGTGTTCACATTGTGTGATGCCAGGCAGACTCTTAATGTCGCCAGAAAGACCTCAGGTCCAGCACCAGTGTTCACATTGTGTGATGCCAGGCAGACTTTTAATGTCGCCAGAAAGACCTCAGGACCAGTACTGGTGTTCACATTGTGTGATGCCAGGCAGACTCTTAATGTCGCCCGAAAGACCTCAGGACCAGCACTGGTTTCACATTGTGTGATGCCAGGCAGACTCTTAATGACGCCCGAAAGACCTCAGGACCAGCACTGGTGTTCACATTGTATGATGCCAGGCAGACTCTTAATGACGCCCGAAAGACCTCAGGACCAGCACTGGTGTTCACATTGTGTGATGCCAGGCAGACTGTTAATGTCGCCAGAAAGACCTCAGGACCAGCACTGGTGTTCACATTGTGTGATGCCAGGCAGACTCTTAATGTCGCCAGAAAGACCTCAGGACCAGCACTGGTGTTCACATTGTGTGATGCCAGGCAGACTCTTAATGTCGCCAGAAAGACCTCAGGACCAGCACTGGTGTTCACATTGTGTGATGCCAGGCAGACTCTTAATGTCATCTGAAAGACCTCAGGACCAGCACTGGTGTTCACATTGTGTGATGCCAGGCAGACTCTTAATTACGCCTGAAAGACCTCAGGATCAGCACTGGTGTTCACATTGTGTGATGCCAGGCAGACTCCTAATGACACCCGAAAGACCTCAGGACCAGCACTGGTGTTCACATTGTGTGATGCCAGGCAGACTCTTAATGTCGCCAGAAAGACCTCAGGACCAGCACTGGTGTTCACATTGTGTGATGCCAGGCAGACTCTTAATGACGCCCGAAAGACCTCAGGATCAGCACTGGTGTTCACATTGTGTGATGCCAGGCAGACTCTTAATGACGCCCGAAAGACCTCAGGACCAGTACTGGTATTCACATTGTGTGATGCCAGGCAGACTCTTAATGTCGCCCGAATGACCTCACGACCAGCACTGGTGTTCACACAGACCTCAGGACCAGCACTGGTGTTCACATTATGTGAAGCCAGGCAGACTCTTAATGTCGCCCGAAAGACCTCAGGACCAGCACTGGTGTTCACATTGTGTGATGCCAGGCAGACTCTTAATGTCGCCCGAAAGACCTCAGGACCAGCACTGGTGTTCACATTGTGTGATGCCAGGCAGACTCCTAATGACGCCCGAAAGACCTCAGGACCAGCACTGGTGTTCACATTGTGTGATGCCAGGCAGACTCCTAATGACGCCCAAAAGACTTCAGGACCAGCACTGGTGTTCACATTGTGTGATGCCAGGCAGACTCTTAATGTCGCCAGAAAGACCTCAGGACCAGCACTGGTGTTCACATTGTGTGATGCCAGGCAGACTCTTAATGTCGCCCGAAAGACCTCAGGACCAGCACTGGTGTTCACATTGTGTGATGCCAGGCAGACTCTTAATGTCGCCAGAAAGACCTCGGGACCAGCACTGGCGTTCACATTGTGTGATGCCAGGCAGACTCTTAATGTTGCCAGAAAGACCTCAGGACCAGCACTGGCGTTCACATTGTGTGATGCCAGGCAGACTCTTAATGTCGCCAGAAAGACCTCAGGACCAGCACTGGTGTTCACATTGTGTGATGCCAGGCAGACTCTTAATGTCGTCCGAAAGACCTCAGGACCAGCACTGGTGTTCACACAGACCTCAGGACCAGCACTGGTGTTCACATTATGTGAAGCCAGGCAGACTCTTAATGTCGCCCGAAAGACCTCAGGACCAGCACTGGTGTTCACATTGTGTGATGCCAGGCAGACTCTTAATGTCGCCCGAAAGACCTCAGGACCAGCACTGGTGTTCACATTGTGTGATGCAAGGCAGACTCTTAATGTCGCACGAAAGACCCTAGGGCCAGCACTGGTGTTCAAATTGTGTGATGCCAGGCAGACTCTTAATGTCGCCTGAAAGACCTCAGGACCAGCACTGGTGTTCACATTGTGTGATGCCAGGCAGACTCTTAATGTCGCCCGAAAGACCTCAGGACCAGCACTGGTGTTCACATTTTGTGAAGCCAGGCAGACTCTTAATACCCATTGAGGATCCCGGCTGAGCAGTGAAAGGCACAGAAACCCCAGAGTGTTCAAAGGTAATTAAATAAATCTATAGGGCAATCGTGAAGGGGGACCACTCAATGGGAAATTTGGAGACTGCCTGTTAATTGTGGTGACTTTGGAAGGCCAGCAGGATGAGGAACGGGTCAGGTGCATGTGAGGCCCGACATGTCCTCACTCCTTAAGAAGCCTACCAACCTCCCAGAGGCCCCAGACAGACCAACCTACCAGAGGCACCAGACGTACCGACCTTTCAGAGGCACCAGACATACCAACCTCACAGATGCACCAGACATATCAACATTCCGGAGGCACCAGACGTACCAACCTTCCAGAGGCACCAGACGTACCAACCTCACAGAGGCACCAGACGTACCAACCTTCCAGAGGCACCAGGCATACCAACCTTCCAGAGACACTAGACGAACCAACCTTTCAGAGGCACCAGACATACCAACCTCACAGATGCACCAGACATATCAACCTTCCAGAGGCACCAGACATACCAACCTTCCAGAGGCACCAGACATACCAACCTCACAGAGGCACCAGACGTACGAACCTTCCAGAGGCACCAGACATACCAACCTTCCAGAGGCACCAGACAAACCAACCTTCCAGAGGCACCAGATGTACCAACCTTCCAGAGGCTGCAGACATACCAACCTTCCAGAGGCACCACACATACCAACCTCACAGAGGCACCAGACGTATCAACCTTCCAGAGGCACCAGACATACCAACCTCACAGAGGCACCAGACGTACCAACCTTCCATAGGCACCAGACATACCAACCTTCCAGAGGCACCAGACGTACCAACCTTCCAGAGGCACCAGACGTACCAACCTTCCAGAGGCTGCAGACATACCAACCTTCGGGAGGCACCATACATACCAACCTCACAGAGGCACCAGACGTATCAACCTTCCAGAGGCACCAGACATACCAACCTCACAGAGGCACCAGACGTACCAACCTTCCAGAGGCACCAGACATACCAACCTTCCAGAGGCACCAGACGAACCAACCTTCCAGAGGCACCAGACGAACCAACCTTCCAGAGGCACCAGACGTACCAACCTTCCAGAGGCTGCAGATGTACCAACCTTCCAGAGGCACCATACATACCAACCTCACAGAGGCACCAGATGTATCAACCTTCCAGAGGCACCAGACATACCAACCTCACAGAGGCACCAGACGTACCAACCTTCCAGAGGCACCAGACATACCAACCTTCCCGAGGCACCAGACGAACCAACCTTCCAGAGGCACCAGACGTACCAACCTTCCAGAGGCACTAGACACACCAAACCCTGAGGCACCAGACATACCAACCTACCAGAGGCACCAGACGTACCAAACGTTCAGAGGCACCAGACTTACCAAACGTTCAGAGGCACCAGACATACCAACCTTCCAGAGGCACCAGACGTACCAACCTTCCAGAGGCTTCAGACGTTTGGTAACTTTTCCTTTCTCCACACTGGCCAAGGATGAACCAGTGACAAACCAGGTGCAACTGGCTAGTGACAGACTATTCCCCAGAGTAACCAGCCTTTCAGAAACCACAGACAATTGCAAAATCCCACCAGTTCCTAAAGGCTGGGGGAGAGTCAGTCACACTTCAGGTGAGACTTGCAAGAGATATATTTTAACCCAGCCCTATCAGCAGTTCAAAAGCATCCGCCATTAGGTAACGTCACAGTTTCTGACAGGCACTGAGCTGTGCTCGGCCTGCCGAGTTTAGTGGTAAAATGAAGTCACATGGCCCTTTCTACAAGCCATGCATTCCTATACCTGTACATTTTAAGAATTAGCATCCTACCTCTGTGCTTTTTCTGAGTAGCTGGTGGAGCTTTAAGGACTGACTATAAGGCCAATCTGTTGGCATGGGAAGTGAAGATTGGAGAGAGAATGGATGCAAGGGGGAGCACGCCAAATGAGTGTTTGGCTTTTTACCCAACAATTGACTTCCCAGGGCCATGCTAGTCCCTATGGCCATTTCTACCCACTGCTTGCCCTTTGGTGCCCAAAACACCCCTTACCTTCTCCATGCCTGGATCTCCTTGAGATAGATCTTTGCTTTTAGGAAGATGCTAATGTCACTTCCAAGCAGTCTTCCGAAAAGTCATGGCCTCATTGCAGCTACAAACCAGATGTTAGTGCCTTATAGTGTGCCTTCAGCTACTTTAATTATAAGCAATATGAGTACCCTTGCACCTGTTCTTTGAACTACATTCCTATGTTAAAAAGAGGAATTGGCTTTGAATATCTTTGCCACTTCTAAAGTATTCTTCTTGCATATGTGTTAAGATTCTGCTGTTAGGTTGTCAATGCATTTCCAAAATAAACTTGAACAAAACAAGCATTAGCAAAGCCAACAGTTGTGACACTTGTATAGACATTATATAGTTATTGCCAGGCTCAGCCACTTTGTGCCCAGGTACTAAACCCATTTTCCAGCTGTTTGTAGATCTACATAGTCCCATTATGGTAGTGCCTGGGAAATGCCTATTCCATGCCTACACAAACGCCAAAACTGTTGGCTTTTCCAGTGCTTGTCCTGTGAAAAGGCTTGGCTGTGGTCTATACTGATCCAGGGTACGTGTTATCTTCCCCGCCCAAAAATGCAGACCTACGCCCCAAAAATTAGCCGTTTCCTGCACTGTGCCTGATAAGCCCAGCATGCTCTTGAATATAAAATGCCTGGTAGAGCTGGCATACTAAAACAAACCAAAGGGCTGAGTACACCATCCATTGATGAAATAAACGGTGGCTTTGAGAAAATGTTCTCTGACCTGGGGGCAGAAAACTGGCCTATCCCCAAGAGCGCCTGACACTGGAGCTAGTGGAGATGGGCCATTCCTCTTAGGTGGTGCCTTTGGGGCATCACCTTGGCATTACGGCTTCCTCTAAAACATTAGCCAGTATGCACCAGGTTGGGTGCCAAACTGCACTACCCTATTTCTAGAACCGGTTTGCCAAGTATGTCTGCCAGAGCGCTCTTTACCTTGAAGGGCTTGCAGCATGACACCTGCTGTGCTGCCTCTCACACTAGGACTGTGAAGGTCCCACCAGACGTGCCCGTCTTTGGGTGGCCTGCCCAAGGACCCTTTACACACAATCCACACATTGCACATGGGTTGAAAGGACCTAACACAAAGCCATTCTGCTTAACTTGTTGCCTCCCAATAAAAGAACAGAGCACTTGTATCCACAGTGTCTTCTAGTGCGGCAGGGTGATGCTGAGATGTGGAGCCGCCACACACTGCTCCCCTCCCTCAGCACCAGCCCCCACCATCAGCAGGATACCACAGATAAGAGCTAGCCAAGCGTCGCTGTAGGAAGGGAATGCATGAGGATTCCCCTGGGCCAATGAAGCTGTACTCGCCATCTGAGGCAGCACCTCGGCATATGAGGCTGCACCTAGGGATATGAGGCAGCACCTCGGCATATGAGGCTGCACCTAGGGATATGAGGCAGCACCTCGGCATATGAGGCTGCACCTAGGGATATGAGGCAGCACCTCGGCATATGAGGCTGCACCTAGGGATATGAGGCAGCACCTCGGCATATGAGGCTGCACCTCGGCATATGAGGCTGCACCTAGGGATATGAGGCAGCACCTCAGCATATGAGGCTGCACCTAGGGATATGAGGCAGCACCTCGGCATATGAGGCTGCACCTAGGGATATGAGGCTGTACTTAGGGATATGAGGCAGCACCTCGGCATATGAGGCTGCACCTAGGGATATGAGGCAGCACCTCGGCATATGAGGCTGTACTTAGGGATCTGAGGCAGCACCTCGGCATATGAGGCTGTTCCATGGATACATGAGGCTTTAACCTGACATATGTCCTGTTCATGGAGTTTTCTAGAGTGTGCTTTTACCATGGAGATGGCGTCTTGATGCTAGAGAATTGTAGACCAGGATGGGCTGAGATAATGGTACCCTGGGTTATTCCTGTGTATAGCAAGCAGGAGCTGGGTATATAAGGCTGCCATTGGCAAATGAGACCTTCCTGGGTCCCTGGAACTGTTTCTTATCTATGAGGCTTGATCCTGGGCATAATATCATTTTACCTGGACACATGAGGACGCCCCAGGGTATACAAGGCTGTAGCTGGGCATAGGCGGTTCTCCCTGAGTTTATAAGTCTGAGGCTGGTAGTATGTGGTCTGTTCCTGGGCATGTTATGAGTCTGATTAGTGGCACATAAAGCAGTGCTTGAGTTATGAGGCTGATCCTCACATGATGATGGTGGCGCTGCTGGCTTATGATGACTATGCCATGTTTTACTGTTTTCATGGCCCAGGCATATTATGGCAGTACCATAGTTGATATAATTTTGCAATGTCTGCCTAATTTAATTTTGTTTATTACTGTAAAAGTGAGTCTTGCCCAACATGAGGACAAAGAGCTACAATGCGGCCCACCAAGCCGTATCCTCTGGCCTGCAAGCAATGTAAAACTGAAAGTTAACATGTCCCAGAGAGTCATGTTAACTTTCTGTAGTTCCCAACACCATCGGTGTCCTGTACCCTCAAAGGTTTCCTAATGGCTGGTGAAGGCATAAGAGGTGGGAACCCATATTCACTTCCACGCAAATTAGACAACATGGTGTTAACTAGAGAAAGTGTCTGTTGAAAATCATGGGTCTTTTCTTGATCTACTCAAGATATCCTCCATCGAATACATCCACAGCAGACTTGAGGCCTGCCTCACATTAATACAGTCTTGGATATCCAGCACTTATCTGAAGCTTAACCGCTCCAAGACTGAATTCCCACTGCAGACCAACAACACCGAATACCCCGACATCCAGACCTGCCTCTCCGCTATGAACCGTGAGGGCCTCACACCGCAGCAGACCACCTTCATCAATTCCCTTGGGTTCTTCATCGACAGACACCTTCGATGAGTAAATAGCAAAGAAGACAAAACAGCTTGATAACAATTCCCCCCCCTGCAGAAAATCAAGCCATTAATCCCAGCAAACCACTTCAGATCTGCTGTCCGAGCCTTCCAGCTACGACCATGGAACCCATGATGTCTCTTACATGCTGCAGCACCACTCAAAGGACTCCGCAAATTCGACCACATCACTCCGACCCTCACTGAACTGCACTGGCTCCCGCTGAAAACTCAGGTCACCTTCAAATCCTGCTTCATCATCTAAATAATCCATTGCCCACAAGTCCCAAATGTACCTCACTGACAAGCCCAGCATCTATGAAGGCCTGCACCCACCAGAAGTGAGGACATGTGCAAGAAGGAAAGAACCAGAAGACAGGCCTTCTCTGTCAACAGCCGCAGAACCACCTCTAGAACCTCCTCCTCATTAACTTGAGACTTGCCCCTCACTTGTACATTTCAGGAAGGCACTCAAGACCCTCCTCTTCGAGGAATGGCTCCTCCCTAATACCTAGGTCCACACACCCTCCACTCCTAACCTAAGCCTGGGCGATCTGCTCCCTCCTGTTTTTACCCATCGTTGCTTGCTCATCCCATGCTGCCAAATTGCCTGCATGCCCTCCCTCCCCATTTGTTATCCCCCCTCCATTCTTTCTCTTCTTCCCTCACTGTGCCCTTCCTCCTATGACTTGTGAAGCGCTCCATTGCTTCCTGAAGCTAGGGCAGCACTCAATACATATCCTAATAACAATAACAATGCGCAGCACTGTAGGCCACAGAATTCTGACTTGCAAACCTGTGCGGGTCATCAGTGAAGTGCAGTAGACGGGCCGGCAGGCGGCGCTTGTCAGCATCAGTCATTTAACTGTGGCGAGGGTGGAGGGTACCTTGGGTGGGTACATGATGAGCCTTATCTATGAGGTGGGACTACACAGTGGGTATGGAACATTATTACCATGTAACCATAGGGCGTTTAAAAACAAATCTGCAGTCCATGTTATCGGCCTTTCCTGGGATATCATTGTTGTCCAATTTAACGTTGCTTCCTTATCTGATAGTGTTTCCTGGGATATCTTTGGATGGGGCTTGCTGGCCCACATGTTGAGACTGCTCATGACCTGGCCCCATACTCAAAAAGGATGGACAAGGATGCTCTAACAGGAGAACCTCTGAAAAATATAGATGACGGGTGCCTCCAGAGCTCACCAACGTACAATCTTAAAAGCTGGCTGCAGATGAGTAGATAGCTTTGTGCGCTAGGCCCTCAATTTGAAATAGGATCTGAGCCCCCAACGGGATTGGGGGTTATGCTGTCAAGCTTCCAAGTCCTGTAACTAGCTTGGCTGCAGGACAAGCTCTCAGGGCAGAGGAAGGCCAGCAAGACCAGAATCTCCCAAGTCAACACGTGAGATAACTAAGCCTTGTATAACTTTCAATTTCTATCTTAATTTGCCACAAGGCAGGCCCCTTGTCCTAATGCACATGTTCTGCCTTTGCAACCTTTTTAAGTTTGGGCAGTATGTGGGACTTTGTAGAATGTATTTTCCGTGGTGATCAGCCTGAGCTTATTTAGGCCAGGATGCAGTGGTCCTTGAACCTTCAATATGCTTCCTTCCACAGGCACGGGCTGCAGTGATTAGGGTCCGCCGCTCTGCCAGCCACAGAACACCACCCAACCTACATGCCAATGGAAGACTGTAGCTACCAGCACCAATTATTCCAAAGGGCAAAGAAGCACTTTTCAGAGCTATTTATTATTGCATACTGGTTATAATGTGATTCTCTGTCAGTGATCTACTCTCACGGAACACAAATACATAGCAACCTTACAAGACACAGCGTCCAGCACGCGCACACTTCTACATTCATATGTGGAGCACATTTCTTTCTGGGTTATGGATTGTAAAGGGACAATCCATCGATTGTCGATGGTGTATTTTGTAATTTGACCTGTGGTCCTTCCTTTCAGCTGTACACCATTGCTATTCTCTTTGGTTTGTTCATATAAGTCTTTTTGGAATCCATTCAGCAGGTTCCTGCCTTGATTCAGGGGGATGTTGGATTAGGACTTCTGGGGAGGGGAAGTAACGTGGGGAACAGGGAAGAGGCCGTTAAAATAAAGAAGAGATGAGACCGGACGTGTTGTTCCGTGTCGGCCTCTTTATTTTAGCGCAGAGCCCTCCACGCATTATAAGATGCACGGTACATGTTCTATACATTTAAATTACAATTTGAAATGATCTGGGGTTCAGAACTTTGTTAGCAAGTTCAGCACTGACATATCGGTGGATAACATCTTTGTTTTTGATGTTTGACTTTGTGTCCAGCGTGAGGAGGATATGTGCATGGGGTAATGCGTCCAGCGTGAGAAGGATATGTGCATGGGGTAATGCGTCCAGCGTGAGAAGGATATGTACATGGGGTAATGAGTCCAGCGTGAGAAGGATATGTGCATGGGGTAATGCGTCCAGCGTGAGGAGGATATGTGCATGGGGTAATGCGTCCAGCGTGAGAAGGATATGGGCATGGGGTAATGCGTCCAGCGTGAGAAGGATATGTGCATGGGGTAATGTGTCCAGCGTGAGAAGGATATGTGCATGGGTTAATGAGTCCAGCGTGAGAAGGATATGTGCATGGGGTAATGCGTCCACCGTGAGGAGGATATGTGCATGGGGTAATACGTCCAGCGTGAGGAGGATATGTGCATGGGGTAATGCGTCCAGCGTGAGGAGGATATGTGCATGGGGTAATGCATCCAGCATGAGAAGGATATGTGCATGGGTTAATGAGTCCAGCGTGAGAAGGATATGTGCATGGGTAATGCGTCCAGCATGAGAAGGATATGTGCATGGGGTAATGAGTCCAGCGTGAGAAGGGTATGTGCATGGGGTAATGCGTCCAGCGTGAGGAGGATATGTGCATGGGGTAATGCGTCCAGCGTGAGAAGGATATGTGCATGGGGTAATGTGTCCAGCGTGAGAAGGATATGTGCATGGGTTAATGAGTCCAGCGTGAGAAGGGTATGTGCATGGGGTAATGCGTCCAGCGTGAGGAGGATATGTGCATGGGGTAATGCGTCCAGCGTGAGAAGGATATGTGCATGGGGTAATGTGTCCAGCGTGAGAAGGATATGTGCATGGGTTAATGAGTCCAGCGTGAGAAGGATATGTGCATGGGGTAATGCGTCCACCGTGAGGAGGATATGTGCATGGGGTAATACGTCCAGCGTGAGGAGGATATGTGCATGGGGTAATGCGTCCAGTGTGAGGAGGATATGTGCATGGGGTAATGCGTCCAGCGTGAGAAGGATATGTGCATGGGGTAATGCGTCCAGCGTGAGAAGGATATGTGCATGGGGTAAAGTGTCCAGCGTGAGGAGGATATGTGCATCTGGTAATACGTCCAGCGTGAGAAGGATATGTGCATGGGGTAATGTGTCCAGTGTGAGGAGGATATGTGCCTGGGGTAATGTCTCCAGCATAAGGAGGATTTGTGCATGGGGTAATGTGTCCAGCGTGAGTAGGATTTGTGTATGGGGTAATGTCTCCAGCATGAGGAGGATTTGTGTATGGGGTAATGTGTCCAGCGTGAGGGGGATATGTGCATGGGGTAATGTCTCCAGCGTGAGGAGGATTTGTGCATGGGGTAATGTATCCAGAGTGAGGAGGATATGTGCATGGGGTAATATGTCCAGCATGAGGAGGATTTATGCATGGAGTAATGTGTCCAACATGAGGAGGATATGTGCATGGGGTAATGTCTCCAGCGTGAGGAGGATTTGTGCATGGGGTAATGTGTCCAGCGTGAGGAGGATTTGTGCATGGGGTAATGTCTCCAGCGTGAGAAGGATATGTGCATGGGGTAATGTGTCCAGCATGAGGGGGATTTATGCATGGGGTAATGTGTTCAGCGTGAGGAGGATATGTGCATGGGGTAATGTCTCCAGCGTAAGAAGGATTTGTGCATGGGGTAATGTCTCCAGCGTGAGGAGGATATGTGCATGGGGTAATGTCTCCAGCGTGAGGAGGATATGTGCATGGGGTAATGTCTCCAGCGTGAGGAGGATTTGTGCATGGGGTAATGTGTCCAGAGTGAGGAGGATATGTGCATGGGGTAATGTGTCCAGCGTGAGGAGGATATGTGCATGGGGTAATGCATCCAGCATGAGAAGGATATGTGCATGGGTTAATGAGTCCAGCGTGAGAAGGATATGTGCATGGGTAATGCGTCCAGCATGAGAAGGATATGTGCATGGGGTAATGAGTCCAGCGTGAGAAGGGTATGTGCATGGGGTAATGCGTCCAGCGTGAGGAGGATATGTGCATGGGGTAATGCGTCCAGCGTGAGAAGGATATGTGCATGGGGTAATGTGTCCAGCGTGAGAAGGATATGTGCATGGGTTAATGAGTCCAGCGTGAGAAGGATATGTGCATGGGGTAATGCGTCCACCGTGAGGAGGATATGTGCATGGGTTAATGAGTCCAGCGTGAGAAGGATATGTGCATGGGTAATGCGTCCAGCATGAGAAGGATATGTGCATGGGGTAATGAGTCCAGCGTGAGAAGGGTATGTGCATGGGGTAATGCGTCCAGCGTGAGGAGGATATGTGCATGGGGTAATGCGTCCAGCGTGAGAAGGATATGTGCATGGGGTAATGTGTCCAGCGTGAGAAGGATATGTGCATGGGTTAATGAGTCCAGCGTGAGAAGGATATGTGCATGGGGTAATGCGTCCACCGTGAGGAGGATATGTGCATGGGGTAATACGTCCAGCGTGAGGAGGATATGTGCATGGGGTAATGCGTCCAGTGTGAGGAGGATATGTGCATGGGGTAATGCGTCCAGCGTGAGAAGGATATGTGCATGGGGTAATGCGTCCAGCGTGAGAAGGATATGTGCATGGGGTAAAGTGTCCAGCGTGAGGAGGATATGTGCATCTGGTAATACGTCCAGCGTGAGAAGGATATGTGCATGGGGTAATGTGTCCAGTGTGAGGAGGATATGTGCCTGGGGTAATGTCTCCAGCATAAGGAGGATTTGTGCATGGGGTAATGTGTCCAGCGTGAGTAGGATTTGTGTATGGGGTAATGTCTCCAGCATGAGGAGGATTTGTGTATGGGGTAATGTGTCCAGCGTGAGGGGGATATGTGCATGGGGTAATGTCTCCAGCGTGAGGAGGATTTGTGCATGGGGTAATGTATCCAGAGTGAGGAGGATATGTGCATGGGGTAATATGTCCAGCATGAGGAGGATTTATGCATGGAGTAATGTGTCCAACATGAGGAGGATATGTGCATGGGGTAATGTCTCCAGCGTGAGGAGGATTTGTGCATGGGGTAATGTGTCCAGCGTGAGGAGGATTTGTGCATGGGGTAATGTCTCCAGCGTGAGAAGGATATGTGCATGGGGTAATGTGTCCAGCATGAGGGGGATTTATGCATGGGGTAATGTGTTCAGCGTGAGGAGGATATGTGCATGGGGTAATGTCTCCAGCGTAAGAAGGATTTGTGCATGGGGTAATGTCTCCAGCGTGAGGAGGATATGTGCATGGGGTAATGTCTCCAGCGTGAGGAGGATTTGTGCATGGGGTAATGTGTCCAGAGTGAGGAGGATATGTGCATGGGGTAATGTGTCCAGCATGAGGAGTATTTATGCATGGGGTAATGTGTCCAGCATGAGGAGGATATGTGCATGGGGTAATGTCTCCAGCGTGAGGAGGATTTGTGCATGGGGTAATGTGTCCAGCGTGAGGAGGATTTGTGCATGGGGTAATGTCTCCAGCGTGAGGAGGATATGTGCATGGGGTAATGTGTCCAGCATGAGGAGGATTTATGCATGGGGTAATGTGTTCAGCGTGAGGAGGATTTATGCATGGGGTAATGTGTCCAGCGTGAGGAGGATATGTGCATGGGGTAATGTCTCCAGCGTGAGGAGGATATGTGCATGGGGTAATGTCTCCAGCATGAGGAGGATATGTGCATGGGGTAATGCGTCCAGCGTGAGAAGGATATGTGCATGGGGTAATGCGTCCAGCGTGAGAAGGATATGTGCATGGGGTAATGAGTCCAGCGTGAGAAGGATATGTGCATGGGGTAATGCGTCCAGCGTGAGGAGGATATGTGCATGGGGTAATGCGTCCAGCGTGAGAAGGATATGTGCATGGGGTAATGTGTCCAGCGTGAGGAGGATATGTGCATGGGGTAATGTCTCCAGCGTGAGGAGGATTTGTGCATGGGGTAATTTGTCCAGCGTGAGGAGGATTTGTGCATGCGGTAATGTCTCCAGCGTGAGGAGGATATGTGCATGGGGTAATGTCTCCAGCGTGAGGAGGATATGTGCATGGGGTAATGAGTCCAGCATGAGGGGGATTTATGCATGGGGTAATGTATCCAGCTTGAGGAGGATATGTGCATGGGGTAATGTCACCAGCGTGAGAAGGATTTGTGCATGGGGTAATGTCTCCAGCGTGAGGAGGATATGTGCCTGGGGTAATGAGTCCAGCGTGAGGAGGATATGTGCATGGGGTAATGTCTCCAGCGTGAGGAGGATTTGTGCATGGGGTAATGTGTCCAGCGTGAGGAGGATTTGTGCATGGGGTAATGTGTCCAGCGTGAGGAGGATTTGTGCATGGGGTAATGTGTCCAGCATGAGGAGGATATGTGCATGGGGTAATGTCTCCAGTGTGAGGAGGATATGTGCATGGGGTAATGTCTCCAGCGTGAGGAGGATATGTGCATGGGGTAATGAGTCCAGCATGAGGGGGATTTATGCATGGGGTAATGTATCCAGCTTGAGGAGGATATGTGCATGGGGTAATGTCTCCAGCGTGAGAAGGATTTGTGCATGGGGTAATGTCTCCAGCGTGAGGAGGATATGTGCCTGGGGTAATGAGTCCAGCGTGAGGAGGATATGTGCATGGGGTAATGTCTCCAGCGTGAGGAGGATTTGTGCATGGGGTAATGTGTTCAGCGTGAGGAGGATTTATGCATGGGGTAATGTGTCCAGCGTGAGGAGGATATGTGCATGGGGTAATGTCTCCAGCGTGAGGAGGATATGTGCATGGGGTAATGTCTCCAGCATGAGGAGGATATGTGCATGGGGTAATGCGTCCAGCGTGAGAAGGATATGTGCATGGGGTAATGCGTCCAGCGTGAGAAGGATATGTGCATGGGGTAATGAGTCCAGCGTGAGAAGGATATGTGCATGGGGTAATGCGTCCAGCGTGAGGAGGATATGTGCATGGGGTAATGCGTCCAGCGTGAGAAGGATATGTGCATGGGGTAATGTGTCCAGCGTGAGGAGGATATGTGCATGGGGTAATGTCTCCAGCGAGAGGAGGATTTGTGCATGGGGTAATTTGTCCAGCGTGAGGAGGATTTGTGCATGCGGTAATGTCTCCAGCGTGAGGAGGATATGTGCATGGGGTAATGTCTCCAGCGTGAGGAGGATATGTGCATGGGGTAATGAGTCCAGCATGAGGGGGATTTATGCATGGGGTAATGTATCCAGCTTGAGGAGGATATGTGCATGGGGTAATGTCTCCAGCGTGAGAAGGATTTGTGCATGGGGTAATGTCTCCAGCGTGAGGAGGATATGTGCCTGGGGTAATGAGTCCAGCGTGAGGAGGATATGTGCATGGGGTAATGTCTCCAGCGTGAGGAGGATTTATGCATGGGGTAATGTGTCCAGCGTGAGGAGGATTTATGCATGGGGTAATGTGTCCAGCGTGAGGAGGATATGTGCATGGGGTAATGTCTCCAGTGTGAGGAAGATATGTGCATGGCGTAATGTCTCCAGCATGAGGAGGATTTGTGCATGGGGTAATGTTTCCAGCGTGAGGAGGATTTGTGCATGGGGTAATGTCTCCAGCGTGAGGAGGATATGTGCATGGGGTAATGTGTCCAGCATGAGGAGGATTTATGCATGGGGTAATGTGTCCAGCGTGAGGAGGATTTATGCATGGGGTAATGTGTCCAGCGTGAGGAGGATATGTGCATGGGATAATGTCTCCAGTGTGAGGAAGATATGTGCATGGGGTAATGTCTCCAGCATGAGGAGGATTTGTGCATGGGGTAATGTCTCCAGCATGAGGAGGATTTGTGCATGGGGTAATGTCTCCAGCGTGAGGAGGATATGTGCATGGGGTAATGTGTCCAGCATGAGGAGGATTTATGCATGGGGTAATGTGTCCAGCGTGAGGAGGACATGTGCATGTGGTAAGCCAACTTTCTGGAATTCTATAAGGGATAACATGACCTCATATATTTTTTGCCAATATATTTTCAAATAACTCTTCCCGTTTGATTTTGAAAACACATGCAATTAGGTCAAGTTGGTGCTGTGTTGTTTGAGTGCCAGATACTGGATGTGCAATTTTGGCCAAGCAGAGTTATATGAGAATGTTGTAAATAGGACTGGCTTTCCAAAGGGTTCCACCATCATCAATGAGAACTCAGTCAAAGTTGGGGAATGATCTATTTGTGCACTCTGATAAGAAGATTCCATAAATGCCAGTCTTACTGCGTGGCTGGATTAGTTGGAGCAATTCCATGCAGCTGTTTGTAGGATTTGCCGAATAGATGTGTTGCTTGTAACATTTTGTGCACTTTGTAATTCCTTTTGTAATCGTTTTGCAGTTGATTGACCTGTGTCATAAACCGTACAAATGTCCATATCCTGGTTTGTGTTTTGGTTTTGTTTTTATCACATGGAGACCCCATGTGATGACTTTTCTGTTATTTGAAAACAGAAGGGTCCATGTCCAGGAGGGGTTTTTATTGCCGCTCCCAATTAGGCAAAAAGTAGAGTAGAATGGAACTGTCTGGCATTATCTCAGTGAGTGTTTGCTTGTGGTGCTACTTGTGGCAGTGCCCTTTTCATGTAATTTGGTCATTTGGTCTGTAGCCCAATTTCGGCCTCTAGAGCGGGTGCTTTTTTTTTTTTTTAAGTGCCAAGGTAACTTTCCACAATAGGACACCTCTCTGTTTATCTGTTCGATATGTTTAGTTCCGAGATTCAACATTTTGCCTTACAAAAGTTACAGTCCTTTACTGGGATACTAATGTGATGTTAATCTATTAGTATGCACATTCTTGATTATCAGCGTGAGGCAAATCAGTGTTTCATATTTATCTTTTGGCTCAATGTCTTGCTCTATTAGAGTGTAATTCGTGATTTCATTCTTCTGCTGTTATGTCTGTCCTTTTTTGCACCTGTATTCAATCTCTGTTTAATCTTTCTTCAGGTTCTTCCCTCACGCGTCTTAACCCTTCTCAAAATGTGTGTAAAGTTGTAAACAAGCTGGAGCTTTCACCAAGATTTGGTGAAATCATCCAAATGGTGAAACAGTTGTGCCCTGTCCTGTAGTGATAAGGCTGTGGCCTGTTTCTAGGCAAGAGGCTGGGCGAGTTGTGTTTGTCTGCCTGGAGGCTGGGTTAGCTTGGTGTGTGGCTTTGGGTACCCAGGGCTATGAAAGAGGAAGGTTAGGCGGGATAGCGAGCTTGTGCGCTTAAAGTAGTGGGTGCCATGACAGGTGTGTGTGTTTTACTCGCAGCTTGAGTTTTCTTCTCTTAGTGGAAGAGTGCAGCAGTGCTCTCTATCTGATTTCTGATATTGGTTTTCTTTGAGCTTGGCTCTCTTAGTAGGGAGAGGGGTTTGCACGCTCCATGGTAGCAGACCCTCTACTGTGTGGTATCATTGACCTATGTGCACCGTACTCACTCCCCACTCTTGTCTGTGGCTCTCTCTGAATCCGTCATCTCTCAGGCCCATGACCATGCTGTGGTGCGCTGTCTCGCTGATGTTGCTGAAATGGGAAAGTGTCGTTCTGTGAGGTTCAGCCCGAACAGCTACCGGGGCAGCCACTTGACGAAGGTGCAGCTGTCCAGTACAGAGATGCAGCACTCCCGGACAACGGTGCGACTGGGCCGTGCGCCTCTCACGGTTACCTGCCTTCCTTTTCAGATACATCCGAAACAGTGCCCGCCCCGCAACCCGGGTGTAGAGTGCTCGGAGAATGCTCCCTGCCGAGTCCAAGGAACCAACGATCACAACGCCTTCAGGAGCCTGTGAGGCACAATGTAAATGAACGGATGCATCCCTACCGTTGTCCCTCTCTATGTTCTGCGACGCTCCCATGCCACCTCCAGGACATCTCCCGACCTGATCCTTTTCGGCACACAAGGGGTTTCCAGTGACTAGGGACAGGCGAACGGCGGCCATGACAGGGGGAGGGGCATGCACCAGTGTACCGGCCCGGGGCCCTTTCTATGAGGCTCCCTCTGATTGGTCGAATACCAGATGGCAGGCTATAAAAGGAAGCACAGGATCTGACCCAGGGTTGTTGCTCTTGTTTTCATCCAGGACACTTGACCAAGGGACCAGAAGCCAGAGGACTGGTGGGCCTATGCAGACTTTCAAGAAAGGCAGACATATCCCCAGCAACCCCATATCTTTAAAACTGAAGGACTATAAAATTCCTGTGAGGGTGAAAACACCTGATTGGGAAAAAGCCACTTCTGTAACTTCTAACTGAATAAAGTATATACCAGAAGCACATCCTGACTTCCATACCTCTGTGTTTTCACAAGTGGGGACGAAGGTGGGATTTGTGACAGCGCAATGGAAGGTTTGATTAAAGCTCTCACGATGGACAACAACAGCTACAGCAACTGATCCAGATACAATCCCAGCAGGCTGTATCTGATCGACAGGCCTTCCAACAGGCCCTCCAAATGCAGGGAACGCTTCAGAATACTGCCCAGGACATAGAACACAAGACTATGTGGCCACCAGAGGTCAATCCATTGTTCCCTCTTCAATTTTGCAGAAATATAAAGAAAGGGAAGACCCAGCTTTATTGTTCACCAGCTTCAAAAGGATTGCCAGACGCTCCTGATGGCCTGTATATTGATAGGGGCATTACGTAGCTTCTTTGCTACCTGGGGTGATGCAAGGGGCATATAAAACTGTCAATCCCAATGGGGACACCCCCTATGCGGAAATCAAAAGAGCGGTCCTGGATCGACTGGGACTCGACGAGGAATCCTACTGCATCCAGTTGAGGAAGACTCGACTTATACCTGGGGAAAGTCCCTGACAGCTCTATTATCGAGTGAAGGACCTAGCCGAGAAATGGCTACAGCCCCCGTCTGCGGCTGTACAGGAGGTACTAGACAAGGGGGTCCTTGAGCAATTCTTAGAGGATCTCTAACTGGACCAATACAGCGCTGGGTCAGGCAGCATCACTGACCCAGCATAGCTGAAGCTGTGGATATTGCTTCTCCCTATCAAAAGGTGGGCTACAACAAGATGCCGATTCCTGGAGGCTTCCCCAAGGATTTCCCAGACCAATCAGGGCTGGATTCCCATGATGGAAATCGATCGAAGACAAACCCTCCAAACCAGAAGAAAGGAAGAGAGTGAGGGAAGGCAAAACCAACACTGGAGAGGTATTTCGTCAACCTCAGTGTTATGAATGTGGGGACCGTGGCCACATTGCCCGGAGTTGTCCCAAGAGAAAAACTGCTGAACCAATGGAGATCGGATACATGTGTAAAGAACCCGGATGGGACCGATATATCCATACACCGCTGAGGTGGAGTAGATGAACACCCGACCAACGCCTTGTTGGACAGAGGCAGCCAGCAGACCGCCATCTCCCCACAAGAAGGTGACATTTCCTCTGTAGCTCCTTGTCAATATGTCCTTATACGATGTATACATGGCGATGTAAAAACATATCCCGCTAAGAGGGTACACATAGAAATACAAGACAAGGCAGTGAGTCTAAGGGCCGCCATTCTTCCCTCGTTACCCACCCCGGTTGTGATTGGATCAGACGTACCCCATTTCAAGGAACTAATGGAAGATGCAAATAAAAGAGTGGTGGACAGAAGCCCCCTTTACCTATGAAAAAATGGAATCATTGTGTATAGGCTCTATATAAATAAACTATCATATCATATCATACCAAGAATAAGAAAACCAGACGAGAACTAAGGGAGAACAGATAGAACTGGACTCGCACAATTTATGTAACCTGACCAATCGGTTGGAAGATAGAAGACCATGAGCAGTCCATCAGGGCGGAGACCCTAACAGACCCTACACTTCTAATAGCTCGCGGAAAAAAAACCCATGGTGACATTCCAGACACAAAGGGAGCGTGTTTTGCCTTCCAACAAGGATTACTCTATCGAGTCAACTGGACGGAAGATGAAACAGACAAGGAATAGCTTGTGAAACCTAGTTCCCATAGTAAGGTCATGATCCAGCTGGCTCATAATCACCCTTGTGGAGGACAAATCCTGCTCAAACGGTTCTAATTGCCTGGAATCTATGGGAAAGTAGCCCGTTTTTTTCAAGAATGCTCGATATGTCAACTGACTAGCGGAGTCACACCATCCCAAGCACCACTTCAATGGATGCCTTTGATAACTGTTTCCTTCCAGAATATAGGGATGGACATAGTAGGGCCCTTGGAACCAGCCAGTAGGGGATACCAATACTTACAAGTCATTGTGGACTATGTTCTAGGTACACAGAGGCTTTCCCTCTCAAGGGGATTTCAGCCCGACAGGTCTGTGATCAGTTGATTCCTTTCATTGCCAGGGTGTGACTACCCGAAGAAATCCTAATGGACCAAGGTATTCATTTTATGTCTACAATCATGAGACAAGGGTGGTCAGTCAAAAGGTCAAAAAAAAAATTCTCGAATGTCAATAATCTCAAAACAAAAATCTTGAAAAAAAGGTTGAATTTATTATTTATTTATTTATATGTATTTTTGGGGTCAGGTAAGTAAAAAAAGGGGTAAAATAAAAAAAACGAAAAAAGGGGGGTTGGGGGGAACCCCCCCATGAAAAAAAAATTCTACTTTTTTTTCGAGATTTTTTTTCGAGATTTTCTTTCCGATCTTTTCACTATAAACCTGAGACAAGTATGTCAACGTCTTCAGATCACTCACTTAAAATCCTCAGTTTATCATCCACAGACCGACGGGCTGGTTGAACGATATTACAAGACCATCAAGTAAATGTTACATAGGACCAGATGGGAAAAATTGGGACCAAGCTCTACCGTTACTCCTCATGGTATTATGGGATACCCCTCAGTCCTCCACAGGGTTCTTCCGTTTGAGTTACTATTTCAGAGACAAACCTCATGCTTTATTGGATGTCGTAAAGGGGGAATGGGAACAAAACAAAGGGATACCACTTACGGACTATGTGGAGAACCTTCAGACCCACATCAATGCCTTACGAGAACTGGCCAGGACTCATCTCAGAAAGGCACAAGAAACCCAAGAAGCTGCATATAACAGGAATAGCCGGTTGAGAACTTTCAAGGCAGTTGACATGGTTTTGGTACTGTTACTGACCAGCAACAACAAGCTGTTAGCTCGTTGGAGAGGCCCTTACGTGGTCAAGGACGTAGTGGGACCTGTCAACTATAGAATCGAGCACTCAGACAGAAAACAGTCAGAGAAGGTGTACCATGTGAACCTCTTAAAGGAGTGGCCTGTACCCCGAAACCATGCCTTTATGACCACATCCCAACAGGACAATGATGAACAATTTGCTGGAGCTCCAGAAGCCGGGTTACCCGATGTACAGTGGGGAACTACCTTAATAGAAAAGAATAAGGAATAAGTAAGGCAAACACTAAAGAAGTATGAAAGAACCTTCTCGAATCTGCCCGGAAAGACTGGCCTTGCAGAACACTGCATCAATGCAACACCCGGTCAGGTTGTTCTGCTAAAACCCTACCGGATTCCTGAGAGAAGACCTCAATTAGTGAAAGACAAGATAGAAACGATGTTGGGTATGGGTATCATCGAACCATCCGTTAGCCCCTGGTGCTCGCCTATAGTACTGGTGCCAAAGCCAGACGGATCAGTGAAATTCTGTATAGACATTCAGATGTTGAATTCCATTTCCAGCTATGAAGCCTACCCCATACTGCAAGTCGATGAGTTTTTGTAGAACCTGGGTACAGCACGATTCCTTAGCACCATTGACCTTACAAAGGGGTATTGGCAGATCCCCTTGAACCAGCAAGACAAGGAGAAAAACACCTTTGTCAGCCACCAAGGTCTCTATCAGTTTCAGGTACTGCCGTTTGACCTTCACGGGGCACCGGCAACCTTTCAACGTTTGATGAACGTCGTTTTGAGCCCTCATGAATCTTATGCCGAGGCTTACCTTGACAACATTGATGTTTCCAGTAACTCCTGGGAGGACCATCTTTTGCATCTTGAAAGAGTAGTGGGTGCCCTAGACATGGGTGGTTTACACATTAACCCCAAGAAGACCCTTCTTAGAGGGTTACACCGTGGGGAATGGCTCTTTACGCCCACAATTGAACACAATCGAAGCTGTTGAGAAAATACCCATGCCCAGCACAAAAGAGCAAATCAGAGCCTTCCTGGGCTTCATAGGATATTATCACCGATTTATACCCCTGCTCTCTTCCATTGCAGCACGTTTGACCGACGCCTTGTGCGCGAACAAATCTAGCGATGTCTTCCTTATCACAAGGTGGACAGGAGGCCATACAATGTTTAAGGAGTGCATCTCTAGTGTACCCATATTGAAGTGTCCCGACTTTAGAAAGCAATTCTTCCTACATACTGATGCCTATGGGGAGAGTCTGGGGCAGTGCTGTCCCAGGAGGATGACGGCTTGTTCCCAACCTTTTTCATCAGTTGTATGTTGCTGCTACATTAGGTTCACTATTCTATAATCGAAAAGGAGTGTCTCGCTATCAAGTGGACCATCGAGACCCTTTGTTACTATCTTCTAGGACGACGGTTCACTCTCTTCACCGACCATGCTCCTCTGCAATGGCTCTCCAGACACAAGGACTCTAACCACCACGTGGTGCAGTGGTTTCTTTCCCTTCAGCTTTTTGACTTTCTCACTGTGCACAAGCCGGCTCATTTCTTGATGGTGGCGGATTACCTGTCCAGGTGCTGTTCCAGGCCCGACTGGCCTGCAGTTTCAGTGGGGGTTTGTGAGGTTCGGCCCGAACAGCTACTGGGGATGTGTGAGAAACCTGAAGGTGTCTCACTCACTGGTCCCCGGGGATCTGTCATCCAGGTGGCCAGGACACGGCCATCACCTTCCGTTTCAGATAAATCCTAAACAGTGCCCACCCGCAACCCGGTGTATAGTGCTGGGGGAAGGCTCCCTACCGAGTCCAAGGAACCAACAATTGCGACGCCTTCCAGAGCCCGTGAGGCACAATCTAAATGAACGGATGCATCCCTACCATTGTCCCCCTCTGGGTTCTGCGGCACTTCCCTGCCATGACAGGTGTGTGTGCTTTACTCGCAGCTTGAGTTTTCTTCTCTTAGTGGAAGAGTGCAGTAGCGATGTCTATGTGGTCACTGATATTGGTTCCTTTGAGCTTGGATCTCTTAGTAGGCAGTGGGGTTTGCACGCTCTGTGGTAGCAGATCCTCTACTGTGTGGTATCATTGACTTATGTGCACCGTATTCACTCCTCACTCTTGTCTGTGACTCTCTCTGAATCTGCAATCTCTCAGGCCCGTGAACATGCTCTGGTGCAGTATCTCGCTGATGTTGCTGAAATGTGAAAGTGTTGCTCTGTGAGGTCCGGCCCGAACAGCTACCGGGGCTGCCACTTCACGAAGGTGCAGCAGTCCCGTACAAAGGTGCGGCAGTTCCTTACAAAAGTGTGGCGGTGCCGTCCGCCACTCACGGTTACCTGCCTTCCTTTTCAGATACATCCAAAACAGTGCCCGCCCCGCAACCCGGATGTAAAGTGCTGGGAGTAGGCTCCCTGCCGAGTCCAAGGAACCGATGATCGTGATACCTTCTGGAGCCCGTGAGGCACAATTAAAATCAACAGATGCATCCCTACCGTTGTCCCTCTCTGGGTTCTGCAATGTTTCCACGCCGTCACTAGGACATCTCACGATCACAGTCCTTTCCGGTACACAAGGGGCTTCCAGTGACTGGGAACAGACGAACGGTGGCCATGACAGGGGGAGGGACATGCACGAGTGTACCGGCATGGGGCCCTCATTATGAGGCTCCTTCTGATTGGTCGAATACCAGATGTCAGGCTATAAAAGGAAGCACAAGATCTGACCCAGGTTTCTTGCTCTTGTTTTCATCCAGGACACTTGACCAAGGGACCAAAAGCCAGAGGGCTGTTTTAACTGTAACATACTCCAAAAACTGTCCCTCTTAAACAGTGCTCCTTCTTGAAAGGTGCATCTAAAAGGTGAAAGTGTTGATCTGTGTCTTCTCCCTTCTCCCTTCGCTCTTCGCTCTTCTCTCTTCTTTCTTCTCCCTTCTCTCTTCTCTCTTTTCTCTTTTCCTCTCTCAGAAAAGACCTCCAAATACAGTTTCTATGCTAGTTGCTGGTGTTTTGGTGTTGCATTTTTGCTGTAATTTAGTGACAAAAGTGTGTATTGACCTTGCATAGACCTCCTAAGCATGCTATTTATAGAGGAGAGGATGTGCAGTTTGCCCCTATGTTGGTTAAATAAGGAGGAGGGAGATTCTGGACAGCTTGAGAGTATGACTACCATCATATTTAAACAAACTCGAGGTATAATCGTGAGCACTCTGGTAGGTCAATTTTGTTTGGACCAGAAGGAGTCTTGTGGGTGGATTTAAGCGTACGTACTACGATTGTGACCTCATGCCAACCTCACCAATTAATAGTTCAATATTCTAAAAGCTATTACTAAAATGGCTAAATATAACTGTTAGGAAGATCTTGAAATAAAGGCTCATCTTAATCCAGTCTATCACCTGGGTCTTATAATGTTCTTAATAGGAACGAACAAACCGCTGTCCTGATGGTAGGTCCATAAGCAAAGATTTTCAAACGTATCACCTACTTAAAAATTCATGAATACGATTTGGAGATGTCATCCCAGACTAAAAGAAGTGCAGTTGTGGTCTGAAGACACAGCTGGAGACCAGACTCTGTGTTATATAACAGGACATGTTTTCTAGACTGAAAGCCGAGTAGCCAACACTTGTCTTTAAGTTTGTAGTAGAGTTGCCATGTGCTCTATATATTCAGGGATGTGTGTGGGTTGCCCAACAGTGATAGGGTCTTGTGGCCAACTCCAACATCCCAGATGGCGTAAGCAGTTGTGTTGCTTACTCGGTCTTAACGGCTGTGGGTAAGTGCCACAAGAGTGATTCCAATGGTCACTGCCTGTATACATTATAGTCATAGTAAACATGTTGCACTTGTCTTACTGAGCAAAACAAAAATTACCTTTAGCGGAAGGTCATTGTTCCAAGACACTCTTTGGAAATACACCCATGAGAAAGGAGAAGGGAACACGTCGCACCAATGATGGTTCCTTCCTGGCTGCTTTGAATACAATCAAGAACATATTGGGGACATAGGAATGACCACAGATCATTATATTTTTTAAATATATCTGTGCTAAAAATGTTTTGTTTCTTGAATCACTAAGTGCATAATGCAGGTTTGGATTGGTACTCATGAAATTCTTCACAACACTCACCATAACATTAAAGTGCCAGCAGCATTGAACCACATACACAGATTCTGAGAGTCTCCCGATTTGGATATGAGGGTAACAATTCATGCCTCATTTATCACTCCCTTACAAGCCATGGTGGGACACAGAGCCCAATTGTGAAGAGGATGGGAATTAGCATCCAAGAGTAAGGATGGCTGTGAGTATGCCCAGTCCCCAACGTACAGACATCCTTAGAGAATTATAAAGATATATATATATATATATATATATATATATATATATATATATATATATATATGAAAAAACTTTGTTAGAGGGACGTTATGGTTAAGTTGCGCTACTAAAAACCTATGAAATTCAGTGAAAAAACTTTGTTAAGGGGACGTTATGGTTCAAAGTAAAACTGAAAACCCCCTGAAATTCGGCAGTTATGGTAACATAAGCAACCATAACTCGCGCCACCGTGCACTGCTAACACTAACACCCAGGACATCAAAGATGACATCACAAATGTCATTGATGACATCACTGATGACATCACATGGCTGTCTCTCCCTTTTTATCCTTTACTGACATATCGAAGCCACATAGTTTTCTTCAGTAACAGTCAGGAAGTAAAAATTGAAAAGGTACTATATTTGTAGACTTAGGGTCAAGTCACATCATATGAAACATATACATAGCGGAAGACAAAGGGTTCAAAGAGAGCAATCCTTTCTGTGCATGAAGATAATCATTAGGGTTATCAGCACTTTCTCATAGTTTTATTTTTATTACTCTACCTTCCCTGTATATGCTCATATTTGTATACATTATACTCACTCTCCTTTCCTTTGGGTGCAGCCACATCATGTGATACACATACATATGGTAAGTAGCAGCTTTGAAACAGAGCAATAGTTTCTCTGCATAAAGACAATCAGTTAGGTTATGAACTCTTTCTGCTACTACTTCTGCTTTTTTGTTTACTTCACTGTCCCTGTATATACTCATATTTGTATGTGTTGTTGTCTTTGTGTTTTGTCTGTAATAATTATGTATTAAGTGGGATTTATTATCTACCTATTACTTGTTTCACAGTACGCAAAACTCTAATAAGAAAGCAGTTATCATTTCACTATTCAACATGGCAAGATTATGAATATGGCACCTTCATCATGTATGCTGCACACACTGCCTATGTTTCTGCATGAGTAGCTTAGTATACTGTATAGAACTTCATAATAGAATGCTATTTATATCAATGCATTGCTTAATGCACTAAGGAGCTCATGATATTTATCCCAATGATCCTTGACAGTTTTTGGTCAGCATTATAAGAATCCCTGGTACAGAGTTTTTAAGAAAAGTAAATGCACATGTGATGTCATCAGTGATTTCATCAATGACTTTTGCGATGTCATCTTTGATGTCCTGGGTGTTAGTCTTAGCTGTGCACGGTGGTGGCGTGAGTTATTTTTCATAGCTTACCATAACTTGCGATTTTCAGGGGTGTTTTGGCTGTACTTAGAACCATAACGTCCCTTAAAGAAACTTTTTTTAATATCACGCAAACAATATACAAACATGGCATGCAAAAACCAACTTATCACAGATGGCTTTACACAGAATGTTGCAAAGTAAGAATTTATGCTCGTTCACGGTGAAGGTCAGCTGCTTCCATGTTTTTCTCGGGCCCCGGAGAGGCTCACGAAGCGGACTATAAGGTTTCATTGTGAAGCCTAGAAAGAAGAGGGGAAGCATTTCTAAAGAAGGTACGGAGGGAGGATGCCAGTTTGGGTGAGCAAAAGGTATATGTTTTAAACACATAGTGTGGTGTGCGTAAGTAAATCATCTATGGTTTTAAACACAGAACAGTTGTGGTGTTGCTGGAAACCTAGAAAAAAAAGCGAAGGACTTCTAAAGACAGTTAGAAGGGATCATCTGGCATAGCGTCAGTTAGCATGGTGGATCCATGTAACTGAACTGGGCCCGGTGAGACAGGACGGTTTTGTGTGCAGTGAAACCTTTTCCCTGACAACACCATGAGCCTTAAGCGAATGAAAAAGGCCACATCAGCATGTTCAATTCACCTTCGCTCCATAGGAAGTCAGGTACCGCGAGACACAACTGATGTCAAAGGGCTGAGGTCTGCTGTCCATAAGTTGAGTCATTTTCTTCTTGATCCACGCGGAGATCTCCTCGTCCGTATTCAGCTCTGAGGCTCGGCTTCCAGCGAGATGAAGAGCAACTTCACGAACTAGAACCAAAGATCTGAGGAACCAGAGAAAATAACCAGATATAGAGGTAAGTAGTGTCAACGTGAACCCAGATTAATCTAAAGATAAGTATTTTCACACAACGACTATTATATATTGTCTTCCAACAGTTCAAGTAGCCCTTGGCCATCAGACCTCCCCGTGATTATCTAACCCATGACCATTAAACTAACGGGCACTCTATCTGCTCTTTCAGATCACTGAGAGGCAAGTGAACAGGGTATTAACGTGGAGTGAAAGGATAAAAGCTTGATTTACTGGCTCTTATATTGATGAATTTTACGTCCATGAATAATCCTTTAGGTAGAGTTTCAAGTATAGCAAACATCATGATCTTTAGAGCTTTGTGATAAAAAATGTAAAGGTTTTGTGGTTGGATTAAAACCTGCAGGGTCAGGCGCCCAAACCCTGATGGTTGTAAGAGCCTAGTAGATGGTCAAGGTCCGCTGCATATGTTTTGTTTCTAGGCAAATGCTTGCCTTAAAGAGTCGCCCTCAGTTCTCTCTTGAATATTGAGATGTTTTGCTCAGATTTCAGCAACATATTGAGTATATTCCCTAATTCTTTATCAAATGCAATGAGAAAATCAAGATGACATGACTGTTAAACTTGTGAAGGATCAAGATTAAGGGTACTGGTTGTGAAGTACCCAGTACCTGTGAACACGGCCTATCCAGACACATGCATGCATAAAGATTGATATAGAGCTGAATGTTGGTGTAACCACATATACAGTGCACTACTGCTTGAAGCACACAGTAAATGTACCATTAACAACATTGATGGCCTTCATACCTCAAGAAAAGATAACAGGTTGATCATTTGTATGCATTGGAAAAGGATGGGTCCTTATCGGTTAGCTTATCTGTGGAGCTCTAAGACTCCTGTATCAAGCCAAGTACCTCTGGGGGCTCCTATGGGTCACACTCCTCCAGCTACCCCTCCCTAACATTCACGCTGCCGGAGTGGGTAAAGCTGGAGACTTAATATTCATGAAACGGGTAAAGCTGGAGACTTAATATTCATGAAACGCCCTGGAACATAAAGGACAGTTGAGGCTGCAGCTGGGAAGGGAGAGGAAAACAAACACACAGCCTTCATAGCATGTCACCATTATTTCATACCATTCCCCACATCTCTCCAAAAACGTTTCTCTAGTCTCCTTGTACTAAGCACACTTCATTCTCCCGCAAAAGGCTGTACTAGCGTATTTACTCATGTCAGGTAGAACATGCCCGTGCTACCAACCCGTCACCAAAATAGGAACACGCTTACCCCCAAACTAAGAGCAGACACCCAGCTGCACTACCCTCTTTCCAGTCATTGATAGTATTTAAGTAGAGGACACTGCAGGTTGCCAGCTCACCTGTGGACCATTGCGCTGTACAGACAGATCTCTCCCTGTGTGGGTCTGGCTCCATCAGAGTAGTAAACACAGTCGGAGTAGTCAGGGCGTGCCTGGAAAAGACCGAGCCCGGCCCAGTCCTCTTGTGGAACCCCAATCTTTTGAATGGTTTGTTGGTTCTTGTCCACAGGGGCCCTCACCACTCTGACCAGAAGTGTTGCACATGGCACTATCCTATAGGAGAGAGAGGAGGAGTTAGTATGGAAAGGGGGTGATGTCACTCAGCCGCAGAGTACATTCAAATGTGCATCAAGCTTCCCCACAGCTCTTTTATCACCCTCCCACTTCTTTTTCTTTGTCAACTTTGTTCCTGTCTACATTCCTCTGCCTTGCAGGTGGTCTGCCTGTGCCAAGAGGGCTTTTCGGAATCAGCCCTGTGCACAGATTCCAATCGGCCACTCAATTCTGGTAAACAGAATTCTAGCCAAAGTGTGACTGAACAGCAAGGCTTAGACTGAGGAGAATGTGAGTGTTTAAGGGGTCAGTTAAGCAGACACAGAGCACCCTTAATAACACAAGTTAGGCAGAATGCATACAAAATAACACTATTTATTTAGGCCTTGGACAAACCTTTATTAATTGAATATCACAGCTAAACATAAACAATAATTAATAATAGTTAATAATTACATTAAAACAATAACTACTATTATATACACATTCAGGTTTGTGGTGCTCTAGTTACACTTTACTTTTAGACAAAGTTATACCAATCTAAGCAGCTGTAGTGCAGAAAAGGAATTTTAAAAAACAAGGTAAAAACCAAATTAGACCACTAATATGTAAAAGAGACAGACACACCCTACAGAGCCTTATACAAATAGACATGGCCTAGTGCCCTTAGAGTAACCGGTCGTAACAAAGTTCTCATCAGAAGGCAAGGAGTCTTTTTAAGAGCCTAAACAAGTAAATGCTTCCATTTAATAGAAAAAGTGGTGAAAGGTTCTTAGCAGACCCTTGCCCAGTCCACCTTAGGGGGAAGCCCAGGGTAGGATCCTTGAACAGATTTCCATTGATCACGGTCTGGCAAGTGTAAGGTAGAGCAAGAACCTTACGCCCATTAAACCCTATGCGGATGGTGGGGTAGGACCAGGTATGCTTACTTAACTCCTGTACTCTGATTCACTCAGTGACCACTTTGGCAGCTCCCGATATAGCAGGGCCCCAATGCTGTGTGTCTTGGTTCCGTTGAAGGAGGACCAGCGGTCTCGTGCAGAGATCACGTTTGGCATCAGGATTTTGGGTCCGGCTAGTCAGCAGTTCCACGCTCTGGCGAAACAGTATCTGGGACTGGATAATCACAGACAGCCTTCGGCCACCAGGCCTGCCAAGCAACAGACACACTTTGGCATGATGTGGACTGGGACTAGACAGTCCCAAAGCCCACATCCGGCCATACACACACACACATACACTGACCAAAGGACAGGTGAAACTCTCCTTGCATGGCCATTTCGAGTAACTTATATTCTACACGGCATTAAGCGGTGAAATTCAAATGTGCGCGAGACAAATAAAAGAAACACAGTACAAAAAGATCTGTTGCCACCAGCTCGTCTTGGACATATCATGCAAGGAACCACAAACCTATTGAAAAAACAAAGTTATATGGACACAAGTATCCCTACCACACCTCAAACTAAGGTGACTAGGGCAGTGTTAAGTAAACAGAGAATCTCATAATGGATAACAGAGTTTGCCTACACCGATAGCCATAGGGACTAGAAAGATAAGCGCAACAGGGCAAGTGAAGTAAAAAGTATTCACTTGCCTCCAAATTTCGAGACAGGTACAAACAACAGCAAAAGGTTGGGGGAGGTTCCATAGATGTCGATGGAGGGAATGCAGCAAAACGAAATTATTTCCTAACAGTCTCCAGTTCCAGTTGAACTTCCTTCCATCCATACCGCCCTTCTACTTTTCTATTTCTTGTCCACTTTGTCGATTTCCCATTTATTTCCCGAGCTTTTCACTTCCATCTTTTCATGCTCTCCTCTTTTTGTTCCTTCCATACGTCTGCCCCACAGAGCTAGCCTTTAGTTTCATCCAGGACCTACTACATACTCAAATCAAACCACATTGATTTGCCAGCCTTCAGTTTTACATTGGCATTTCCAGCATGATTACAATATGTGTTGACCTGCTTGTCAACTGCAGTCAGTGTTCCAGTACCTGGTTGCCATACACAAAGGTAACACACCAATCAATATTTTGTAGTGATTGACATTTGTCCTTTGGAACAAATAATGACCGTTGTTCACATGACACTGCACAGAACTGTTCCTTAGTTGCATTTGTGGTGTGTGCCTGAAAGACTTCATCTGTATACAAAAGAAGGGGTCCTGCCTGTAAACTTACTATTCCTTTGCAAATTATTCAGATGCAAATTTACTTCCATTTAAGGCAAACTGGCAGCAGGTTATTTACTGTCATGTGATGCCTAGCTGTGTACCAAAAATGCAGTTAGGCACTCAATATAGTTAGTGAAAGTCAGTTTATTACTGATTGCTGACCCACTTTTTTGAAAACATATTCATAAGTTAAAACATTCACTGTGTACAACGTAGACAAAGACACAACTCAGGTTCACATGGCACAATACAGGTTATCTCATGATTAGAGACATTTACAAATAAAGACTTCATGACATGTACCCGAAAGAGGTTGCAACATGTACCCGTCGCTGATGATGATTGATCTGTGATCATTATCTGGTGAAAAGATGTATGGGTCTCTGACAGTTCATCGATTGGAAGCATCCTAGAATTTCAAGTTAGTCCAATAGAAGGTATCAAAACATGGAATGTGTGTGATTTTAAAACTGGTCTAACATAATTATAATAATTGTATTTTTGTAACACGCTTAAAACCAACAAGTAGTTTCTAAGCGTGGGATCGGGATTCGAACCTTTCATTGTCTTGCTTCCAAGACAAACGCATTGTCCCTGAGCAATCCTTCCTCACATGATGCCAAATATTTCTTTGCACATTACAATGGATACCGAAAAGCTTTGGAAACAGTGGCACATCTGCCAGATGTGCCCAGAAGATCCCCAGTTGGATAGAAACATTTACTTACTGACTACTTGCAAGAACGAGAGTCTAAGAGCAAAAGGACTGAGGATCCTGATTCCACTGGGGCCCACACACAATACAGTCTATCATGAGCAGACATCCAGGAAAGCCTCCGGAAAAGAAAAGGAATTATATTCCAAGCCAACACTCATCCAAGAGAATAAGAATGGGGACGGCGATAAACAACCTTACACCAAGGCTACAGGAACCCATTGCCCAACACCAGAATTGGAGTCTGAGCTACAAAAGAGTGACCACAAACAGAATTTCTCATTAATGAAGAAGAATAGGAATCTCCATGACCTAAAGGGAATGACACTTACAATAGTGATTCATACACCAAACAGGTCCTACACTTAGAACCCAATGGGAGAACTCAGCACCAATCAACTACTCGTTGACAACCTTTCCAGACATGAACTTCTCCAAGCAGAACAGACTGAAGTCGCCAAGATACTGACATTCCGCCACACCCATGAACTAGTGGAAATGCAGCTTTGTAGGAATATTGTATACCACATACAACACTTATGTCTAAAAGAATATTTCAGTGGGAAGAACTATTAACAAAGTACTGGCCAAGATTATGACAATACTGAAAAAGTATCAAACTGGACAGCTCCACGTGGCAAAATCCAGAGACTTGAAACCTATACACGTGTGTATGATCGTGATACAAATAAAATGTAAATATCAATATATCGACTGTCTCAGAAAATGAGTACGATCTGACTCAACAAAGAGATAGCTCATCAGAACCTTACCTTCAAAGGGGGAAGGGTAAATAAACAAGGACATCATAATAATAACAGCAGGAAATGGTGGTGATGTTGTATTTTTGGATACACAGAAATACAAAATGGAGGCACACAAACATCTTGATGCACATATTTACAAGGAACTCAGTGATGACCCCACCATGGAATAAAAACAAATCTATGGCAACAAACTATCAAGTCCATGCCGAGCAGCATTGAGGAACACCTCCAACACCTCGGATAGTGTATCAGCGGCCAAAGATCGGCAAACCAGAAGCTTTAGGCCACCAAATAACCAAAGGCATATCTGGATATATTAAATCCACCCTAAACCATCTGAGAATGGGCAGAAAAAAGGTTTGTACATAACACAGCACATTTCCTTTAGGGGCATTTGGAAGGTAGGCTGTGTACCACCAAATGAACTATTGGCAACGATGGATGTGCCCACCCGTTATCCCAATATTCTCCAGGAAGATGGAGTAGCTGCATGCTAGAAATACCTGCAAAACGAGAACTGCAAAACAGACACATGAGGTGTGTTCACATACATAATCATGTTTGCTTCAATGGAAGACACTTCCTAATAAAAACACGGAATGGAAATGGGCACCAAAATTATGCAAACATTTTTATGGGCAGGTCCTGAGCAGGAGTTCATACAACAACAATTCCAGGGACCATTAACATACCTGCAATACATTGATGGCATTTTCTTGATTAAGAGCCAAAGAGAAGATTTACTTTAAAAATTCCATGAATTACAAAGTGGCTTCCAACAGTGTATTGAGTTCACCAAGAAGTGTGTGCACTTCTTGCATATGGCCAGATCTTTAGTGGGAGTTATTACAACAACAATCCCAGGGACCACTTACATATTGTAAGAAATTAATGGCATTTCACTGATATAGAGCGAAGTCAAAGAGTCACTTGAATAATTAAATGAATCACTTAATGGCTCCCAACACTGTATTAAGTTCAGCAAAAAGTGCAAGCACTTCATGGAAATGGGCCTATCTTGAGCGGAAGTTGTTACAACAACAATCCGAGGGACCACTCATATAGTGCAATACATGTATGGCATTTTATTGATTTAGAGCGAAGAGTCACTTAAATAATTCCATGGTTCACTAAATGGCTCCCAGTGCTGTATTAATGGCACCAGGAAGTGCATGAACTTCCTGGCTATAATTTGTTCTGTTGGAAGGAATAACCAGCTAGAAACAGATGTATACAAGACACCTACCAAAGTACCTGCTAAGCACAACCTTCCATTCGAGCGACACAAAGCAATCTATTATCAACAGCTAGGCAATCCGATACAAGGGTATTAGCATACTTGATCGAAAAACATTTGACCTTTTCAATTTGACCGAATTTATTTGATAGTTTTTTCGGTCAAATTTAATAAAATATATGGGGAGGGTTAAGGGAATAGGTTAAGGTGGGGGTAAGCGGAGGCGGGGAGGGGGCAGGGAGTTTCGCCCTGCATTTTCTACCAATAAAACAACCCAACAAAAAGTCAAATTGGAAAAGGTCAAATATTTTCGATCAAGTAGACCTAAACCTGATACCAGTATATCTGTTCCTACAGGAAGACAAGTGTGATGGGGCGGACTTACACAAGAACTGCGCAGACTCTTAGGGCCTCATTACACGGTAGGCGGTAGGGATTTACCGGCATCGGTAAAATACCGGTACCGGTAAATCCCTGCCGCCTTACTACGAGGTCCCTTAGCGGGTTGGAGTTTTAACGCCTGCTTTTTGCAGGCGTTAAATACCAACCCGCTAAGGGACCTCGGAGCTAATTACGGCACCGCAAAATTGCGGTGCCGTAATTAGAGCCTTCCCCATTCCCATAGAGCCCTATGGGGCAGAAATGGGAATGGGGAAGGGCAATGGCGGAAGGGGGATTTACCGCCCCTCCAACCTTGGGATGGGGCGGTAAATCCCCTTTCCGCCAAGGCGGTGCCGGTATTTTACCGGCATGAGCCATGGCGCTAATAGTGCCATGGCTCACCGCCTACCGTGTAATGAGGCCCTTAGAGTGTGTCTAAGGGTGTTTATTTAGAATTACAAATAGTATTGCCGTATTTCCTGCGCAAAGGTATCTGGGCCTAGCGGGGTGGGAATTTTGGCACTGGGGTCTGCTCTGTCTATTTGGTCTACCCCGGCCTTGGCCCTGCCTCCCTAACCCAGACGTCACTAGTGGGGATGTTAGAAACTCTTAGATCGGTAACCCCTAACTGTCTTTCACTTCCTGGACTTCAGGTTTTTTCCCTAAGACGTTGGCTACCTGACTCCCTAGGGATGCTTCTTTCCCTCTCCTCTGCTTAGTGTTCTCATGAGTTGGGAATGGTGCCTTCTTCCGTTCAGTGTCAGGCTCACTTCTTTCACACCTGCACATATCAGATCCTTCACTATGTTGTCCCTTTAAGATGTCCTCCTTCCAATAGTCACTGTCCCTCCAATCTCTCACTCTGCCTTTCCGCCTCCACCATTTGATCTTACTTCTTTTCTTTCTCCTGTTCTTATTATCGTTCATACCTTAAACTATCCCTCTACCTCAGTTATCTACCTTTGCCTCCTTCTTCTCACTCTAATTCTTTGCTGCTTACTATTCTTCTCGTACTACACGTACCAATAGCTACTACTATTCTCCCACTTCCTGTTGTTCTTACGTCTCTCTTCCTCTACTACTGTTCCTACTCTGCTACTATCACTATCCCTATACTATCTGTACTTCCCTGAAACATTCAGGGATATGGTTCCCTGCTCTCCCCTTCGCTAGCCCCATTCAGGCACTCAGGAATATGGTGCCCAGCTCACCCCTCTACTACCAACCACAACTCTACTACTTATTTTCTTCACTCGCTATTTTGCTACTCCCACTGTTTAATGTCTTTACTTCCAACTACTATTACTACTACCTTTGCCACTACTACCTCTCAACTCTGCTACTCATACTCTACCTCTTCCACTCATACTCTCCCCTCTCTCATACAAACACTCCACAGACCTCCTCCTTATAATAGCCTCCACACTCCTTTCGCTCTCGCCTCCTCTGGTCTTTTGGACATCCTCCACTGCCTATTGTCCCCTCCCAACTAACCCACACTAAAACATTCACACAGGCTTGCTTAAATAGACCAACTCTCCCTGGATTGGCCAATTTACCTTAGCAAATCACCTACCTGGCTCCAAGGAGTGTGTCTTGGGGATGGCGTGATTAGGATTCGTAAGGGCGTGTAAGCCCGGTCCCCTATCCTGCTGCATTCTTCCAATGATCTGGTAGTTGGCTGAAGGAAACTTCAGCTCCCTTGCGTCTAGGTCTGGGGACAGACCTACATTCACTTTCCAATTCCCTGGTGGGCTAGTGTTTTTGTCTTTAAAGAAGAAGGTCTATTTAAGGGCCTTTCACCAATAACCCCATGTGGGCTAGTGTTTCCCTGCTGTCTGGTATTGCTAAGGTCGAAGCACACCTTGCTTCCCTTTTCCCAGGCCTCGTCCCTAAGCGGCCCGGTGTGGTAATGATGTCTGCCACTCCTCTGCGGCTCCAGCGTCTTCCCCGCTTTAGCCTCTCGTCCTGCGCCAGGTCGCATCTTTGGGTCGCCACTGCCAAATGAGGTATGGAGGGGCTGAGAGGAGGCCCTTCGTTACACTGTCACCGAGGAAGGGTGTTGGGGCTCGGGCTCCCTCCCCCCCTTGACAGGGCCATCCAGCTGGCCCTGTCACACAAGGCACAATCAACTTTCCAAACTCTGTATTCCAGTCTTGTAAAAGGGTCAACCTGCTAGACTAATTGCCAGATACTTGGATAGTGCATTTAAAATACCCAGAGAATAACTGCTGCAATGCACAGACTAATGGGCCTCATTACACGGACGGCGGTAAGGGTTAACGGTCACCGTTAATGGCAACGGTGACCGTTAACCCTTACCGCCGTACTACGAGGTCCCTTTGCGGGTTGGAGGAATCAACGCCTGCTTCTTGCAGGCGTTAAGTACCAACCCGCTAAGGGACCTCGGAGCTAATTACGGCACCGCAATATTGCGGTGCCGTAATTAGCGCCTTCCCCATTCCCATAGAGCCCTATGGGGCAGAAATGGGAATGGGGAAGGACAATGGCGGAAGGGGGATTTACCGCCCCTCCAACCTTGGAATGGGGCGGTAAATCCCCTTTCCGCCAAGGCGGTGCCGGTAATTTACCGGCATGGTCCAGGGTGCTAATAGCACCCTGGATTACCGCCTTCCGTGTAATGAGGCCCATTGAGTGCCACTGGTGATTGCTTATGATCCAGCACTAACACAACTGAATAGACATTTTACCGACTTTCGACAAATAATCAGCAGAGCTGACAAACAGAGACATTTCCAAGGAAACACCCATGATTGCATACAACAATGGAAGCGGATTTCTATTAGATCAAGAATGAATAAAGCATGGCATATAGCCATGCAATGGTAGAAGAGGCAAAGGCCCTCATTACAACTCTGGCGTTAAGGGTTTAACGGCGCCATCGGCGCCGTTAACCCTTAACGCCTGATTACAAGTGTCCCTTTGCGGGTTGGTGTTTAACGCCTGCTCTTAGCAGGCGTTAAAAATCCAACCCGCAAAGGGACTTTGGAGCTAATTACGGCACCGTAATTTACGGTGCTGTAATTAGCACCTTCCCCATTCCCATTATGCCCTATGGGGGCAAAAATGGGCATGGGGAAGGGCAAATGGTGAATGGGGAATTACCGCCCCACTCACCTTGGAATGGGGCGGTAATTCCGCCATCCACCATGGCGGAATCGTAACCTTAGCGGCATGGACCATGGTACTAATAGCACCATGGTCCTCCGCCAAGGTTGTAATAACATCTCAAATCTTCCAACACATATGCACCAAATCTATCGTAACGAGAACCCATAGAAACAAACTGTCTATAAAGAAGGGACAGACAACTACAGGTTGTATCGTGTACAACTCAAGAAATGCCGGCAAGAAAAGTATGCAGGCGAGTCTTGCCAGGAACTATGTGAAAGAATCAACCTACATAGATACAACATCTGGAAGCACAAAACATAATTTCACCCAGAACAGGCCCACGCTACAGAACCTATGGGTATTGGTTTTGAAAGGAGGCCTCTCAAAAACTACATGCAGAAGAATGTGGGAGCTCCAGTACTTGAGGATACCCAACCTAAAAAGAGAGGTCTGGACACAGAGTTATGACACAATATGGCCACACCTGAGGCTGGGATTATCAAGGCAAACACACCAACAGCGCTAGACAACAATCGGCCCACGCCACCTGTATTCAACAGCTGTGGGGCAGTGTAGTTCAAAAGTCCTAAAGGGTGAGGGCAAAAAAGATACCAACAAAGGAAATCTTGGGTATCCAAGCACACATTATTGGGACCCATGATTGAGCACCGGGCACTCTGAGATAACAGTGGACATTGCATCATTCAAGCATCGCTAATGTATTTTGAATTTACCACGTTACATGTAATTCAGTAACCTATTATTAAGGATCAAGCACTGTGAGATAACATTAGACATTACCTCATTTTAACCTTGGGAACACATTTTGTATTGGTCCTATAATATGCAAGCCAGCGAGCATAAGCAACTGGCACTGACACCATATTAATGCTGCATAACACATGTACTTACCTCCGGTGCAATGGCTTTAGTGTACACAGTATTGCAAGCATAATTTGGGTTAGTTGCAGCAAAGGCATTTAACGCAGAACTATAAACATTTTTCGATTCTGTGTGTGGTGAACGTGAATCATCACATCCTGCTGTTACTGTCATTCAGTAGAGCTCCTACACTACGGTCTATAGTAGAGCTCCTACACTACGGTCTATAGTAGAGCTCCTACACTGCGGTCTATACTGAGCCCATCTTACATGCCAAGCAATCATAGCCCGCAAGCGGATTGGCTCACAAAAGGCTAGATAAGTGTTATTTTTTCTTCAAATGTGGGTCTTGCTTAATGTGCATTTGACATGTATACTCAAAATATACATTTTAAGAACTGCAGTAGATTTACTAATAACGAACACATACATTGTCGCACTAAATACGTGATTTATTATATTGTCTGCGTGTGTGAAAATATGCCTGTAGGGAGCTTCAAATATGAATTCGAGAACATCTGAGTATGTTAGTGTTGTAATGTAGTCTTGTTTTATGTCACTGGCCTGGATTGCTTGATGTTAGAATGTTGATGCATGAATGCAGCTCAGCAGAATGTTGGGTGCATCTGTGAGTCAATGTTCTGAGTGTGTCAGTTGGGGGCCTGAGCTGGAGTGTGAAGGATGGCCTGTGGGTCTGTTCTACAGTTATGTCTTGTCTCTTGTCTACTGTAAATACCCTCAAGAGAAACTGGATGATGTACATTTGTAATTACGTAAATAAAGCTACCTGGATCAAACTCAATGACTCCACAGCAGGTCTGTGTCTCGAGTCCAGCTTTGCTAGATCAGACATACGTTATAACAGTTAGGATCACAAGACCAAAGGCTCCCCTAGCAACACACTGGCAAAAAGAACACAAGCTCAATGACAAAACGGTTTACAGACAGTTTCCTGTGGCACCAGAGGCAGAAACCGAGAATTAAAATGGAGACAACAAGAAGCAAGACTAATCTGCCGTTTCAGATGCGTGAGCAACGGTTTAAATTCTGACCATGAATTCAATGTATTCCTGTGAATAATGTAACTCAGCAGGACAATTGTAAAGCAGGGCTATGAATAACCTTTCCATTATACACAATCATTCCCCTCTCCCATGGATCACCCATGATCCCAGTCCTCTTAGCAGACCAACAGATTCCACTCCAATCGCCACCAGTACCCATTGATATGGCAAGCTCTATCATAGCTCCCGTGCTGTCTTCACACACCAACACACAACTTGAAACAGCCTCAACCTCTTGCAGATCTACACTGCCCTATATACAAACTGTGTGATACACAGAACCGGCTGCCATCCAGCAACTATATCCCTTCCCAACAAAACACTAGATACTTAATCTAGGAAGTACTGGGAAATCAGATATCAGCGACAGGAAGGATTCTCCAACACCAAGTAGGCGGTAAGTAAAACTGCCCCAGGCATGAACTCATTATGGCATGCACCCGGGCCTGGGACCCATTGCAAAAGCTTGGACCATATCATTAGAATATGCTATTTATGTCCTAAACCTTACATGCTCAAGCCATGAGCATGTGGTTGCCTTCTACGATGATCTGCACATCCACTACTTATTGCCCGATGAAAGAAGATTTGAATCTATAACATTTACAAATTAGAAAAAACGGTGTTATTCTTTTGACAACCCATTGCGGTAGAACACCAAGCAAATGTAATATTTATCTAGAGAGGTCAGGCAACCATGGCAACGCACCTCTATATTGACTATGCACATGCGCTCCAACGGCTGCTAATCCCCTCCAGATCTCTGTCTCCCACACCGGCCATGCGCACCCTCAATCATGAGGGACACTACTTTTAACGCAGGCTCTCACTGCACAACCACCATGTCTTAGTTCTAACTATGAACACAGCATTGAAAGACTTCCCCAGTGCACGCATGCGCGCTACGGATTAGTGTCTCACTGACACCCACCCACACACTGTCGGGGCGTACCATAAAGGTACTGTACGCAGCGGAGCATTAACCATCAAGCAGATCATCCCTGCCGAGAGGCCATGCACAATATTTAGCCACAGCCGAAAGGCACAAGTAGCGGAGACTGTATAATCACTCAAACCAGTGTTAATACTCATGGATTATCTACATGGGATCTGGAACATTCAACTGATTATGTAGTGCTGAGATCCCCTCGAGATAAGCAATGACATGCTGTTCAATGTACAATATGCACCCAACTGGTAGAGCGACACCGCTCACCAGACCCAGTTGCTTTTACTGTCAGCTGCTACATGCCCAGCGGGCACCTTTAAATATTGGGCAACAAACACTGGATGTGCACAGTCCCAACTCGTGTAAGAAACACTTGTTTTCATGCCACACAACTCCTTTTGGTGGCATGCTTTAACCCTAAAACTTCACTTGTTCTTCATTAAATAGGATGACACAAGGGCCCTCATTACAACCCAGGCGTTAAGGGGTTAACGGCGCCGTAAAAGGTGGCGGCGCCGTTAAACCCTTAACGCCTGATTACGAGGTCCCTTTGCGGGTTGGAGACTTTAACGCCTGCTTTTTGCAGGTGTTAAAAACCAACCCGCAAAGGGACCTTGGTGCTAAGTACGGTGCCGCAATTTGCGGCACCATACTTAGCGCCTTCCCCCTTCCCATTGAGCCCTATGGGGCAAAAATGGAAATGGGGAAGGGCCATGGCGGCATGGGGAATTACCGCCCCGTCAACCTCGGAATGGGGCGGTAATTCCCCATTCCGCCATGGCGGAGTCGGTAAGTGACCGGCATGGACCATGGTGCTATTCGCTATTAGTACCACGTAGTTGCACCTCGCCCCCATTGTACCACGGTCCAAGGTCCTGAGGGTAATTGCAACCCCATGTCAAATATGGACACGTCCAACCTTTTTTATTCAATTTTGTACACAGATTCATCAAATTGATACTTCAACCAACCCAACAAT
The DNA here is from genome assembly GCF_040938575.1 of Ambystoma mexicanum. Classification (NCBI taxonomy): domain Eukaryota; kingdom Metazoa; phylum Chordata; class Amphibia; order Caudata; family Ambystomatidae; genus Ambystoma; species Ambystoma mexicanum. Next base: position 1,481,318,630 of record NC_090922.1, read on the forward strand.
ATGGGTAGTTCTCAAACCCTATAGGTAAGGCTTTTTCTGTGTCTGGCCTGCAAGCCTTCTGTGCTAAATTAAGCAGAAGATATAAACTAAATATGACTAAGACCAACAAGGGTTTTTTTCTCTCTCTTCCTGTTCACCCTCATTTCTCTTGTTTTGCTATCCAATTGACATACGAACAAATGTGTGAATTTTGAATATTTATGTGATCCACTTCTTTTACATTTCGGATAACAATTATTGCAATTGCATTTCAAAATGATATGAGAACAAATCATGTTTTCTGTGTTGATCATAACGTGATTACTCAAAAAACACCATGATTTTTATGTTCTGCTTTTTATGTTTTGTTTCTTATATAAATCGTGATTTTGATTGTGAAAATAACAATCACTAATGCTTTTTGTTTTATATATACAAAATATCTTTTTTTTGGCACCAACTGTTAATTACTGTACCAATACAGCCTTGAAAAAGACCTGGATGGATTGAAACATGTGTCGGCAGACCTATTCTAACCACGAATTAAATGTATTTTATGACAACATTCTGGCAAGCATGATTATTAATTCAGCTAATCATTGTGTATCAGTGCAAGAAATCCGGGGTCCAATACTTTCTGCTTTCAATGTACTTGATTTTAAGTTTTACATTTCAATATGATAAAAAATACCATTCATATTTTTTTAAAACTTACTGGATGTCACTTGAACAGTGCTCTTAATTTTGTGAAGCCACTAGATGCAACTGTTTTGTGATAGAAAAGGTAAGCCCACGTAAAAAGTAAATTTGTCTTCAATAAGTGCCTGTCCTAATCCGAGATATATTCCTCTGTAGCCGAGGTAGCTGTTTGAGGACAGAATTCCAAACATACTCTTCCTGCGGCAATGTAAGGTTGAAGTTACTTACCTATAACTATTGTTCTCCATCATGGATCTGGCATGGATTCACAATCTCATCAATATTTCCTGTCGTCAGGCTGGGAATCCTCGGTAAAAGAAAAAACAGTTTCACTTTCACAAAAAAAAATGTATTTCTCCTCTAAACCAATCACTGTCCTCTGGGTCATACTGCCTCCATCCAATGACAGTCCGCTCCTTAAGCCCCTCCTCTGCAAACCATCTTCAGATTTGGTAATCATGTAAAGTGGCAGTATGACCAAGAAGAGCCGCAGAGGGGCCGGAGGGACAGTTTGCATTTGAATCCATGCCAGATCCATGCTGGAGAGCAAAAGTTACAGGTAAGTAACTTAAACCTTCTCCAACATGGGGTCTGGAATGGATTCACATGCTCATGAATAATGAATAAATAGCAGTCCAACATTACAGAACCATGGGAGGTGGCAAGGTTCAACAGAATCAATTAACTCTTACCTCCGGAACAGGCTCACCTCATGCGAACAGGTCGCGTAGCACTGCTTGGCTAACTCTGGACTCCTCCCTGGCATCCCTGTCGACAGAGTAGAACTTTGTGAAGGTGTGTGTGGACCTCCACATAGCAACCCTGCAGATGTCCAGCAGGGGCACACCAGACAGGAACGCTGTTGTTGCAGCGACCGCTCTGGTGGAGTGGACTCTCAGACCGCTGGGCCGCGGTCGGTTCTCCAACTGATGACAGTGCGTGATGCAGGCAGAGAGCCACCTTGAAACGGAAGCCTTGGACAAGGCCTTCCCCTGGTTCACAGGACCAAAGTTCATAAATAGTTGTGAAGTCTTCAGAAAACTCTTTGTGCAGGTCACGTAGAACTTCAGGGCACAAGCAACATCTAGCGAGTGCAAGGCCCTACCTGACAGCGACAAAGGTTTCGGGGAAAAAACAGGTAACACCAAAGGCTCGTTGAGGTGGAATTCCGATGGAACCTTTGGCATGAAAGAGAGGTGCGTAAACACAGCACCACACTTGATTTGTGGAAATTCAGGTACAGTTGCTTGCAGGATAGGGCATGTATATCACCAACCTGTTCTGACAGAGGTGATGGCCACAAGGAAAGCCATTTTCCATGAGAGAAACTTGAGTGGGGCCTGATACATAGGCTCGAAGGGGGCCCCCATGAGCCTCGTCAGAACCCCGTTGAGTTCCCACACCGGGTCAGGTACTTTACTGGGAGAAAGATCAGAAATGTCCTTTCAGAAACTCCTTGATGAGTCAGTGGGACCAAAGTGAAGATCTTCCTTGAGACCTGGTCTAGCGGGAGATAGCCACCCGATGTACATTGATGGAGGCGTGTGCCAGTCCGGCCTTGGCCAAGGATAGCAAGTATGGAAGGATCTGCAGGGCCATGACCCTCAGAGGGGTAATCTTCTGTGACCAGCACCACATAGCGAAATGCTTCCACTTGTGCCCTTAGCACTTCAAAGTCGACGACGCCCTGACCGTGGCGAGGACCTCCTTGCAGTCCACAGTCAACTGATATCCTCCAAACTCTAGTGAGAAGATCCGGAACCACTGGCAGCTTGACCAGAGGCGACACCGACAGGCTGAGAAGCTCCGGATACCAAATCTGCCTCGGCAACGCTGGGGCGATGTGTATCATCTTGCATGGACACTGTATGAGTGTGTTGATGACTCGTAGGTGGAGAGGGAACGGTGTAAACGCGTACAGAAACTGCCCTTCCAATTGAAAGGAGAACACGTCCCCCAGGCTTCTCAGCTGTTGGAATCTGCTGGCAAACGGCTGGCACTTGGAGTTCGCCGCTGACGCAAATAGATCGATCTGGGGCCTGACCCATTTGACGAGTAGGCGGTCTACTTCATCCTGCGAGGCTCCCACTCGTGGCAGGAGTGCAGTTCCCTGCTGAGGAAGTGTGCAATGGTGTTCTTGGCTACCACCTGGTGGAGAGGGACAAGGAACATCCCCTGTCTGATGGCCCAGTGCCACAAGTCCTGCGCTTCTTTGGTGAGAGCTGGGGATTGAGTGCCCCCTTGCTTCCTGATGTAAAACATGGTGGAGGTGCTGTCCATGAAGATCCTCACCACCTTGCCTTTCAGAGACAGTAGGAATGACTTGAGGGCCCAGAACACTGCCTGTAGCTTGAGTAAGTTGATATGAACATCCCTCTCCTCCGGCAGCCACAGGCCTCTGGCGGGCAGACATCCGGTGTGCACTCCCCAACCTTCCAGTGAGGCATTCGTGGTAATCGTCTCCTGGCATGAGGGGTTTACAAATCCCATGCCTTGGGCGATGTTGGAGCAGGCGCTCACAATCCTATCACCCGACGGAGCTCATTGTTGAGAGAGATCTTGTCCGTGAAGCATCCGGACACCTGTATCCAGCAAGCGTCCAGGAATTCCTGTAGGGGTCGCATCTGCAACCGGCATAGACGGACAAGGTAGATGCAGGATGACATCATGCCCAGTAACGACTTGATAGCCCACACCCCGGCCATCTTTGTCGTCGACAGCCGTTGGCCTTTCCTTGAATGGCTGCTTACCTCTCCTCCAAGGATGACGCCAGGCAAGACACTGTATTGAGTCTGGCACCTAGGAACAGCGCGTTCCGTGATAGCATTAAGCAGGACTTCAGAAAGATGACAGAGAATCCCAGATCCGTCAGTAGCCAGATGGTTGTCTCTGTATGTCTGTCGGCCAGCTCCCGTGAGCGGGCACGAATCAGCCCGTTGTACAGGTACGAGTATACATGTATACCCTGTAGATCCAGATGGGCTGCTACTGGTGCCAGGGATTTCGTGAACACTCTGGGGGCAGATTTCAAGCTGAAAGGTAGGGCCTTGAACTGTAAGTGCTGTCCCTGCACCACGAAATGTAGAAACCTCTGATGTTTCTTGTGAACGGGGACGTGGAAGTAGATGAACTCCAGGTCCAACAATGTCAAGAAGTCTCCTTTTTCCACTTGGCCGAGCACGTGTTGCAATGTGACCATCCTGAACTTTTGGGACTTAAGGTATTTGCAGCAGACGTCGAAGGTCTAGGATGGGCCTCCAGCCCCCTGTCTTCTTTCTGACCAAAAAGTATCTGGAGTAGACTGCGGAGCCCCGGAGCCATTGGGGAACAAGCTCTATTTCCCCTTTTTGCAGCATGGGTCGTACCTCTTCCAGGAGCTGAGGGTTGTGTTGCTCCTGACGGGCAACCGGAGGGATCCGCGGACACCTGTGTTGAAACTCCAGGGTGTGTCCTTGGGCAAGAGCGTCCAGCACCCATCTGTTGGTGGTGCTCTTTCCCCACTCGGTAACGAACCTCGTCAGCCGGCATCCCACTGGGGTGCACGAGAGGGGGACCGGCGTCCCAGGCGGTTCAGGCTTGCTTCAGCGCTGGCGTTCTGCTCTGCAGGGGACGGCAACGCTGTCCTCGCAACCGTAGGCCTGGGAACGGCCTCTGTATGCTTCCTGCGTTGAGATTCTGGACGGCTGACGGTATGACATGGAGAACCCTTTTGAAAATCTACTCGTCTTTCCCCTGGAGGAGCTAAAAGACGATCAGTGCTTCTGGAGAGTGCCCAGGGAACTGGGTACCTCTGTGTCCATCTTGATGGCCTGAAGGGACTAGTCGACGACATTCCCAAAAAGATTCTCCCTGTCGACGAGCATGTCCAGCACCTTCGCTTGGACCTCCTGATGGAAATGTGTGACTTCCATCCAACCTTGGCGACGAAAGCAGACACTGTTCATCATTTGCCAGAACCCTGTGTCAGCGATGTCCAATGCAACTGTGAGGCCGCGGTCCGACGCCACTTCTCCTTCCTGGAAGAGAGAGATTGTCTCCATCTTCTTATTGTCAGGGAGGAACTCCAGAATCGGCCCCATCTTGTACCACATTTCCCTGTCGTATCTGACCGCTTTAATAATGGACGCCGTTGTGTAAATCACCTTCTTTCCCATGGTGTCCATCCTTTTCCCCTGGCTGTCCGGAGGGACTGAAGACGATGAGGACGGGTTGGTTGACCATTTCCTCGCGGCGGCGGATACCACCAAATCCAGAAATGGTTGCAACCTCAGGCACTTGGGTGCGGAGTCTGGCAGCCTATATTTCTCCTCCAGCCTATCCCGTTTGGCTTGTACCGTACAACGGTTCTTCATGAGGGCCAGGCCCTCCTCCCAAATATCATCTAGAAAAGGCACTGCCATGATCGTCTTCCTCTTGACCTTGCACTTTTGATACAAAAAGCCCTCCTTCTTGGTTTCCTTGGGCACCAGCTGTAATAGCTCGGGGGCCCTGGTAATCATGGAGTGGGGACACTCTATGTGGAGCATGTGGCGCATGTGGCGATTAACCGAACCCTGAGACAATATTTTCATCATCATCCATCGTCGTGGCTGTATCTGTTCCCATGTCTGGGTATGCTGGGGGAGAAGGGGCCCGATGTGGAGAAGGAGATTAAAATGGGGGTGTCAGATGACGCTTCTATGTCTTCGCTGGAGACTGATCAGAGACCTTCCCTCCTTCTTCTCCGTCATGGTTGGAGGGCGTGAAGTAGACCCAAAAGGCCTTGAAGAATCTTCGATGATCTTCACCCTTGAGGGGCACATAACTTCACCGACAACGGATCCCCGCTGTCGGCAGATGAAGAAAAGAGCACACAGGTTTCTCTGAAACAAAACTAGAACTGTTTCTGTCGAAAACATGAACAAAAGTGCAAACAGCTTGGACGCAAACTCGAAGACTCCCAACACAGAAGCGTGCAGTAAAATTCTAAAGATGGCCACCATAGATGGGGTTTAGGGAGAAGATTGTCATTGGATGGGGGTAGTATGACACAGAGGTCAGTGATTGGTTTAGAGGAGAAATATAGTTGTTAATGAAAGTGAAACTTTTTCTTTTACCGAGGATTCCCAGCCTGACAACAGAGTGGTTACCAGTCATTTGGTCGAAAACCAAATGGTCGAATGACCATTTGATCGAAGTAAAATGGTGGAAAAAAAGGTCAAATTTTTTACATTTTTTTTTTTATTTTTATGGGGGGTTCCCCCTCAAACCCCCTTTTCCTTTATTAAAAAATATTTTTTAAGCAACCAAAACAAAAAAATATATAAATAAATAAATACATTCAACCTTTTTTTTTCGACCATTTTGATTCGATCAAATGGTCATTCAACCATTTATTTTTGACCAAATGACCGGACACCCAACAGAGTATATTCATGAGCATGTGAATCCATGCCAGACCCCATGCTGGAGAAAGACATGTTTAGCAATGCACTTTTATGTTGCTCATTTCATTCTGTGGTCATCATCTGATGAAGAAGTCTATGGATCTTCCAAAGCTAATGCGTTGCACCATCTCAGCATGATATTTTGAGTTATTCCAATAAAAGGTGTCACAACTTGGATTTTGTAGGCCAGTTTGTACCCGAAAGAGTTTATGGTATATGCCTAAAAGAGTTTACAGTAGTTACCTGGCAGCTTATATGGCACACCCAAATTTAGTCATTTTTAAAGTGATACAATCCTGTGGGCCTGAGGAGAGAGTGGACAAAGTATAAAAATGAAATGTTTGTTGTAAAGCTTGCAATATTTACCTTCCTCCATCAGCGAGAGCTCGCACTGAGAGTGGCTGATCAGTGGGAGGGCTGCTGTGGTAGAGCCGGATCTGGTGGGCACCTTCATTCAAAGAGATCTAAAGAGGAGACAGGACACTGCAGTCATATCCTACAACAAACCTACTCCACTTTGCAGGGGCTCGGATCAAATGCCCTCTGGTCACAGCTGAGCCATGGTACCAGACTCAAGTGTGTGTGTGTATGTATCAGTAAGCAATGAACATTCTCCTTGAACAGGGTCGGACTGGTACAAGAAATAGGCCCGGACACCCAACAAAAAGTGGCCCACCTCTCGCTTCAAAAAAGTGGCCCACCCCTCCCCTCACCTCACAACCCTTGACCTCTGATGACATCACCGGAAGTGATGTCATTTGACCGCACCCCAAAGTGACATCCCAGGAAGCGATGAAACACGACCTTTCACCCCTTAAAAAAACAGAAAGTGGCATCAAATAGCATTGTTCCTAAGTACACTAAATTATTGTGAACCCAGGCAGACATCCAAGGCCAAATGAACGCTTAAGCTCTTTTTTATAGAACAAATATGCATACAATATTACCCAACATGTGTTGGTACTCATTTATCGACCTAAGAAGGATGAAAGGCTTTTTGAAAAGAAAAAAACAATTGAAAAAAAAATAATGTTTTTACATTTCTTTTTATCAAAACCGCATGGCCAAAAACTGGCCCCCACTCTCCAGGTATGATTTCGGCCCGGCCACGGGCCGAAAGGCCGAAGGGCCCATCCGACCCTGTTCTTGAAAAGATGTTCTAACCTAGAGTTTAGGAAACTGTATCAATATCTATCAGAGATCTGACTGCGCATCAACTAGCAGAATCCTCCAAACATCCAGTACTCAGTGCTTGGGTAGATCTGCACATGCCCTGACTGACACTAAACCCTCCCTTCATGCCCCTCTGAGAGCAAGCCCGCAGTTTTTCTTGCAAATAAATTACTTTGTTAGCCTAACTAAGGCATCACCATGTTATCTTTTTTTTAAATCAGCACTTCTTACATTACTCTTGGCTAACATGGTACAAGTAAAAGGAAATATATGACTATCTACCCTTTCACATCAGTTAAAAAACTTTATTAGGAGAAACTTAATATAAACCAATTTATTGCAACAAATCCCTTGAAATTCCACTAGTATGGGAAGTGACAACAATCTTATCTCGGAGTCCCCTCTCGTGGATCTACACATGATGTAATTTTTTATCTCATTGTTAATCCGATGGGCTGAGTTACAGGGGTTAATCCGAGTTAATATTGCCATTTCCCAAAACCGCTGAATTTCATGGGTTTTGTATCGATAAATTGGATTATCTTAACTCTCTCTTAACTCAAGTTTTTCTCTCTTAACTCAAGTTGATTTCACTGACTATCAAGGATTTTCATATGCTATACATTTTCAATGGCCCACTAATTATAGCTTTTGGCCATGGCCAGTCGCCACGGCCTTCAGCACATTGTAGCACACCTGAACTCCACCAAACCCTACAGCAGGCACATTTGGAGTCACATAACCTCACCTGGACTCTCATGATCGCCCCCATAGCCACTCTCTGCCACAGGCATCTTCTGAGTCACAGAAAAGAGCAGGCATTGGGTGTATATGCTTGTTTGCATTTCAGTTGAGTGTGTTACATGCATGTTCTGAGAGACAGCTAGATTGGAAAAGCTTGTCTGGTTTGCAGTGCACTCTTAAAGAGGGGGCACCCAGCGTCACAGTTAGGGGCAACAAAAGCACAAACTGTTCTAACCTGGAGTCCAGCGGAATCTGCCGCAGGCACATTCTCGGTACCAGATTCTACAAACAGGTTGAGAGCTGCCCATCCAATCAGCACCAGCTTCAGGGTGAATCTGTCGATGGAGTAAACCTGGAAGGGAGAAATGGAGAAAAGGAGAGTATTCTCGTTACCGTAGATTTCTTCGAATACCATTTCCCCTAATGCGATTTCACCGAATCCATTTCACCGGAAATGGTAGGGGAAATAGTATATGTGTAATGCATAATAGGTGGGGTGTGGGGTAAGGGTATAAATTAGGGTGGGGACAGATTAGGGGGATAGCGGGGGGTCTCCCCCTCATAATAACAAAACAATAAAATTGAAAAAGTAAAAAGAAGTGTTTTTTTTCGGTGAAATGGATTCAGTGAAATTTCCAGTAGGAGAAATAAATTCAAAGAAATCACATACATCTGCAGATTCTAACCTATGAAATGCAAGAGGTCCTAATCCTCATACGTTCATTGAAGTGTTTATGTAGTGGCCAAGTTAGACTAACATTCATTCCACACAAGCATTTCAAAAGTAGATCAAGGACAAATCTGGAATTACTGCTGCTATGAATGATTGATAGAATGAACAGAAAATCTACACTCAATTTATTTCTGAAATTTTTGATACTTCTGAAATATTGAAATATTAGTTCTGAAACTGTGTTCTCCACTGAGATTTTACAATGCCAATAATATGCAAGGTTATTACATGTGCTGCCATTACACTGTAATGGTGACTCTTGGAGGAGTCGGACACACATTTGCAGAAGATCATGAGGAATAAAATGGTGATCATGTGGCTTCCCATGTGACTGCTTGCTCCAGCAATGCTGCTGCCAGAACAGCCGCTCCAGCTGCCTCTCTGAAAGGCTCTAGTATCTACTGATGACTTCCATCCCCTCTTTTACACAGTCAAGAATAGACGCAGAACAGGCATGCTTGAGGAAGTGAAAGGGCAGGAGGAGTTTCTTTTTGGATTGTGTGTGTGGTTAGTCAATAAATCACACCATCAGAAACAAAGTAGTCTTATTCATGCATGAAGGGTCTGTAAAAATAAGGAATTCAATTAAAACATGTATCTACTGCATGCAGTTACTGAGCTGGGACTGGTGAGTACATGCAGAATCAATTAATAATAAAGTGTAGAAAGTATTGATACAGAAAAGAGGTTTTTCTTTCTTTTAGGACATTTTACTACAAATGTAAGCTGAGAACACACTCTCCCCCCGTAACTCCCCAACCCCACCTACCTTTCTTACTACCTAAACAACCCCCTCCCGACATACATTTGTGGGAAAATGCAGCAGAAAGAATTTGACCAATTCTCTCTCTCTGAAATCTACTGCGACCAAACCTCCTGATACCGGTCCGACTCAGGGAAGAGCCAAGCTTAGATGTGGTGGTGAATTTACAGAAAAGAACTAAGCACACAATGTGCTGTGTTGGCGAAACAGAACGTGGAAGTAGTACAGGGGAGACAGAAGGTTTCGTGGACTTGATGGAGAATCCAAGCTGAGGCCGAAGCCACATTAACTCATTTAATGTATTACGTATGCATCTCTCTGATTAAGCAGGTATGAATGTCTATTGAACCAATGCATAACTGCCACTGCAAGATATGTGGTCATTCCGAATCCAAACCATAGGAGCTTCATGACCACCTTCCTTGTCACTGCAATGGTGAGGTCACATGCAGGAGACTAGGGTATGGGAGTAGGGTTGGTAACTGCCACCTGCTCCCTCATACAGGCCACAAGGTGGTATAGGGAGGTTGCACTGGTTTCCAATCCCATACGTAGCCTCATTCTTAGGAACCCCACTTCTGATCTGAGAATAAGGTTCTGTCCTGAGAATCATATGGAGGGATATTGGAAGGCTATTAGAGAAATATGGGAAGCACTGACCTGCATTCGTAGGAGTTCTGGTCTTGCAGTACCTACAAGGAAGGTATTCACCACTTTGTTTGAATGCAAATTGGTCAAATATGTTTGTACCAAATGTTTTATCGCATTTTTATACCACATATAGGTTGATGATGGATTGGATTTAGGTATACAGAAAGGGGGATGGCCACCACCTCCCTCCACCCCCACACACATACCTATTTGGTAAAAAAGAATTCCACCACTTTGGATAAATAAATTCAGCCAACTAAAATAGAACCATAAGGAATGTGTGGTAGAAGGAGACAAGTTCACAAGCACAGGCCCCCAGTCCAGCCGGACTCCTAGGACTCGTAGTTGCCAAGTAGATGCCAGAAACCATATTATGGAGAGAATCCAGATGGAAAGCCCAGTGGGCTTCATGAGAAAACGGATGCCTGTGAAATGTAGCCAACTAAATTCAAAATGTCAAACGGCCGCTTTCTAAGCTCAGTGTGGGGGATGGTCCGTTACACAATGCAGACCGACTGTGGAAATGATAATTCACTTGGGCTTTACCCAATCACCAGACCGACTCAACTCCTGCACAACTGACACCAATCTTAAATTCAGCCGGCATGGACCCAGTCCACTAATGTGTTTAAGGGGGGGTGATACACGTATAAGATGTGGGAGTTAGGATTTGGAATGTCGCAGAGTTGGAGAGGTTGTGAAGTGGTAAGAGGTGGGGAGGAGAAGAATAGAGGGCAGAGAGGAGGGAGTGGAGGAGGAAGAGAGAAGGAGAGAATGGGGAGCAGAGAGAGAGAGAGAGAGAGAGAGAGAGAGAGAGAGAGAGAGAGAGAGAGAGAAGGGGAAGTGGAGAGAGGGGTGGGGAGACAATTAACTGGAAGGAGGAAGAGAAAAAGAGGGGGTGGCGGCCTTGAGGACTTTGGCCACAACAATGGTGGAGGAGAGTCCAGGGTAAAGGCCCAGGAGCCTACACCCAAGTCAATTTGGGAGATAAGCAACTAGTAAGGGAAAAGCTGATAGTACCTCAAGGTCCTATCAGATGAATATTAGCTGATGCCTGACCCTTGTCGGAAAACCTAAGTGCCCTTATTGGGGAACCCAGTAGGAGTGTCTAGGAGGAACAAGTGACCCAGACGATGTAAGTCCTAATCAAGAAAACCACAGAGTCCAAAAGTTTTTGTGACACAATAAATATCAGAGATTTTGAATTTCTGTTTAGTCCTCAGAAGGGGTGGTCCTGAACATAGGGAGAGGGAATGACTGAGGACCATGGTTCTAAGAACCTTCTGGGGAGAGAGACCCCGATTGTTAATTGGAATAAACCTAATCCATACTTTGTAAATGTTTTGTCATAGGTCCCTGAAGAGGCAGGCACTCCTGGAAGAACCACCAAGGAGCTAAAGGGTCCTGTGTTTTTGTGGGTTAGTATGGCAATTACATTTCTTTGGCTTGCTCATGTTTATAATTTAAAATCCTCCGATAGATTGGGAATAGGACCCCTGTGATTTTAAAAAAGGAGTGACACTGACAACTTATATGGTCTTAAATGGCCACACAGTAGGGTGAGGCGTCCTGCCATGTGGTCGCCATGGTGTATTAAGGGCTGTGGAAACCCCACACATCCTGCCAAGATTACTCATGACAAAGGTGTCCTATAGGGGATGATTTCTCGCTGGTACACCAACGAGTGTGACCTTAATAACAGCTCTGTATCTGTGAACCAGAAGCAGGCGATCTGATCAGAAATGACACACTGGGAAGACAGAGGAAGTCAATTTTTCTTTTTAATGACAAGGGGAAAGAGGTGTTTACCGAAGGCATCTATAAAAGTCCAGTATTATACCTCACTACTGATGCTTGAATATTTTATCAAGCAAGGAAATATAAATTGAATCAGCACCATGTGTCATTTAAACCCATAAGTGCCAGAGGCATATCATTCCATCTTGAATAGCATAGGAAGTCCTTCTAAGCGACACCTGCATCCAAATTTAGGATTCAAGGATTAAAGGGAATGACAGATCTTGCTTGTATCAAGCTTGACGGAGAAGTAGGCAAACGGGACATTACAAACACAGGTGGAGGGATTTTCATAGTGCTACCATCATACCGTGCCAATCCTCCTACTATCTGTGACATCTGTAACCATGCTTATAATATGCATCACAGAGGATCAGCCTATGACTATGATAGCAAAGACACTATAATTTAAGCCGATCCTGTGCCTTGAATGCATTCTGGAAGGTTGTTGCCTCCCTGAAATTTTTTTTGGGGAGATTAACTTTTCCTTGGGCAATAGCTGTTGAGAGTACATTTGGGGAACTGGTAAAACTAGCAACTGCAGACACTAAGCTCACAGTCCTCACTGAGGTCCTTCTATCACCATCAAGGTCCTAGTCCTCCCACACACACATATATCATGCTCTTCAAAACCCCTCTGGCAGGGCTAAAGGGAATGGACATGCACTGCTGCACCCAAAGAACTGCTCTGAACCTCATACATCTTCCTGACTCTGGGGGTGTCAGGAAGATTTATGAGTTATTTTCCTCTCCTGGAAGTAGGTGGAAGGATGCATGCATTTGCCTAATTTGAAACCAGGACTCTTCAACATATGGGCAGTGGACTTGATGGAAGGAGGGGGTTCTGGTAGTTCTACAGGCTTTCCCCAGACTCAGGTGTTTTCTTGACCAAGTGGTCCAGGGATTTTTTGAAGATACAAGTTGTCGACTCAGGAATACCGTAACTCCTAAAGAAAAATATGATGGTTCTATCCTACGGACAAAAATGGATGAGTGGGTATTTTCTATCCTTTTCCTTTCCCACATTGTTTGGGAAACTATTGCACAGTTTGAAAGTATAGTTGCATAGAATTGAGATCAAGGTTGCTCTGGAAAACTTCCAGCCATAAAAGCAATAGACTGTACAGTAATGAACTATGTAAAAAAAAAGAGTACAAATAGTATTTTATTTGTTTTTTAACAGGTGGCTTAAAAGTGTTACTTGTGGGTCAGCGCTTACAGGGCACCAGCTAATATATTTCACTCCTGCAGCAGATGTGTCACAGGTCAATTACTGTCCAAAGGTGGCAATGTGGTCATTTGGGGGAAAGACCAACACAAGACAGAAATATGATGACAAATAGGAAAACGACCCTGCTGGAAGGTGCTCAATTTGGACACCACTGTTAAAGCATTCACCGAAATCAAGTTACAGATTGGGCAGTGACATATTGAGGGTTTGAGGAATTATAAAGAGAGAGAGTATTTGAAAATCCAATCCCCTATGACACTGTGCTTTATGTTCTACATAAAGTACATAAATAGCTGACCTCCAGTCCAGGCAAGCCAGCTGTTAGTTCTCAGGGCTGCATGTGAACAACTCTCAATATTTGTGCACAGACTCCATTCTCCCAATGTGTGAACATTACCAACCTTTGTGCTAGATTCTAAAGAGGTCCTCACAATACTGAATAAGGTACCATGGGAGGACAGTTCTATACTTATTACAATGTTTACCATTACACCTGTAATATTCCATAACACACTATTTGTACCTTTTAGTGCATTGCCCACAAGTGAAGACTTTATTGCTTGTGTCAGCTAGTAGTTCTAAAAACCCTTCATTCATCACATTCGTACCCTTCAGAATGGGCACCCTTCAGGGAATTCTACACATGATAAAACAGGACATTTCTTAGCCTGCACAGACCTCGAGGACACTTACTTCCACGTTACTGTGTTAATGCTACATCAGCGCTTCACTTACATTGCCATGGTGGAAGGTGCCATTTGTACTCAATTCTACACAAGTTTTCTTCAGGGTGTCCTTAACAAGAAAAATACACTCTATACCGATTTCTCTCCTCACATAAGTACACAATGGAATGTTTTAGGCACTAAAACTGTCTCAGCCAGTTAAAGATACCCAACAACTATGTTCTGCGACACTTTGGATGGACAAACAACATCAGTACGTTCCCTTTGACCCCTCCTCAACACCTTGTCTTCATTGGTGACAGTACCAATAAATTGCTGGCATGGGTAATTCTAGCACAACATGTTTTGAAGTTTCGCTTTTGGTCACTCTTACTGCTGGTCTCTGCTTGTGCCCTCCAATGTATCCAGATTCATGGGATACGGCGGTGTCCACATTCCTGCTTCTCTGGCCATGAAACTCCTGATCAACCACTTCCTGACGCACTGGCCTTCGGCATCTGCAGATTTCTCTCAGGTAGTTCCAGTGACCCTCTCCTTGAGGTGGACGTTATGCAGGGGGCTGGTGGGGGCCCATCTTCCAGAAGTGTAGATCTGTATACCCCAATCCAAAAGCCATGTAGGAGCTACCATTTATGACCTCTATGTCATGGGGATTTAAGTCTCATCAGGAAGCCAGCCACTCCTTGAATTAGAGAGAATTGTTTTTTTTATGACCACTCATGTCTTTGAAGGTCATCGCATGGATAAAACTGTGCTCATCAACATGTACGACCTAGTGTCCAAGAGAAAGGTAAATTGCAATGGCAGCACCAGGTCCAGAGTCCTAGAAGAGGGTTGCTTCCTGTTTCTACAGCAGCTACTGGAAGACTTCAAATGTGGTCTTTTCTCACTATAAACACTTGATGGACCACGAGTCCTCCGCGTTTGATTCTTCTCTACTTATTGTGGTTTCCTTATAGATGCTTACGTTAGAGGAGTACATTTCTAATTTGAAATACATTCAGAAGGTTATTTGCTATTTGTTATATAACAACATGCAATTTGTACGGCTTGCTGTAGCGCAAAGATTTAAGGGCCGTTATAAGGACAATTTAACCTTAGCATTGCTTGAATTACTTATGGTTAATCTTCCTTAAACAGAGACAGACTCCTCCTCATCAAAGACTCGCTTTCATCATCTCCGTCCCATGACAGACTGGATTTTGGTCCTACTGTGGATGGCTCTGCTATCCAACACAATATTATCTGGACGAGGTGAGAGATTCCATACCTTCCCAAACATCTTGAGGGGGGTCTGGCATCTCAGGATACCTCCTGAAGCAAGTACTCTGGAGACTAATATCGAAGGATCAACTTGGGATTGCAGAATTCACCTAGAACATAATGCAATCTCTTCCATGAATGAGAGAACAAACACATGAATTATGAATTAACACATGTGGCACAACTCTGAGAACTGAAGCACCTCACCTTAACTGGTAGCAGGCACGCGTGTGATAGAACGATCAGAAATGATGAATTTTTAGCCTATTCTGAAAGCGTAAAGGTTTGTTTCATTCCGGTTAGTAATTATGAGTGCATTCCATAACGGACATTCTACTGCAAAGTGTCTGCCTTCTTTGAGATACACTAAGGTCCAAACCTTCTCCTGTACCTCTAGGTATGAAGTCAATAGGTCTCCTGCACTATACTATGCAGCTTCCCCCGACCTGCACAAGAAAGAGAACTTGTAGAGCTGACCGTCCTCACCGAGTGACCCCATCTTATTCTTATTCCATGCAGAAAGACAGGGGTGATTGCATCTTAGGGGCAAGCTTCGCACCTTCCTGTGGTCACAATACCTGAATGTGACAAATGATGGACTCCATGAAAGGCAGGCACCAGAAAGACACTGAATGACTGGCCTTGTTGAACAATTATGGGTCATGGACAAGGTATGAGAAAGTGGCACAGAAACTTCCAATGAGGCTGCCAAGATGGGAACCAGGGCTGAATCGGAAGCTTGAGATGGCTTCTCCTATAACCCTTCCCTTCCCCTTTAGACATGTCCCTCTTTCCACAGCACCATCATTGTCAACCTGTTACCCCTTCGCTTCGCTTCCTATCCACTGCCTTCCTGATTGTTTTCTCCACAATGGACCCTTGCTCCTTGAGCCTTCTCCCGTTTCCTGGAGCCTCTAACCTCTCTTCTTTAGCCCTCTCCATCACTGCTCCAGACCCATCCCTTACCCTCTACTTCTTCTACCTCTCACACTCCCGCCACTCCTTCTGTCCTCCATATCCAACCAGCATGCACAAACCTTTAGCAAGAGGGTCGCTGTTGGTGGAATCCATGGGTTTCTGATCTCCACCGAGTAGTTGAAGGTGGGTTCGAAAACACTGCTAGTCAGCTCTATTCCAGTGGAAATGTCAGGCCCAATTCTAGAAAAAAGACACAAAACAATTCAGTGGTTCAGTTTAAACAGATATCAGTGAACTGTGCTTTCCCATAATGTTTCCATGGTGAATCAGAGTGCCCAGCAATGGCATGGGCCTCTCAGCACTCAGTCATTCAACTACTTCTATCTAAAGTGTAGAGTGTAGGTCTGCGGCCAGAGGTCTTCTGACAGCTATACGTCTAAGGGTTAGCTAAATATCGACAGGTCAGCTAGAGAAATGCAGTGTATGCTAACAGTATACAGCACTTCAGCTCTTCTTGAGGTAACGGAGCTATCCACCATCACCTAAATAGGGGTCCATTTGGTACCTCAAGGTGAAGGACTCATTTCGTTCGAACTTGTAGGGTTCGCAGGTGTTTTGAATCAAACTTGGCCATTGAGCCATTAGTAACACCAAAGAAGATAACCGGCCTAACAACTGGTGCAGACATCATACATGACTCTCCCTAACCTAGTATGTCATATCTCTCGCTCTTCTATCTTCATGTACATAAGACCATCAGTGTAAGCTTAATTACCTCAATAACAATGAAGTACGCTCTCTCGCATGCACTCCCACACCTCAACCCTTCCCTTCTCCCTTTATAATAACCTCCGCCCTACTTTTAAATGTTTACTAATGCTAGATCAGCTGCTAAATATTATGCCTACCTTGCTTCCTTATGCACAGGTCTCTCTGCACAGCCTTTATGCTGCTGAAATGCAACCCCATGTAGCTTCCAGGGAGCAAGCGCGTGTCACCCTTGAGGGCCATGTGGGAACCACACTGTAAGTCCCATTTGCTGCTGCTCCTGAAGAGTGCATGACCATGGATAGTACACCCACATCCTATCGATCAGCCTTTCCTAGGCTGAAGAAGGACCTTTCTGGACTACTGCATTCCTGTGTGCAGGTGTTAATTCCTAGATCTAGTTTTGACACCTTCCCACAAATGAGGACCTTTAAGGGCACTCCCAGAGGGAGGAAAGTCTGCCAAACCTATGTATCAGTATCACAATCTACAAGGTATTGCTTCCCCAATTTCACCTACTGCTGTCAGAGCATCTATACATCAGCCCTAGGCACTAAGCACTTTAGACCAAATCAGACTCTTGGACTCTAATCAAAATGAACCACCTCTTTGAGGCTGGGCACTCCACTATATGGTCAGCCTGAAAATCACTCACAGGCCCCTCCATAACAACTTTTCCAAAAATCTGTTATGTGTGTACAGGCCCAATGGCACGCAAAACAAGTTCTTAAAAAATGTGCTTGTAAAATTGTTCAGCCCACTTTATTAACTTATGCAGTAATCAACTATAAACCCAAGAATGCGCCCGTCACTCTCCACCCAGATGCCCCTGTACATCACATATTTCCTTCCACTCTTGCTCTTCTCTCTGGTGCCCATCAATATTACAGCACCGCTGCTCCTCTTATACTCATATTCCTGTGCATTCTTGATCTACTTTCCTTCTCACTCCTATCCTCTTTCTTATGCCTGTCCATTGCATACTTCTATATCCTGCTCCTTTCTTCCCTGTGTGCCTATGCTTGTTGTGAGACACCAGAAGGTGTCTCACCCGCTAGTCCCCAGGGATCTGTCATCCAGGTAGCCAGGACACAGCCATCACTTTTGATATATGATATGATATGATATGACATTTATAATGTGCCTGTACACAAGTGTCTCAAGTAGCGACGAGGCAAGGGAGGGGAAACAGAGGGAGGACAAAGACAACGATCTTACTAGGTCAAGTGACATTGAAATTGCGCAAGTGCGGGAAAGAAGGGAGGGGAAAAGTGCCAGGGGAAGGGGAGGAAGGGCAAGTGCCGGACACGAAATCAATAACAAGTAGTGCGGCGAGCAGGTGGCAAGTTCGAGTGTTAAAAGTGCAGAGAACAGGTGTCTAATAAGTACAGGTAAGGTGACTGTAGGGTTGTAGATACAGACCCAAGTGCAGGAGTTGCCAGGAGGAGTGCAGGTGTGCAACTGGGTGGACAGGGACATGGATCCAAATTCAGAGGGTAGCCAGGTGTCTAGTGCAGTATCAGACAGGAGATCAGCAGGGGAGAGGAAGGGAGAAGGCAGAAGCAAAGAGGAAAGTCTTGAGGTGATTCCAGAACCGGATATGGTTCTGCTCAAGTTTCAGAGAGGCAGGGAGGCTGTACCAGAGGGAGGCGCTAGCCGAAGAAAGAGATCTGCCTCCAACTCGTTGCTTGGAGAAGCGACTGACTCTCCAGGAGTTGTAGGTGGAGGAGCGAAGAGCTCAAGTAGGAAGATATTTCCGAAGAAAGAGTTGGAGGTATTGCGGTCCCAGGCCCCAGAAGGCTTGGTGGACAATGCATAGGGTCTTGAACTTGATCCTTGCAGCCACTGGGAGCCAATGGAGAGATTTCAGGGCTGGAGAGATACAATCCCTGGGCTTGAAGCCAAGGACACGTCTCGCAGTCCTGTTCTGGATGAGTTGTATTATTATAATTATTATTATAATTATTATTATTATTATTATTGTAGAGGACGTAGAGTAGAGGCAGGCAGATTTAAATAGATGCTGTTACAGTAGTCCAGCCTAGAAAGTATGAGAGCTCTAGAGACAGTGAGTTCTGGGGGAAGGTGAGGAAAGGAAGAATACCTCTGAAGAGGTGAAGTTGGTAATTTGACTTCTTCAAAACGTCAGAGATGTGAGGAGAGGAGAGTGTGGAGTTGAAGATGACCCCGAGGTTCTTAGCCTCACAGGTCGGAGCAGGAAGAGGGCCAAAGGAGGCCGGCCAGAGAGTGACAGGAAAGGAAGGTACAGGTGTGCCAATGAGAGCCTGATCAGTGATACCCAGGTTATCACCGAGCCGGTTGAGCAGGAGGGCATGGTCGACCGTGTCAAAGGCAGAAGAGAGATCGAGTAAGATGAGGATAGAGGAGTGATTAGCCTCAATGTTAGTGAGCAGGTCTTCATGGATGTTCAGGAGAGCAGTTTACGTGCTTCTGGCTTCTCTGAAGCCAGACTAATGGTCATGGAGACAACCAACAGATACTGTGTGAAGCGTAATCTGGGAGATGGCAAGCTTTTTCAAGAGTTTGCCCAGGAAAGGAGTGGTGCAGATCGGGCGATAGTTAGCCGGACAAGAGGGGTCGGCTGAGGCTTTCTTGAGACGAGGGTGCACAAGAGAGTGCTTCAGGAGGGAGGGAAGGTTCCATTGGTGAAAGAGTGATTGCAGAAGTCGGCCAAGGGTGGAGCGAGGGTATCAATATGGTCCTTGATGGTTTTGGAAGAACAGGGTAGAACCTGCTTTGACGAGACTTTCATAGATCGGACTTGTCTAGAAACCTCGCCAGGGGTGAACAGAGGAAAGGCAGAGAAGGGAGGAAGAGAGGTGGCTGCAAGGAGGATATAGGTAGAGGAGAGAGTAGCAGGGAGAAGGAGGAGGTGACGAGAGGGTGGACAGGATGTCCTGGGTTTTAGAGATGAAATGAGAAGCCAGGGCCGTGCAGCGAACCTGGGAGGGGACAGGAGAGGTAGAGACTGCAGCGGGATTGGCCAGCTTCTTGGATCCAACTCCAGGTCCTTGACCAGCTCTTTTTGAATCCACTTCCTGTTGGTGGACCAGTGGGGGAGGATCACCTGGATGAGGGGTTGTCGTGGAGTGGAAGTGGGACACCGGAGGGTGAGACGCGGTATCCCCTTCCTAATAACACCTTTTCCCCATCCTACCAGGTAGGATACCTAGGAATTCAACACCCCACCTTTCCAACACAAACTCTTTTACATGAACAGTTCACCATGAGCGACAACGGACCAACACCAAAGCCGTATACTTGACATGTCCCAACACCATGGATAGGCAAGGTTAAGCTATCAAGGATTATTACACACACCTGATTTCCATCACACTTCCCCACACAGATAGAGACCCCACACAGATAGAGCACACACAGAGCGAGGCAAACAACACACGGAAACAGCAGTTCCAAGATAGCAGTTTAGTACAAGGAGAAAGACGGCAAGACCAGAGAGAGTCGCAAGGAGGGAAGGACCCGTGACCTCTAAAGACCGTTACTTTCATGAGCCTTGGAAAGTAAGAAACCGAATACCAGGAACTAAGGCTGATCAAACCTTCAAATTGTATCAGAGGTACCCAGAGGTGAGCCCAGAGGCTCTCCTGCGTCGAAAACCAGGGTGGGGAAGAGCGATTTCCTGCACTGGTACTGTCCTTGGCTCCTACAACAAAGCGGAGTCAGAAAAGAGTCGGAGAGACTGACACCAAACCAGCTTGTGTTTTGAACCAAGGTTGCAAGTGGCAACATTGTACAAAGAGAACAGTGTGTGAGGCATTTGCCAAGAGTGACTCAGAGATAATTTGAACTTTGCAATTTAACTTTGGGAGGTTCCAAAAATAAACCATTACAGGTCGGGCGGTCCGGAAATAACAGTGGCGGTAAACCCGCCGCCACTGTTAATTCCGGACCGCCCGATCCCGACTCCTGCAAGCGGGAGGTGATGTTCCCGCGAGGTCTGACCTGGCGGGTTTAACACCGCCACCTGCAGGCGGTCGTGGAAACACCAGCACCATCACGAGATGGTGCCGGTGTTTCCACTTCCCCATTCCCATTGAGTCCTATAGGACTCAATGGGAATGGGGATTTACCGAATTCCGCCTCCGTAATTCCCGGGACACCAGGGTCGTAATGCCCTGGTATTTCCGGGAGTCACAGAGGCGGAATGGTAATACGAGTCCGGCGGTAACCAGGTGGTTTTACCACCTGGTTACCGCCGGACTCGTAATGAGGCCCTCTGTTATGTATTCAACTGATGCGGAGTGTGAATACAAAGAATAATGAGATCAAAGTTCTCATGCAATGGGTCAAGCTAAACCCTGTGCACATTTGAAAGTCTTCGAAAGTTTAAAGTGCATCACAATTAGTCTGGCTGAGGGAGACTAAATAAGTGTATGAAAGAGATCTAAGCCCGGCTGAGGGGGATCCAACATTGAACTTTTGTTTTGGAACTTGGTTTTGGAAAAAGTATCTGAGCCCGACGGAAAGGGGTCCAGGCTGAACACCCAAATTGAATACTAGAAAAAGGAACAGAACGTTTTTGTGCTGTTTTGTGTAGCAGACCCTCTGAATCAAGAGATTTGTGAGAAGCGAAGAGACTTGGATCCAGAAGGTCTTGAAGTGTATACATGGAACTGTATTCCCGTGCCCCAGAAGCCAGAGTGTGTGCTTTGCTCGAGTGAACCGCCTTGTCTCGTGCTTCCCATGGTAAGGGAGGCTAACGGCCTGAAAATTCTGACTTATCATTTTGTGAAAACTTCTTTCTTTTTCATGAACATCACCCCCACACTATTTGTAAATTAGATGTAATTAGATGTAAGGATTGGCAATCGTTTTTTTTTATTTGACAAGAGTCCACTAGGACTGCTGTATTATTATTTGATGGTCATAGCTTGCTCCCATCTGTAGATTTAGGTTTAGATAGGCATTCATCTCACCCTTGTGAAAGTTCAATAAATACCCTGGAACTTTGGTCACTTGTGTCTGTCTTACTGTTGACGCCATGCCTTCCTTACATTCCCAAACATAACACTTCTGCTCATCACTACTATCATCGCTCTGTGTACTACAGGGCTCTTGACCCGGCTTTCTACTTCAAGACCTTCTGAAGCGAAGGCCTAATGTTCCTGCTTCTCTCCTGTCTCGATAAACTCCATACATACTGTTGCCACTCATCTCCAGCCCACTATGTCTTATACATTTCAAATTGTATATTCCAAATCTACTGTTCCTCCTCCTAGTCTTCTCCATCCATGTGCATCCAACAAACTGCCCTGATTTTCCAAATGATTCCCCTGTCATCATGTCCCTGTTTCTGTCTTTCCTACACTGACTGTACACATTGTAGGTCCCCTTTCTCTGTGCCAGGTCCTCTGCCGTTTTGTTTTTTCCTCCCTGTGCCCCAGCTCTACTCCTTCTCAAGTTGTTGCCTAATGCCTCATCCCTATGCCTTTCCTCCCAGTTGCCCCGGTAGATCCCAGATATGCTGTCTCTACTCTCTAACAACTTATATTCAATCTTGGTTGCCCCTACTCTTCCCCGCAGACATGCATTTTAATCCCAGCAGCATATATGACAGGGGTCGAGGGTATCTGCATTGTCATGTGTGTGTATACACCATTCTTCCATTCCTCACAGTTTGCCGCTCTTACTGGTTATAGTTCCTGTCGAAGATGCGCCCAGTGACCCGACTTATGGTGGCGGCATCAGGCAAGAACCGGGCTCCATCAATGTACAGGTCCAAGCCGTCTGTGGACGTGAAGGGCTCCGCTACTGGCGTCGCCCTAACGTGGTGGATGTACACGACCTGGAAAACAAGCAAAAGGTATGACCGTTATACTCAAGTAAGAATAAAGAAAATTGTAGTAGTGTGTCTAACATGTGCTTTTCTTTTCCTCAGGGACAGATTTAACTGTTGTCCAGCCAAGCAGACGTAAAAACTCTTCACTGACAAATCTAGCTGCACCCTCTCGTTTGTATGCACCACAGAGCGCAGTAAAGGTTTCAGACAGAGGGCCTCATTATGAGTGCGGCGGTAAGGAGTTAAAGGCGCCGGTAAGGATGCCGGTGCCATTAACCCCTTACCGCCGCATTCCAACGTCCCTTAGCGGGTCCCGCTAAGGACGGCTGGTTTTACCCTATGGGGGCTCGAATGGGGATGGGTATTTCGAATGGGGACTTACCAGGTCTTCCAAGGTCGGAATGACCCGGTTAGTCCCCATTCAAAGAACCGGACATGAGTTTGGAGGCAGCCATGGCGCTAATAGCACCATGGCTGCCTCCAAACTCGTAATGACCCCCAGAGTCTTTCTCTATCACGGTGTCATGGGCGAAGTGTAAGAAGAGAAGTAACGTATGTTTAGATAATGTAGAAAATATGACATTGTTCGTGCATTTATAGGTAATAGTACCTGTACCATAAAGTGTACACATTTAATATGTTCATTATTATTACGACTACATGTCATGTCTTTCAGAGAGAAACCCCTGATTAACCCGAAAGGAGCAGCCCAGCACTGCCTCTCTCTGCTTTCCCTCTTATTACCACAAAAATTACAAATAAACACTTTCTGCTCTACACTTAACACTGTTCTCTACTTACCCCATCCTTATTACCAGAATTACACTCCTTGCTTCCTCTGGGATACCTCCTTCTGCTGATGCACCGGATCCAGGGCAATGGCTTTTTTTTGCAATGGGCCACACAAGTCCTCCAAGCAAAATAGCAACCCTTTCTCTGCCCTTCTTCAGCTGTAAACCATACTGATCCTGGCCAGGAGCAGGAGTAATATGCTTTTTGTTTTGATCTATTTTACATTTATTTAATTTATTTTTTTAATAATAATACCAACTGTTAGGAAATAATTTCTTTTTGCGGCTTTCTCTCCATAAACATCTATGGAACCCCACAACCTTTTACTGTTGTTTGGCCCTGTCCTGACTTTTTAGAGGTAAGTAAATCCTTTTGGCTTCAATTACCTTAATAGGCTCATCAGTTTTAGGGGCACTGATCAGTTCCTATGGCTATCAGTGTCCTTTATTGTGAATAACACATTCATTTCCTCTTGGTAATGTTCTTTCAGATGGATGTTTCTCCCACGGATTCCCCATCTATGATATCCCTATCCCAACACAGCTGTTCTTCTGAAATGTTTCCGCCGCTAGGGGGCGCAGCAGGGATCTGAGTCAGCTCCACCCGATACCTCTACGCAACCCATGCTGGATATGATGTTGTGCCAGTATATATAGCGGCTCTGTGCCCCATAACCACAGTTTCACCCTATTTCCATAGCACTTTGCAGCTGAGGGATCATAGAACCGATGGTGTATTAGCTCTCCACCATAAGGGGCAGGTAGAGAGGGTGATGAAAGGGCAATGAGAGATCCGTGGGAGGTACATCCACCAGAAAGACACAATATTGAGAGGTTGGAAATGTGTTATTTTAATGGATTCTTTCCTCCCACAAATTTCTCATCTATGATAGACTCCCAAGCAGTACGCAAATCTGGAGGAGGGAGGAAGCAAGGACACTACCTAAACCAGAAAACTCTGGAGGACGGCTCTCCCAAAATGGGAATCATGGCCCGCAAGGGAATCCAAGCAGTAATGCTTATCAAACATGCACAAAGACACCCACATTGACGCATGGTAAATGTCCAGGGCAGAGGTGACAGACACTCCTCTCGTAAAATGCGCTCTGAGATCCTGAAGCACATCCTTCCCAGCCAGACTGTAGTATTCTGAAATGCAGCGAATGGTCCGCCTTGACAGGATCTGTTTTGTCACAGCCCTGCCAGCATGAGCACCAGCGTAACTAACGGAAAGCTGGTCATCTTTCCTAGTACGACAGACATAGAACTAAAGGGCCCACACTGGTTCCAGTCAACTTGAACCGATCCTCTACCTTGGAAGGGTGAGGTGAAGGAAAAAAACACAGAATGATGGATCTTCTGAGAGAGATGGAAATCTGAGACCACTTTCGGCAGAAAGGAAGATCTGAGTCTCAAAGACACCTATTCTCTTAGCAAAAAAAGAAATATGGAGGTAAAAAAGACAACGCCTGTAGCTCCCTTACCCGTGTTGTGGTAGTGATGGCAGCCTGGAAAATCACTGTGAGGGTGAGCAATCTAATAGAACAGAATTGCAGGGCACCAAAAACAGCACCCATTATAAAATAAATATTACAACTAAATTCAAATCCCACGCCGGAACCGAAACTGATTACACAATCCCCAGAAGAACTGCATAACAGTGGGGATTGTGAAAAACGAGTCCTGTTCTGGGGACATCTTGAACACCGAAGTAGCAGCGAGGTAACCCTTTAAAGTGCCAATCTGCAGTGCCACCTGCCACAGCAGCCCAATGGTTGCTATAGCATAGCTGGAAACTTAGGAAGCCATTGAGACTTCTTGCTACATTTTTGCCTTAACGAGAACAGCGGTCTAGTCTTTTCCAAAATGCTGCCCGACATCTCCGGCGTCCCATTTCAGTAGCTTTATGATGCTAGCTTGGCGCGTCGCAACCCTCCAGTATGCTTCCCAGTTTGAAGGGATGCTCCCCTTGTTTTTTTCTTCCCATTTGCCCTGTTACTTCTTTTGTCTCCTGACCTCTCGTGTGAGCCCCCCATCCTTTTTTTCCTTTCACTTGGTCGCTACTATGTCCTCTACTCAGCCTCTTGTATTCATCCTAAACCCTGAGGTTTCTTTCCTTCCTGTTCTCAGTTCTATGGTAATACCCATTGCTGTTATCCATATTGCTGGATTACTTCAACTGTCCATCATATTTTTTTTGCCACTGGCTTTTCCCCAGATAGTGGGTTTCCTGCGGCACTCCGCCTTGCTCTAGCTGGGGATACATACAACAGGCTAGCAAGGTAGCGGGCAAACAGATTCGGCCATACTTATTCTCCGAATGCATACCCTCCTGCAAAAAGACCTCCAAACCTTCCAAAACGTTTGCATGCCAGGTAACTAAGCCTGTCTCAGAAGCAGATTGTGAGAGCTTGTGACGCTCAAAGACAAAGGCCCTCATTACGACCCTGGCGGATTTTTTCCGCCATCGACGGACTTTTCCGCCATGGCGTAAAGTCAGTTTACGCCATGGCGGATGGCGGACTTACCGCCCCATTCCGAGGTTGGCGGGGCGGTAAGTCCCCATTGACCCATTTACCCTTCCCCATTCCCATTTCGGCCCCATAGGGCTCAATGGGAGTGGGGAAGGCGTTAATTACGCCACCGTACATTACGGTGGCGTAATTAACACCAAGGTCCCATAGCCATGGATTTTTACGCCCGCAAAAAGCGGGCGTAGAAGTGACCATGGCGCTTTGGGAACACGTAGTTGGCGGTAAGGGGTCGGCGCAGCTAACGCTGGCGTAAACCCCTTACCGCCAGGGTCCTAATGAGGGCCAAAGACTTTAGATATGACGCAGATGCATGCTGCAATCAATGCTGTACAGAACCTGAAACTGGAGGTCCAGACTTTCAAGGTCGAAAATGCCACACTTTGACAGATGCCAGTCGCCAGAGAAATCTCTCCAGTGAACCCCCTCTGGGTGGTGGGAGGGGTCAGAAATGCGAGGCAGACAAATAGATGTAGGTATTTCACAAGTAGCCATTTTGTTAAATAATACGGGTAGACTAAATGCCTCGCTTTCCTCTAAAAAGGTATCTGTCCCTTACACTTATACACACAATACATCATAAAGGTATCATATGGACAAAATAAAAGTTAGACTAAACTTTGCAAACATGTATCCTTGTAACCAGGGTTGGATCCCCTTCCCCAGGATTAATTCAAGATTTTCCAAACCAAAGGCATTGATATTGATATTTTATTTCTATCGCGCTCGCACAGAAGTGTTCAGTAAGTTCAAAGTAAGAAAGTTCCTTTCAATAGCCAAGTTCTGCTTTGAACATAACATAGTTCTTTTCCTTCCACAAGTCTTTCACTTGATATTTGAAAAGTCTTATGATTAACAAGAATGTGGCACTCCTAAAAATAATTGTCAAAGTTCCACAATTCTTGCTTGAAGAACAAAAAAGATTTTATCTTCACACTTCCAGTCAGTTTTCAATATAATTCCTCTTCTTTGAAAAACACAACTACTTCCACATCTCTTCTTCATAAGCAACCAAGTTTTGTCAGGATGGTTTTACCACAGTTCAACTTTCACATTCAATGCTCTTCCCACTTTCTTGCCACGACAACCTTCTACCACATGCAGTACTTCAACAATCTTCTTCCTGGTTCACTAACCTGCCAGGACTAACCACTAAAAGTCCCTTTCCAGGTGTACTCGTCTGCCGGGATAAAACTCCTACACCTACTACAAGTGCTTTGTGGTGAGGTTACTTCAAACGTTCCACACTGAAAAGTAAACCACAAAAGCTCTTTCCGGAATAGGTCACAACACATTGACAAAGTTTCTCCCTCGGTATTATTTGCCCTCCTCCCCCGGTAATGCAGATTATATTCTTCTCCCCCTTGATAATTGTTACAAGAAGGGCTTCTGTTACGCCATCTTGTAATTTCAATAAATGTCTTCCCTCTTTAGCTTTGGCAATACTGGTTTTCCATAATTGCCCTTCTTTGACTTCAGCAATACTGATCATAATTTTCTTCTACAAATGCTCTTCTCTTTAAAGCACAATCAGTTTGTTTAAATATTCTTCACTTTTGGCTTTGGCAAAGGTGGCTGCAATATTATTTTGCATTCTGATTAAAATATGTCCCATTCTGGCTTTGAGAATGATGGCTATAATGTTTCTCAACTTGATCTCTCTTACTGTACGAGTTGCTCTCCCTTTGCCGATGCTGGATACAATGTTCCTCAACTCAATCTCTTTGAATATACAAGTTGCCCTAAATTGGTTTCCATTCAATAGTTTGATATTCAAAATGTTAATCTGGAGTCAGCAGTCTATTTTGGAGCGCCCCGGGGTTACATGACACAGGACAACTCACCAGTCTTTCCATGCGCCTCACACGGACCCGCTGCTCCTACTTCCTTCGTCTGACTCGCTCATGCGTCTGACAGCACCGGTAATGTTTCCTCGCGCCTTCTGATGTTGGAGCTTTTAATGCTCCGCTCGCACTATGGTGAACGCCACACACCAGAGTCACACACAGGACCAGGAAAGCTCCCCTCTCCCATGGCACAGCCAGTCTTCGAACCGATTCCAGCTGCGTGTCCTTTGCATTCCACAGTGTTTCCGACCTCTGCTACTTCCACAATGTGGCGTCCCGCTTCTGCTACAGCAGTTTCTCCGTCTCGCTCCACCTGCCTCAGCTGATCCTTTGGCTGCTTCTCTTCCTTCTGAATGGCCCGCACCTGCGGGGGTTTTAAATGTTTAAATGTCCCGCTCAGGTGTGGTGCCACCCCTGAGGAAGGACTCATGCAGATTGGCACAGTCCGAGGTCCGTTGTCCTCAGAAGACGAAGAAGATGGAAAAAGATGGGTCTGTGTATGTATTGTGGGTCAATGGGGCACATGCCAAGGGACTGCCCTGTAGTTCCGCCACAACACCAGGGAAACACCAGACTACAGTACTAGTGGGAACCCAGACTAGGGGTTCTGAGGTGTGTTCCCAAAGTACTCCTGTTACTACTGACATATCGAACCGTTCTTTACTGGTGCTCCCTTGCTGCGTCATGCCTTGAAACACTTAGGTATAGGCACGTTATAAATGCCATATCATATCATATCATATCTTTCATTTGGAACAGAGAGGCTGATGAAGCCTTTGATTCTCTCAAAAAGGACTTCTGCACTACGCAAATACTTTCCCAACCTGAACAAGAGAAACCTTTCATTGTAGAAACCAACGCTTCTGGTTGTACCATCCGAGCAGTTCTCCTCCAGACCGATCAGGAAGGAATAGAGCATCCAGTGCCATACATGTCCAAAATCCTCACCTCTAGCGAGAACTACTCCATTTTAGAAAAAGGAGCTGCTTGCTTTCAAACACGGATGTCTCAAATGGAGACACCTGTGGTTAGGGGCCAAACATACGTTTGAAATAGGGACAAACCACAGAAACCTGCGAGTACTCCAGCAATTCGGGTGTAGAACCAGTCGTCAGGCTAGATGGGCCTTTTTTGTTCTTTCTTTAGTACGACTTGTTTGTAACATCTCCCTGAAGGGAACAACATAATTGCTGATGCCCTTTCCCAAAGCTTCTCTAGCCAGCACACCAAGTTCTACACTTTCTGAAGTCCTCTTAAAGGATAAGACTTTTGCATATACCACCACTTCCTTTTTAAAGGAAATAAGAGAGGCCGTAGTCAAGCCCAAGCTGATGGAAGGGCTAGATCCACAAATTTACCCTATCACAGATGGGCTGGTCAATGAGAATAGACTGTTAGTGATACCTACCCCAGACCTACAACAGATAATCATATCATGGTGTCATGATTCTAAAGTAGCCGGCCAGCGCGGGGTTGAAGCGACCCACAGCTTAACATCACGCATGTTTTGGTGGCCTTCTATATGCAAGGACATTCAGAACTACATTCTCTTCTGTCCTATTTGTGTGCAATGTAAAACCGTCTCTTCCAACCCCTTCAGAGTTGGATTACAGACCTCTTGGAAATGGAGACACCTTCTCTTTCACGTTTCGCTTCTTAAAGAGAATCTTTCTGATCATTTACAACAAAGAGACTGTTGTAATCATTGTCTTGCTCCTGTCTCCGGAGATTATATATTTGAAGTATCAGGTATATGTGACTTCAGGTACAGGAAGGGGAATCTACAATAGCTGGTGGAGTGGAAGGGCTATTCTCCTTTACAACGCACCTGGGAAGCTCTTTTACGCATTAATGCACCACTTCTCCTTTATGGTTTCCATGCCAGTCATCCAAGAAAACCTGGACCTGCCCGCCTCGGAAGGGGGCATACTGTCACAGCTGACCAATGGTTGCTACGTCATTGCTGTAAACTGACGGCAGCAGCGATCTGTTTTTTCCAAAATGGCACCCACCGTGTCCGGCATCCCATTTCAGTAGCATTCTGATGTCGGCTCGATACGTCACAACCTTCCAGCATGTCTCTCAGCTTGAGATGACGCTCCCCTTGTTTCTTCTGCCTGTTTGCCTTGCTACTTCTCCTGTCTCCTGTCCTCTCATGTGAGCCTCTCATCCTTGTTTTCCTTTCCCTTGGTTGCTGCTATTTCCTCCTGTCCTCTCCTCAGCCTCTGGTATTCACTCTGAGTCCTGAGGTTTCCTTCCTTCCTGCTCTTGGTACCATGGTAATAACCATTGCTTTTATCCGGATTGCTGGATTACTTCAACTGTCCAGCGTGGGGTTTTATGACACTGGCTTTTCCCCAGATAGAGGGTTTCTTGCAGGGCTCCACCTTGCTTTGCCCGGAGATACAAACAGGCTAGCAAAGTGGCGGCCGGACAGGATCAACCATACTTACTCTCTGAAAGCCTGCAAACCTTCCAAGATGCTTGGATCCCAGGTAACTA
Source organism: Ambystoma mexicanum (assembly GCF_040938575.1). Classification (NCBI taxonomy): domain Eukaryota; kingdom Metazoa; phylum Chordata; class Amphibia; order Caudata; family Ambystomatidae; genus Ambystoma; species Ambystoma mexicanum. The sequence goes on from NC_090922.1 coordinate 1,481,348,953, forward strand.
AGCCCGTCTCAGACACAGATTGTGAGATCGCCTGAGCCATGGATAGCAGAAAATCCATCACAGGGTACAGAATAAAGGATCCAGATCCCTCTCCCAGCACCAAATCGAAAATGTATGCCATCAGCATGCACAAATGGATTTTGTAGCAGGCCTGAGCTGAAAGGAGCGCATCAAGGACGTTGTCGGAGAAGTCCCACCCCTTGTATCTCAGTGTTTCAGTAGCCAAGCATGAATGTTCAAGAGGTTGAGTTTCGGGTGGAGGACCCGCTCCTCCGATAGGGAGAGCAAGTCAGCTCTCCTCAGAAGGCACCAGAGAGGGCAGAATGAGCATGTCCAGCAACTCCGGATACTACATTCTCCTTGCCCAGTTTGAGTGATCAAGATCATCATGGTTCCGAACAAGTGCAGTCTACTGAGTACCAGTGGAATGAAGGGGATCAACGGGAGTGCATAAAGGAGGTTGAAAGTCCCCCAGAGCTCTGTGATGAGTTAATTCCTTCTTTCAGAACAACTTGCAGTTCCTGTTGATACTAGACGCGAAGAGGTACACTTGAGGAGTTCCCAAAAATGAGGCAGAGCTCCCACTCATGGGAGGCCGAAGTCCGTCTGCTCAAGGCATCCACTGTGACATTCTCTTCACTGGACAAAATGAGCCGCCGTCAGAGAGAGGTTGTTGTCCAGAGCCCAGAACCACAGTCGCATTGCTTATCTGCACAAAGGCAAGGACTCCACACAATCTTGCTTGTTGACAAAGTGCATGGCCACTGTGATGTCCGTCAGGTTCAGCACAGTCATGTGTTTTACAGAGGGAAAGAAAGCAACCAGAGATAGCTTGATCATCCTCAGCTCCAGCAAATTGAGGTGCTCCTGAGACTCTGCGGGAGACCACAATTTGCTCAGTCAGGTCTGACAGATGAGCACCCCAACCAGTCAGAGATGCGCCAGTGACCACCATCACCTGGGGCCAAGGTTAACAAAACAACGTGCCTCTCAGAAAGTTGTCTTGCACCATCCACCACGCAAGATTGTGAGCCACCTGCTCCGAGACCTGTAAGATATCCGGCATGTGGCCCTAAAAACGGCAACCACTTGCATTGGAGAAGCCATTGAAGCAGTCTTCTGCACAGCCTCACTTCTGGCACCACTAGGATGCAGGAGGCCATGAGGCCCAGAAGGCCCCGGAAAGCCAAGGCTGGGACTTGTTTCTGGGATTGAAAGCTACTGACCCTCCGAAAGATGTTTGCCACTCGATTCTCATCTGGGAAGGTCCCGCCCAAGCGAGTGTCCTCGACTGCACTGTTAAATCGGACGGACTGGCACAGCAAACCTGAAACTTTTAGAAGTTCAGGGAAAAGCACAGGCTGTGCAATAGTGTGCATGTGTGGAGTAGATGCTCTGACACTAGAGCTGGAGAGAGAGTTCGGACAAGCAAATCATCCAGGTATGGAAAGATATGAATGCTCCCTCTTGAGGCGAGCTGCCACCACTGCTAGCAGCTTGGTGAAAAACCTTGGGTACTGGCTAATGACTAAAAGGCAGGACCTTGAACGGGCAGTGATGTTGGCCCACCACAAACCTCAGCTACTTACTGTGCTTGCGACGAATTGGCACGTGGAAGTAGGCATCCCGAAGGTCCAGTGATACCAACCAGTGCTTGCAGATCGAGGGCTTGCAGGATCTTAGCTAGCATAACCATTTTGAACTTGTCCTTGCGCAGGAACAGGTGCAGCAGCTGAAGGATGCAAACCCCTGTCCTTCTTCAGCACCAGAAAATAGGTGGAGTACCACCCTTTCCAAGTTCCGAGTGCATCACATGTTTGATCACGCTCTTTGACAGAAGCTGATGGAGCTACTCTAGGAGAATGGTTTCCTGGGGTCTGTGGCCCGTGGTCCGGAGTGCACTGGAGGAATGGAGGCAATAACCTGCTCAATGACGCTCCGAGCTGAACAGGGAAAGCCTCTGCACACTGGCATTAAGTGGTAAAAGCTTGTCACTGTTGTTTGCATCCTTAGGCCCAGAAGAGACGACAGCTGCAACTGCATCACATTTCTGGGCTCCTCTACCTCGACCACATGGAAAGCGTCTGCCCTGCAGATGGACCACCGCCCCTTGGGGCATAGGTGGTGAAAGGACAAAAACCCTGCCTCGACGTGTGGAATGCTGTTGCACAGTCGTTGCCTTCGATGATTGGACCTCCTGAAGGGTGTCATCAGCCTTTACTGCAAAGAGGTTCTGGCCTTCAAAAGGCATGTCTAACAGCCTGGTCTGGACGTCGGCCGCAAACCCCAAAAACCTCCGCCAAGAGTGGCATCTGACCACAGTGCTCATGGTCATAGACATGCCAACACATTTAGCTGTGTCCAGTCCTCATTGCATCATTTGGCATGTCGCCTCCTTGCCTTTCTGGGACATGCTCAGCTGAATTGGCCACCACCGTCCAAAGGAGAACCTCGCCATGGCGCAAGATGCGTTAACTGTTTGCAGTGCTAGACTGCCTGAAGCAAAAACCTTCTTACCCAATGCGTCAAACTTCTAACTCCCCCTGTCCGGAGGAGTTGCAGCCTAAACCACCAAACTCTCAGGTGAAGCATAGGGGGAGAGAAAAGCAGGATATGAAGGGACGGAACAGTGCTTTCTTGCCAGATCCCTGTCCACTGCTGGAACAGAGGCAGGTTTCTTCCACACCTCCAGTACAGGGGCTCCGCTGCCACATCAATGGGCAGGAGCGTCCGTCTCTTTCTTGGGGGCATGATCCAGAATGTCACTAAGGGTGTACTGGACCTTTGACCTGGACAGAGCAGACAACCCCAGAGTACTGGTCACCTTGGCCAACAAGTGCTGGCACACGGCTTGAGACTTTCCTGGGTTGGGAGCTGGAAAAAATGTCCATCTCCAGTGAGGTGTCGAGACCACTGCTAGTCCCAGCACGTCCTCACCTTCCCTGTCGAATTCCTCCAGGAAATCAATCAACTCCCAACAATCAGAGGCTTTAGTCCAAAAGAGACCTGGTCGCCCTCCTCGTCACAGATGTTGTTGATGAAGGTGTCTATATGGACTTGGATATATTCCTGCAGAGCCGCAGCAACCACGACGCCGATCGGCACCGGCTACGTTGAGGATGGAGTCGGAGCCAGTGCTGAGGTCTTGGTGCCTAAAGGCTAGACCTGCCAGTGCAGAGGGACCTTGTCATGCAGGAGTGGTCCTCAGCGAGTACCCTGCCAGTTGGAAGAGACGTGGTGGGACCTGTTGGTGCAGCAGCCAAAGGTGATGGTGCCATCCCCTGTGACACAAGCGCTGCGGCCGGAGCCATCAGCGGTTTGGCAAAGATGTCCAACATCTTCAGGTGGAAGTTCTTCCATTCTGCTGGCACAGAGGATTAGGAGGGCTAGGGTACCTGCACCGGCTGCTCAGGCAATCCCTGGAGCGGTGGTTCTTCTTCTTCGAAGATGAAGAATGCCAGTTTGAGAACTCACTCGGGGAGCGAGACCCCTTCCCATGCTTATTATTCTGCTACTTTTCCTTGCACGAATCTGCCTGTTCTTCAGAGTGTCGATTCACGCTTTGCACCCTCGACCAAGATCACAGAGCCTTACCCTTTGCCTTGTGGATGGACATGAAAAGTTTTGACGCCCGCTCTCAAAAGGTCCTCGGGTGCATGGTCTGGCATGACCCGCAATCCAGAGTGCCGTGGCCCTCACCCAAGCAATAAAGACATATCTGGTGCAGATCCCAGACTGGCATCTGCCGGACGCAGTCCACATATGGCTTGAAGTCCGAAGCCTTAGACGAAGTTGCATTGCGTATTAGAAGTTTAAGCTTGATGAGCATGTTCCAATTAGCAAACAGATTGTGCAGAAAAAAGGTACTGAGATCACAGGGCGCAGCACTGCTGTATATACTAGCCTGGATGTAATATCTGGCAGGGGGGTGCAGAGGCGCTGGATGGAGTTGTCGTGAGCCGTGTTCCTCCCACTGGCGGCGGAAAGGTTTACAGAGAACAGCTGCACTGTGATAGGAATTTCACAGATGAGGAATCTGTGGGAGGAAAGAATCCATTAGAAACTCCTCATTAATTTTCCACTGTACACTTCACCTTATAGATAGTTGTGTCCCTTTAACTTTGTTTTGGAAACTACGTGGTTATTTACATGATGTGTCTAAAATGGCCTGGTGGCAGCGGATATTTTCCTATTGTGTTTTTTCGGGTGCACTTTTGCGTTTTACTACAGAATGCATTTTAGAGTACAAAACACTCAAAAATGGCTGTGTATTTTGCCCTTCTTCCTTCTGTCTCAGGGCTGGATTTGCTGTATGTGTTAAGACCTTCCCCAAGCACAACCTCGGCTTTCCCAGGCAAAGCAGTGCTATATGCGTGTGGCCGAATGCAGGGGTTGGGACTGCTAGTCTCAATCCACATCCTGGCCAAAGTATGTCTGTTGCTGGGCAGATGTGGTGGCTGGTGCCTGTCCATTACTGGACAGGCACTACCAGTTTGAATGGTTGGCTTGGGGGCAACTTCAGCTCGAATCCTGGATAAAGGGAAGACTCCTGCAGCCATTCTTCAGATCATCGTTGGAGCCTGGGACCTTGTTGTTTCAGCCATCCAGCATTGTCATCTATTACCGTCCCAGCGGGTTTCTGCTACTTTGCTGGTCTCCAGAAGTCCTTCATCGGAGCTTGAACCAGGGACTGGTGGGGCCCCTGCTTCAGGATACTGCCCTTCGGAAGCGTCCCCAGGGCCATCCTGTGTACAGAGCAGCTTCCTCACGGGCTGCCTTACTGCATGGTCACTGTCCCGAGTTTCGGATTTGACTCCGCAGCCCCTGAATTGTGAAATAAGAGGCCTCCCCCTTGGGTTGCATCTCTCTAGCAGGAACTGGGGCATTGCAGGGGTAGCTTATTTGCTTCCTTCACTAGGGTGCCTCTGCACTGGAGATTCCTAGACCCCCAAGACACGAATCAAAGGGATCCCGAGATTTCAGGAACCTCTGAAGTGGTGTGTGAGCGAATCAGAGCACATGGGTGATTTAACATATCTGTTTCCACTGTAACGTAAGCAGGTCCCCACCGCCAAATTTTGGTAAATTTCCACTGCAGGGTGAAAATCTAAACGGCAAAAGGCGGCATACAAGCTTGTAGGCTACCTTTTTCCCTTCACATTTGCACTCCTCAGTGAAAAGTGAGTAAACACAGTATGGCAGGCTGGCACCCCAGACAGCCTTTACTTTTGATTGTGAGCCCGCTTGCCAAGCAAGTAATGCAAGAGGTACTCACCATTGCTATTAAACGCATGTCGGAGAGTGATTAATTTAAATGTTGTGAACACTGCTTATCATGCGGGTATGGTAAGTAGTAAAACAATGAAAAATAAATGCTCTCCAACATGCTTGCATGTCGGAGAGCGTTTATTTGTAATTGTAAACGCTGACATGGCAGACAGCGTTTACAATGAATCCTTATGGGGTCCGCCTGCTTTATGCTGGTGCAGCATTTGTGCCGGTATAAAAATGCATGCTGGCGCAAATGCCGGAACATTTGCATGGCGGAGAGGAAGGGAGGCAGCGGAAACGCAAGTGGCATTCCGTCCCTCAGCTGAAGGATGAATGTGACTCCAGCATTACCTGGTAACAGTGCTTGCCAGCAGTAAAACGAATTAAGTGTTCAGACTTTTACAGTCTTACCCCATCTTTCCCAATCTTCTCCCAAGTGTGACAAAGTCCCTTGCCTTATTTTGGGGACATTTAGTGAGGTGAGCAAAGGGGGCTGAGTACCTTCACAAATTAGGGGATGATGGACCCTTGTCACCGCACCTACTCTCCCTCGTTGGGCAGGGGACAGCCACATGCACAATAAAAACACTCGAGGCCCTTTACATGATGCGAGAATTCTAAAATATTATCAGAATCACAGTATGGATTGTGTAGAGGAATGGGTACAACAGAATACTCTCCGTATTTATCATTAGTTTGTGTAAAATATGCCAAAAGTGGCCACAGATTCCTGGGTCTAACTTGTATGGATCTGTCCTCTGTTTTTGATAGCAGCGTGATATCCATATCAGGGGAACCGTTGCAGGAAACTGGATTGGATGTTGGACTTTTAAATTCTATCATGCACCTTAACTTTAACCTGCGAAGTTGTGTAAAGTACAATCCAAGACGTGTTGTGACATAACATTTTGAACGTCGTGTGACGTTAGGCAGGGACGGGGTCTTCCCTCTCTGCTTTCTTCATTACATATCAACTATATCATTACTTATATATGGGTTTGAACATGACCTGCTGCTAACATCTACAGCTTTAATTGCATGCAGCCCAGAAGGGATCATGTGCAACACAGATAGGGTGAGTGCAGACTCCTGCGCAGGGTAAAATCTAGGACTGTCTTGGGCAGGAATAGCAGATCACATGAGATGGGAATCGCACAGAGACAAACTAGCAGTGAGAATGGGGCTGAGTAATTGTGCTAGATTGAACCTTTCTTTATAGACATCTAAAAGGCCATGCCCTGAACACAACCAATGATGTTTAAAAGGCCGGATCCATAGAAGAGCAAGTGCAGGGTTCTGGGAACATGAACATTCTTAAGCCACCTTTGGTTCTATAGACCTGTCCGTCAGGCAACAAAACAAAAAAATACTCCAGTAGAATATATTCAGAGTTACCAATCCTTGCCAAGATCTCTTTAGGGTGCAGGCAAACTCTCAAAACTATCCGCCCCAGACACCACTTCCTCCTCTACCCAAATACTTTGATAATCTAGCGCTCTTTTTCCATTCTAAGAGCTTTACCATCCAACTAAGCACCTTCAACCACCCTCTACTCGCCCCGGTGCCTTATCCCACAATCTTCCAAGGATGTCAAAAACACCATCTCGCCACCCCTTCTCTCCTACTTCTCTCTATTGACAATCTGAAAACATATTCATTAAATATCAGGCTCTGTATTACCTCCTGACCCATGCTCAGAGTAAATATTCAAAGCCCGCCAGCCTAGAATATTCCTTTGCACTGTGGCCGTCATCAGCTAATCGCTCTCACATGGTGTACTCACACCTCTCCTCACAGGGTGTACTCACACCTCTCCTCACATGGGGTACTCACACCTCTGCTCACATGGTGTGCTCACACCTCTCCACACACCTCTCCTCACATGGTGTACTCACACCTCTCCTCACATGGTGTACTCACACCTCTCCTCACAGGGTGTACTCACACCTCTCCTCACATGGTGTACTCACACCTCTGCTCACATGGTGTGCTCACACCTCTCCACACACCTCTCCTCTCATGGTGTACTCACACCTCTCCTCACATGGTGTACTCACACCTCTCCTCACATGGTGTGCTCACACCTCTGCTCACATGGTGTGCTCACACCTCTCCACACACCTCTCCTCACATGGTGTACTCACACCTCTCCTCACATGGTGTACTCACACCTCTGCTCACACCTCTGCTCACATGGTGTGCTCACACCTCTCCTCACATGGTGTGCTCACATGGTGTGCTCACACGTCTCCTCACATGGTGTACTCACACCTCTCCTCACATGGGGTACTCACACCTCTCCTCACATGGTGTGCTCACACCTCTGCTCACATGGTGTGCTCACACCTCTCCACACACCTCTCCTCACATGGTGTACTCACACCTCTCCTCACATGGTGTGCTCACACCTCTCCACACACCTCTCCTCACATGGTGTACTCACACCTCTCCTCACATGGTGTACTCACACCTCTGCTCACATGGTGTGCTCACACCTCTCCACACACCTCTCCTCACATGGTGTACTCACACCTCTCCACACATGGTGTACTCACACCTCTCCTCACATGGTGTGCTCACACCTCTCCACACACCTCTCCTCACATGGTGTACTCACACATCTCCTCACATGGTGTACTCACACCTCTCCTCACATGGTGTACTCACACCTCTGCTCACATGGTGTGCTCACACCTCTCCTCACATGGTGTGCTCACACGTCTCCTCACATGGTGTACTCACACCTCTCCTCGCATGGAGTGCTCACACCTCTCCTCACATGGTGTGCTCACACCTCTCCTCGCATGGTGTGCTCACACTATGCTCACATTCACATGGTGTGCTCACACCTCTCCTCACATGGTGTGCTCACACCTCTGCTCACATGGTGTGCTCACACATCTCCGTGCATTGTGTGCTCACACCTCTCCTCGCATGGTGTGCTCACACCTCTCCTCGCATGGTGTGCTCACACCTCTCCTCGCGTGGTGTGCTCACACCTCTCCTCGCGTGGTGTACTCACACCTCTCCTCACATGGTGTACTCACACCTCTCCTCACATGGTGTGCTCACATCTCTCCTCACGTGGTGTACTCACACCTCTCCTCACATGGTGTGCTCACACCTCTCCTCACATGGTGTACTCACACCTCTCCACACACCTCTCCTCACATGGTGTGCTCACACGTCTCCTAACATGGTGTACTCACACCTCTCCCGACATGGTGTGAGCACACCTCTCCTCACATGGTGTACTCACACCTCATGGTGTGCTCACACCTCTCCTCACATGGTGTACTCACACCTCTCCTCACATGGTATGAGCACACCTCTCCTCACATGGTGTACTCACACCTCTCCTCACATGGTGTGAGCACACCTCTCCTCACATGGTGAACTCACACCTCTCCTCACATGGTGAACTCACACCTCATGGTGTGCTCACACCTCTGTACTCACACCTCTCCTCGCATGGTGTACCCACACCTCTCCTCACATGGTGTACTCACACCTCATGGTGTGCTCACACCTCTCCTCACATGGTGTGAACACACCTCTCCCCACATGGTGTACTCACACCTCTCCTCACATGGTGTGAGCACACCTCTCCTCACATGGTGAACTCACACCTCTCCTCACATGGTGAACTCACACCTCATGGTGTGCTCACACCTCTGTACTCACACCTCTCCTCGCATGGTGTACCCACACCTCTCCTCGCATGGTGGGCTCACACCTCTGCTCGCATGGTGTGCTCACACCTCTCCTCGCATGGTGTACTCACACCTCTCCTCGCATGGTGTACCCACACCTCTCCTCGCATGGTGTGCTCACACTTCTCCTCACATGGTGTGCTCACATCTCTCCTCACATGGTGTACTCACACCTCTCCTCACACCTCTCCTCACACCTCTCCTCACATGGTGTACTCACACCTCTCCTCACATGGGGTACTCACACCTCTCTTGAAGGAGTCTATGGTTATTCCTCTCTGAGGAACATTGTGCTGACCCACCCAAATCTCTCGAACTACAGGCCTATCTCATACTTCCTTTCCCTGCCAAACTGCTTGAGACGGCCATTGTGATGAACTCCACTACCATGAGGGCACCCTTGACTCATGCCAGGCAGATTTAATCCCCTGAAAAGGTAGGAAGTTAGTCTTTGTCTCCCTGCTGGAATATTGCACATTACTGAAAAGCTTGCTGTTAAAGACACCCCAGGTACTACCAACTGCCTCTGACGCCATCGGCCATCCGATCCTGCTTGACTTTATTCAGTCAGTCGCTAATCTTCAGGGCACTGCACTCAGATTCCGTTACTCTTACCTAAGCCGGCGGAAGTAAGCATGCTGGTATCCCCATTCCTCTCTGCAGTGCGTCCTCCTATCCACTGACAGATCCCAAGAGGCTCAGCCAGATCACAACTGATCATCAACCTCTACATCAGTCCTTTCTGTGTATTCACCCTATTACATGTATGTCAACGACACAATGTTCCTAATCTAGATGGACAGGAAAGAGTGACAAGCATACCATCCCCTCCTCTCTCGAGTCCATGAATGACAGCATTGAGATGAACCCTGCAGAGACAGAGCTCAGGCGCCTGGAGTCAGGTGCCTGGAGTGAGCATGTCTGGCCAGCTGGCATCAAGGCCTGCTTTCCCCCCCCCAGTCAAACCTGTTAAATACTTAGGATTTCTTGTCAAACCTGACCTCCCACTGAAGCCCCAAGTGAGAGCGGTCATCAGCTCCAGTTACTCCCTCCCCTTTCCCTCCTTTGATGACAGTTGTAAATATCCTACTTCCTTCTCGCCTGGACTATGGAAACATTTTGCATCTGTGCCTACAACCTGGGCAACGCCTACAGTATATACAGAACACAGCAGCAGGAGTCGTTCTGCACTACGGCTGCAAGGAAGAAGCCGCGCCAGCACTGACTACTCTCTGCATGAACTGCCCTTTGCAAACATATTGCAATAGCAAGCCGCCTGCATTGCCCAGCAAGCTCTACAAGGACTAGCTGCCGAATTCCCGCTCTCCGTGAGTACAAGCAGTGAATCTATGCTAAAAGAATGGCAGCCCATATAAAGCAACAGGCAGTGAAGCCTTCTCAGACCTCAGCGTAGAACTCTCTCCCGACCACTCTCCTCATATTCAGAAACAAGTGGAAAATCAGGCTTTTCCACAACCACACATGCCTCCTCTAACCAGTTTCTTTGGTTTGCCGCCATGTTGCCTGTGCACTCTGAGGCTGCAGTCAGGGGTCAAGTCCTAAAAATTAAAGAGGGGGGACTCATCAACAAACGCAATGGGTTGTGGCGTTGCCAGAAATTAGCATAACAAGGTGAAATAAGTACATTTCATTAAATTGGCTTTGCATAACCACAAAAATTGCACAAGACGAACAGCATTTGCCTTTCATAAAGTCATCAGACACACAAAACCAAGAGAGGATAATTTGATTCTAATAGTGTTTTTGAAGGTATGCATGTTTTAAACTCCAAGAACCAATACAAATGTTTTCCCTGGGACTTGCAGTACCAAAATGGGGCATTTCACCTTTAGTTGTTTGTTATGTTTGATCAAGTTAAATAGTGCTGTGGTGAAGTGTCGGGCCTACATACCTGATGACTGCAGTTCGATCCCTGAGGTCGGCTTTAGTTCTTACGTTCAAACAGGAGATTCAATGTTTTTCATTTTAGCTGGTGGGGACTAAGTCCACCCTCTGATTAAAGTGGGTGGACTACATCCCCCCGCGTGTACCCTCGACTTGAGCCCTGCCGCTGGCGCTATATTGAGTGTTACAAATCCAAAAATAACAAATACACATAAATAAATAAAGCAACATCAAGTATCAGACTCGCCTTCAGCAGCAGCAGACCCCACACCTATCACCTGCGGCGTGCCACAGGGGTCCTGTGTCTCGCCCACACTGTACAATATTTTTACCAAGCCCCTTTTCGATGATCTGGACCATCTAGGTATCACCTACACTAACTATACAGATGATACTCAGATCCTCTTCCCACTTTCAGGGGATTATGACAAGGATTTGGCCTTGGTGAATAGAGTGTACATCATCATCCTGGCATGGATGGCCACGCACGGTCTATCCCTGAATGATGATAAAACAGAACTCATCATTTTGGGTACCCCGCTCTAACCTAAAAAATATAGGACCTGACTATTCCTCCTTCATAATTGATGGTAACCTCATTAAGGTAGCACAGGAGGTAAAAACACTAGGTTTTTACCTCAACTCTACTCTGTCCTTTTCCAGAAAGGTCAACACGCTATCATCTTCTGCGGCGTACACGTGTAAACTCAGTAGAACTGGTAAACCTTTTCTCTCAAACAACAGCTGCACTATCCTGGCCAGAGCCCTCATCCTGTCCCGCTTGGATTATTGTAATGACCTATACGTAGGCTCAAACAAATCCATCATTAGAAGAATCCAAACCCTACAAAACAATGCCCTTAGAGCGGCACTAGCTATCTCCAGAAGAGAGCACATTTCTGAGAGTAGACGACAGAATAACTGGCTCCGGACCAATGACAAAATCCTACTAGAAACTGCGTCGCTCACCCATAAATCTCTTAACAACGCGGCTACCATCTACCTTTCTGAGAGATTCCGCAAACAGACCAACCAGATCAGTAAACAGGGATCACTTGTCTCTCCCTAGATTCAATCTTTCCACCATTGGAGGTAATAGCTTCCCCGTTAAATCAGCTAAACTATGGAACTCCCTGCCTCCTACACTGAGAGAAGACCAGTCCTACCAAAACCTCAGAACTAATACTATCCCATGGTTGAAATCCACTGACCATTAACTCGCACGATGCATAATCCATGCCTGTGTAACTGAAATGCAACCTGCAATGCCCACCTGCTATCCCCATGGCATTAACCTCAATTCTGCGTACTATGCCTTTAATATTTGTAAATATCTGTATATCCTATAATATTTGTAAATATCAGTATATGCTGCTGTTGTAAGTAATGTATTTCACTTTATGACTCACTACCGGCTACCCCCATGGCGGTATCCTCAATTTTGTACACAATACCGTGTAATATCTGTAAATAACTGCATACCCTGTAAGTATTGTATCTCACTTTATGATTCACTGTAATCAAGCTTTGCATTTTCTTGTAACTGCTGCGCCCTGATACCCTTGGGTCTGGTGCGCATTACAAATAATAAAACAAACAACCAATGTTGAGTGGCCAAATATCAAGGATTCACAAAAAAGAAAGTGTGAAATTAGCCAGCGCTTATTACTGCGGACATGGCATCTGTGGAAGAAATAGTGGGATCACAACCTACAGCAAGGGAACATGCACACAAACATAATAAGTAAGGAACAAACGATGTCCTTTTAAGTGCTAACTATTCCTTTTTTTGGGCTCAGTGTAGTTGAATTTTTCCTTTGTGTTATCATTTTCACCGGCTAGAGTTTCACAGGCACACGGTGCATGGTGTCTCTCTGCACCCACTAGTTCTGGTGTGCTCACAAGACTCAGCAGCTCTTCTCATCACTTATCCCAGGGTCAGTCATTCATACGCAGTGCTGGGCATACTCACATCTGGCAATTCTGGAGGCTGGCTGATCTCGATTGGCGACTCGGGCGGGAAGGGGTGCTCAGGCCTCACCCCACAGAAGATACACAGCCGGACAGTGGCACTTCCGTACGGTTCAAACACTTCATGGTAGCGTTCTGCGGGCTGCAAGACAGGGGACACGGTGAGACATATGAAACCTCGGCCTGCAGCAAGAGCCGTACTCTACACAGAGACATTCAGCCTCAGCATGGGCAGACATCCAAGATCCGAGTGCAGCGGTGGGATGTGGACTCTCTGCAGGCAGGCAACATGGTGAAGGATCTCATTTTACCCATTCACCGGAGTTGATCAACTCCCCAAGTAGCCCACACTCACAAGGCATCATGGAACACTTAGGCGCCCCGCCACCCCACAAGCAAACCTTGAAAAGCAGGTCAATGCAAATGCCACACTGCACAGTTCTCTACGCTTGGCTAAACCCTTTCTTATGAGAGAAATACATTAATGAACACGTTGCCTTGTGGCAACTTTGGTGAGCTTGCAGAGCCAATGAGTGCTAGCTGTGGATAATTTGTCTTTGCCTCCAGTGCATATGTACATCCCTGAGATTGGGTGTGCCGCGCGCCAGCTAGGGTGGCGGTTTGGTCAGAATGCACAACATCCTGTTGGAGGTGTGGTTTCGATTGCAGTTGACACAGCCCTTCATCCTCCCGAGGTCATTGCATTCAGAAATAACAGCTATTATCACAGCGCTTAGAAACAGGGGAGGCGCTCCACACGCGCAGATGGGGATAATGCACACACTAATGCGCTCTTGCTTGAGACTCCCGGAGCGTACAGTACAGTCAGGTGTAAAGTGTCGTAAGCCTTGTTTATAGGCTCTGAGGGACTTTAATGTCGTGTTGCAAGCAGAGGGAGATGGAAGGGGATCTATGTTTCTGCTTACTCTCCCCGCTCAGTCTGTAAAAGCACTTTGATTTACTCCAGCATTAGATCTTCATGCTGGCATAAAACTAATCCAGTCCTACGGAATCTGCCTGCTTTGTAGAACCAGCTAAAGAAGCAGGCAAACTGCATGGGAAACCATTGGAAGTGCCCATGGCAATCGTTAATTGTGGGAGGCATTTATACTTTTAAACAAACTCTCTGGAAAAGTGATGAGAAAAGGGGATTTTGCCTTGGTTTTACTCTAGACTATTCCACTCTGTGTTGGTTAAGAGGAAATTGCATGGACAAGACTTTTTCCACACAAAATTACAAATGGAGCCCATCCACTCCATACAATTCACATTTTGAGAATCATTAGGAACAGATCCTTTTCACACAATAGCTCAACTGTTGTACTTACAACACTTTTAATCGCATATTGACTACAAGAATACAACTTCATGCAAAGAAATCAGTAATCCTAAACTTTCCAAATTTACCATTGCCTAGATTTTACTAAAGCAGACACAACTTTAACATACATACACTAAAATTGTTAGTTTTCTCAATGCTCCTTTTCCATTTCATTGCACTGAAAAATGATCCCTGTATTTGCCGTACCTCTTTGGTCTAATGTACATTGGTCGAAATAGTTTTCATGGTGGTTTGGTGTATGGAATCTATAAAGGGTGGGGTTGAGGAGAGGTGTGTGAGAGGTTGCCCACTGAATTTAGCGGTAAAAATGCGGGAAAGCAAATTTCGACCAATTTGCATTTGACCAAATAATGCGTTGTTCTAACATGGATCAGATGTTTTACTCTCAGAGCTGTTGCATGATCCAGGACAGCGTTGTTCTAACATGGATCAGATGTTTTACTCTCACAGCTGTTGCATGATCCAGGACAGCGTTGTTCTAACATGGATCAGATGTTTTACTTCTCAGAGCTGTTGCATGATCCAGGACAGCGTTGTTCTAACATGGATCAGATGTTTTACTCTCAGAGCTGTTGCATTATCCAGGACAGCGTTGTTCTAACATGGATCAGATGTTTTACTTCTCAGAGCTGTTGCATGATCCAGGACAGTGTTGTTCTAACATGGATCAGATGTTTTACTCTCAGAGCTGTTGCATGATCCAGGACAGCGTTGTTCTAACATGGATCAGATGTTTTACTCTCAGAGCTGTTGCATGATCCAGGACAGCGTTGTTCTAACATGGATCAGATGTTTTACTCTCAGAGCTGTTGCATGATCCAGGACAGCGTTGTGGGTAAATTGTGATTCCCATTTCTGAAGCACAATGTCTTGCCACTAATAAACTAAACATTACACCAGTCTTGGAAGCCCTAGGGAAACAAATAAGCCTCCATAGAGACTAGGATAGTTCTTTCTTCCAGGGAGATGGCAAGTGCATCTAACGAATACTGCCACACACAGCTAGCAACAAATGCTGAAGCTAGGAGTGTGGGGAGGTCGGATCACATGCCCCTTTGCACCAATACGTTCCACACACTAGGTGGCAATAAAGTGTCACCTTTGAGACAGAAATAAGCAGGAAACTTTCATTTGCTATTCTTAAGAGCGGCACGACCTAAACCTTATATTCCTGAGTCACATTTTCGTTCTTTGGTGTAATCATTGGTTATTTCACAAATTTGGGAAATTCTTTACTAATTGGTCTTCTCAAATGTACCCTTGCCCCACAAGTGTGTGGGGCAAGGAAGTTTGACCATAGCTCTCCCCTGTTGACGAATTTGCACTGGTTGCCTATTGAAAACAGGATACAGTTTAATACAATTTTTATTGTTTATACATCCCTGTATTTTCAATTCTCCTGAGTATCTAGCTAAAAATATATATATATTTCTTTTAATCTGTTTATTGAATTTACAAAACATGTAGCAAGCAACAACAAAACAGCCCCCCCCCCATCCCTCAGACACCCCTCCCCATTCCAGCCCCGTCCCTGCATGCTCAGTCCTATGGTTCTGCTCCCCTCCATAGCTGTGCAACGGCGAAAGTACTGGCCATACTCAAGAAACAATCCTTCTCTCAAAGATTCCTTGGGCCCATCTAGGGCCAGGCGCCGTCCTGCCTCAAGGAGGAAGGTCCTCTGGGGACGTTAGCAAATCCCCTTGTACTCAGCCCCCTCCTTGCTCCCCAACTCCTGCATAATCCGCTGTTCTGCTGCCACCCATCCTAATGCATCAGCAGTCCATTGCGCTATCACGGGACCACTTCCACGAAATTGCCAATCTGCACTTGGCTAATAATAAAAACCTTGTGATTCCTTTCTCGTGGTTTCTCTGGTTCCCCCAGGTACAAACCCCAGCAAACACACTTTAGGGGAGCAATCTAGCTGGATCCCCAACAGTGCATTCATCTTTAACAAAATTACCCCTTTCCAGCATGTCCACACCATATGCCAAAAGTCCGCCAAGCTGTACCCACACCTAGGAAACTGGTGCAAGTTATCAGGAAGCATAATGTATAATTTTTTGGGGGGTCAGATACATCCAATGTAATATGTTGAATTGAACCAACTTGAACTGGGCATTCCTGGAGGCTTTGCAGCCCCCCTTCAAATCTTACGCCATTCCAACTCCTCAAAAGTGGTTTCCATGTCCCATTCCCACTTATCTTTCACCTGAAGCTGGGATGGGGTTCTGCTGCTCTGTAAAGCGGAGTATATTCGAGATACAGCATGCCTCTCACACGCTGTGTCAAGGATCGCGTGTAGAAGGGGGGTGGTTGGGGATTCCTCTGGTATCATGTCCCATGAGAGGTTGGACTATTGTAACAGCCTCTTTCTAAATCTACCTGCCTCTACTCTCCGCCCTCTGCAACTAATCCAGAACAAGACTGGGAGACTTGTCCTTGGCCTCAAGCGCTGGGATCGTATCTCTCCAGCTCTGAAATCTCTCCATTGGCTCCCAGTGGATGCAAGGATTAAATTCAAAACCCTCTGCATTGTCCACAAGGCTTTCTGGTGCCTGGGTCCAAAATGCCTTCAGCTATCCCGTCGCAAATACCTCCCCTTTCGAGCTCTTTGCTCCTCTACCTCTAACTCCCTCCGGGTCAATCGTTTTTCAAAGAAACGAGCTGGGGGTAGATCTCTGTCTTCGGCTGGGGCCTCCCTCTGGAACAGCCTCCCTGCCACTCTAAAACTTGAGGAGAACCATCTCCAGTTCCGGAAGCACCGGAAGACCTTCCTCTTTGCTTCTGCCTTCGCTCCCCCTCTCCCTTGCTGATCTGCTCTCTCTTGGCACTGTGCACCTGGCCACCCTCTGTCCCCTAGGCCCAGGTACCTGCTCACCCTGCCACCCTTCTGAATTGCCTCCTGGCCACCCCTTGCACTGGGGACTGTATCTGTACCCATACAGCCACCCCATTTTTCTTCTTTTTCTGCACTTAACAGACTTACCTAATCTGCTGACTTAAACACTGCACTACCAATGTTTATTGCCTCCATTTTCTATTTATTTGTATTTATTATTATTTGTCTGCTCTCCTCTGCTCCGCACTTTCCACTCTCCCCCTTCCATGCACTTTGTCCCTTTTACCTTTCCCATGCACTTGCGCGTTCTCAATGTCACTGGGCCTAGTAAGATTGTTGTTGTGTTGTGTTCTCCCCTGTTCCCATCCCTAACCTAGTCGCGCTCTGAACCACTTGTGCACGAGCGCGATACAAATAAAATACATCATATATCATATCATTTAGCCGCCAGGGTACTGGTTAGCCTTGCACAATTTAGGAACAGCCAATTGCCACCCGGTAACACTCCGCCCAGGTGTTGAAATACAGTAAGGTGCCCCCCTCAAAGAGATCTCCCAACGTACGGCACCCCCCTTCATCCCATTTAAGGTCAACCATGTCCCTAATGGTTTTGGCTACCTTTGCATCCACCCTCAGCAGTATATAGGGACTATATCTCTCCCCTACTTGCAGTTGGCACGTGCCCTCTTCCATGCCTGGCTGACCACCCTGCTCAGACACAACGCCTCTTATTCCCCCGTTTCCCTCCAGAGCATCTGCAGCCCCGTTTGAGGCTTTTTGTGTGGCCCCACCAACTGCCTGTCTATACTCCCGCTCCCAATTTCCCATCTGCTGGTGTGCTGCAGTTGTGCCGCAAGGAAGTATAATTCAAAGTCAGGGAGAGACAGTCCCCCCCTCCTGATAGCTTCTACGCAGTGTGGCCAACAATACCCTGTGCCGCTTCCCGCCACATAGCAAACCCGCTATTTTACAATCCAACACTTTGAAAAAAAGGTGCCCTAGCCATATGCAGGATGTTCGTGAAGAAATACAGTAGCCTGGGGAGGATCAACATTTAACAGATCGCGATCTTGCCCATCAAGGAGAGGGGTTGCTGATTCCAGAATCCAATCCCGTCGTCTATACCCATTAGCGCCCTCCCCACATTGTATTGGAACTTCTCTGCTATCGAATGGTGAATTTGAATGCCCAGATAACGAAAGGAGTCCACCTTTGCAGCCCTACCTCTGGCAGGTTCCGGAGTGCTCTGCCCTGCAGCGCCCCCAGCGGCAACACCAATGACCTGTCCCGGTTCACCTGTAAGCCAGTGAGTGCCCGTGAGTGCCTCCAGGCGGTGTAACAGCATGTTTGGGACATGTAACCCGGGGTTGTGCACATAAAGGAGGACATTGTCCGTGTACAGGGAGAAGACATGATGCTGGTCGCCCACAACTATTCCCGGGGCCCGGAACTTCATCCTAAAAATTGTCACCACTATCTGCAGCACCAGAGAAAAAGAGACAAGAGGCAGTCTTGACGCATTCCCCTACTTAATTGCCAGCTATGCGAGATCACTTTGCCTGTTTTTACCCTTACCAGGGGCTCCCTATACAGTAAGCGGATCCACTCCATCATATTCGGGCCCAGACCATTCCTCTCAAGCACACGAAAAAGCCAATCCCAGTGCACTGAGTCGAAGCCTTTACCGCGTCCAGGGAGATGACTGCCAGATCCTCCTCCACCCCCTCTAAGTGTTCTATTATATATTGGAGCCTTCA
Organism: Ambystoma mexicanum; assembly: GCF_040938575.1. Taxonomy (NCBI): domain Eukaryota; kingdom Metazoa; phylum Chordata; class Amphibia; order Caudata; family Ambystomatidae; genus Ambystoma; species Ambystoma mexicanum. The sequence goes on from NC_090922.1 coordinate 1,481,367,754, forward strand.
GAGATTATTGTAGTCCTGCTGAAACCAGGGAGGAAACCGCAGTGCAGTGGGTTGTATGGCCCAATCTCACTACTGAACATTGACACTAAAATCCTGGGGACAGTGACGGCAGCTAGGCTTCTGAAGGAAACCTCCCGCTTGATCCACAGGGACCAATGTGGTTTGGATTGGGCAAAATACCACTATGAATCTCCGAAGGCTCCAAGGTCAGTACACTGCAGAGCTGAGTGGTGTGGTAGTGTGCACCATGGGTGCCCTCTGGCAGGTGATCGCTGACACCCAGACCTCTCGCAGAGTCGCCCTCCCAGCTCCGTGCCTGTGCAGGAGGCCCTTTTGTCCTGCTGCCCAGGCCTGCGGCAGTACAAGTCAGCTGTGCCCGCATTTTCCTCCCCACCAGCTATCCCACCGCCAGTGGGGCTCCTCAGGCTACTCCTGGGCACTGGGGTGTGTGTCTTCTCCCTCTCACGCAGCCCGTTCCCATGAATATACTTGGCGGCCTTTGCCCAGAAATTATCAGAGCTCTGCACTTCCTTCACGGCCCTTCAGCACTCACTGCTGGTCTTTGAGTGCTCTTCACTCCCCACCCGCCTCCGTTCGTCATTACACACTAACGAGGTACATGTGGGGGCCGCTTCTACCACCCGGTGTCTGGCGCGGATCCTCACTGCGCTCCTTCCCCATTGCAGCTGGGAGATCCTGCCTGGGCACCCGCTGTCTCACCGCTGCTCACGTTCCCATTCCCCTCACTCCCGGGCCAGCAGTGGTGTCAAGTTCTTCAAGCTGGCACCTGGGGCGGACTCACGCTGGTCAAGTCCCCTCCGCTCCGGTAGCCCCAGGTGGGATTCTGCAGCGATTAGCTTTTCTCAGAGCGGCAGACCTCCTACAGCTTCTCGCCATGGGTCAAAGCAGTTTCAGTGACATGCATTGGCCATCTTAAGTTTCGGCCAGCACCACGCTTATTTTCATCTGACGGTTTACCAATAAATCTCAGCTCCAGCCTCAATGACAAGGCAGCCGTGGATGCTCTACACCTTCCCCTGCACGGATCGTGCACCGATCCGGTTGGTGTCACCAGAAACAGTATATTTCGCAGGATTCCTGCAGGCAGCGGTGGAAGCTCTGAAGATCATGCTCTACATCGGTTGCCTGCCGGCCACGCCCCCTGTATCTAGCAAAAAAATATAAAATATCAGGTGGTCTTACACGACTGAGGAGCCGCAATTCACTTCTGCGTCAGCTGCCTACTTTTAAACGCTCATTTACATTGAATTGGTCATTCTTAGGAGCTGCTGTAAAACTATGGAATGGGTTACCAACAGAACTTCACCTGACCAAAGAATATTTGAACTTTAGGAAGATTTTAAAAGCATGGCTTTGGAAGCAGGTGTTCTAAATATATTACATTTTAATAGGTTATGTTAATGAACTTTAACAAAGGTTTTTTACCTTGAGTACTGCAGTCTAATCAAAATTGGTTTTATGGTTTTAATATCCATTGTTATGTTATGTATTGTTACTTTGAATTTTAATGGTTTATTGTACAGCTCTTGTCATTTCTGCGCCTACGAATTTTTAAAAATAAATGAAAAATACCACAATATACATAGGTGTCTATCTCCTGATGCCACCTGAACTGCTCTGTTGATATGTTCAGACGAAAGGCACGACCAACCAGCACATGCCAAAAAGAGCAGCACTATTGACTGATCGAGGGGGGTCTTTTAGATAATATTGTGTTCATGGGAATAATTGTCAATAAAGAAAAACTATTTTATAACGTGGAAAAATCCTTCTAGTCCAAGCTTCTAAGGATAGTGTGTAAAGTAGTCCTGCCTGAAAATGGTTTCCTGTAGACCCACACAATAAGCAGCGGCTCTCTCGAGCGTGCTTTGGAAATTTCAATATCCATTGAGCCATCCATATACATCTGACTCTTTCACACGAGAATATGTGGGGAACCAGTCAAAGTTTAATGTTGTTCTTTTGGGGGGTGGTTAAGAAAATGACCACGTTGGGGATTAGTTTTGGTGTTGCGTTTTAGTGGTAGACACTGATGTTGCAAGCTGGAGTAGGCTGTCCCCGAGTAGACAGTCTGTATTAATGTAAGTGACATGTAGAGTGTATTTATTTCAGGAGGGCATGCTTTTTCCGGAAAAGGCTTCGGCTACATGGAATACATTCCCTCTCCCTGAGAGATGAAGTCCACCTGCTGCAATCTTTTGTTGCAAAGTGAATGTGTGTTTGTTAATCTCTGCTAAGTAGCTGTTTTTCTGGTTCTGCCTTGGCCTAGGGCCAGGAGGCCGCAAGCGGTTCCAGTGCACTTAAAATGTTTTGTAGAAGTAGTAATTTCACAATGACGAGCCCCTTAATGATCTGTCATTTTGAATGCTGGTAACCTGTAAACATTAGGTTGAGGTGCTTGCATGCAACAGGGCTGGCGTCTTTTGCACTGCTGCACAGCCACCAAAGAACAAGTAGGACACCTTTGTAAATTTTGTAAAGTGGCACAAGTAAAACAAGCACATACTCTGAGATGGGAGGGACTGAGAGAGAGAGCTAGATAAGTGTATGATATGCTGTGTACAGCTAGTATGTAAATACGTTAATAAATATTACGTAATGAATTTGATAAGTGTGGGAAATAAACACATCTGTATAGTAGTGTACTATGTTTAAAATATATTGGCAGGCATTCTGCATTGCCTAGACACACTCCTGTGTTTCGAAGCACTGCGTGCAGCAGGCCGACCACCAGAGCGGGAAGCAAGATCAGCGGAGCCTTTTCATTATGGGCTCCTCACAGCCCTTTAAAGATGGCCGCCGCTTCAACCCTGGAATAGGCAGGCACTGCTGCTGTTTACTGGTGTGTCTCTTGCATTCCGTTTGGTCAGGGCTGCCGTCATCTGTCCTATCAGGAGTGCATGCAGGTAAGGTATGGTATGGTATTGTTTATTTATATAGCGCCTATACACAAGCAAGTGTTTCAAAGCGCTCAAGGAGGGTGGGAACAAGGGGAAAAAACAAACAGTCGCTCAGAGCCCTTGAAATTCTGAGGTGATAATAGTCTGCACAGGCAGAGTAAGTGAGTCAAAAATACATTTAATAGTTTGGGAGATAGCAAATAGGGCTGGCAGCGATTTGGCAGTTTTAACAGTGCAATTAAGGGGTGAAGACAAGGGAGAGCGGACATACGATCTACAGGCGTCGTGCATACGGATCGTACAAGTGCACGGAGGGTCACAGTGGTGGAGGGAGGATCAAGTGCACCCGGTCGGTTGAGACTGGGGTAAATGCAGTGAGAGAAACTCTCTAGGGTACATTTCTCAAATGAATTGAGTTTGGGTGAGGTGTAGGGCCCTGAGGCAAGTTCGAAAGAGGACTGGAGGGGGTGCCGGGGACCAGTGAGATTCTGAGGTACGCCTGACAGCCAGGCAGCGTGCTGTAAGGAAGAAGAGGGGGAGAGGGAAAACAGAGAACTGGGTGAGCACGGTAGAGGGAGAGAGAATGAAGAGGCTAAGAGGAAAGTCTTGAGGAATTTCCGGAATTTAAGGAGATCCGGCTCAAAGCGTAAGGTGGCAGAGAGGCCTTATCCTCAGCAGGGAGGCACCTGCTGAGGATAAGGATCTCCCTCCAAATCTCAGACTTTAGCCAGCCCCTACACCAAAAGCCCACATCTAAGGGCCTGTCTAAGCCTGAGTGAGCCGAGGAGGGCTCGCAGGGCCCCCACCTTTTTCCCCCTCTGCAAACTATGAAGCAGCCTCCTGATGTACAGCCTGCTTTCCCACATGCTTGGGCCCCTGTACCACTACGCTCTCTCTGAAGATCTACCAGTGAGTGATGGCTGAACTTTTCTACTGCTTCCTCCACTAACAACTCTGAACCAACACTGTGCCTATCTCACTCTGCCTCCCTTACCTCACCCAATCGACTACTTCTTTCACTGCATTTTGTTTCCCTTTTTTGAAATTCCACTCTAAGTGTGTGTTTCTAACGTCTCTGCACTCCATTTTGCATTGCATTTTGTGTCCAGTGTGTCCATTTTGTAACTACTAGGCCGCTTGGTGAGTTTGGGCTAGGACTGTGCTGTGCAGCCACTTCTCTTTCCTTCATCTATCCTCTGCCACCCCGATGGCACTCCCTGTCTCCCCTATCTTGTCTAACTGCTACACTATCACCTACCCTCCCTCTCCCACGAAGTCTGGAAGGAAACTGCATATAAATGACATCCTGACCACTAACCCTGGCATACCCATCGCAGACTTCTATGCCAGTGTAACTTCCGGACAGGTTCTTCACCAATATTCTCTTCTCTGTCCCCTCCCCTGACCTATGGACTCTTCATATCATCTCTACTCTCTCCCCTTTCTCATCCTCCCCATTAATGGTGGCACCAAGTTTAAGGTCCTCTTGGCGGACTTTGTATCATCCAGGTATATCATTAATATCTATCACACTGGCACTATCTTGGTTCAGGGTACTCAACCCAACCTCCTTCTCTTTGACTGGTTCCTGCCGTCCCTCATTAACTTCCTTCCCACATCTGGTACTCCCTCTTCCACTCTCTCTGACCCCCCCATCTCCCGACTGGTATACCACGCCCCTGTCCCCTCCTCAGAAAACCTTCAAAGGTGGAGACCTCCTTCATCTAGCTATGCTTAATGCTCCCTCTGCCATAAAATACTCTGCCGTCATCTGCCTCCTTCTTGAAGACATTGACTCGACATCCTCGCTCTTACCGAGACGAGATTCAATGCCAGCTCAGTCACTGCTTTTGACTCCCTTCTCCCTGATGGCTACAAGATCATCTCCAAGCCTCACCCGTGCTGACGGTGGGGTTGCCTTGATTTTCCCTGAGTGGGTCCCTTCCTCCCTCATACCCACCCAGCCTTACTCTTCCTTTGAGAGTCTGGTTTGCAAGCTGGTCATCTCTCCCTCCTCCTCTCTGACCATTGCCACTATCTACAGGCCACCTGGCTCTACCACCCTGTTCCTCTCAGAATGGGCTGATTTCTGCTCCTTTTCCCTCACAACCACCTCAAAACTCATTCTCTTGGGCGATTTCAACATCTATCTGGACTCTATCACAGCATCCACTCTCTTCCGTGACCTTTGCACCTCGCTCTCCGTCTCCATTCTCTTTTCTGGTTCAACCCACTCGGCTGGACACACTCTTGATGCCCTCAACCTCTCTGATCTTTCACTCCCCTCCCCACAAATCACCCCTCTCTCCTGGTCAGATCACTCTCTCCTCTCCTCTCACCTGGGCCCTTTCAGCCCTCTGACTGCACCTCCTCCAGCTTTGCCAACCTCGTTCATGAACATCCGTACGATGAAATGAGTGTCAGCTGCTGCCTTTGCATCCACCTTCATCCCACATGTAGCCCCTCTGCACAATCTACCTCGACTCTGCTCTCTGCAACATCCATATGGCCATTACTAACACTCTGGACATTACTGCCCCAGTCATGAGGATCCCCCTGAAACCTGCCTCTAAGCATAACTCCTGGTATGACTCTGAACTTGCAGCCCTGAAACACATGTGCAGAGCTGCGGAAGTGGCAGACCTCTGGCTCACCCTCTGACAAAATGGCCTGTTGTCTCCTCCAAAGACAATACAGACTGTCAATCCGCGCCAAGAAAAGGGCCCACATCCAGGCGCATGTCTCTGGTGCATCCAACAACACGGATGAACTATTTAAAAACTGTAGGGAACCAGCCAACCTTTCCGCAGTCTCCTCCTCACCCCTCGCCTCACAAGCCCTCCCAAGACCTTTGTAACGCATTGGCCACACACTTTACTACTAAAACTCAGGACATTCTGAGCACCCTTGCGTCCCTCTACTCCCCTTCCCCCGCAACCCTTTGTCTTCTATGGCCTCCCACCCTCCTTTTCCCTTTCTCTACTACTTCTCCCACATCACACCTGAGGTCCCCAGAGTTGTCCGCTCCATGAAGGTCTCCTCCAAACAGGTTTCCCTGTGCTCCTCCAGAACTATTAGGGACAATATTGGCTCTCGTGCCCCTACACTTGCTGATTTCTGTACCTGCTCTTTTGCCACTGGATCTTTCCCCTCCTCCCTCAAGCACTCCCTGGTGCGCCCGCTCCTGAAAAAACCTTCAGCAGACCACACTTGTCCAGCCAACTACCGCCCTATATCCATCACCCCCTTCCTCGGGAAACTCCTGGAGAAGCCTTCCCCAACTTACCTCACACACTGAACTTGTTGGTTGCATCCATGACCATCAATCTGGATTCTGAGCATCCAGAGGCACAGAAACTGCTCTTCTTAACACCCGTGAAGTACTGCTCACATCTCTGGATTCAAATTCTCCAGGTGTCCTCATTCTTCTTGGTCTCTCCTCTGCTTTTGACACGTTCAATCACTCCATCCTCAAAAAATGGCTCCATGATACCCTGGGTATCTAGGAGCAGAAACTGGCCTGGCTGACCTCCTTCCTCATAGACGGTCCGTCCAAGGTTATTCTGGGCACTGCCCCCCCCACCTCTTTCTCCACCTGTGGTGTCCTCCGGGGATCCAACCTCTCTCCCTGGCTTTTTAACACTTACCTTGCTCCACTGGCACACCTCATCTGCACCTTCTCTCCTAACTTCCAGTGTTAGGCAGATGACACACAACTCTTCTTCAAAATTCCCTCTGACCCTCTCCTTACTTCCTCCATCATTCCGGACTGCCTATCTGCCATTCAGTCCTGGTGCACTTCCAACTATCTCTGCCTCAATTTCAGCAAGACTTAGATCCTTACTATCGGGACTCCTGCTCCCTCTTTCTTCCCCTCACACTGGCCATCCTCTATGGGCTCTCCCCCATTTCCTTTATCTGAAGACAGAAACCATGGAGACATCTTCGACTTTTCTCTTTCCTTCCTCCCTCACATTCAGGACCTTGCCAAGAAGTCCCACTTTCAACTCTTCCTTCTTAAAGGAATTCGCCTATTTCTCATTTTCCCCCAGAATCTCAATGTCTCCAGAGTTCTGGTTCTCTCTAGGCTAGACTACTGCAATAGCAATTTTCCTGAATCTACCCTATTCCTCTCTATGACCCCTCAAGCTAATCTAGAATAGGGCAGCGAGTATTATCCTTGGCCTCAAGCCCAGGGACCGCATCTCTCCAGCCCAAAACATTCTCCACTGGCTCCCGGTTGTTGCAAGGATCAAATTCAAATCCCTCTGCATCATCCATTAGGCTGTCTGGGGCCGGAGACCACGCTATCTACAACTTGCTCGTACTAAATACTCTCTCTCTAAATCTCTATGTTCCACTGGTACCAGCTCTCTGTGTGTCAAGCGCTTTGTTAAACAGAGGGCTAGAGTTCGATCCCTTTCCTCAGCTGGCTCACTCTTATCGAACAGCCTCCCCCTTCCTCTTCGTCTTGAGCTGAATCTCCTCAAATTCTGGAAGCTTCACAAGACCTTCCTTTTCACCTCATCCTTCCCTTTCTCCCTCCTCTGCTAATCCCACATTTGCTGAGATTGGTGAGCAGGGCCCTTATGTGTCCTTCTGGGCACTGGCCTCCCACATCGAATCCCCTTCAGCCTTCGCCCACTCTGAGCACTTTCCCTGGCACCCACTGGCCTATGCCAGCGTAGGTCTGCACTTACCTATTTATAGGCAGCTGACCTCGCCCTAGCACTTCCTCCACTGGGCACTTACATCTGCTGCTCATTCACGAGCACGGGCACTCCCAGCACTTATCCCCACTCCCTCTTCCCCTCTCCTCTCTCTTCACTTGCAGGTTCTAAATGCTCACAAGGCCTAGTAGGTCTGTCTCTATCCTTCAGTGTTTTAATTGTTTTTCAATCCCATGTTCCATCCCTGTTGCCCTGTGGGTGCTTTGAAACACAATTTACTTGCTGTATAAGCGCCTAAAAAACGCACAAGAAATAAATGCACTTATCTTGCATAAACCACAACAACATAACACAAGACAGATTGCGTCAGGTTTTTGCCTATATAGTCTACTACACACTGGTATTTTGCTTGTTTTCCTGTCTGAAAGGCGAAATGACCGCTCTAGTAAATATCACTTTGGAAAATGATCATTAAAGTGAATTGGATTTTTTTCATTAGTTGTTTTATAGATAAGATCTTGGCAGTCCTAATTTCAATACTAGACAGCAGATCCACTTTGGATTTATTTACTCAAGTAGTTAAAAAGGCATATAGTTCTGAGGTTGATCAACAAACGAATGAGTAGAAAACCTCAGTGAATATGAACCGAAAGCAAAACTAAATAGTTGAGAAAGGACTGCATTCATGAGCCATAGGAAGGTATCAGGTTTAGCATGGTGTCACGTATAGGACAACATGCATTCTTATTATGATCACTTAGAAAAAACGAAGCAAACTGTAAACTGCATAATCTGACGTGCACATCTCTGTATGAGGCCAATGTTAACTTCCTCAATTTGCTCTCAATTTTTGTCGAGATCTAAATCTGTCATCACAAACCATATCATATATTAAAGATGGAAAAATAATCAATGTATATGCCCATACTTACGATCAGAATTTGGCTGGGTGGCTACTGTAGACAACACTGTGTGAACGGAAAGCTGTGTTAGTAAAATGTTGCTTGTGGATGGTGCCTCCTAGGCATGTCCAGTGATGTGCTATGAAGCAAGCACCTCGGCCGAGGACCAGTACCAATTCAGTGGGACGGTACCCCAATCACTTTCTGTACTTCCCGGTATCAAGGCATAAAAAACCCATGTGCAAGGTAAAAATCGCACTCATGGCGAAACCTCTATCGAAATCCAGCTTATGGGTTCAGATGCCACTTAGGCAGAGCGCAATCATTAATGTTGGGTATCGCCATGGATGTGATTCATAACTAGAACACATGGAGTTTTGTTTGTCTCCGAATTAATGAAGCACTTTCAAGTCTTTCTGACTTGTTGTCTCGACCCTAACATTTCTGAACAGACAGTTTGTCTGCAGGGGGTTGGATGCATTGAGAAAAGTAGACCATTACCTGCGCCATCTTTATCCTCTTCCAGCATTTGGATACCTCTGACACCTGGTGTTATGAATTTTGAATTGGCTGTGTAAATTATAGCAGTTTATCAAGAACGTTCGCTAGTATTATGGCTTGTTGGATTATATTAGGAGCAATTCTATTATTATGTTTTTAGTCCCGATGAAGCCCTTTTGTCATTTTCTGGTTACGCTGAAATGTTGCACACATGTCGACCATGAATTTTTCATCAAAGCATGGATCTTTTTGACCAAGAGTTAGATCAATATTTTCTGATTTATTTATTTTGTAATCTATTTCAGCTGGATAAATTATGCATATATTAGTTTTCATGATTGTGTTTGTATTGCCTGTGTATGTCCAATATATGGTCTACAACTGTCTTCAGCAACTAGATGCTTCAATAGTAACCAATCGTCAGCTTTATTTAGCGTTTGTAAATTGAGCATGCTGAATGTGCCTTTTAATGATTTGTGCTGTCAAATGTATATATCATGTATATATAGAAATAAAACAAATTAATAATTTTGTATGATATTTTTTTTCTGTTTGGAGTGAATGTAAGGTTATTCATTTAATCGTCTGTTTGTAGTACATCAAATATATTTATTGCCTGCTTGGGAGTAGCATTTATGTATGTATTATGTTTGAAGTGCCAGCTCCCATTCATATATTTTGGGCTTACTCTTTCATACTAGTATATTCACTTGTTCAATTGCACTGAGTTACTGTACACAGGATGTTCTCGGGAGAGCCATATATCCAGAGAAGTGGGTTTTGTGTTGGACATGCATTAGGGCAAATAGTCCTTATACAGTACAGTAATTGCAGCCACATACATACTTTGCTTACTCCCAACATCAATAGTTCTACATAAGTGAAACCCCACGTGGGACCGAGTCCTAATGTAGAAAGAGGGAAGCCTTCTGTTGACATCCAGCCTGGGAGGTTAATGACCTTTTGGAATTTGGGGGATCTCACCAACATCCTTAACAGGTTGGGCATATGGGACTACTAACAAGAAATATATACTGGATATTGGAAGTGCATGGCCAGCGTGCATTTACTAACTAAGCAACAAAGAACCATGTTATGGGTGAGACCCAAAACATTAAACCATTTTATGGGATATGGCTGCTGGGGCCACAACATAGTCTGACAAGGCAGGGGAAAGTGCTGTTCAAGCTTCTACAACATATGGGCACAATTCCTGCGCACAATGCGGGTAATTTAGGTGATGCTAATGAGAAACAGAGAAACCTTAGGTTAGGTGACCCATGGCCCTTAGAGGTGGATCACTTGGGAGAGGGAAGGCCCGGAAGGGAAGGATGCGTGCTCTGCACCTCTGTTCTGCTGGTGCAACCGCCCAAACCCAACTCTCACGTTAATGTGGCTGTTAATGTGTGAAAATGATTGAGAAGTCACGGTGGGCTTCATTTCATAACTTTTCAATTCTTCATGTGGTTTCTACTATTTAAAAAAAGCAATGAAGGATATTTGTGAAACTGCCCAATGACTTGATTAATCATGGCAAGGTTTAATATAATTAATGCAATCAGTCAAATGTAGATGTTTCTGCTGCAGTGAGTCAAACAACCTTTCGAGGGGTCATTTTAGTTTTAAGAGTGGATTGAATGGAGGGGTCCACTTACACAGAAACTCTTTGGCTTTCCCAATGAAGTTTGAACCACATGTGAGCTCCCACTATACCTGGTGAAGAATCGACTGTCAATGTCTTTCCTTCAGTCACAGCGCCCCTTCAATGCCTCTAATAGTGTGGACTTCGGGGCCAGGCTTCCTCCTTAGATCAAATCTAGAGAGACCAGGAATTGGCATTGGAACTCATGAAGTCTCCATTCACGTCAAGTTTATGAACAGCACCTGTGTATTCAAATATTTAGTCCATTGTTTGTGCTTTGTAGTCGTATTATGTTCCATCACTGCCAGATCACTAATTTTGAGAAGCACATCCGCAGCAAAGGGCCTTCCTTTACCTTCTCATTCTGCGTCAAGGGGACTATTGCAGAATTCTGCAAGTGAGGCCTCTGTTTAGAAGAATCCCAGAGGTCAAGTAATGATTATCAACATCATTATTACACGTAGGATTATGGAGGGGTCAACCGGAAGGGAGTTCCTGTGATGTCCCTGATCTTAGTCAGGATCTCAGTCCAAAGGTATGCCGCTTTCATGCAGCTCCACCATATACAGAAAAGGCCACCACTCCCTACTGTCTACACATGTTCTGGAGGGGCTGCAGAGGAAAGACTTTAGGCAATTGTTGGTTGGGTGAGTAAGCACGCGTAGCTTGATTTGTGCAAACACTCCGTCACCATGGGACATTGTGATGCCTCGCTAGCCCTTTCGGCATGGTTCCAAAGCGATATCTTGTGTAAGACCTTGTTTCCATCTTAACATATACTACAACTAATCAAGTTCACCTTCACAGCTAAGGGTCCATTATAGGCTAATGATTTGCCTGCTTGGCTCCTGCCCTGTCCTCAAGGAGCTGTTGGAAAGGAGAGGGTTTCTGGGTGCCCATCAACTTGAGTTCTGCACTAGTTATCCGGTATTACAAGTGAACATGCGAAAAGGCTGCATTTTCATCCAACTGGAAGTCTTTTTTACATGTCGCTTAGCTTCTCTAAAACCTCTCGCGCTGATTTGCCAAATTCAAACCTTCTTCCAGAGAAGTTACTCATGATTAACCCAAATCAGCTAGATGGGCTTTTCAGATGTGAACTCAATCCCAGGAATGGGTCCCGTCTTCATAGCATGAAGTAGCTTTTGCCCACAATCCCCGCATTTCTGGTGAAACGAAAAGCACTGTTTTCTAGACGCATACCAAGGATTCCTTCCTTCAACTTCCCCAGGCCTTTTAAACATTTCTGAACAATGTTCCATGATCTTGTCAGCAGTCAGTCACCAAAAATGTTACATGATCTTGTTCGCCATTAGTCAGCAATAATGTTGAATGATCTTGTCCGCTATTAGTCACCATATAGTACCACAGGTACTTCCACGTTGGCTTGCCTTTGTCATGTAGCTTTAGATAAGAACATAATAACATGCAAGATCAAGAAACAAGAGAATGGTTCCACACTGCGTGCAATCATATATTTCTCTTCAAGGGGTACACTTTATTGGCTCCAACTGGCAAAGAGATTTGTTTTGTTTTTTAATTATTTGCAACTTATTAGAAACCTTTATCATACGCACAGACCTTTTCCCCCCATTCAAAACCAGTTCTGATGAGTGAATTTATGGTCTCATCCTAAAAACATCGGATAGATAAAATATTTGTTTCAAACACCGCATTTAAAAATGTCATCAAACAAATTGTAGCCGTGAGATTTTCTCCTTTTAGGAAATAAATTCAGATTTCTCCTGCATCCATTGCTTGTCGCTCTTCGATCAGTTTGCCCATGTATTTAGTCTTAGATCTGTCAAGACATGACTGAACAAGTCACGTGTTTCAATGACTTGGTCAGCTCTCAGAATCTGCACCCCAATGTAATCCTATGCCACACATTGGAAGCCTTGATCAGATACTTAGGGAGTACGCCCCAAGCCTTGGTTTCCTATCTTAGGACATTCTGCAGGCGGTGCGACTTTGTTTCCTCTTGGGTTTTAATCCAGTCGTCTTGCCACAGTTTCCATTTCACCTTTCTAGGGATGTTAATCAATTCTTCTAGATAAGAGTGCAAATACTCCAAGGTCAACCGGCATCCATTGGACCATTGCTCTATAAGAGAATTACCACCTCTAAGTAGTTTATTTTTCAATATTTGGTAAGTACTCTTGGGAGTCAGCAACATGCATTGCTGAAAAAGTGGCAGCATTTTCTGCGACGTCCTTGCTTGTAATGAGGTGAGGCCCAGTTCGTATCTGATCAGTGTGGTGGAGATTATATTTGGGAGCTTCAAGATTTTTCAGACAAAAGACTCTTATTGCTTATAGGAATGGTTCGGTCAGAAAATGTTATTGTCCCTATGGGTCGGCCATGTGTTTTTAAGCCTAAGTCGCCTGATTTTAGAAAAATTTCCTATGGACCTTACCCGAGTTTTCATCCATTAAACGCACGCGAAAACAGGCACCAGGGCGCTGCCATTTTGTGATAATCCTATCACTTGCCCTATCGCCCTGGCTGACCTGCTTTTGCAGAACTAAATCATATTCCCCGCCTCTGAGCCTGTCATCAGCAGACGCGTACCGCCCATTTCACAACGCCAAAGCACGCCTTGTGTCAACAATCGCTGCGCTTCAGCTAATGACGTGTCGCCATGGAAATGACAGGATGCCTCTTTCTTCAATAAGTATAAACAGACCATTTCACAACACACAGCAGCAGATTTTCGATTCCATTCCTCTCTCTGTGTTACTTTGAGTATTCTGTGACTCGTTTTTGTGCTCTGGTCAGCTACCTTCGCCGCTTGTAGCCGTGTGAGCACCTGTACCATTGTTATAAATTAGTTTAGTTTGTTTACCACACAGCGGCTACAATAATGCCCTACATGTACGAGCCCGAGTATACCGAGGAGGAACTACTGGAAAGGGAAACATGCGAAAACGATGGGGCTTCGGACGGCAGTTGGCAGGACGAATCAACGGATGAAGACACTGGACCTAGTCGCATGGACAGTGTATCCACCTGGTGCACATGCAATCGGTGCGAGCTAATGCCAACCGAGGACGAGAACTGCTGATGCCGTGAAAACTTGGGATGTGTGGCCTACATTTCAGAAGGCGATCCACGGCCGCAATGCATCACGGAGCTGCCAGACTTCAGGGCAGCCTGCCTCACACGGTCCGTGTTGAGGATAATGATGGTGCTTATGCACGAACTTCGTAATCCGAGTAACGAGTAAGTATACTCTGGTTGTGATGCCACTACTATTTCATGGTCGTCTCCTATATCCAAAATTACATCTACATATCATTGTAACGCATGAAAGACGTTCAATAGTGTGCAGTGCCTAGATAGCATTTGTCCGAGCAGAATGCCATTAGTTACAAGAATTGTCATTGACAACAAACGTTTAATAAACTTATCTTGGTCATTTAAAAACAGTTTGTATCATTCTTTTTCACAGGTGGTAAAGGCTGGTGGCCTATCGTTCCTTTACATGGTGGCTTCATGGGAGGCTTGGACACCGCGTTCGAAGAGTAATACCTGCCTGTGCCATTCGTGCCATAAGACAAACTTTCCCCAGTGACAGCGGTCAGTACAGGGGATTTTCCCTCGCTGTGCTGCAACCTGACCTGTACAATGTGTAAAGTTTTGTATTTTTGTGCCATCAAAATAAGAACCAAAATAAAACACCACATATATTTTAACAACGCTTGTTTCGATTTTTTAAATGAATCAAGTGTGTCTCCATTCAAGAGTCTTCCTGTGCCTTGCCTGCACGCCCACCGGCCCATCCACCCCCCCATCAAAGGCAGTTCGCACCTGGGGATGAGCGCTGCAATGGTGTGCCGTCAGGGGCAATAACGGCCAAGGTGCCAAACACCATGTACACTTCAAAAGGTATTCCACGCCCAGGGGCCATCGCTCACATAGCCTCCTCAGACCCCGTGTCTCCAGGAAGGCCCCCCTCACGCTGGCCGGCCCCCGGCAAACCACATAATACCACGACATACATACGTCATTCATTCACAAACACACCCCTGTTTCTAATACTTTATAAACCACTTGATATGTCTCATGAGAACATCTTTGTGCTTTGCAAGTCAACTCCTGAACGTGCTACCTGAGAACCACTGAGATCTATGCTAATCTGCTCATCGTCGTGCTATCCGTGAACTTCTGTGACCGCTTCCAGCAAACTCGTAATTGTGCTACCTGTGGCCATCTACCTGTTCTCCTGCAACATACTGCTTGGCTTGCTGAATCCAACTGTTTGTTGGTCAAGGTAAGGCCATGTATCCTACTCATATTTCGTTGATTTTTAAATTTCTATCTATTTGCGAGTAGAGTACTCAATAGTGCTATGTTCATTAGTCTCATTGCTATTGACTTGAGTTTCAATTGTTATGCTATCAATAGATCTATTTATTTTCATCTGTGTCAATTGTCATCGAATTGCATCCTTCGGGTGTCCAGTCTATAATGTAAGCATGTTTCCTTCTCATGCAAGACAGAACATCCAAGGGACGAGTCACATGTTCAGAGTTTAGTCACATCATTTATAAATTTATGCATCTTATTCAAATACTAAGCCGCTCATGATGAACTGGTATAGGTATTCCGGCGAATGAAACAAACCTTGCATAGTACATTGTATGGTTCCTTTACTTTTGTATCACATTTTTATTCATCAAAATTGTATAATAATGTCGATATTTACTTTTCAGAATTTTCAACAATGCCTGCCTGTTCGATTAGCGGTTGCCCTTCGAAGACCCATGCTAAATCTGAAGGCACTACATTGCATGTATTCCCGAAAACTGTTGATCGAATAAGAGAATGGGTCAGACATTGCGGATATCCACTGGTTGAGTCCAACAAGTCTTAGAGGACAAGAGGGGTGATCGATACCGCATCTGCAGCCGGCACTTTTCCTCGAACATGTACACCACATCTTGGGTAACAAAGAAGAATAAACGGCGAACGACACGAAAATTGCTAGCAAACGCTATTCCCTCGCTATTCGTCCACATTACGCCACTGGTGAGTCAAGTGTCCAGATTTAGCTTTAGGCCTTGCGGTAGTGTGTAGGTAGCTGAATGGATTAATTGATATTTTAGGTGTTGTGTCCCTTGTAATACTTTCGAAATTCATATGAGTGTCTAGCTTTTTGAATAATGATATTTATCAATATATTCTTTTTAGATTTCATAATCCACAAACGAAATCTATATATGGGCACAGGGAACTGTGCTATATTGCGCATTTTCAATAGCATTACTCTCAAGTATTCTGTCGCCTTACATGGCAATTTTTAATATTGGCATTTCATTATCAAACAATAATTTACCTTTACAACTGCTTGACTATCCCTTGAATCTGAAGCAAGCACATTCTACATCCGTGACGTGCTCGCAGTTATCAACCACTTCTAGCGGGTATCAGGTAATCTTACTTGGCTTTTCCGCTACAGACTTGTTTTATGCATGTCAAGTAATAGTTTTTATGTATCGTGTAATTATTTTACCGAATGTTTGGTTAGTGCTTTCCAATTGATATACACCTTAGTTATCGTCCACTCGTCCACTGGTGTTTGTTTTCAGTTATAATTAGTGTTATCCATACTAATGCAAGTACTGTCTTTCAGGGAGATGCTGAAGCGTCCACCACATTGACAACATCCCTAGATGTTCTTCAGCAGCACGAGGTATGGATATTGACAGCTCCATCGAACTAGATCATCAGAGCTGGAATATTTGTTGTTTGATTGTTCTACACAATGTTTCATTCGTGGTTAGCCATTGATATGTACCTGTGTGGTCGACCCCAAGTGTGTGTTATGTTTTCAATATTGTAATCCTTACTAATGCAAGTACTATGTTTCAGGCAGTTGATGGAGTGTCAACCCCTGCACTTGATGCAGAGCCTGACATTCAAGTAATTCCAGGCTGAAGTGGAAGCGGGACCATGCGTATACGAATCGGCACAACAGCTTTCGGAAGTGCGCACTACATTTACAACATACATAGATATTCTTCAGCAGCACGAGGTATAGATACTGACAGCTCCATCGAGCGTGATCATATAACGTGATTCCATTTGCTATACTTTCTTCCCCATTAACGCAAGTACTGTGTTTCAGGGAGACGGCGGAGCTTCCACTACAATCACAACATCCCATTTAGATGATGCAGATGTAAATAAATCGGAGAAATACGTTGATTAAATCTGATCATATTTAGATATTCCTTGATTCTTTTAGACAATTCATCATTTGTGGTTATCTCTTTATATGTACCTGTGCCGTCGACCCCAAGTGTGTGTTATGTTTACAATATTGAAAACCATACTAACGCAAGTACTGTGTTTCAGGGAGACGACGGAGCTTCCTCTACAATCACAACATCCCTTGTAGGTGAGGCAGATTTAAAGAAATCGGAGAAAAAAGTCGATTAAATCGGTTCATATTTAGATATCCATTGATTCTTTTAGACAATGCATCATTTGTGGTTATCTATTTATATGTACCTGTGCCGTCGACCCCAAGTGTGTGTTATGTTTACAATATTAAAAATCATACTAATGCAAGTACTGTGTTTCAGGGAGTTGCTGAGGTGCCCTCTCCAATACAATCATTCATGGCAGTCTATGCGGAGCCAGAGGTATGGATACTGACAGTTCCATTGAACTAGATCATCAGAGCTCAAATACTTGTCGTTTGATTGTTCTACACAATGTTTAATTCGTGGTTAGCTATTGAGATGTACCTGTGTGGTCGTCCTCACGTGTGTTTTATGTTTTCAATATTGTGATACATAGTAATGAAAGTACTATGTTTCAGGGAGTCGACGGAGCGTCATTCCGTGCTGTCTATGCGGATCCAGAAAATATAGTCATTGCAGCGCAAGAGGAAGGGAAGACATGCGGAAACTGATTCGAGCAACAGCGTGCAGATGTTGAAGTTCAAGTCAAGAAAGTTGCAAAGAAAAGAAACAAAAATAAGGTTAGTTACAAACAGTTCATAATTTTAGAAATTGTTTTGTGCTGGGGACTATATTATGTTTTTTTACTGTCAATTGTACTCTACTTTATCTTATGTTTAAACTGAACATCCCTTTTCCAATCTGTCCTCTAGTTACCGGTGGGTGTACAAACTATACATACACAGACAGTGAAGCAAATGAGAGATGTTGCTTGCCAGACAATTTACAATATGGAGGAACTATTAATTCAGACGCGGCGTGTTGAGACTCGAGATGCTTATGTCCAATGGCCAGAACATGAATTGCATGTGTCCGGAGAATCCGGTAAAGTTTTATTGGACCATTGGTACAGTGCGACCGTACCACCACAAGAAGATTATACTGAATGTATTGAAGATAGCTCTGAAGTAGTCGCAGACCAATTCACACAATCTACACCGGCCAAATAAATGCCACCCAAAAAGCTGCCAACATTGTTGTGTTCTCCCATCAATGTTGAAGTAACAGATGTTGAAATGACAGAGAATGAACCAGCAGCAGTATTCACCGACGCATCAGAACTTGATATCAGCGATATTTCTTTCAATTGTGGTGATATGTCCTCAACGATACAGTCAAAAACAACTTTGACGCCAGATGACAGTCTAATGAAAGAGGGCAAATACATAGTATTCGACAGTTGTTTGATGGATATTATAAGTATGCTGAAATGTGGGCATTCCGTCAGAGGGAAAGTATGTCGGAAGCCATTGATTCATGTGACTCGTCAAAAACAAGGCAGTAACGTCACAATAAATGCCGCCTGTAGATTAAATCATGCGTTCTCATGGTCTGCACAACCGATGCTGGGGAAACTGCCAGCAGGCAATCTACTGTGTGCAGCTGCCTCACTTTTTAGTGGGTCCAGTTTTAGAAAGTCAGAGTCTTTCTATCAGTTTGTGGGACTCCATTTAATTTCTAAAACACAGTACTACAAATTCCAACATGATTATCTATTTCCGGCCATTAGGGATGCTTGGAAAATTGAACAATTGTCTCTAGAAAGTACATTCGAAGGCAAACTATTCAGGCTAGCCGGCGATGGACAGTGCGACAGCCCTAGATTTTCTGCAAAGTACTGCACCTACCACTTTCAGGACATGGATAGTAACAAAATTGTGAGTTTGGTGGTCGTGCAGGTGTCCCAATGTAAATCCTCAGTGGCCATGGAGAAACTAGGATTTATAAAATCATTGGAATATCTACAATCGAGGGGAATGCACATCGACCTCATAGCCACGGACAGACATGTTTCAATAGCCAAGACAATGAGAGAGCAGTTCCCACATATTAAACATCAATTTGATGTATGGCATCTTGCTAAATCAATCAATAAGAAAATCTTTGCTGCAGGGAAAAAAAAAAGGTTTGGAAAGTATTTCACAGTGGTCCCAGTCTATCGGCAACCATCTTTGGTGGAGCTCCAAAACTTGTGAAGGGTCAGTGGAAATCATACTTGAAAAATGGCGGTCACTGATGCACCACTGTACCAATGTTCAGCGCTGGTCAGAAAACCTACATTTCCACCAATGTGAACATGGCCCTTTGTCCCCAGAGGAGGCAAGGAAGAAGAAGTGGTTGATTCCATCTTCACCTACACACAAAGCCATTGAGAAGATTGTTTTCGATAAAACTCTATCAAGAGATTTGAGGGGACTGACAGAATTCTGTCACACAGGAGGTTTGGAGGTGTTCCACGATATGTGCCTAAAGTACAGGCCAAAGCGATTGCATTTCGGCATACATGGCATTAAACATAGGACTCTACTAGCTGTCTTGGCCCATAACGAGAATGTGCGCCGTGAACAATCTAGGACTATGGGAAATGTAGGGATGCCTCGCTACACTGCAGCCTTTGCAAAATGAAGTATGAAATGGGTGGTGAAACCAGTATATGAGGAAATGGAGTGCGACTTTGTTAAAGGCCTTATTGTTACTGTACTAGAGAAGCACAGATATGGAATTTTGAGCGTTTCTGGGCACAGCACTGATGCATTGCCACCAAACATTGCCTCTGTGCCATGTCCACCCAAAGCAGAGCTCATTGAGAAGTACAAATCCCGGTTTAAATCATTGTAACCTGATTGTCTTTTTGAAAATAATGTTATTGTACAGTGTACATACAAAGTATGCTAACCCTAAACCCTCCCTTCACCATCCTGGGTGGCGAACAACATGGGTGTCATCTTTGACTTCTCTCCCTATTCACTTCATATCGCTGACCTTGTGAATATGTGTATGTATATATTTTTGTTGATCTAACTAAGTTTCGCAATCTCATGTAAATGCTGAGCACTGTTAACCGAGGTGAGGCTTGCGCGTTGCAAATAATAAAACAAACAAACAATAAATCTCACTTTCAACTCAACTCCTCAGGTACTTTATACTTTCCCTGACCTTCCCCCAAAAAGTCAATGTCTCCATAGTTATGGTTCTCTAGGGCTGCAAAGCTTGCGGACAACTAGGACAAAATTGAGGGCCTTAGAACGCGCCAAGCGAGGCGTTGCAGATGGGAGAGAAGCCAGTTCGCATTTGCACATTGAGGCCTAGTACAAAGATGGAGTCGAAAATTCAAGTTCTCACAGATGGCTTTACATGGGATGTTGCAAAGTAAGAATGTATGCTCATGCAGAGTGAAGGTCAGCGACTTTGATTTTTTGCTCGCGGGCTGAAGAGGCCCGCGACTCGCACTGGCAGTATAAGGTTCTATTATTTTTTGACCTTGAGAGACAGGGACCATGCCGAAAGGATTTCATTTGAAGGAGGGGTGCAATAACATAAGAGACGATAATACTGAAAATTCTGAAACTAGACCGAGTTTCATGTTAGTTCAGTATATGAAAAATCGTTGGCACGAACACAGTGGGATTCACAGACTGCATTACGCAGAGACACAATGGAAATGGCAAAATTAATGTAAGTAACTCTTTAGACGCTTTTATACCGGAATGAAGAATGAATGAATGACTGAATGAATGAAGAGCAAGTAAAACATTTGTGGGATCGTCTTTCTACCGGGCACATGGGCATGCATGTGCCCATTCGACACACATGTAGACAAACAGTCTTTTCTCAGTGGTTCAATGCTAAAAAATCATTACATTGTATGTTAACCTCGATTTATTTCGTTAGTTTTCGCATTGCTTTTAGAGCCGAACATACTCCATTGCACTATCCTCGCAAGCAAATAGTTTTAGCTCGGCCATAATAAATGAAATGAATAATAGTAATAAAGATCGGCTGGTGAGACTAATTTCAATTTTTATGTTTTCTAAACAGGTACATCCTACCGTACTGCTACTGCCACCTATTCCAGACCCCGGTCCACAGATTTTTTAATCGCCAGCTGCAGCTTCTTGTAAACAACTGCACAACGTTGACAATTCTATGGGACGATCGCCAAGGGCCCATATGCCCTTACGCAGTACTAGCGGCTAGAAGCAACATATTAACCTTTACGGTGGCATAGAGCCTAGTTGATGGAACAGCCTTGCGGTTCACCGTGCGACCAAAGTGCTTCTTTTAACGAAAACCAACACCCTGTGTACCGTAAAGGAACAGCGCGTGACTCACGATAAACTTTAAAGGATTTGCGGATCGAGAGAAAAGAAAAAAAATTCCATTCCGATTTAATATGTCAATTGCTGAATATTCTCTAAACATTTAATGTCAAATAAATGTACTTTACCAAATGTACCGTATTGCTGTTTGATTTTAAAGTACAGTTTCATATTCCGAATTGTGGCGCGCTGTGTTGTGAGTTGATCTGTGTTGGTTTCCGGGTTCTGTGTGAAGTCGCGTAGAAGACGACTGGGCGCGTTTGCCTACACAGCACAGTAACGTCACGGAGAGAGGCGGGGAATATGTATGTTTTGATAATGTCAGGCTCAGGGGCGGGGGATATGATTTAGTGCCGCAAAAGCAGTTTAGCCAGGGCGATGGGGCAAGTGATAGGATTATCACAAAATGGCAGCGCCCTGGTGCCTTTTTTCGTGTGCGTTTAATGGACGAAAACTCGGATAAGGTCCATAGGAATTTTTTCTAAAATCGAGCAACTTAGGCTTAAAAACTCATGGCCGACCTGTAGGGACAATAAAAATTTCTGACCGAACCATTATTTAAAAAGAACTTAACAAGAACACAGTAGCATTACAAAGCAATACTGTTTGAGGGAATATTTTGGAAACTCTTTTGAACAAGAAATAACATATCAATAAGGCAATTACACACACAAAGTCCCTGAAGAAGGTCTTCTACAGACCGAAATGCATTGGACGACCAAAATGGTACTAAAGACCTGTCATGAAGTGTAATTGAATAAATAATCAAAGTTTTTTTGAAATCTAAAAAGTTTCGTCAAGAAGTTTTTCATGAACAACTACCAAAACTCATTTGCTAATTTCAAGTAACCACTGTGGAAATGCCCACTTAGGTCCTTCCAGTGTACTGGGAAACCCGATCCAGTCATTTGTGCATCTTCAATCGACACCACCCCTTGCAAATGCGGAGGCAGCTGGCGACAGGACCAAATAATTTTTATTTACATTTTTGAAATGTATATGAAAACCAAGAAAATAGGTTGTGCCCACTCACTCCCTTTTCTGGAGTCTGTTCAAAGTTGCCATCACCCTCTTGCAGGTTGACAGTAAGTCCATTCCTATACCTTTTGCAGAAGCCACTATTTTGTGCCCTTTTTCCAGATTGTCTTTTTTAATCACATCCCGAGAAGTGATATCACATGGGATCTGGATGTTTCTAATAAATGCACAAGCGTTGCTAGAACTCCGGTTTTTAGGCATAGGGAGATTGTTTAGATCCCGGTTCATCCTTTGTTGTTACACTGGTAATTTTCCTCTTTTTTCTTCGATTCTGGAATATATGAAAGGGATGTGTGGTAGCCGTTGGCTCTAGACCAGAGATGCCCTGGGTGATGGAAAAATTTGACTGCCGTTCAGGTGTATTTGTCATCTGATTCAAAATGGTCTCCATGGACAAACTTTTCAGATCCGTTCTGTGAATGTCTGTGTTCGTGATCCGTTGTGGACCCAGGATCCCACGGATGGCTCTTCTCTGCTTCTCAATGGGACTTCTGAAGAATCATGTGTTTCTCAGTTTCCTAGGGATGCCGTCACTACTATGCAATCATCATTCGCTGAAAGGTTTGAGTCCAGTCTCTGAGCCATTGTCTGTCCAGCTTTCCTGTTTTGAATCAACGATTTTAATTGGAGCAGATCCAGCACTGAGTTAAATAGACATGTTTTGTCTGCTCTTTCCAAGTCCAAAGACTCCTGCAATTTCTTTTGAATTGTGTTAGCACATTGTGCCTCGTGGTCGAGATGTGACAAATGAGTCAATTAATATGATTTTTGAATGAATCATTGTCAGGGGTGTGGTGTGATCCTTTATGTTTTTACTAACAGTCTCATACATTTTGAAAAAAGGGGCCAGCGAGATTGTAAGCGCTGCCATCATGTTGCATTGTGACTGGAATGCTGACGGGAGAGCCCACCTGTCTAGGATTACCCATTGGCTTAGGTGAAAATACTGAGCCATCCAAAGACGTGACTACAGGATGATGGTCCCTGAGTGTATGGTGTCGAGCTCTGTTTTCCATAGAAAAAGAAATCAAGTGCTGGGAAGTTTTGGAAGGTAAAGGCATTTATTTTTGAAGGATTTCTGAGTTCAGTATGCAGGTAGGACTGTTCTTGTTGCTCACCAGTGAGGTCAATGACCGTGACAGCGCTGTTGAAGCCATCAACGTAGGATTAATATTTGTTTGGTCACTCCAAAGTTTGGGGGCTATTGGTCAAAGACTCTTTGTGTGATATTACTTTGACCTCTATTGTATCCTCTATTTCAGCGAGGTCAGACGCTGCTTTTGCATTGATGGTATTTTCTGGTGCATCATCAAAGGGAGGTGTTAATCTCGAAGAGGATGTCAAGGGAGAGGCTGCAGGTCCTACTGCTACTCTGGAGGTCTGGACCACAAGCGGGGAAGCCTTCTACGAACAGGTAGCCTGTGCAACTAAATCGTCCTTCTGAATCTTATATATCAATGATTCTAGGCACCGGTGTTGGATGCCTCCAATGCATACGCTCATGGGTCTCTTAACGCTACTTCACTTTCCAAAATGTCTGCATCAGTGAGGTCAGGAGAGGACCTCGGGTGGAAGGAGGTTCTCAAATGAGTGCTAGATAAGCCTTCAGAGGATGATATTGGAGTTTTCCCATTTATCTTCAAATCGAGGGGATCTTGCTTGGAGGTCGCTACCATGGTAACAAAAGGTTTAGGTGTTTTTCCCCTTTGATTGCATGTGTAATTCCCAGGCATTCCACCTCCCCTTTGGAGTCCTGTAGCCATGTTTTAGCGTTGTTCATTGCTGGCACGTTAACCCGCTTGTGTGATGTTTCAAAGTGAGGGGATGAGTGTAATGGACGCTTCTCAACATTGATAGTTTTATAGGCAGCCCACTCACCTGTGATTTCAACTGCAGCCTGGTGCACGGCATCAGGTAAAATCTCATTGCTTCCAAGGATGGATCCATCCTAGGGAAGAAGAAACCAAATCCACAAGGTGGATGTCTCTCGATCTCCATGCCAGAGAAGTGTATTTATATTGTTCCACCTCCCATCCAGTATAGAGGTAGAAAGAAGACTCCACTTCTTCAGGTCACTATCGGTCGTATAGTCACAAACAAATGGAGGAGTCTCTCAGCACAGGCAGCAAGCACTATGTTCGAGGTACAGTCTCTGCCTCACAGACGCTCTGCCCGCATTGACTGCCTTGACGGCCACTTCTCGCCACTTTCATCCTGACGCTCCGCACCCGGAACTGCAATATATAGACTTGTAGGAAATTAAAGGCACCGCAGCAGTTTCAGTTTCCGACTGCACACAAAGCAAATCAAAGTGTACTGCTGCCTTGACTGCCACTTCTCGCCACTTCCGCCCACAAGGGAGACATGCAGTCATAACTGAGTCTAAGCTTATGGATATCAGTCAAAGGAGAACTTGAGCAGTGCTTGCTGACAACTAGAGCCATGCCCCTTAGCAATCATTTGATGCACCTTCCTATTGCAGGAGGATACATAGGCTGACTGTGGGTCCTAATTACATTATTTATTCCCTGTTTTTAATTTGCATTCATATCACATTGCAGCCCATTGGAGTGGGTAAGGGATGGGCAAAGGGGCGAAGTAAGGACGCTGGTTATCTTGTCCTTGGATTCAACTCTGGTGACCTAGAGTGGACGGTTCTATGGGAGGTCCGTACAGGATGCTTAGATGTAGTGTTGTGAATGGTTGCTGAGCAGCGGGGAGAGACGGAACATTAATAGAGGGTTAAGTCCTAGGACCTAGGTGTTTGTCATCAGCATTGCTATTTACTCTGTACTAGATATTCAGGGAGACAGAAGGCTGAAAGAGCCACGTTGTATGGATCTTAAGCCGAACAGCTTAAGAAAACTGTTCACCAGAAGAGATGGTTGAGCATGTGGCCATGTCATTGTGCTTATCTCACGCAGTCCAGTGTTGAGCACCAGCAGTGTGTGCCGGAGGAGGCAGTACTGGTGTATAGAAATGCCCCACAGTGCGGGTGTGGGACATGGTGAGCAGAGGCCCCAGCAGTACTTACCAGCACAGACAGGTTAAGCGGAGGTGGTACTGGCCCATGATAGAGGGTAAGGATGTGCGTCCCCGTGTTCCAATCCACTGCTTGGAGCCCATTCCCCAAGTGATCTAGGAGGAAAGAGAAAAGCAGACCAAATATATAACAAATCCAAAGGTCAGGCAAGACACTATTCTTCTTCAAGTAATGACAGACCAGAGCCACCAAAACTACCAATACTATAAACAAACTGCGGTGATGGATCTTCTGGATGTAAAATTACCCTCGGAGGGATTCCGAGAATGAACAGTCCTGTTTAATGTAGTGTGTGCGGCTGGATGAATGCAGTTCCAGTGGGAATGTGACTACAGAGCACTGCAACTTTTCAGAGCTTGTTGTAGAACTACTACTGTGATTTAAAGAGGAAGGTTTTACCTGGAATCTTCGGGGGCTGGACGAATATGGATCCCTTTCACCTTCTAAACTCAGTGGCCGCACTAAAATGTACTTATTAATATGTCGGACTCCTTGATGGCTGCTGCTTTGTTGAAGACGGAGCATTTTACTGCAGCACATTCCTCACAGTCTCCTTCACCATTCACTCCAAAATAAATCCTTGATATCCTATGGCTAATCACTGGGGGTGGTATGTCACCCTCACTTGATCCCCCTCTCTAGACATGGGACACTTACATGGTGTTAACTAGAGACAGGGTTCCTATTAGGGGCACAGACCCTACACCTGGGAAGCAGAAACCAAATAGGATCAGTGAACTCAGGTTATCCTCTGCCCCAATGCGCAGTTCTTCCACTTCTACTGAAGCTAGAGACTATGTAGCTAGCAGCCCTTTAAGGAAATATAGGCGCGGCAGACCATCAGCAACAGCGCGCTCAGATCCACACCGGGCAGGGGCAGTCATTGCATCCAAACCTGCACAGAGGAGACGTACATTCGAAAGGGAACCTCGCCAGTCAACCAGCCATGCATCGTACAAGGGCTCCACTGTCATCCAGTTAAGAATCGATGAGAGCAGAGTCTCTACCCAAGGGGCACGTCTAGGACATGACAGCCACTGAGACAACCATCCAAGAGGCGGGACCAGTGACGTAATTAGGCTTTCTGCTGCCATAGGCCCAACTAAGTGCATGCACACCCCTCATAATCTTTTATAGGAAGCGATCAGAACATAAGCTGTCTGCCAACCGGACACAAGTGAGGTAAGGTTGGAATAAGGAATTTTGCTTTCAGTGCTAATATCTGGTTTCTAATGAATTGCCTGCTGTCCCCCGCCTGAGAAGGACCTAGACTGGTCTTTAATATGAATCTGTCAGGCAGAATAACTAAACTTCTACATGCGGTTTTGTCAAATGGTAAAGTTTACATATGAAATATATGCAGGTTGTACAGGTGCATCTTATAAAAATGTTGAATAAAAATAACACAACCTCCCTCTCATGGTTACAGCGCTGTTGTTAGCAGTGGGGGAGGGGAATGGAAATAAGGCAAGTGACCACCTGCTGCAGCCCATGTATCTCCAATCCCTGGGGCAGGAGCGACATTAAAATATGTCAAAATCCCAAGTGAAATTTCCTGGTACTAAACTCAGTAGTGTAAAGACAGTTGGAAAAGGTTCTGGGAACCGTTGGCTTTGTGCAGCATTCTTAGAATTTAGAATAAGAGTGTGGAACAGGACTTCGTGGAGCTGGAGAATGTCAGTTGGTAAGAGCAAGGTGACATGCCGGTGGGTGTTGTATTTCAGTTATATCAATATTCATGCAAGGATAACAGGACACATTTTATCTGAACCTGTAACTTTATTCTAACTGCCGCCTCTTCCTCCCTGAGGCTCATCCCTTTCCTACTGCTGCATCTCATTCCCTCAACCATTGCGGTTCCTTACAACTTCCCTCACAACACCTCTCCTGCACATATCTCCTTACGTCTGTGTCACACCTCCTGAATAAGCCTGCAGTGCCTTATGATATTTTGCTTGGGGCACCCTTCTGTGTCAGCCTCTGTTCCCCTTTCAACTGATCCCAAGACTTCTTTCTCACTCTTTCTTCCTTCCTCCTCTGGCGTCCTCGTGTCTTGTCCAGGATCTTCGCCCGGCTTGAAGAGCTTGAAGAATGATGCATTCCTTGTAACGGCCTCTGGGTGTTGGCGGCCGTCACCATGGTCCCTTTCATGCCGGTCACTCTGAGGGGAGTGCTGTCGTATCTTGCGTCCGTCTTCCTCTGTATAGCATGCATCATGGGGGCTGCTGGATTGGCATGCCATCAATGGTTGCCTTCTGGATAGTCCTTTTTATCGATTTCATAACCCGTTCCGCCATTCCGTTGGGTTGAGGCCATAGCGGCTTGTGGCCATAGCAGCGTTATTCTCTGGTGGGTGAACCCCATGTGTCTCGCAAACCTGTGAAAGTCCTGGCCACTGAACGGCGGACGATTCTCCATTTTGACTGTGGTGGGGATGCCCCACTTCATCTATGACCCTGAAAACCTGGGCGAATGACGTGGACAGCGTGTGCTTGACTATGGGGAATCTGGAGAACTTGTCCACTATTACCAAGAGGCAGTCCCCCATCTCGAGTGGCCCATAGAAATCCATCACAGCCGCTTGCCACACCTTCTCAGAGATACACGTAGGTTGCTTGGGAAGTGGCAGGTCGCTTCTTGTTGCACATTGACATGGAAGGCAGCTTCTGACTACGTCCTCCACCATTGCACCAATGAATGGGAACCGACCGAGTGATTTCTTGGTTGCTTCTAATCCCTTATGCCCTTCATGTGCCAGCTTCACTAGCCCACTCCGGAGGGATGATGGAATGACGATGCTGCATCCGCTCAACAGTATCCCCTGTTCGGGCACTGCCAGTTCTGTGCTGACCTTTGCCATACATTCCAGCTCCTACCTATTCACTCCTTCTCGATGACGCAATAGTCTTTTGTAGTCTCTCCATTTGTTTGAGACAGTGAGTTTTTTGGCCCATCTGGTTGATGGGTCAACTTGTGTCGCCCTGACTAGATCTTCGGTGGTCAGGGCGGGCGGTGGGGCCCACCTATTCTGCATCACCTTTCCTTCCCTTGGTGACAGACTTTCTGTCGTTGGGTGCCTTAAGATGTAGTCAGCAGGATTACAGTCTCCCCCAGGTTGGTGTGTGATGTGATAATCGTATTCTTGGAGGTGAATATCCCATCTTTCTATTCTGGATGGCATCTTTGTTCCAGGATTGCCGAATAGTGAGAGAAGGACCTGGTGGTCCATCACAAGAATTAACCCACTTTCCGATCACAAGTGGTGGAAATATTCACAGGCACACACAGCTGCCAGGCTCTCTTTCTCCGCCTGTGAATATGCACCCTTTATCTGGGATAGGGACCTGCTTGCATATGCTACAACACAGCTGGTGGGGTTGTCAGGTCTTTCATGTTGTGTCAGGATGGCCCCTAGACCAACCAGGATGACGTTGACTACTATTTCCATGTACCATTGCGGATAGAAGTATGCTAGGTGTGTAGCACTTGCGGGTTCCTATTTTATTGTGTCAAACGCCTTCTGTCATTCACGCAACCATCTGAATTGCTCGTCTTTTCGTACTAGTCATCTGAGCGGCTCGGTGGTGATGGCATACCTCTGCAGGTATTGGGCACAGTACCCGGCCATCCCGTGGAAGGATCTTACTTCTCCCTGTGGATGGGTTCCTGTTGTTCGTTGATGGTGCGCACCTTTTCTGTGTAGGGCTGCATCCCCTTCCCCGAGAATATATGGCCATAGATATGCATCTGGGTAATATTGCATTTTTCATAATTAAGGGTGAGCCCTGCATCTTTCAGGATGGTGCATACGTCCATGCGTGCCTGATCGTGTTCCTCTTGGGTGGTGCCATACACTAGGATATCGTTGGAATAGTTAAAAGCCATCTTGACTGGAAGGAGCAGGTGTCTGATGGTCTCCTGGAAGATCTCTGCAGCTGATGAAATTCCAAAATTCAACCGCTTGTACCGAAAGAGACCGTCGTGGGTTTCAAATGGTGTTATACCTCTAGTGTCGGTGGGAATGGACTCCCCTCTCGGCAAACTGTTTGGAAATGGCATTCTTTGCGCACCTAGAGCACTTCTGGGTCATTGCTTGGCATGGCCCGCAATGGTAAAATGTGTCTGCATTGGTAGCAAAGCCTCTATGGGGGTGCCCTGGTCTCAACTGCAGGTAGCCCTCCCTTTGCAGTCCTCTTGGTGTTGTTTGGTGGTCCGGTGTGCTCCTTTTATTGTCCCTGCCGCTGGTGAGGGCCGCCACTGCGTCGTCCCTCCCTGTCTTTTTTTTTGGGGTCTCTATGGCAGATGCCTGGATCTCTACTGTCTCATGTACTCTCATGTACTCTCATGTACTCTCGCCATCTCAATCACTTCATCGATTGTCAAAGGCTTCTTCAGGAGCTGTTTTAGGAGCACGGACGATATACATCCTTCGATGACACAGAGCCAGATCGCTTAATCATCCGAGAAGGCTGAGAATTGGCAGTAAACTAATTTCTGGTGGAATCGTGTGATGAACTCCTCCACCATCTCATGGAGTGACCGTTGGTACTGATTGAACACGTACTGTTCATAGTCTCTATTTTGCTGTATTACTAGTTTCTTGTCCAGGGCTGTCACAAGAGCTTCGTACATGTCGATGTTATCCACCGGGATAGTCTCAATGATGCCATTCACCTCTGTCCCTGTCAGATTCGTGAAGATGTCCTTCAGCACCGGCAACAACTCCTCTCCTGCTGCCTTGATGGGTCCTCTGTCTGACTGCTGTTTTAGGATGAATGTACTTGGCTTCCTCAAAAATGCAATGCTGCCAGTGATATGTTGTATTGCCCCTTGCCCTTCTACTTGGTCTCCATGATTGCCGGTCTCCTGTCTTCGGTGGGTCTTGTGGCGTGCACTGCTCTGTTAACTCCTCCCTACTGCTTGCTGCCGATGTGAGACTACTTGTGGGTGTTCAAGTCTTCTAACGTGTGTGGATGCTGCTGGCCGTTGTTGGGTAATGCTTCTCTCCCCTCTTGGGAGTGGTTTGGATGATTCTCTCCTTTCCCCCTTATTGTTAGTACTATGCGGTCGTTCCACGTTTAATTACTTTTATTTCCATCGTCAATGTGTGCGCTGCGTCCACCGGCAGGAGGGGCTCTTTCTCCTTGTCTCCTGGGCTGGTTGTGCAGATGCCTGCAGGCGGGGCTTTCCTGATGTCAACCAGTGCTGCAGCTCACGTGTGAGGGATGCATGAACTGCGCGGGCAGGGCCATTGCTTCTCCATTTGATGCTTTGCGTATCGCGCTCCTCCTCCGGTGCAAAGACGCCGCCTCTGTTACCCGGGAAGGATGCTCACGCTCCAGCCCAGTAAGGATGGGCTCCAGTCCAGAAGGAAGGAAGGATGCCCAGATGGCGGTGGTACACCGTGTACTGCACACGGAAAGACGTCTGCTTCGTATGCCGAGTGGGATAACGCTTTTATCCTCATTGCCAGTTGTATTTCATTTATATCAATATTCATGCAAGAATGACAGGACACGTCTTATCTGAACTTGTAATTTTATTCTAACTGCCGCCTATTCCTCCCTGAGGCTCCTTCCTTTCCTCCTGCTGCATCTCGTTCCCTTAACCGTTTCGGTTCCTTACATCTTCCCTTATAGCAGCGGGGACGTACAAAGATGCTTAATGAAGAATACTTATTTTATGAGTAGGACGTGATGCTGTCAATAGCAACAAGAATGGTATAGAACACCGCACCAGTGCAGTGTACCATCCTGAAACAAATGGCACAGTAGAACGCTTCAACAGAGTTATTAAGGACAGTATTCGTACTGCTATTTCAGAAGGAGGTGATTGGAGGAGGGCTGTGGATATCACTACTGTAGCACACCACTTTACACCCCATAGCGGGAGAAAACCCAATACTAGGGTGTTCCCCGCCGTGGTTAGTTAGGGCTGGCCTCTGTATGATTAGTTTTGGTGCTTTCAGGGAGAAAATTAAAAGGAGACAGGAAGATAATATAGTTAATTTTGTCCTGCGTATGGCGACTAAGGAAGTGGATGTCAGAGCTGGTGATTGGGTGCACGTAAAGCTTGTGGCAGAAAGCAGAGTTTGGTCATCAAGGTTGTGGAGAGGTATCATGGGTATGTTAGGACTTCAGATGTTGGAGTTTGAAACATGAATAGGGTGTGTAAGAAGTCAGTGGTGAGAGTTGTGAGTGGAGGCACTGTGTGGGATACGAAGGATGGAGGAAGAGTGTGAGACGAAGGACTGAGGAGTGTCAGGGCTAAGTGCGAATTTAGAAGACCGGGTTTCTTGAAGGAGTATATGAGTTCAATTCTCTTCCACTTTGTCACATGATAGTAAACATTGTACATAGTTAGGGGTTTAGTTCCTTTGTGCTTATTGTGTTTTGTTAGAGTGTGAATGTTAGATGTTTCTCTGTTTTGTGGTGGTGTGTTGTAAGGAAGGGAGATGTGTAGCATTCTTAGAATTTTGAATACAAGTGTGGAATGCGGCGTAGGGCAGTTGGAGAATGTCAGTTGGTAGGAGCTGGGTTAGATGCCGGTGGGGATGTATGAAGAAGCCTAATAAAGAATACTTACCTTATGAGTACACCATGATCCTTTCACTGTGCATTCTCACAGTGGAGTAATGGATAGGGGCAACCCTGAACGTTCATGGGTGGGAAGCAACAGCATTTCTCATAGCTGTGCAGTGCAGGGAGCTTTTTATAACAAATGAAGTAGTACATACAGTTTACAACATTGCTATTTGTGCCATTGTCCAAAATACCCAACATTCCAAAAGTAAAATTGAGTAATGTGTTGGGCGTTCCTGCACAACTGTACCTTTGTTGGTATGGTTTAGGCTATGGGACTTGCAAGCTTGCGTTTATGGTCCTTTAAAACATTTGTTGGTTGAACTCTACAATCCATAGGAATGTTTTGAAATTTGTGCCCAAAGTCCAACATTAGAACTGGAATATATCCCCAAAGGTAGGGCCCATCAGCCAATCAACACAGAAGCCACCTGAAATGACACCCTAAGCACCCTTTCCCCAGAAAGAGACTGGAAGGCCGGAGTGTGGCATGCAGAAAAAGGGCCGCACAGGGTGAGGGACAAGCCAATCTCAGGTCCCACATCAGGTCTGCAGGAGGCCATATGAGGGGTCAGTGCCTGGCAGCCAATACACATCCCAGCTTACAAACGAGTCTCATTTCAGCAGAGAGGCTGGGAGTCAGAGGGAAAGCCTTATAAAAAGCAAAGGCTAATATTTGAAGCGGTTTAAGTATACACTGAAGACTGTAAACTAGACAGGATCTGATTTGGAGAAGGTTGGAGGAAAGAGCAGAGGTCCTGGAGTAGGAGAAAAGTGTAGGAGCTAGGAAGAGATCCAAAAGGATGGGACACACTGGAACCTAGGAGCTGGAGGAGAATCCAAAGGGACGAAGAAGGGGATAGTGAGAGTGATAAGGAGAGTGCCAAATGTTTTGCCCAAAGCTGTGAAGACGGTGATAGGCAGAGCGGGCTGGCAAGTGGAAATATGTGTGTCCAAAAGGGTTAAGGTGATGAAAGTGGTGAGGGGCTGAAACAGGCGAACACGTTGATGATGAGAGTGGTGATAGAGGGGCTCAAAGAAGTGAAAAAGGTGATCAGGAGACTGTTGGCAGTGGGACACACAGAGGAGAACAAGGTGATCTGGAGAGTGATGGCAAACCTGGTGAAAAGGGTGATTAGGAAAGTGGTGATAGAGGGTCACGAAGGGGCAAAAAGTTGATGTGACAAGATCAGTAATTTGACCTTGTCATGATGGGAAGTGGTTCACTCTCAGCCTTTGGAGGGAGACCTACCACAGCGGACTCAAGAGGCAGTCCTACCCCAGGGGGGTACGGTGGCAGTTGGGAAAGCCCCAATTCTTGTCCCCTTCTTAAGTGCATGTTTATATATATGCAGTGCCAACTTGCATCACCAAATGCCTCCTGAGAAAGATGATGGCCAGGTTTTATCTTTGTTTCCTGGAGAGAAAACAAATGGAGCATCAGTATGGACTGACAACCCTAGAAAATGTAATCCACCAGCACCCCACCCTATCAGCCTGAGGCCCTGAAGCCCATGGGGTCCTGAATCAGCAGCGAGTGAGAGAGCTATCAGATGAAGAAAATGAGAGTGTACACAACCTCCAGACATGCCGCACACCGCTCCCCAGAACCGGGGTGCACTGTAGTCGAACAGCTGCGCGTAGCATATTACTTCAAAGACTTGACGCAGAGCAGTATTCGGCGAAAAGGGGCCAGGCTTAGCCCACTAGTTGTCACTTTCAGAGCTTATAATACCTCCAGGGCGGGGAAGGCAGGACCAGATTAGTCAGTACCAGTGATTCAAGCTGAGAAGGACGGAGAGGATAAGAAGGGCAACAGGAGATTGTGGGTTTTTTGGGTGGTCAGAGGAGATGCAGGTGACAGGTCAAGAGACCAGCAGAAGGAACAACAGTGGAATGAGGTATGGAGGTGAATTAATGAAAAGGTGAGGAATTGGTTGGTGAGAGCAAGTGATACTGAGTAGTGAGAGTGCGTGCAGGGTGCGTGCGTGAGTGAGGGTTTTAGTGGGAGTGAGTGTAAAGTACATGTGTAAGGGAAATGAGGGTGACTGAGTAGAAAGTGGTGTGCAATAGTAGTAGGAGGGTGGAGAAGGGAGTAGTTGTTGAGGAGGGAGTGATAGTGTGGTAGAGGGAACAATAGTGTGGAGGAGGGAGCAGTAGTGTGAGGACTAAGTAGCAGTGTGGAGGAGGAAGTTATAACATCTAAGGCTGGAGGAAAGTAGGAAGAGGAGGCAGAGGCATCAGAGGGACAGAGGAGGAAAACGTTGGAGAAAGAACGGGCGAAGGTGGGTGCAGTTCGACGCTGGAGAGTAGAAAGAAAAGCATAACATTCAGGGGCGTGGAGAGAAAATCAAGACATGAGAGGAAGGTGAGTGTCTGGAAGGCACATTCCTGGACCTCTTTTTGAACTAACAAAACTGATAGTGTACGGCTAGCCTAGGAAGTCCCTGAGCGAGTTTCGACAGCTAAGGCAGTCACTGTTAGGACATCACCATCAGCCAGCTAGCTATTCGATAGTAGGGAGAAACAATCAATATATACTAATCTGGGGATTATGGCCAACTGGGCTAGCCGGGCCCTTAGACCCCGTGAAAGAAAAATGCATACAAACTCTTAAAAACGTCTTTTGGGAGTTGGTGTGTTCTGTGGTGATCTGTGGCAGTAAACAGGAGAGTTCTGGTAGTGGGACACGGGGGGAGAACCAGGTGGTCAGGAGAGTGATGATAGACCTGGCCGAAGGGGTAAACAAGGTGATTAGGAGAATGGTGATCGAAAGTTCCAATAGGACAGACAACGTCATTAAGAGAGTGGTGACAGGCCTACCTGAAGGAGTTAAGGAGGAGATCATGAGACTACTGGAAAGGGTTAAAGAACGAGAACTTTAACTAGGTAGACGAGTATCTAGACCAGAGGGGACAAGAAACAAAAAGGAATGGAGGGAAGACCTAGAGACCTAAAGTTGGTAGAAGGTCTGATAGCATAGACTGCCACACTGAATAGGAATTCCAGAGGGGAAGCAGAGCTAATAGAAGACTCTAAGGAATAATGGTGAGGAATCAGGAGCCTGCAGGGAAAGAAGGCTGAAGGATCGCCTTGTCGAATATAAGGGGAGTAGTAGGCCACTCTCCCCTTCTGCTAGGATCCCGTGGTGTACACCACTAACTCTGGGAAGTGCCACGGCTGAGGCCCCCAGACCTTATTCTTTGGTTACTGGAAAGTGAGGATTCCGTGAAGGGGAACTGCCTCCAAGAACAGATTAGAGAAATACTTGCTGATAGTAACAAATAGCAGACCTCTAAGAACAAGGCCAAACGTAGGATGAGAAGGAAAGGGGAGACACCCCTGTCAGACAAGCTCATCAGACCCCCATCAGACAAGCTTATCTAAGTCACAGAGGCCTCTAGGAGAAACACAAGACTTTGTTTGTGCTAAGAGGGTTTTTTTGTACATCATATTCACTTCCCAGGAAGGATCTCCTGGTACCACACAGGTTTTCCTTGACCTTTAGGTGGAAACCAATAAGAAATCCTAGCACTTTTCAGCTGCACCCTAAATGAAATCTACGACATATGCAGCCATGGCCAGACTGACCTGGCAGGATATTGGGTGATTTCCCGGTGTCTCTGTCCATAGGCTTTGCTCAATCTTATAAACAAGCCCGAGCTTTGTGTTCTGACTCACACATTTACAGTGCCAGTGTCAGCTCAGGAGCTGCCCGTCCCACATGCACCGAAAGCTGCCTCTGCTAATGTTACCGGCACTGGCAGCTGAAAGACTGTGGCGCAGCAAGTGTTTCTTCGTGGAGCTTTGTGGTGAACCTGCTGAGGAGCCCCCGCCCCAAGCTCATACCAGTATCACAGGTGGTCCCCCATTATTGTGTATTCCACCTCTCAGTCCATGATCAGGTAATACTTGATTTATTTTGACCTGCATTGTCTTTGAAGCTCATTGTTGTAGATCTGTACCAATACAATGAACGGCTGTCTTAGCAAGGAGAGTGGCATTATGTACGCAAGGCCCTGCGCACCAAACTAATATGGAATGCAGGGTGTCTGTGGTCTCCAGGGCCTGGGTATTGTCAGATCTATACACTCAGTTCCCAGGAGATAAAAACAAAATAAACTTGGAAAAGGCTTAGGAGCATACCCCAGGAATAGCAGTAAGAGGGGCTGCCTTATGAGAAAGCTCAGTAGGCCCTGTGGGGCAAGCAAGAGCCGAGGGAAGCCTGGCACACTGGATATGGTCCAAGTGGCAGTGGAGTAAATGCAACGTTAAGGGGCATGTATTGAGGAAAGAATAAGAAGGCAAGGATAGAGGGAGTAGGTTCAGGCACGCCTGTTGCTTTACTGGCATTTTAACTGTTAGGTACTTTTTTTCTAAAGTCCAACTGGTGTGGTACTTCATAAGACTTATCTCTTGGTATTATGGACCCAACTCTTAATATGAGCCTGTACTACACAAGACAGTAGAGTGGCTGAGCAGCCAGGCTTATCTTAAGAGGGAGTTATGTGAGCTGTAGAGCTGTACAATGAACTCAGTACCTACATAGTCTCAAGAAAACACTTACTCACTTAAAGTTATATTAAATGATATGTATTTATATGTATTTATAGATACACAAAGCACACAAGCACATCTAAAATGCAGCAACTAACAATAACATTCTATTAGAAATGGAATAAAATTATTACAGGAACAATAATGCAGGTGAGTAACTTTTTCTATGCTTTACATGTCCAGCACACAGAGTGACGTCAGTTAAGGTCAGTATCAGCACTTATATGCATGACCTTTGCAAATTTGAGTTGGAGGGAAAGTTTAAGGTTAGACAGAACCTAGCTAGCAACTGTTAATAACAAGTACACTCTCCCAGAGGGACATAGGGCCTCATTAGGACCTTGGCGGTAGCCGTGCCCTTATTAAGGGCATGGCTGCCGTCGGTAATGATTTTTTTCCAGGGCCCAGAAAAAGGCAATAACAGGGTCATGTCAACCTTGACGGACCCGGTTATTGCCCTTTTCTGGGCTCCGTAAAAAAACATTCCCCATTCCCATTTCAGCCCCATAGGGCTCAATGGGAATGGGGAGGATGCTAACAACGGGCCCGTTAATGACAGGCCCGTTGTTAGCATCCTGGACTGCTAGCGGGTCCCGCTAAGGACGCCTGGTTTTACCAGACGTCCTCAGCGGGACCCGCTGCAGTCCTCGAAATGTGACGGCCTGGAATGTACGGTGGCGGTCCCTTACCGGCACCCTACATTCCGCGGCCCCCACACTCCTAATAAAGCCCATAGTCTGTTTTCTCACTCTAAAAGTGTTCACAATTAAAGTCTATGGAGGAACCAGCATTGCCAAAGCCAGTAGGATCAAGGAGATGGACCTTTGGGAAACCGGTACAGCCAAAGTCAAATGGACAGTTACAGTTATGATGAAGATCTTCAGAGAAAAAGTTAGTTAACCAGTCAGTGGTTCATGAAGTAAACAGGAGCTCAATGAGATACTTTCTGCTAACAAACAGGCCATTAGGCCTGCACAGAGGAGTTGAGGTCAGCTCTCAATGAAAGAAAACAGCCCTAAAAATGGCACAAGGTTGTACAACCCAAGCCCCATAGTACCTCAAAGATAAAACAGATATTGTAGCTGGCTTCCTTCTAGGTGCAACGTTGCAGACCCGGATTCCTGCTCCTTGGTCGTGGTGAGCAAAGGGGTTACCTTTGGCGGGCTTCTGCAGCAGCATTCGGGAGAAGGGGTCGGCAGCAATGGATTCAGCCCACTTCGTCAGCTCTTTGTGGTTTTGGCTCCTTTTTCTTAGCACCAAGAAGAAACTAATATCGTCTGTTTGATTCTCTTTGATTACTCGGTCCTGAACTCTGGTGAGGGGATCTTTGGTGTAGAATTCCTGCCTCTGGAGGTCCACACTGATGCCTGCAAAGTTTCAGCTGGATTCGATCTCCGGCAGACGATGCACTTGATACTGGTCCAGGTACCCCAGGTATTGGTGTTCTGCAGGCCAGGAAAGTCGCATGATGTCAGGGAATGGCCCAAACTGAAGAAGGTCTTGAGCCTATTCAGTCCCATCAGCCTAATGGTGGAAATCGTCCATGTCGATGTAAAAACAGGGACAGCTCAGCTGCAGGGCTTCACCGGTGCTTCTGGCCTGGAAGGTGCTGCTGGCTTCTCTGCTCGTCTTTTGCTTCAGATTCCATGTTCCAGTGGTCAACTCTGTCTGTGGTCCCAAAATCCTCGCTTTATATGCTGGAACCCATTCATTCACACTCATAGAGTTGTCAATCACCTGGAGGTTGGCTGTCCTCCAGGACAGTCAGCCGCAAGCTAGCATGGTTTCAGCCAGGAGGCATACCTACAGACAAAGAACAGTGACGTTTTCGGCTCTGCCCTCAGTTCCTGCCTTCCCAGATACACTGGAGCCTGGGTGGGCTTCAGGGCTGTGTGAAATTGCGCTGGGGGAGCGCTGGAGGATGCTCCATCTTGGTTTCAGTAATGGCGAGGATGCATGTGGCGGTATAAGGGGGAGGAGAGGAATGGGGAGGTAGGAGGAATGCTCGGGGAGGGGGAGAGGAGCGGAGTGAGGAGAGGGAGAGATGGGAGGGGAGGGCGGAGGACATATTATATTGGGGGCGGGAAGGGAAAACAGGGGCGCAAGGGGAAAGAAGGGAAAGCAATGGGGGTCTGGGGTTCAGACCAGGGGACCAGAGAGATTGACAGGAAGGGTGGGGTAGGAAAACACAAAGGGAAGTCATTGGAAGGAGTGGATGAGGGGGTGGCAGGGAAGGAGGTAGGGACGAAAAGATAGCAACATATCACAGGGGAAGGAGGCAAAGACAAGCCTGAGAGATATAGCCATTCAAATGGTCAACACAAAATGTGAGAGGGCTTAATAACCCTCTCAAGAGAAAAAACCTGGAGCAGTTTACTAAGAAAACAGGCCCGGGCGTCCTGGCGATTCAGGAGTCTCACCTCCTGAAGAGGGACCAGGCGAAACTCAAACGGCAGGGTTTCTCTAGAATTTTTCATGCCTCCGGTCCAACAAAGACATGCAGGTTAGCACTGGCTCTTCAGAACGGAATGGACCTCAAAATAAAGGACGCCAAAGCAGATAAAGATGGCAGATACATAATAATTTTGGCGGAACACAAGGGAGCTACATATACGCTGGCCCCCGTGTATATGCCTAACTCAGGGCAAGAGGTATTTTTGAGGGAATTACTAACTACAATTGAGGGGTTCACAAAGGGACACATAGTCATCATGGGTGATTTCAATCTGGCCTGGACCTTGGGAGGGAGCACAGATGGGAGGGGTGGTGGCCTCAGCCCCACTGAGGGATAGATTTGAAGCCCTAGGGCTACATGACAACTGGAGGGGAGAGAGAGGGGGCCGAGAGGGTTACACATTTCTGTCCAACGTACAAGGCACACAATCCCACATTGAATATATATGTGCGTCAGCCCACCTGCTGGGAGCAGTCGAGGACAGAGGTGGGGCCCCTTGGAATAGCTGATCATGAGGTGGTAACGATGAAGTTGCGCCTACCGGGGGGTAGGGAAGGCTTCTGGGACGTTCGTCAGAAGTATTACGCGAAAGCTAACAAGGTGACCGCGTGCCTCGTGTGACTACTGTGGGAGGCAGCGGGGGACAACATCATTGCAGCTATGACACATGATCGGTGGATCCGCCACTCCCTAAAGGAAGAAATTCAGGAATGGTTCGCTATGTAGAATTATACATGACCCAGAACCCATTGAGCCAACATCAAATAGACTTTCTGGAGGGGATTGAAATGCCCTCGTGGGAGGGAAGGTGAGGGAGGCACTTGGACAGGAGGTCATGATGGAGGAGGTACGGAAAGGCATTGCGGGCCTAGCCCTAAATAAGGCGCCCGTGCCGGATGGCTTTACAGCATGCTTTTATAAAACATACACAGGAGTGTTAGTCCACTATCTCACCAGCCTATTTAAGCCCAACAAAGATCACACTAGGTGCATGTTGCACAGGCCAATAGCGTTAATAAGTGTTGATGCTAAAATATATACTAAAATCTAGGCCAATAGATTAGGGACACTCCTCCCAAGCCTGATCCATCCGGACCAGTCGAGTATCGTACACGGGCGGTAGATGTTTGATAATGTCAGGCACGTTGCACACCTGATAGAGAAGGCCCATAAAACAGCTACTCCCTCAGTCCTCCTCTCCCTGGATGCCGAGAAAGGCTTTCGACAGGGTGGAGTGGACATTCCTGCTTAAAGTAATGGAAAGGATGGGAATTTCTTAAGAATGTTCCAGGGTAACTACAAGACACCAAAGACACGTCTCCTTATTAACGGATCCATGTCCCGGGTCATCCGGTTAAGCAGAGGTGTCCCCTCTTGCCCTTGCTTTATGCAATTTATCTGGAATCGCTACTGCAGTCTCTGCTGGAGTCTAGGGAGGTACAAGGTATACCCTTTGATGGCGCCCATCATAAAGTTGCTACCTTTGCCGACGACATGCTCCTATCACTTTCAAGGCCAGGAGAGTTGCTGAGGGCATACAGGGAGATATTTACGGGCTTTGGGGAGGTCTCAAGCCACAGATGCTTAACCTCACAGTGAGGGGTAAGGAGGTGGCTGAGCTAAATGTGTCTTCACCTTTTATATGGAACCCGGTGGGTCGAAGGGGGATTAAATACATTGGAGTTTGAATCACACTATCACTCTCCTGCTGGTCTGCAGCTAATTAGCCTCCCCTGTTATCAGTTATGAAGTCAGACTTACAAAAGTGGGAGAAGCTTAGGATCTCCTGGGTTGTCAGAATGGCAGCAGTTGACGCTCCCAAGGCTGCTTTATTTATTCAGGGACGTCATTTAGGGGTTGTCAGAGGTCGCAACTGCGACCTCTGAGGTCTCCCTGGCGACCTCTAAAAAAAAAAGAAGAAAAAAAAAGGGGGTTTTTTGTTTTTCTTTTTTTGGAATTCAAGCTCTTGGGCTGTGACCAGCACCATGTGGCTCGTGGCTGGCTTTCTTGTTCAGGCCCCTTAAAAAAAGAAGAAAAATAAGAACAGGAGTGCCACAAGGGTAACACTTTCAGCAGTGACCCTAAATATGAAAGAATAGGAATACCAAATAATGTGTTTTTCTGGAATTCTATACAATAATTGCCAGACTCATTAGAGGTTTATTTCAGGCACACTTCAGGGGGTGAGTCACTGAATCTATTCTTAAATGCCTCAACTCAGCCTTTCATCCTTCTGAGGTCGATAAATGAGTACCAACACAGGTTGGGTGATAGTGGGTGTATTTTTTTTCTACATAAAGCGCGTAAGCGTAAGTGCTTTACAATAACGCATCATTATCATTTGGTCATGGACATCTGCTTGCATTCACAGTAATTTGGTAATATGGGCCTACACACACTGATCTTAACGATACATATGGTGATCCATTCTTGTATGAAATGTACATCACATTATAGTGATATCGTAACCATATTTATTGTAGTGTACAATGCTTTGTGATGCCACTTCCTATTTTGTCAACGGGTGAAAGGTTGTGTTCCTTCGCTTCCTGCGATATTACTTTGGGGTGGGGTCAAATGACATCAATTCCTGTGATGTCATCAGGGGTCAAGTGTTGTGTGATGTCACTTCCGCTACCCCTGGCATTTTGGTGAAATGACGTCCCTGTATTTATTCCAAGTGATACCACTGGTGGTCCCAAACGTTTTGTTCAGGGAACTGGGAAAGATGACAAGCAACTTCATATGGGAGGGGAAGAGGCCGAGGATAAACTGTTTCATATTAACATAACATCCCCAAGGAGGGAGGGAGGGATGGCGCCCCCGAACTTTTGCTATACTACGAGGCGGTACAAATGCAAATAGTACGGGAGTAGGTTTCGGGACAGAGGGGAAACAGTGGGTGGCCATGGACCGGGCAGTAGTGAGGCATGAGCTGAGAGAGGTACTATGGCTTCAACGCCAGCACAGACCAAGGCATATGTACCTGAGCGCTATAACAAGGTTGATAGCTGACACTTGGGACAGGTTGGCAGGGAAATACGGGATCACAACCTTCCCTTCCCCTTTCACCCCCATCTTTCACAACCAGAATTCATGCCGGGAGTGGAACAGGGGGTTTGGCCAATGGCAGGAAGGTGGGTGCCAAGTGCTGTGAGACATGTTCCGGGACCCAACCATTCGATCATTCATAGAATGTAAACAATGCTTCGGGGTGGGTGAAAACGAGAGGTTGCGATGTTTCCAACTATGGCATTGGCTCAAAGTACAGAGATAAAAACAGCAGCTACTCGACAATTTACCCTGTTTGAAAAATTCCCCCTAATACACAACAGTGGTAGAGGCATGGTGTCAAACCTCTATAAAGTTGTGGATGAAGCTACTCCCCGAGCAACTTGGCCCTATATGGACCGCTGGGAGAGGGTGATTGGAAGGGAAATTAACAGGGATGACTGGAAGAGACTGTGTAAGCTAACACAGTGGATGGCCAGGGCCTCTCAATTACAAGAATGCTGGTATAGGATTTTATACGGATGGCATTACACCCCAGCTCGCCTCCATAGGATTTATGCTGGAGAGGATGTGGGGAGGTCGCTACCTGGTCCTATATTTGGTGGAGATGTCCCAAGCTCAAGTTATTTTGGAAGGAGGTGCAGGAGTCACAAGTCCAGGTCTTGAGGGAAGGGGGTAGTGGACCCTCCGAAGGAGGTCCTGTTGGGGTTGGACAGAGGGGTAGAGGGGAATGAATGCAGAGGATGCACAAAGGCACAGTGATACATACACTAGCAGCGATGTTGCTCATTGCTCAACGATGGAAGGGAGAGGCAACCCCCACTGTTTAAGATTGGATCCGTAAGGTCTAGGACTTTGTGGTGCTGGAATGAGCAACGTATGCCATGAATAATAAGTTGTCACAATTCGCCAGGGACTGGAGGGAGGTCCTGGCCTTCCTACAGGATGACTACAGAGCACAAAGATGTCCCCAGCACCTATGGCTCTTTGACCTGAACCAATTGGAATGATATGGCTAGGTCTCGAGTGGGTTAATTGGTTACACTGGCCCCAGGGGGAGGGTTGGGAATAGAGGGAGGAGGGTATGTTGGGGGGATTGCTGTGGAATATTGTATTTTATTGTTGAAAACGAATCAAAAGAATTTAAAAAAAGATGTTGGGGGTTCTCTCGGGTTAAAGGGAATTAGCATAGAAACTGAAATTTCTCCCTAACAGTAACCACTCGATGCATTCATTTAATTAGCTCCTATGGCAATACTATGGCAATACTCGTATGACGTCATGCCCATTTGTATTATATTGCGGGTGGAAGTAAGGGCTGGGGAAGCATAGGAGTTGGACATTGATGGATGGATGGAGCGTGCCTCCCCATTTTGGTTCCCTCTAACCTGAAGCACCAATGGCTCCCCTTTCCATTCCAATGTTACTGGAAATGACACCCAGTTCAGCCACTGCATGCCAGTCATGCAGAGTTCCCTGTACCCCCAAGGCCAACATAAGTGCTAATGCACAACAATCCTGCATTTTCAGTAGCGGAAGCCATGCCAGTGGTTAAGATTCATTCTAAACCTTCCAGCCATCACCTCCTCTGTTTTGCTGGTGGAACCCATGCAGACTTGTACTGAGTTTGACACACAGCCAATGATGCTCAAACCTCACATTGCAAATGTGCTGCTATTCCAGTACTTGCAATCCCTACAGAGGTCGACATTGCCTTCTCATGAATGCTTGACATGGGGCCTAATAACTAATTGCAGTTGCATAATCCAGAGGACATGTTTTAAGGTGGCATTCCTTTCAGTCTTCTATTCTGAATTGGGTAAATAAACCTATACCCATACTATTATTGATTAACATAAGGGTTTATGTATTTGTCAGGTTGGTTTATAATGTGAGTTGTGTACTTTTCAAGAAATCTCTTAAAAGCCATATATTACCAATATATAACTGACAGCTGTACAAGGGAGATAAGTGGGTGTGCGCCTAGAGTGGAGCCTGGGTTAGAATCCCTGCTTCACTTCTTAAGTAAAGTGTGTGATTCT
This sequence comes from Ambystoma mexicanum, assembly GCF_040938575.1. Lineage (NCBI taxonomy): Eukaryota > Metazoa > Chordata > Amphibia > Caudata > Ambystomatidae > Ambystoma > Ambystoma mexicanum. The sequence continues at coordinate 1,481,411,688 of NC_090922.1, forward strand.
AGGCAAATTCATTAATTTTACAGTGGTGTATCAGTTAACATTGGTAAGGTAGATATTGGTTGTGTGTGGTGGAATTATGGGAAACAGGACCCCAGGAATGGGTTGTGTGCTGTTGGGTATCAATAGGCAGGGCACACTGTATGGCCGTTGTGCTGTAGGGAGGCAGGACTACAGGCATGCAAGTATTTGCTTTAAAATGTACCATTTTGAAATATTTTCCACATTTCTCTGGTGAAACGCCTGTCAAATTCTTTATAGAGAAGTTGGGCTTCATGTGATCACTATATCCAATATGGGACAACTTTGTAAACAATATACAGAGCCTACTCCAGTGAGGGCAGAACACCTATGTGAAGTATTCTAGATACGTGAAGAACGGCTCATGTGAGCCCCCTGTAGGTGCTTGGGGGGTCCACATTACCAATCATTACGTGCAAAAGCTGTGTGAAAACATCTGGCCCTTCATTTGTGTATGTTTTATGGAATTTAGTGCCATTTGAACATTAGCTTAGAGGACAATGAGAAGTATGAGAAAAGGAAGCCCAGAGCTTAGTCAATCAGGAGCTGGAGTAAGGAGTTAAATAAAAAGGAACACAGCAATTGATCAAAAGAACAATCTTTTAGTTTTGTCTGCATTGGTGCCCCAGCATCGCTAAAGGCAAACTATTCAATTGGTGGGACCGAAGCATGTCTGACATACCTGGAGGCAGGCCTTGTTTGCTTGCCAGTGTCCTTCTGCTCAGTTATTACAGAGCATAGAAGGCGAAAACTGAGATCATCATAAGTGTGTTCTGCTCTCTCCCAAAAACACACTCAACCACTGGTTGATCTGCTCAGCACACCCACTTGCTTCTTGGCCTTGAGTAGTTAAGAGTGACCATGAATAATGCCCCTTCGCTACACATTTCAGGCTGCATGAGCATTTTACCTCTACATTTGAAGCTCCTATTTGTGTCATATCTGTGCCCTCTAGCTAAAGTCAACAATTTCTCTCCTTGCAGTAATTTGAATGCCTTTAAAAATGATACAGCTATATTGAACCTCTAAATTCAGTCTCTAATCCTATGTACTCCATCTCATCCCTTCCGCCTTTCTCAGATTTACATCCTTTTCTCTAAAGCGCCCTGAAGTATCCTGTATATGTGTATACATGTAGCGCTCCGCAAAAAAACAAGAATAAATACAGAAATAAATGTAAGTGTCAAAGAGTACAGGGAGCGTGAGACTGGCACACTGAAAATCGACACTTGCCTAGAGCTGTGTTAACAATAATTTCCTATATTTGGCTTGGGGCTGAAGCCATGTTCACACCTGAATGATGCTGCTTCATCCTACGGGTGGAGGATGGTAATTCCTAAACCATAGACCACTCCCCTAGATGCAGCCCCTCATTATACAGGTGAATATTGGCCATTCCCAATACCATAAACCTCTCCCCTTCAGTCAACGCGACTGATGTTGCTTCAACCAACAGGTGAGGGCTGGTCATTTCCTATACCTGAAACATCGCCCCTACAGTCATACCCCGAATGACCCTGCTCAATCCTACATCAGAGGGTTGGTTATTTCCAGTACCCAAAACATCGCACCTACAGTCATACCCTGACTGACTCTGCTTAATCCTACAGGAGACGGTTGGTCATTTCCGATACCGGAAACATCGCCCCTACTTCCAACCCCAACGGACTCTGCAACATCCTACAGGAGAGGGTTGGTAATATCCTATACAAGAACATTCTCTCAGCACTGACTGATAACACATTTTTTTAATTTAATTTATTCAATTGTTTTTTTATAACGCGCCTAATACCGTACCTGAGTTCGGTTTCTAAGCGCGTATCTGGGATTCGAACCTCTGCTGTTCTGCATGGTCTCTTGTTGCCCCTGTGCTATCCTCCATTAACTAGGCGTGTAATACTGGGCCAGTGATTACAATTATATTTATTAATAGTTTGTTTTATTCATAATTTAATGGAAATATGGCAAACTCTGTGCTTTATCCATTGTGCCCAAGAGCTGCTAAGTAATCCTGAAAGAAAAAGGACTGTTGCGCTATGTATGCAACGGCTATGGTAATCCAGTCAATACATCTTGATTAACATTTCATCATACAATATTAATTTTCCTTTGGGTCGACACATGTTTCACACCAAGAATGTAAGCTTCATCAGGGCTCTGTTGTTTAATGGCTCCTGCTCTATCTTCCATTTAGGGAAAGTTATAGGCTTTGATGGGAAACACTTGATAAATGGTGTCTTATGAACTTGTTTTAGACCACATGATGGTTATCGCTCACAATTGGCATTCAGTGCCACCATGAAGCTCATCTTCCTGACACAAAGCACGTTTCAGTTCAATCAACAAGAAAAACTAAGAGAAATGTAACATTAAAGCTGCTTTAAGATTAACTGATTGAGTTACCACAGACATGACAAAAAAGTTCCTCTTTTCATCACTGTCTCATGTTACTGAATTATACAGATGAGGTTTAAAATGCCATGCTCTCGTATAGACACTACTAATAGATGAGGTTTCCCCTTACTGGTAAGTTTGGTCATTTCCTAAACCCTAAGGTCCACCCGTGAAATCACCTCAGACAAAGCTTCTTCCTTCCGATGAGGCCCGGTCATTTCATAGAATGACCTCCCTCCCTTCAGACTGACTGATGTCCTATAGACTCTGAGGGGAACTCAGAAACAGAAGGCACTCACCGCCATCATTCTCATGCAGCCGCCCTTGTTTCATTGGTGGATCGTCTCATTGGATCCACGTACGTTCTCCTTCAGCCCAGCAGGTACATTGCAGCCAAACTTAAAGTTGCTGCATTGAGCCCATAACACGCCACTATTGAGCCCAATGGTTGACCTTATTCTCAAGTACCCCCTACATTGTTTAAAAGAGCTCTGTGCATCTTAACTCTGGTATCTGCCATGATGAATCCATGTGCCATTGAACCCAAGCATGAGCTGAAGGCACATGATACCATTGTGGCACAGAAGGGAAATTGGAGCATTGTGCCAAGGCATTGAGGCTCATGAACATATGATACATTTAGATCTAGACAGCTATTCATGGCACAGCATTAAGCGATATCTGTGTCTTACCTGATGACGCTGCAGTGGGTTTTGTAAGCCGGAGCACAGCAAAGGCCACTGCCCACTGCTCGCTGGTGAACAGTGGTTCAGTAGTCTGCCTTGCCTCCCACGGGGCAATAGCCGTGCTTCCAGTAGGCCAGTGGTAAAAGCGAATGACCAGGATCATGTCCTCCAGTGGCGAAACATCGTAGAAGGTCATCTGGGTGGGAAGAAACTCAAGCATCTAAAAATCTTGTTTTGATTTGTCATCACAATTAATAGAATCAGCAAAATATGTCCTGTGTGTTGTCACCCTACCCGTGCTCGGGCTCCTGGCTGTGGGGACCGGCAATTGTTTCTGCAGCCCATTAAGGAATTGGGACCGCTCCACATGGACCACATAAAAGCTGCCTGATGGCCATCAGGCAGATCCACCCTCCCCTGCGTAGTCTATCCATTATATGACTGAGATGCTCATCAATAGACTCCATGCACTGCAACCAACTCGCTATCAGTGCTTCTGCTTGAACAATATTGGGTATTTCTATCAGCTTATGAAACCTGCCCTCGTGGACCTTCACACCCTGAACTCATGGGACTAGTTCAAAGTGCTGGCCACACATTCTGTTAAGATCATTATTTTGCAAGTCCCTGGGTCGCCATGAAGAAACATCAAAATCTTGAAAGAGTTGGAAGCTGTGACGGTTGTATTCAGGGTTTGGCGAGGAGCGGCTATTGATAAGTGGGTGCTGCTGTCCATCAGTTTGAGGATTTACTTACAATAATCTAATGTGCGTTGGAATGATTAGCCTTGCCTTGCCAATACAAGTTTCTTCTGCCTTGAAAGGGCAAGCTAGCGGGCTCTTGAATGCAATCGGCTCAAAGAGGTCATCTGTTGACAGTGACTGCTGTCCACAAATCTAACTACTCAAGGAGATCCAAACAAACCGTTCCAAACACCATGGAAAAAATCAATGCTTTGTGACAGCCCTTGGTACATAGGAAAGGCTAATGGGCAGGACTGCAAACTTGTAAAGGGTGTTCCCAACCATTATCCTAAGGTGCTTCCTGTGCTATGGATGGATTGTTACATGGAAGAAGGCATTCCAAACATCTAGTGGCACTAGCCAGTCTGGCAGCTCGAGGGCCTGGAGAATCTGGAATGTTTTCTTGCTCGGGTACAAATTCAACAGTCACAGATCCATGATGGGACGCAAGGCTCTGTTCTTCCTTGGCACCTGGAATAGAGTACCAACCCTTCCCTCCCTCTCTCCAAGGCTGGTACCAGCACTATGGTGGCCATTGCCAAGAATTGCAGAATCGCCTCCTTTAGGAGGGAATTCAGGCGAGAGGAAGAGCGGGAAGTAAGGCACTGAAAGAAAGGAGCCCTGAGTTAGTTACCTTTCAGGCCCAAAAGTCGGACTGGATGTTACTCCACTCCAGGACAAATAGGGACAACATGCCCACAAATGCGATGGTGTGGGCAAAGTCCATATTAAACAGGATTTCACCTGAGATTGCCACAGGGACTGTGGCAGAAGCAACTCTGCTTCTCTAGAGACCCACTGCCTCCACCTGGGCTGGGAAACTGTGTCAATGCCTGCTTGCCCGATGGTGCCTGTCCTCGACCACTGTGCTCAAAGAAAGTAAAGATCCAGAGGGCCTTACCTTTTCAAGAGGATGGCCTGTGAGCCATTGACTGTCTCCAGAGACTCATCGGCCTCGGACCCAAAGAGATATCAATGTCAAACGGCATGTCCAGGAACTTGGTTTGGACATCTGGGGAAAACCCTGACATTCGTAAACAGAAATGGATGTGGAGATCCGTGCCCATACACATGGAACAAAGTACTCATTCAGCCATGTTCTGGCATACCATCTCTTTGCCATCTTCTAACAGTGTGGTAAAACTTCTTCATTGCATGAAATTCTCTGCACACTAGCCGTGTGTCTGTTTAACCAGGGCACTGGTGGCATTCACAGTTCTCAAAGACATGAGGCCAGATTCAAACACCTTATAAGCCATTGTGTTAAGCTTCTTACTTTCGTCATTCCTGGGGCAATAACAGAAGGTAAGACTCCTTAGAACTCACAGTGGAGCCATAGACAGCCATGCACTGGGAGACGGTTGCATGACATCCAGAGATTCAGTGAAGCTGGGTGAGGCTTTTTGGTAAGATCCCATTCCATAACTGGAGCTCAGGCAGGCACCAGCCAAACTGTCATGACAGGGGCTGCAACTGAAGAGTTGAACGGAAGACGTTTCCCCCTCAAAGGACCTTGTTGCACCATGCCAGCAAGGTTGCTCTGGTCTATGGGCTTCAAAGGTGCAGACACTCACAGTGTCTCCCCTACCTTGGACACATTGGGCTTCCCACAGACTGCGGCTTAAGTATAATCAAGGGCCGGGGATGTATCTAAACCAGTGGTGCTGTTTACATTGGTGGTGAGTAGCTCCTCATCCAGACTATGAAATTCTGCACGGAGGTCCTGTGGTACTTGGAGGATTAGGCATGACACAGTTCAAACAAGCTTTCCTGGGCAGCATTCTGAGCATGCTACTGGTTCTATATGTACTCCCGAAGACATGTCACCAGATGTCATGGGCACCAATGACTCCAAGAGGAGTTGTACTGCATCTCCTGGTGTCTAAAAATGATTCTGAAGACAGCTGGCCCTGGAGAAGGTGTAACTAATATTTGGAATCTGTGTGTATCCATGAGGAGTGCTGATATCAAGATAGATCGCTGACTGTGCTAGTGTCATCAATGGCGAGAGCCCTGGACTCTCATGTTCCCCAACACACACTGACGATAGGGAATATTCCAAGTGGGTGACTGTAGCTAAGACCTATACGACAGGACACATTTACCACACAGTGAATTCCTGCCAGCATTAGGGGCCATGTGGCCTCTGGTGCTTTGGAAGTGTGAACCGTTTACCTCTTGTTCTCCAAAGATGAAGTAGCCATGTTTGATGTTGGATTTCACTGGACTGGTGACACAAGTAACGCCAGAATGTCGGCTGCTGATGACCTAGAGTGGGGTGAAGATGATGAGAATCAGAGAGAGAAGAGTTAAAGGAATAGGGAGACAGAGATCAGTGGAAGAATAAGAAAACAGAGTGAGGGGTTCGGGGGGCTGAGAAATACAATCATGTTACAGTCATCAAAAAGGGAACAAAGATTTAAAAAAAGTAAAGACATTGCAAGTAATATGGCAGGAAGGCAAGAAAATGACTTCGACCAACTGTGGCAAGAAAACAAATAGAAGGACACAAGTGGTAGAGGAAAAGGAGACTGGGAAGGAGACATAAATGAATGAGAAGAAACAGAGCAAACACAAGATACAGCCGGAATGACAAAGAGATCTAAACGAGAAACACCAGCAGAACATTGGGAAGAAAAAAAGGAGGAACAGGGAATAGTACAAAAACATTGTGAGTCAAAGAAATGGGCAGGCAGACACAGGAAATGAGAGGAGCGGCTGAATACCAGGGCACAGAAACAGGAGGGACATGTGATGCAGTTATAGTAAGTAGTTCACACATATTAATGGACCTTTATAACAGAGTTGGATTGTATTTGAAATAATTTTTCAACAGATGGTTACAAATATTTGATATTTAATGATACTAGTATCTGGGTATATGTTTGCTCCTCCGTTCATCTATCTAAGTGCCTTTATCATATCTCTAATATTAGAAGGAACTCTTCTGACAAGAAATCAAGGACTCCAACATGTATTCATTGCTTGAAGGCTGTGTAAAGCCGGCTCCCTGGATCAGAGATCTGCTCCTCACTAATGTCGGGGCAGCGGCTTGGCTGGCATACCCCACACTGCTGACACCTGTGTCCAATAACCAATCATAGGTGGGATCCATGGCAATATGAATTCAGACCGCCATTCTTTAATGGTCTATACATTGAGTACCATTGCCTTGCTTAATAGTACTAACTATTAATGCAGAAGTGGGATGCATCCGACATGGAACAGTAAAAGACACAAGTTATCCTCGGCCTCTTTGATCTTTCTGCCACATTGGACACTTCTTTGGATTCTCATTTATAATGTCCTACGGCTGCTGTGCGTTGGTGACTGCGCATGTGCACAGATCTCCTTACCCTGAGACCTGGCTTTTAACATCTGCAAGGCACACAAGGAAAAGAACATCTTCACCTCCAGACCCTTAGGATGTCCCAATGAATATATACGGTTCCTGGCTACAAACACTTAAATGCTAAGTGGGTGTTGTAAAAACTGAACGCAGTTAGTCATTAAAAACCCATTTATCACAGAAATATTTTCCAAATATAAAGATATGTGGTTATTCTTATTTTCCCAGAATACACTTTGATTTTAAGCAAAGCAGCCATGAACTCTCATTGATATCATGTGCCCTCTTGCCCTGGCGACAGATAGGTCGACTCCCCCTCTACTGCTGACCCCATGCTTTTTTTTTACAGTAGGTACAATAACAATAATAAATAAAAAATAGAAAATAAGCCTAGTTGACTGCAGCCTAGTCCCCTGAGCCCCTAAACCGTCTGTCCAAATCCCTGCACCCCGTGCGCCCCACCTTCCCCCCTACAGAATAATTCACCCTAAGTCTGATGGCTAAATTCCTGCAGAACAAATGCGATGACTCCAAATACTGGGCTGGTGCTCACCTCTGGGGAAAACCCTGTTGCTGAAGCTTGCATTCTACTGTGAACCATAAAGCAAACTCCTCCTTCAAGATGCTTCCTTTTGCTCTCCTCTAATGCCACTAATACTGAAATGTTCCTCGTTTTCGCATGCTTCACTGCTCAGCTGTGTCTTGCAGCACTATCTGCCTACCTGCTGTCCGTGCATGGTACAGGTAATGATGTTGCTTTGTTTGTTTGATGCTCTGCTCCCCTGAAACTGAAGTGATGTTCCTCCCAACAACACCCCTCCTATCTCCGTTCCCATATACTTTCTCCTAACCACCCTCCCCATCCGCAAATCTTATAACCTGGTGGTTCTCTTTGACAGTGACCTGAATCTTTAATCCTTCATCACCTCCACTGCTGCAGCCTTTGGGCTTACCCTCCCAAAGGCTGTAAATCTGTCCCCCACCTCATCGTTCTTTCAATCAAAACACCCCTTCGCACCCAGGTCCTCAGCAGGGGGGTTCTGCACCAGCCTCTTGATTCGAATCCCCCTCTAATGCCTTTCTCCCGCAACAAGGTATTGCACCTTGCTAGGCATTCCCTCTACAGCCTAGCATTTGCTGACATGTCGGGTGGCTTACCTCTGCAGCCTAGCATGGGTGGCTTCCCTCTGCAGCCTAGCATTTGCTGTCATGCCAGGTGGCTTCCCTCTGCAGCCTAGCATTTGCTGTCATGCCGGATGGCTTCCCTCTGCAGCCTGGCTTCCCTCTGCAGCCTAGCATTTGCTGTCATGCCGGGTGGCTTCCCTCCGCAGCCTGGCATTTGCTGTCATGCCGGGTGGCTTCCCTCCGCAGCCTAGCATTTGCTGTCATGCCGGGTTGCTTCCCTCTGCAGCCTGGCATTTGCTGTCATGCCGGGTGGCTTCCCTCCGCAGCCTGGCATTTGCTGTCATGCCGGGTGGCTTCCCTCCGCAGCCTGGCATTTGCTGTCATGCCAGGTGGCTTCCCTCTGCAGCCTAGCATTTGCTGTCATGCTGGGTGGCTAGCCAGGAAAGATCGCTCCATGCTGTGTTCAAATGCACCCATGAGGGGTACCTCCCGCACTTGGCGAATCTCTCTCCCGATGCTCACCCCTCGAACCCCTCCTGAACCTCAGGGTCCCCAGTCCAATGTGTGCTATATCCCACTTCACCCTTCTTGTTGCCATCACTGTAACTCCCAGCCCCCTCAAATTAGGGACATTCCAACAGTGACTGGCTTCAGGATCACTCCTAAGAAGCACCTTCTATCCCAGGAGAGAACCCGAGTCTGTGCTAGGCCCCTGCCCAGCTCCCATGACCCCCCCTCCCCTTCCCACCACTGTCCTCTCTGGATTGCATATAAGTAATGAAAGGCTGTGGCCATGTAGGGTTTCTAGCTCCTTGACCCACACAAGGCAGTTTGGGGCATTAACTGCTACATCAGACTGCCCCAGCCATGCATTTGCCCTCTGCGTGGCTAAGCACTTTTCATTTTAAATAAAGAAGGACAATAATCTTGGGCTTTCCTAAAGAGAATGCCTCTGGATGTACGGGGCTCCTCCCCGGTCCCAAGCAGAGAGACCAGGGAGCCTGCCTGCATAGCCGAAGAAGAACCAGCACAGAAGCGGCGTGCAGTGGGCCAGCACTCCCACAGAACAACTAACCTCCCTGGTGCCAGTGCTTCTCAGTGCTGCATCCCACACATCCATAAAGGTATCTGTAATAATGACGGGAGGCACTTGGAGTGGTAAAGGTTAGTTTATTTCAACAGGGGCCCGCCGTGCCCATCCACTCCTCAAAGCCTCCAACGGTTAACTGGGTCACGCGACTCCGAAAGAATACAAGGAGATTGGTTCGCGTGCCTCAACATTCCAAGGACACATCTCTACAGTATCTTTTGCTCACTCTCTTGGGCGTTAAAGCAGCACACAGGAGTGAAACTGAAGGTGTTACCAAAGCCCGGACATATGGGTCATAATAATGCCTGTGCTAAAGCGCCCCCCTGGGAAACAAAATGGTATTGTCTCACCAGGTGCCACTAAACCAGAAGTTAACCATGAAACACAGAAAAAACGAATCTCTGTTAGCTTTCATTAATCTAACAGAGAAATTGTAACTAAAGCACACCTGATGTGCTTCCATCAGCACACAGTCACGTGACAAAGATATAAAACGCAACAATCATTTGAAACAAGCAACACATGATACTCCTATTGACATTTGACCTTGGACTGCATTTGAATGTCAATCCCGCCAAAGGTTGCAGACCCCTTCCCTACACCATGTTTCTTTGCAGAGTGTAGACCGAGTTGATCCTGGGTAGATATGGCAACTGAGTGTTTGTTTGTTTGTTAGTTTATTTGTTTGTTTGTTTATTTATAGCGCGCGCTAGACCCGGAGGGTTCTGGGCACGTGGTCATGAATACTTTTAACTTCCAAGTTACAGTTGTAGATTACATAGTAACAAAAGGATGGTTAACAGCATGAGGATAAAAGTACAAGACAGTGAGTATAAACACAGATAGTCAATGTACAGAAAAATGTCAATCCGTAATAGGGGGAATAAACAGATATGTGGCGTGTGAAGGTGAGCAGCAGGGTTTCAATTGAGCAAACTCAGCTGGACAGGGAGGCTGGATTATAGGTCGTTATCTTTGAGCCATTTAATGAGGTTTACTCTGAAGTGTGGGTAGGACTGGTCAGACCTTAAAGAAGTTGGCAGGGAGTTCCACAATTGGAACGCTTTGACCGGCAAGCTGTTTCCTCCAGCAGCGGTCAGTCTGAATGAGGGCACGGCTAGACAGTTGGTGTATACTTCTCTGGTGGGTCTGTTTGAAGTTCTTCTTTTGAACTTTTCTATTAGATATTTAGGTGCTAAGTCATTGATACTTTTGAAAGTTAATGAGGCTATGTGTGCCCCTGTCCCCTAACAGACAATTAGCCAGTATTCTCCACTACTGCAATATAATGTCAGTAGGAGTACAGTGCGTGACTTGTTTAAAAATGGTGGTGCTCTTTACACATTTTGGGTACTTTGTTTTGGAGCTTTTTCTAACTGTATTGTTTCATTAGATGTGTTCATTTGCTTTCTATTGTACTATTGAACTCATAATTGTCCTTTGTATTTATATGTATCCATCAATTCAGGATAAAAATTCAATTTTGATACAATTTCTCTATTGAATTAATTTTCAAATCAACAGAGATCAAGTTTTTTCTGTGTTTTGTGCTTGATCCCACTAATTTGGTCTCTGTATTTCAAATTTTGTTTGTGGGCAACCTCACCTGTGTGTTGTTCCAAAGCTAATCATGACCTGTGTACCTATGAGCTAAACCTAATGGTGGGTTTATGGCAGAACCTACGAGCCAACACCTTGTAGCCTTGCAAGGTAGTGTTTAAGTGCCACCTATAATCCAAAACTAATGGCGCTTCTTAAAGTGCCACCTGAGCCAAAAACCTATAGTGGTGCTAAAATGGCACCCATGAGCCAAAATGAATGTTGGACCCAAAGAGTTTCCTGCACCACAACCAATAGTGGCACTAAAGTGCCACCTATCTGCCAAAACGAATGGTGGCGCTAAAGCACCATCTGAGCCAATGATAAGCAACTTGGGGACATTTGCACACTTTGCCTGCCTTCGTCTATTGTTTGGTTGCTACCGGCCCAGGGTACTTTCTGATTGGTTGGTTCATGAACTGTTATTTATTTTTTAGGTCACTACCAGCCTGGTATTGACTTTTTCCTGGTGATACCGGCCTATACCACTGACCTATTAGTGGTTACTGGCCTGTTGTACTGCCTTGATGGTCAGTACCAGCCTATTGGCCCAATTCCCATGATGACCACAAAACTGCATGCAAGGTGTGCCTTCACATGTAGGCCATTCTGCGCACCACTCCTTCTCTACCTTTTACATGGACACTACATGCACTCCCTCGTGTGGTACCCCAATTCTTTTACTCAACACCCTTACACCACCTACGCTCAATCTCATCACAAAAGTTCCTCTGCCCAATTTACATGCTATAACCCAATCTACTCCGCTCGTCTGCCTTGAGGATTAGACTCCTCCTACACCCTGACTAATCCTCATGCCGGGCAATATACAATCACTCAGCAACAAATCATCTTTAATTACTGACTACTGTAAAAATCCTGCCATCATGGGAATCATAGACAATGCTCCAGTTACAGCTCTCCACGCTCACTCTACCACTTTTTGACTCTCACCTCGACTGATGAAGAGAGGCCGAAGGTAGGCCATTTTTTATTTTATAATGCAAAATAGTTTTAAAATAAAACCTTTTCACACCGTTAACAGAATAGTTTTACAAAAATGTGTAAATACAGAAAAAAGACAAAAAAACTCATCAATTATTACAAAAAACATTTGAGTAAGAAAAAAATTGATCAGTTATTGTCCATTAATTGCATTAAAATATCTAATCATTGCAATTGTTAAAGAAATATGTTGATCCACTAGGAGACATGTTCAGAACACTAAGATAGTTAAAAAAAACAGAAATACAATAATTCACGAATACAATAGACAAAAAGCTCAACAATTATAAAACATCTTAGCAAAAAGATAGTTAATCAGTTATTGCCCAGAAATAACATTGAGATATCTAATCGTTGCAATTATTAAGAAGGTTTGTTATCCCACATGAATATGCTATCAGTGACTGGCATTACTTCTGAGACCTTGGTCTTGTTTTTCTTGTTGAACCATAGTCTGCCATCTGCCGAAGTAATCTTCCCGCGGGTTTATGCCGACCAGACTGGTAGTACCGGGGGCCACAGCCAAGAAGGACGGAAAAACCACAATTGAAAAAAACCCTCAGAGAAAAGGGTGGAAGGATGTCCTCAGAAAGGCTGGGAAAGATAGAACGGGGCAACTGGATGATAAGCATCCAGCAGCTGGGTCCCCCGGCTTGAAAGATGGTAGAATAAGCAGGAGCAAGAAGACAAGGGAAAGGGAATGCCACAACAACGGGCAAAAAGGGGTAGGAACAGGAAGCAGCTAGGAGCACAAAAATTGACAAGAATCAGGAAGGGTAAACAAATGCAATAAGGCGCACCTTCCTGTCCTTCAATCCGGTTTGAATGCCGTTGTTATATCACGTTGTTCCAGAATTTGAAGTGCCGCCATCTTGAAGGTGGCACACAAAGTGTTCCAGCTGCCATCTTGGTAAGGGCAGTATGTTGGTTGCCATGCAGATCACATGGAGGCTGCAGAGAGGGTGAAATGTGTAGTGGTTGTCAGCTGGAGCCAGCTGACATATGTACAGAAGGCAATGAATGTGGGTGTGTGTATGGAATGTGGGTTGAAATGTTATGTTTCAATGAGCTGTTAAGTGAACAGATGTTTCTGCTGCTGGTTGAGCCTGACAGAGTGGTGCCCGTGTGGTTCATCACTTATGTAGACTCAAGACTCTTTGTTATACAATAAATACTCAAACCTACTTGAATGTTAAATCCGTTAATACATCATTTGGCGACAACAATGGGATTTCCTTAATCTCCTTAAAACCCCAGGACACCATTGCCCTTCATCATATGGGTCCCTATAGGCACCTGCTGCAGTGATCATGTTCCGGCGAGCTGACTTCAAAGGTTGAGCCGGAGTGAAGAAGCCAGCGTGGACAAGTGAGGGACGAGCTGCTGCGGGTGAAGAAGTAAGCGCAGAAAGGTGAGGGACAAGCATTTGCGGGTAGAGAAGGTGCCAGCGCATGCAAGTGAGGGACATTCCACTACAGGCCTATGCGTGGGGGAACTATCTCTGCAGTGCTATGCAATATACTGGCACAAGGACTCTCCATTGGGCCCTCTACATTGAGGGAATCATGCGCGTGCGCACTGGATCACGCGCATGCCCTGTGCATATCCTTGTTAACAGTTTCCTAGCAACCCCACACTCCTCTGGATCAAAGAAGGCACCATACAATGTTGGGTATGTGTGCTGGCCATTTTGGGACTTGTTGTATTACAAGGTTACTGTGGCAACGAGTTCTCAACTAGAAACACGATCGTTTTGTGGATTACAATACATACAAGGGATTTACTGTACAAAGATAAAACGCTAGTTGTGGCCTATCTACAATACGCATGGTTAAGCTAAAAGGCTTACTCTAAATTTAGAAAAAAAAACTTTTTTTTTGCCTTCCTTCTTTATTTCTATATTTCCTACTTCCTAAGGAAAGGGAAGATATGGAGCCTATCTCTGTCTACCTTATCCTGGCTCCACTTAGGACAATAAGACAATTACGCACTAAATGATTGGGAGATGCTCAATATAGAGCGAGTCGTTGTTCAATCCTGCGACTTCTTTCTTCTCCAGTAAAGGGTCCCAGTAGAATACCCAATTGCATGGGCTCCAGCTCAGAAGAAGCAGATTTGAACCTGAAGAGCTGGAAACAAGAAGTGAGGATCTAGAAACTGGCATTCAATGTTTTCGTCTTTCAGCCTTTCTTTCTTGAAAACGAAAGTCAATTTGAAGGGCAAGATCATAAACTGGCTTGTAAGGTATCAGGCCTCACAACTATCGCCAACTCATCCTTTATCTCTTCATTCAACCCACGCCTGAACAGCATAAAACAGGCGTCAGCAGAACCGTCTGCTTCCTTAGTGAGCTGTTTAAATTTGATGACATAGGTGAGCATGTCTGAAAATCCAACAATCTTTCTTGAGTGGAATAAACCCCATCGGGTCAATCAAACATTGCCTTGAATGAAGCAGGAAAGGCTGCATAGTCATGAGAGTCTGCGAAAGACACCAAAGGAGTTTCCCTTGAGAGGGCATTACCAGTCAAGTGAGAAAACAAAACCTACGTTTGCTCTATCTGAAGAATACAGGTGTGGTGTGAGAAACCAGAGGGTGTCTCACCGTCTGCTCCCCAAGGGTCTCTTGCTTAGGTCGCCTTTGCATTCAGACTCTGGGGGTGGACCAGCGAGGGAGGATCACCTGGAAGAGGGGTCCTCGGGAGTCGGGGTTAGGCATGGTGTCAGAAGTGGGATATGACTCAATTGAAACAAGTTGGGGAACACTGAAATTTCTGAAATGTATTAACCGTACACAGACCCCTCTGTTGCCACTAAAGATTCCATTGGATTTGATATATGTAGCAGTAGGGAAGCTACCAGCGCCCGCGAGAAGAGAGTAATGATTCCCACTGACTTAATTTTAATACCCCCATCAGGCTGTTAGATCAGCTAGCCCCAAAATCAGGATAAGACTGGAAATTTGGTCTGGATGTCCTGGAAGGAGTTATAGATCCAGATTTTCGGGGGAGACATAAAAGTTCTTTTACAAAAGCACCCTTTGAGATACGTTCTGGGGATAAAAATGCACAGGTAATACTTGAGAAGGCTCCATTTCCTTGTGTTGAGGAGGAAACTGAGGCCAAAGAAACTGAGAGTAAACTTGGGTTTTGGAGAAGCTGATGAGAAACTTAGCAAAAAAGTCAAAATAGAAGGATGAACCCACTATCCTTCCTAACTTAGCTTTCGCCCAGCAAAATGATCCAATGCTCGCAGAAGCTTTTTTTCAAATAATTCCTGACAGAGAGGTTCAAGAAAAGGGAGAAACAAAAACTACTATACAGGAGAGAAACATCTGGGGAAGGTCTAATCAAAACCCAAATGGTAATACCTAAGACTCACCGGAAAAGAGTACTGGAAATTGCATACTTTCATTTGACCGTGGGTAATTTAGGACATTCTAAAACAAAAGCTCACATTAGTGGGAAATTCTATATGCCAGGTATACATGCTGAGATAAAAAACTTCATTCAGACATGTGAAATATGTCACAAGAACAGCTCGCATATTCCGTTGCCTGCCCCATTAAACCCATTACCAATAATAGAGAGTCCCTTCTCCAGAATAGGGATGGACATTATCAGACCATTAAAAACCTCTTAATTGGGTAACACGTGTTTTCTTCTGATTGTCGGTTATGCCACCAGGTACCCATAATCCTTCCCCATGAGGAACAGCACAATCCAGCAAATGTTGATGCATTTACTACCCTTTTTCCCTAGGGTAGGATTCCCCAAGGAAATCCTAACCGATCAGGGAACACATTTCATGAGTAAGCTCAGGGGTGAAATAAAGGAGTTACTGCATTACCACCTTAAGAACCTCAGTTTACCACCCGCAAACAGACGGATTAGTAGAGAGATGTAATAAGACCCTGAAGTCGATCTTAAGAAAACTAGTAGATGAGGATAGAAATGATTGGGATCGCATGATCACATGATCCCATGGGCCCTGTTTGCGGTAAGGAAAACCTCTCAAGCATCTACCGGATTTTCCCCTTTTGAACTGCTCTACAGTAGAGAGCTAAGAGATGTATTAGACATGCACAGGGAAACCTAGTTAGAAAGAGAAATACATCTTTCACAGACAGCTACCCTACTGCGAGAACACATGAAGCTAGTTAGAACTCTAGTTCATACACATATGGAGAAAGCTCAATCCCATCAAAAACAGGCCTATGATAAAAGAGGGAATCTTAGATCATTTTCAGTGGGTCAGAAAGTGTTAGTCCTTTTACCCAGCTCTGAAAACAAACTCGGGCCAAAATGGCACGTGCCCTATGAAATACTCGTACAAACGGGAACCTGTACCTATAGAGTAGCCCAACCTGACAAAAGACAAAAAACCCATTCATACCATATAAATCTCCTGAAAGAGTGGAAAGAAAATCTGGTTGCTTCCAACTCTTCAATATTAACCGGTCTAGTACCTCAGGAGATTGATCATTTAGATCTCCTTACCCAAGAACTACTTAGGGATAAACAGAGAGACTTAAATAACCTTGTTAATGCTTTCCCTAACATATTTTCTGAGAAACCCGGAAGAGTATTTGGTACTTATCATTACATCTGAACCCCAAAAGGGAAAGTAGTACATCTAAAACCATACAGACTCCCAGTGACAAGAAAGAAAATAGTTGTCGACAAGGTTGAAAATATGCGAAAGGCAAATATTATCGAGCCTTCTTCAAGCCCATGGTCAACCCCTATTGTTTTGGTAACAAAACCTGACTGCTCCTGGAGTTTTTCCATAGATTTTATGCAGGTCAACGCCATCTCTGCCTTTGATGCTTATGCCATGCCCTGCATCGATGATTTGATAGATAAACTGGGGCGTGCAGCATTCTTGTCAACTCTAGATTTAACAAAGGGATATTCAGGTCCCAGTACGTATACCTGATAAAGAAAAGACAGACTTCATCATCCCTAATAGGGCTATTCCAAATTAAAGTCCTTTCTTTTGGTCTGCATCTGGCTCCAGTGACTTTCCAATGACTAATGGACGGGATACTCCAAACTTACTCCGAGTTCTGTGGGGCCTACATTGACGATATCGTCACTTATAGCAAAACTTGGGAAGACCATCTTTCCCATCTTTACGCCATTATGAGGGCACTCCAATAGGCCGGATTGACTGCCAACCCAAAGAAATGCAGATTCATTCAATCAGCAGTAACATATTTGGGCTTCTTTGTAGGAAATGGTAGTGTACAGCTTCAGCAAGAAAATGTAAAAGCTGTCCTAGATGCTCCCACACCCAAGACCAGGAGAGATCTTTGGGCATTCTTGGATTTGATTGGGTATTATTGTAGGTTTATCCCAAAATTCTCAGATAAAACATCAAGGTTGACTGACAAACTAAAGAACACAGAAATAACCTCAGAAGGTTCACCTGGCCGAGGAAGAGGATGTCCTTTATAACTACTTAAAACAGACCCTATGCAGAACCCTATACTAAAAGTGGCAGATTTCTCAAAACAGTTTATAGTACAGACTGATGCCTCCCTGACAGGATTAGGAGCAGTATGATCTCAAGTATACAATGGTCTAGAACATCCCATTTTATTCACTAGTCTTAAACTGTCTTTTTCCTAGAACTAGAAGCCCTTGCCATCAAATGGGCAATCCTCCATCTTCCATACTATCTACTGGGGAGAATATTTGCACTTGTTACTGAACACTCGCCCTTGGTATGGATAAGTCAGAGAAAAGAATCTAACCCTCGAGACATGCAATGGTTCTTGGACTTGCAACCATACTGTTTCAATGTGGAACACAGTAAAGGTAAAGATCAAGGAAATGTTGACTTCCTTTACCGTTCCCCTGCGAAACAGAGACGTCCACATTGCATTGTGGACGGGCATGTGAGAAACCAGAGGGTGTCTCACCTTCTAGTCCCTGGGGGTCTCTTGATCAGGTGGCCAGGGCACAGCCATTGCCTTTGGATGCAAACCTTGGGGGTGGACCAGTGAGGGAGGATAACCTGGATGAGGGGTCCTCAGGTATTGGGGGTGAGGCATCTAATGGTGAGACGCAGTATCCCCCTCTTTCCAATAAAACAATCCATCCTATTTTTTCGGTTATTCCAACATCCCAGTCCCCTCCACCTTTCCTATACAAATACCGACCGGAGGAGCTTGTGGGAGGGTTTTAACCATGCATCCGAGCCCTACCACAAAAACTGTGCAGTACTGGCATGGAAAACATCATGATGGCCAGAACTCCCCAGAGAGTGCACAGGGAAAACATGAAGAATAGGCTGCCACCCATTTTTGCCTATGTTGTGAGCACAGGAGGGCACTGCCTAAAACCACCATTGGGTTACACACACAGTAGCCTGAAACCATTGGGAATGGCAATGCTGATTGCCAAAAAAGCAACTCAGAACTGTGGGGAATTCATTTTCTTAATCCCAAAAATGGTTGCATTACCAGTACTCACCACTATCAGAAAGCCGGTGTTTTAAAACCACCAGACTTTTGTGTAAAACTGAACAAATGAAACAAAACCAGGCCAAGGAAAGACTTGCTAAGAGGTGGAAGAATGTAAAACTATATTCTGAAATGACTTGAGGGAAGTAATTATTTAATGTATAGGTACAAATTGTCAGTTTGATTTGAATGTAGAAAACTGGGAACAAAAAGTGACATTTAGCTGAAACCTGGCTTAGTGAAACTGGATTCTGCCTGACAACTACCCCCGACAGGTGAAACCTGTTCAGCCACTCTTCCCAGGCCTAGCTGCATCCTGCTGCCCCTTGCCAAAAGGAGTTGTCACCTCTCTGATTAGATTAGGGGTGGAGCACCTAGGAACTGGAAAGAACAGAACAATGCAACTTCCTTGACTCAGGCAAATGTTATATTGGGGGCGTCGTAAAACAGCTTCCTCTTGGGAGAAACTGGGGGCAGCTGTGCCTCTGTGAACAAGCTGGCTTGGGGGAAGTGGATAAACCAGTTATTCCACCCTGTTATGTGGGAAACCACTCCCCTTTTTAACCAGGGCATAATTTTAAAAAGATAGATAACTCATAGTGCGGATTTGTCAGAAATATATAAGTAATATCATTATTTTTGTGATTTTTCTGTGAACATTTTGAGAGGCGTTAGGACCCTGTGGTGTATTCTGGGGGGTTGCTAGCGGAAAATAGGGTCTCACTCCAAATGTCTGCATGTTAAAAATCTGACACTTCATCAATTAATGTCCATACTCCTTGCGCACATGTGTGTAATTTTGGGTAAATGTCCGATATTGCAAAACCAGTTAAAAAGCGCAAAATGTTGTCATTTTTTAATGCAAGCCCCCAGGAAGATCAGAGGCGGACAAGCATGGACCATAAGGAATATATAATGTGCACATGTAATTTCAACAAATTGTGTATCTGGGAAAGATGTATTTGAATCAAATATAGATTTGTGGGCAAACTGACCACAGGAGGATCCTCTTACCCATAAACAGACCTCATCATGATGACAATCCATTTCCTTCCCCCAATCATGGGAGAGGGGAGAATGGGGCCAATGACAAGTAGAGAGGGGCAGGCTTAGCTAGCCCCAGTCACACACCCATTTTCAAAACACATAAAAAGAGACTGCTGGGACAGGTAGAGACATTCAATCCCATTTGCTGCGGAGCATGCTGACCGACGACTTCACATCCAGAGATCCAGACTTCAAATCCATCAATCTCCAAAGACCAGAACTTTACTTCAGAACTTAAAGCAAGGGCCTAAACCCACAAACTGAGAACTCTTCTCAGAAGGCCTCAGCAACCTTAAAATCATTTGCAAACTATTCCACAGCCTGTTAGGACACTCACCCGGGATCGGGAACGGGCGTGTCCTCGTGGGCGGGGTGATGCCTGGCAGCTGTACCTGCGGTTTCGCCTTGCTCGTGGGCGCATTCTCCGAGCTCATCGCTCATTTGGGGTGCGTGCCCGCTTCGGGCGAGTTGGGGTGCATGCGTGCATACGCGGAAGCGGCAGGGAACGGGCTTGTGGTTCAAGCCTCGTTTCCACGAATACCTTGATTCCGCGCATGCGCCGACTCGGATTGCGGGTCAAGCCTCGCTTCCGTGCCGAATCACTATAAAGGAGCTTTCGGATCTGTACTCGCCGCGTCTCAACACGGTTTGGTCCAGACCTCCCGCTCGCTACTGGATTTCCTTATCCTTCCTTGGTCTCTCCGCTTGCCTCCCTTGTTCCCTTCCAGTTTGCCCAGCCTTCCCTTGCCCTGGTGGTTTGGTTCCTTGGTTGGGGGTCTGGCTCCCCTGGGTTGGGTTTTTGTCCGGTCCTGGCCTGGTGCCTCCGGTCCCTTCCTTTTTCCTCCTTACCGCATTATCCCTCTCCTGCCTGACCACCTCCCTTGCCTGAATACTCCTCTGCCTTGTGCTGGGTGCCAGTGCCTTCGGTGCCTTTATTCGGTCCCTTTTGCCGTCTGCCATTGCTGCCATACTACAGTCCCGGCTGGCTTCTCTCAACATCTTCAAGAAGGTTTCTGCAGAATCATAGCAACGCACTCAAGCTCGCTGTCTACATCTACCAGCCTTCCCTGTTCAGTGCTCGCACTGTTCTGGCGCCACGTAAATCCAGGGAAGTGTCCATCCGTGGTGTCAGGAATCGGACCCATTTTCAATCCTGCAATCAGGACGGAACCTGGGCCGGTTCTTGGCGTTACCCTCTCATCTTTCGTTCTACAAGCAACGTCCTGGCGACCCCGGCACGCAAGCCTACAGGAAACACAGGTACGCAGCGTCCACGGGACGCACATCTTGACAGATTGAGACGCCTAACCTCCGATTCAGACCCAGAGATGGAGGAAACCTCTGATCTGAGAGACGAAATCAGGTCTTTAAGGGCTGAAATGACAGCACTTCGTCTAGAAAACGAGACTCTACGTCAGATGGTGGTGCATAGGACTAGCACCACAACCCAGGCTGATTCTGCCATGGCACAGACGACACCCATGAAGTTTGACGGGGATCCTAGAAGAGGGGCCGAATTTTGTAACCACTGCAGGATCCATTTTTTGTTCCGGGCTTCCCATTTTACCGACGAGAAGGCGAAGATTGGGTATATTCTAGGGAATCTAACCGGAAATGCGCTTGCATGGGCAGCTCCTTTGGTGTCCGCAAACAGTCCAATACTGGGTGATTTTGCCGCCTTCGAGAAAGCGTTTCTGGAAGTATTCCAGTCACCTAACTTGGCCGCCACAGCACAAAACCAATTGATGGATCTAAAGCAGGGTTCAAGTGATCTGATCTCATACATTGGTCGGTTCCGTCAATTGGCGGCGGATTCTCAATGGCCAGAAGTAACACAGAAGACGCTTTTTCGGCGAGGTCTGAGAGAGGAGTACAAAGACGAACTTCTTCATATACCAGAACCGGATACTTTACAGGTACTTCAGGAACAGGTTCTTCGAATCGATCACCGTTTGGCTGAGCGGAAGGGAGAAAGACGTCGGTTGGAGAGGCCGTACTCCAGGTCTTTTCCATCACCTGCTGGTGCTTCAAGTACAGCAGAAACAGGTCCGGAACCCATGCAATTGGGGGCACTCAGAGGACCTTTGTCCGCGATAGAGAGGAAACGTCTAAGGGACTTGAACTTGTGCCTGTATTGTGGTGCCTCCGGGCACTATTTGGGTACTTGTCAGTTACGACCACTCAGGAAGTCGGAAAACTAATAGGCCTGTCAGGTATAAGGAAGGCAATGACAGGCCTACCGTTCAAACCAGCCCTTCTGGATACCGATGGGTTCTTACTGCCCATGTCTCCCGCAGCCCTTTTGGTACTCCGAATTAAAGTACTGTGGCAGGATAAGTCAAATGTAATCATGGGTCTTCTAGATTGTGGTGCATCTGGCAACTATATCGATGTTGAGTTCGTCAAGAAGAACCAGATCCCTCTACTTAAGAAGAAGCAAGCTACACCGATTGAGGTCATTGATGGTACACCTTTGTCTTTTGGTCCCATTCAACATCACACCGGAGTTCTGCAGTTGTGGATCAATGAACATCTGGAAAACATATCTTTGGATGTGATTAAGTCACCATCTTATCCGATCGTGTTGGGTTTACCCTGGTTGTTGTACCACAACCCTAAAGTTAATTGGGTAACTCGTACATTGACATTTAATTCGGATCGTTGTTTGCTGGATTGTTCCTCCTCAAGGTTATCTGTTGGGATATCCACAATTGCCACGCAGACAGAGGTGAATGGAACATCTTGTGTATGCCAGTTGTCTACCATACCTTCTGAATATGCGGATTACTCCTCTGTGTTTTCGGAACCTAGGGAGATTCCCCTGCCTCCTCATAGAAGTTTTGATTGTGCCATAGATCTGTTGCCAGATTCTGTGATTCCACATGGACGAGTGTATTCCTTATCCCCACAAGAAAGAACAGCCTTACAAGAATATCTAAACGACTGCCTTCAGAAACAGTATATCACCCCTTCCAAGTCTCCTGCGGGATTTCCGCTGTTTTTCGTCAAGAAAAAGGAGGGTACGTTACGTCCCTGTGTGGATTATCGGCAGTTAAACGAACTTACTCGGAAGTACCGATATCCATTGCCTCTAATACGTGATATCCTGGAATCCTTGCACTCTGCCTGTATATTTACTAAGTTGGATTTAAGAGGGGCATATCATCTGGTACGAATCAAGACTGGTGACGAGTGGAAAACGGCTTTTAAGACACCCTTAGGGCACTATGAATATCGTGTAATGCCTTTCGGACTATGCAATGCCCCAGCCGTTTTCCAGCGTTTAATGGATGAAATATTTTCGGATTTACTCGGAATATCTGTGTGGGTATACCTAGATGATATACTGATTTTCTCTAAGAATGAGAAAGAACACATCATACATGTCAAAGAAGTTCTCAACCGTTTACGTCAGAACCACTTATACGCCAAGACTGAGAAATGTCTCTTCAATCAAGACAAGATTGAGTTTCTTGGGTACGTGATTTGCCGTTATGGCATACAGATGGACCCAACTAAGTCACGGGCAATTCAAGAATGGCAACGACCTAATGATGTGAAGGCCCTTCAGCGATTCCTTGGATTCGCCAATTTCTATAGGCGCTTTATACCAGGTTTTTCCAATATCACAGCACCTTTAACCAGTTTAACCAGCAGTAAGACGTTGTTTGTGTGGAATGAGGAAGCTACTAATGTGTTCGAACGTCTCAAGGACGCCTTCAGCACCTCTCCCATCCTACATCATCCCGACCAGAGTAGACCATTCATTGTGGAAGCAGATGCGTCGAATTTTGCCGTTGGATCAGTTTTGCTACAGAAGGACCCGCAGTCAGATGTTGAATTCCCAGTGGCTTATTTTTCCCGAAAACTAACGTCGAGCGAACAAAATTATGCCGTGATCGAGAAAGAACTTTTAGCCATCAAATTGGCTTTTGAAGAATGGCGCCATCACCTTTTGGGAGGCCAATTTCCTGTTGAGGTCCGTACCGACCATAGAAATCTACAGTACCTACGATCTCTTCAATGTCGCACTTCCCGCCAGGCCCGTTGGGCGTTTTTCTTTTCTCATTACGATTTCACAATCACTTACATACCTAATGCTCGGAATCTGAAAGCATACGCGTTGTCTCGCTCCTTGGAAGACATCAAGCAAGACAGCCAGAATCAGTTATTGCTAGCCCCAGAACATTTCTTGTTTTCTGTGTCTCATTGCCTGGATACGTTCTTACAGGAAACATTGGCAGACCCTTACAGAACGGAACTATTGAAATTGCCCCAAGTTAGCGAGAACGAGGGGTTGCTCTTCTTCAGTGGGAAATTGTATGCACCCACCGACTCTCTTCGGATTGCCATTTTGCAAGCATTTCACGATTCGAAGATTGGGGGCCATCGGGGCATACGTGCTACACAAGAACTTGTCGCCCGACAGTTTTGGTGGCCAGGATTGGCCAAACAAATTAAACAATACGTGGAATGCTGTCCAGTATGTGCACAAGTAAAGATACCCAGAAGGAAACCACTCAGTCTACTCTAACCCATCGAGACACCGCCCTATCCTTGGCACACCAGAGCTACTGATTTCATAGTGGAACTACCACCTTCCGAGGGCTTCACATGCATAATGGTAGTAGTTGACTGTTTTTCCAAGATGGCTCATTTTATCCCCTTTGTTAAAGTTCCCTCTGCGAGTTCCATGGCCCGAGCATTTCTGCACAACATTTACCGGTTACATGGACTACCTGATAAGATCATCTCGGACCGTGGTTCCCAGTTCATATCATCCTTTTGGAAACAACTGTGTCGTCACCTGGGCATACATCGAGCACTTAGTTCCGGCTATCATCCACAGTCCAACGGACAGACGGAGAGGACCAATCAGACGTTGGAACAGTATCTGCGCTGTTTCTCCAACTCCTCTCAGACCAACTGGGCATTGCACTTGGACTTTGCTGAGGTAGCTTATAACAACTCGATCCATTCTGCAACAGGATTAAGCCCCTTTCTTTGTACCTATGGACTCAGTCCTAGACTTTTTCCGTTTGTTCCTGTACGACCAAGCACGGTTCCCTCTGCTGATCAGCTGATTCAAGAGATCCGAAAACTGCATGCCCAGGCGACTGGTACCCTGGTTAAGGCACGTGAGGACATGAAGGTCCAGGCAGATAGGAGGCGTACCCCGGAACCTATATTCAGGGTTGGTGGGAAGGTGTGGCTTTCTTCCAAGAACTTACCTGTTCGCAACTTACCTACGAAACTTGCTCCCCATTTCCTAGGACCCTTCCGGATTACTAGACGGATTTCCCCGGTGGCATTCAAACTAGATCTACCCCCATCCTGGCGGGTGCATCCTGTGTTTCATGTCTCCTTGTTTAAGCCTTACCTGGATGACCCCTATGGGCGCTCGGGCTCTCGTCCTGCGGCCATTGAGGTGCAGGGTGTTCCTGAATATGAGGTCCGGGACATCTGTGATTCTCGTTTCCATCGGGGTCAATTGCAGTTCCTGGTGGATTGGGAGGGGTATTCGGCTTGTGACCGCACTTGGGAACCTGTTGGGAATGTCCATGCTCCTCGTTTGGTGCGTGAGTTCTATTTACGCCATCCTTGTAGACCGGGGGTCCCGGGTCTTTCTGGGAGGGGGCATGGTGTTAGGACACTCACCCGGGATCGGGAACGGCCGTGTCCTCATGGGCGGGGTGATGCCTGGCGGTTGTACCCGCGGTTTCGCCTTGGTCGTGGGCGCATTCTCCAAGCTCATCGCTCATTTTGGGTGCGTGCCCGCTTCGGGCGAGTTGGGGTGCATGCGTGCATACGCGGAAGCGGCAGGGAACGGGCTTGTGGTTCAAGCCTCATTTCCACGAATACCTTGATTCCGCGCATGCGCCGACTCGGATTGCGGGTCAAGCCTCGCTTCCGTGCCGAATCACTATAAAGGTGCTTCCGGATCTGTACTCGCCGCGTCTCAACGCGGTTTGGTCCAGACCTCCCACTCGCTACTGGATTTCCTTATCCTTCCTTGGTCTCTCCGCTTGCCTCCCTTGTTCCCTTCCAGTTTGCCCGGCCTTCCCTTGCCCTGGTGGTTTGGTTCCTTGGTTGGGGGTCTGGCTCCCCTGGGTTGGGTTTTTGTCCGGTCCTGGCCTAGTGCCTCTGGTCCCTTCCTTTTTCCTCCTTACCGCCTTATCCCTCTCCTGCCTGACCACCTCCCTTGCCTGAATACTCCTCTGCCTTGTGCTGGGTGCCAGTGCCTTTGGTGCCTTTATTCGGTCCCTTTTGCCGTCTGCCATTGCTGCCATACTACAGTCCCGGCTGGCTTCTCTCAACATCTTCAAGAAGGTTTCTGCAGAATCATAGCAACGCACTGAAGCTCGCTGTCTACATCTACCGGCCTTCCCTGTTCAGTGCTCGCACTGTTCTGGCGCCACGTACATCCAGGGAAGTGTCCATCCGTGGCGTCAGGAATCGGACCAATTTTCAATCCTGCAATCAGGACGGGACCTGGGCCGGTTCTTGGCGTTACCCTCTCATCTTTCGTTCTACAAGCAACGTCCTGGCGACCCCGGCACGCAAGCCTACAGGAAACACAGGTACGCAGCGTCCACGGGACGCACATCTTGACACAGCCGGGCGAGCGGTTTGAATTCTTTTACCAAGAACAATTGCCAGAGACCAGACCAGAGATCCAGAGTGACCCAGACCGCTGTGAGCAGAACCAGAGAGCTGACCCAGATCACTGTGAAGTGCCGAGACCAGAACCGGAGTCCAGTCCAAAACCTGACCAGATCCGTGGCGAGGCCTATTTCAAATTTATATTGTGAGTACCTAGCAGAACTGTGCAGAACCAATCTCTTAGTTAAAATAATCTAATCCAAACTATTTTAACCTAAGTAGAACTGCCTCCTAGAAATCGTGTCATCTGTCATTTTTAAAGCTGCACAACTGTCACCTGTCAATTCTGCAGCTGCAAGCTGTCACCTGTCATTTTGAGTTTACTTCAAATCCGAAAAACTACCTTTATTTAATCGTCCATATCTCTGGAACCGTTTGGGCTAGGAACGAGATTTAACTTTCCTCTGAAATCTTAGAATCTAAGTTTTCTAACAAGCCTAGACACGACTTATACTCCTTATACTTTTTACGCAATCACGATTCACGCACTCGCGAATTTACCGCGATTTGCGATTTTGGCTCAATTTCTCCACTTGGCAAAATAGTAGCTCCATCCTTTCCTTTGTTAAAATCCGTTTGCAAATTGGTAATAACTCATAGAGCATTGCTAAAGGGAGCCTGAACTAATACCAACACGCATCTCCCACTCACCCTGAATCTCTAGAGGGAATTAAAATCAGTTGGCACATTTTCCCACCCATTGCCATCACATTTAAAAAGCATTTTGGGCCTGTGTTTCAAACTCCTACCTGTTTCCTCTAAGCTTGCTGGGGGGAACTGAATTTCGTATTGTATTTGATTGCATTCCTGAGAACTGTGTGCTCCTCTTTCCATCTCCTTCCATTTGTTACATTACATAGGGGAGGGGGGTGAATTGCCAGAGAAAAAGTGATTATCTTATCTTTTGCTAAAATCATATCAAGTATTTCTGTACTGCATTTTGTTCCTCATTGCTTTTCCCTTGAAACCATAAAAGTATTTTTGCTACTTTATCCATCCTATACTAACTCCTCATTGATTGTAAAGAAGTGTGCTAGTGCCAGATTACCGATTGTTGATCAACATCATATGCCTAAGTGTACTATCAGATATTAATTTATTATGAAGTGTGATACATATATATGGTTTAAATTCTCAAATAAACCTTTTAATTTGCAAAACAAACCTACTTCTTGGCTCAGTGGGGTCAGGGGGATTCTAAGAGTGGGGTGTTATACAAGGGTGGTCATCCAGAGTACTGAACTGATTATCAAAATACATCAATAAGGGTTTTTCTCAGCATCCCAGACTAGGCATTGACTTAGCTGTAGTGTTGATTGAATATCGCTTACAAAAGTGGGGGCTCGAGGCGGGATATTCTGGGTTAGATTTACCATTTGCGCAAATTAATACAGTGTGCCAACTGACCAGATACACATATCCGGTTAGATCACCACGCTGTTTTACACTGTGAAAGCACCCCTCAAAGGAACGCTCTAAGAAAACGGTCTGTTTTGCAAAATAAAATACAAACTTCTGTAAGTCAGGAAGGAACTCAAATTCCAGAATGACAACCTTGGTAGATCTGAAAATAGCCAGAGAGCACTTCTTACATAAGCTATTTGTGAGAGGTGAGTGGACTCATCAGGACCAAACGGTCTGGCTGCAGGCAATCGCGCAACAGGTCACTGAAACAGGGTCAGATATATGAAGAGATCAGGGTCCATTACATGTGGCCCTGAGTGAATTATACATGGCTCCTAAAGTTAAAGATGAACACGACAAGATGGTTAGGATAGTGGCATATTTGTATCTATATATAGAAGCCATGCAGGACAAATGTGCTGAAGGCCAAGATCTGGCAAGTAGGCAACAGCTGGCGTTAGAAAAGGCCCAATCTGACCTGGTCTCTTCTGAGCAGAGGCTGCAGAGGAGCCAGGAGTCAGAAAATTATAGTAGGCAGTATATCATTAAAATAAAAGAGGACATGGATAGACTGCAACAGGAGAAGGCTGACCAGGATACCAGATTTCTGGCCTTGCAGAAGGAGTACCAAGAAGGTTTGGACACCCTTCTGCAGAGCCAGAAAAAGCTGGAGCAACAACTGGACTTCAACAGGGCATGCACAGAGCAGGTAGCAACCCTGCAAATTCGATTAGACAGAGAGAAAGAGGAAAGCAATAAATTGATTCTGAAAGACCTGGATACCCAGGCAGAGTTTGATCAGGAGAGCCAGAAAGCTGGTGCCTTCCAAAGGCAAAGGGACGACCTGGCGGCACAGATGCAGGTTCTTAGTCAGGAAAGGGATACCTTAGGCCAGGAAGTCTGCCACTTAAAAAGGAAAATGGAAGAAAATCACCTGGCCCTCCAGGGACTGGTTGACCTCCAAAAAGAACACCAGAACTTGTTAGAGCACACCAGGAGGGTGGAGGATGCTCTGGCAAGAAAGGAGCAGGCCAACAGGGACACAGCTCAGGAGGTAACCCTCCTGCAGCTGAGACTGGCCCAGTACTCCAGGACCAATCAGGAGGCACAGAGAGAAAATGGGGCTCTCTGTCAGCACAATGATAGGCTCCAGCAACAGGTAGCGATGCAGGAGAGACTGATAGAGTCTAGTAAGGCCTTAACTGAGGAACTGAAAGCGCAGGCTCTTGCATTGCAACAGGAAACAGGGGCGGATAGAGATGAGGTTCGCTGGGAAAGAGAAACTCCTGAGCATAACCTCAGGAGCCCTAGTACCAGAGGCCTTCATCTCTCCCAGTCCCTGGACTCTGCCACCCCCATGTCCCCTCGCGCACATGAGCCCAGGGCCACGGGGATGGCAGATTACTATCCAGCTAGAAGTATGGGGCTCATAGGCCAGTACCTCCCAGGAATGGAGGGCCGGGTATCCGGGTATGGGCACCCAAGCACAGTGCAATTTAGTGGGGAACCCCAGGAGAGTAGGCCCATTAAGGGCATCCTGAAAACCTCTGCCCAGTTAGGTCAGTGGGGGGGATACCCAGCAAATCCTGGTAGCAAGGAGGGATCTGAAGACTCCTCTGAGTGTCACAGGACACAGGAGACCAGGTCCCCACATTCTGCCAGCCATTCCCAGGCTAGCAGAATCTGGGAAAACCTGGAAGATCAGACGGGCACCTCTGGGAGCAGTGCTTCTGAGTCAGAGGATGAATGGACCAGGGTTACCCGAACCAAAAAGGCCAATAAGGCAAAAATGGCCTTGCTTAAGGACCCATTGAAACAAATAAAGGCAATCAGGAGTGTCATCACTCCTTATCATAAGAACGCCAAGTATTCCGTTTGGGAACACTTGGAGCTCTATGAGCAAATGATGGAGACTTTCCATTTGAAGGACAGCAGTAGCTGCATCCAGTACATCAAATGGACATTCTCCCCAGAATACTCCATTTTCTTTGCGGGGCTGGAGGACCAAAATCATTTAAGATGGTCCACCTATAAGGCGGCCATCTTGAAACATTTTTCTGTTCACAGAAATCCTCAAGAGGCTCGCAAGGCAGCCTACAATTTGCAATGTGGCGAGGATCAGGCCCCACAAGAGTTTGTGCAAGAATTAAAACGTGCTTTTGGGCAGACCACCAGAAGGGTGCGCACGGATAGCAGAGAATTTATCAATACGTTTTTCCATGCCTTACCCAAATACATAATGACCAAGCTCGTGAGAGATTTTCATGAGAAAAGATCTTTAGACTGGGTCATTGAACAGGCTACCCGGATCTATGAGGTGCAGAAGCCTATCGAAAATAAAAATAACGCGCCAAAAAACCCCAAAAACAACAGCACCCCTGCTGCTGCCAAGGTGGCAGAGATAAAGGTTGCCCCCGTTTTAGATTTGGAGATGGGGGGCCTAAAAACCTGCCTGCACCAAATAATTCACAGCCCAGAAGGCCCTCGGGCCAGTCACAGACAGGGAGTCAAGGAGGTAGTCCCACAAATGGGGTCCCCCGCTCCCCTGACTATGTAAGTCCCCGCTACAAGGGAAACTGACCCATCCTGGGTTATGTGTGGACTCCTCCAGCCCAAGGGGGGGGGTCCAGCCAAGCGCCTAACCCGGGGGAACTTCCCTCATAACTTCCCCCAGGAGGGCAGAAATTCACCAAATCCTGCCCAGAACTTTTTTCCCAGGTATCCACCCAATTTCCAACCCCAAAACCATCCATCCTTCTTTCCCCAATTCCCTGAGCCCAGACAACCTAATCCGGGAGAGGGGAGGCCAAGGGTGGAGGGGTACCCAAATCTTCCCAATCCCAATCCGGGATAGCTACCCTTCCCGGGATCAGCCCAGGGGAGATAATAGAGCCCTGTATCAGCCTGAGCGGGTTTCACAACTTGAGCGCCAGGTCCAAAATATGGCACGGGATCTGGGTCACATACCGAGGGCTCAACAGAACCCTCAGATGAGCATGCCACCGCAGAATGCCCCAAACTCTGGACCTGGTGCTCCAGAACAATGACGGGGGCAGCACCCCGATAACCCACCGGTTCCCAGGGAGGAGGCACAAGGGGAAGGGGTGTGTAAAGGCTTGGAGGAAGCTTCCTTCCCAACTTGTAAACAGCCCGTGGAAAACCAGGAACCGGAAACACAATCTCCTACCCCTGAAAGTCTGCCACCCAAGGAGCAGAGAGGAGGTAGGAGAAACAAAGTACCCAAACAGGCCCCGTTTGTGGAGGAGGTACAGATCTTCCAATTTGAGGGAGAGGGATCCTCAGAGGATCCTGGGGAAAGGATCTTCTATTTTAGAGATGGGGGAACTCCTCCCAAGGAAAAATGGGTCCCAAGGGACGCCAATTCAGACTGGGGAGATGTGGAGACTGAGCTACCGCCGCCCATCATCTCATCTCAGAACCCACAATACCGAAATCCCCTGGTTCAAACCCATCCTGGTGACTGCCTCCAAAAAGTGGGGGGGTGGACCAGAACCGGAACCAGGGGATCCCACAATGGCTCTGATCTCCAGTTGCCAACTTTTTCTTTCAGATTCCCAAGACTCTCCACAGAATTCTGCCCAAATCTCTTCTCTCGCCATGTCCAAAACCAGAAAGTTAGCCCACCAGTTGTCCAAAAATGTGCATTATCTGTGCCCCCTTGAGGAGATGGAGGGAAGATACTATGCCCCAGTACAAGTACAGGGGCAGGGTACAATTTTGGCACTGGTGGACACTGGATCCCAAGCTACCCTTCTGTCCAAAAGGGCCTTTGAGGAACTAAATGCAGGAAGGGGGTAGAATTACCGTATTCCTCTCACCTCCCTTCCTGGACAACTGCAGAACTTTGACTGGAAGGAAATTCCTGTCGAGGGGACTGCAGATTTGGACATCAAAATTGGGTGACACAAGGTGAAACACCCGGTCATAGTAGTGACTCCAGAGGGCACCCCTTGTT
Source organism: Ambystoma mexicanum (assembly GCF_040938575.1). Taxonomy (NCBI): domain Eukaryota; kingdom Metazoa; phylum Chordata; class Amphibia; order Caudata; family Ambystomatidae; genus Ambystoma; species Ambystoma mexicanum. The sequence goes on from NC_090922.1 coordinate 1,481,443,255, forward strand.
TACTAGGGAATGACCTCCTGAGAAGGTTGTCACCCCTAATAGATTGCGTAAACAAGGTCCTCTGGACCCAGACTAGCCCACCAATAAAATTAAAACAGAGTGTCAACCATGTTAGTTTAAAAGGCACCTGCCACATGGTTGAACAAAAATCTGACCAAGTAGAATTTCACTTCCAGAACAACCAAACTCCAGACGTGACAGTAATAGCAGTAGGACAACAGACTGGTGATGGGGGGTCCTCTCTATTTCTGAAAATCAACCTTCCTTCCAGTTTAAGGTGGTATTCCACACTGGAAGGAAACACTCTGAAATTCTTTACTAATCCACAATCAGAAACTCCCACTCCTATAGTCCAGAAAGATGTGAAATCAGCTCAGAGCCTCGCTGATATTCAGCAAATTGGAGAGCAGTTGTTCATCCCTGTTCAGTTAAATGATGGGAAGGACTATGTTCTCGCTCAAGTGTGTGTGAACAACGGTAAGAGCTTCATCAGCGAAGCCATGTTCCGCCAACTCCCAAAAGATCCAGCCATTCCCACATTCAAACTGATAGACAAATGGGAAATAGACCTGGATGCACCTAATTCCAAACATATCCTGCCAAGCAGGTGTATGCTCAAAATCTCCATTGGCAACAAGAGCATAGTTCATAATTGTTGGGTCGTGCGAGACGTCACTGCCGCCCTTTACTTAGGCAGTGACATTCTCAATCGCTTTGCCATTAGTTTGGACCTAATAAACTTCAAAGCTTGGTCCTGATTAGCGGATAATCCCATGGGCTTTGATGATCCAGAAAAAGCATTTAAGTCAGCTCAATTGCTACCTTATGCAGTTGAAATTCAGATTAAAGAGGAAGTCACCATCCCAGAAAGGACCCGACAATTCTCCCTGGCAGTGAAAGTTAAAAGAGCACAAAAATTGAAAAACCCTGATGCTTATATCCATCTAAATGCTTCTCTCCAACAGCAAGGGTTAGGGGTAAACCCAACACCATTAGTCAACATAGAACATGACACCATTCCAATAGAGGTGGATAACAGCGACTTAAAGAGTATTACTCTAGCCGCAGGCACCATTATTGGAATGGCGATTGATGACCGACATTTCTCCATTGATTTAGGAAATGAACTGTTAGGACCAATCCCCAAGGACTGTTTTGACAGTGACAGTGAGGACAATACAACACCAGACAGGATTTTCACCCGGCATGGGGGGGAACTTCCTGGTGTACACTTCTTGCCCTTATGGTAAGGAAGATGTGACTTGTGACTTCAGGAGGGATGAGGTGATTTTCCAGGTCCATGAGGGCTGCCTTTCCCACCCGAAGCCTCCAGTCCAAATCAGCACTCTGACCAGGGACTTCTCCACCCAGCTGGAGGAGGCCGCTGAGATAGCCAAACCAGAAGTCTTTCCAGGCTTCAGGCAGATGGTGGAAGAGAGAGTCAACCTAGCTGATGCCTGTGTGACTCTGGAACAGAAGCAAAAGTTGAAACAAGTTTTCTTGGATTTCCAAGATCTCTTTGCGGTAGACTCATATGACTGTGGTCGCACCGACATCCACATCACAACAATTCCCACGGACCCAGGAATGACTCCAGTGTTTGTGAAGCAATACCGCTTGCCTCTCGCATCCATGGAGTCCCTTACTGAAATAATTAAGAACCTTGTGTCCCGGGGAATAATCCGACCAGTCCACAGCACTTTCAATAATCCAGTGCTGGGAATATTGAAGCCAAGCCGCCAGTGGAGACTCTGCGCCGACCTTAGGGAGCTCAACAAACGGGTCCATACTTCCCGATGGCCTCTGCCCTACATTGACCAAGGGCTGGCCCAGATTCAGGGGTCACAGGTATTCACAGCCATAGACCTGACCAATGGATACTGGACCGTGCCTGTCAGTAGGGAGGACCAATACAAACTGGCTTTTACCTTTGGGGGCCAGCAGTACACATGGACCCGGACTCCCTTCGGATACCTCAACTCCGGCAATGAATTCAACATTTTCCTACATAAGGCCATGCCCGACCTGGGTGCGAGGTGTAACCTGGCTTATGTAGATGATGTCCTCATCAAAAGTTTATCTGTGGAAGAACACATAGGTGAGATCCGTTATGTTCTGATGCAGTTAAGGACCGCCGGAGCAAAACTTTCCTTTCAGAAAGCTCAGTGGTGTAGAACCCGTGTTAATTTCTTGGGGCATGAGATTACTCCTCAGGGTCTCTGTCCCCAAGAAAAGAAAGTGGAAGCACTCCAGAAACTGAAGGATCCCACAACTCTGCGGGAACTAAGGAGCCTCCTTGGACTGACTAATTACAGCAGAAAGTTCATTGAGGGCTACGCAGAGATCACTAGACCCCTGATTCATCTCTTGAAGGGGGGGTCAAGTGGGAATGGGCTCCAGAACAATCCGAGGCGGTAAGACAACTCAAAAGAAGCCTCTCACAAGCGCCTTGCCTAGCTTACCCTGTCAGAAACAAGGAGTTCTTCCTGGAGACAGGGTTCTCTAATACGTGCTTGACGGCAGTATTATACCAAAAGCATGACAAGGTCAATAAAGTAATCTCCTATGCAAGCAAAACTTTATCCTCTGTGCAGGAAAAAATTCGACGATTGTGAGAAGGCACTCCTGGCAACGGTGTGGGCATTGAAGAATTACCGCCCGTTTATCCAGGGGGAACACATCATAGTGGAGACTCCTCACCAATATCTCCAAAGTGACAGAATCCGGGCTGGAAATGTGAGTAATTCCCGAATTACTTCCTGGATTCTGTCAATGCAAGGCTTTCCTGTGGAGGTCAGATATGGCCAAAACAAGAAGAGGCCCCTCGCGCAAGGCTTGGCTGACTTGCATGATTGTGCCAGAGAAAACTGTCTCGAGGACGAAAGTCTAAAAATCAAGGACAACATGGAGGCATACCTTAATTCCCCACACAAAGTCTTTGAAGAAGACATTTGTGAGGGAATGCCCACTGTCTATGTGGTTGGATGCTCTTACCATGTTGACCACGACGGGGAGAAAGAACTGGTGGCTGGCGTAGGGAATGCATGGGTGAAGGAGTTCCCAGAACCCTCCGCTGGATACAAAATTGGTCCCCGAAGTAGTCAGGTGGCAGAATTGATGGCTGTGCATCAGGCCATCCTCACTGCTGTCCAGCATCAACTCCACCTGGTTAACTGGAAAACCAGAGGCATGTTATGTGCTAATAACAAACCCCTGAAACATGGAAAGTTAATTCAAAACATTGATGATCTGGTCACATCGATTGGGATGACCATCTACTGGAAAAAGATCAAGGGTCATTCCAAAGTAGAGGGACCAGACAAAACTGGAAATGACTTAGCTGATCAGCTGGCCAAAACCGGGGCCATCCAAGGGGATCTAATAGAAACAGAGTCCCTGTTGGGGGAAATCCAGGTCACTGCTATCACTAGGTCCCAGACACATGCTCACAATGATCTTTCAACTGCCCAATGGAGTAAGGAGACCCCTGATGCTGATTTGATTACAGCTCAGAAGGGGGATCCAATTATTGGTAAGTTTTACCAAAACCTTGAGGACCCTGAGAACTTTCCCCTGACGGATACCGATTACATTGGGAAAGAGGACCTAAGAGTGTTGATGAAATGTCCAAAAATGTTCCGAATCCAAGACGGTTTGCTGGTAAGGAAATCCAAAGCTGGCCACGATCAGTGGGTGGTTCCTACCTCATTCTGAAGCCTGATGTTAAGTCACGCCCATGATGCAGCCACCGCCGGTCATAGTGGGTTTCACTCAACACTGGAGATCTTAAGAGAGGTTGCATACTGGCCACACATGGGGCAGGACCTCGACCAATACTTGAAGTGGTGTCTTGTGTGTGCACAATGTCAGCCATCATCCCTCACACACTGGGCGCCTCTTCAAAAGAGGGGGATGACACTGCCATGGTCAGATTTGCAAATCAATTTTGTAGGCCCTGTAATCCGCTCGTCTAGAGGAAACAAGTACATGTTGACCGTTACATGCTTGTTTACCAAGTGGGTGGAATGTCTCCCGGCACCAAACTGCAAGGCAGAAACAGCAGCTGCCCTGATGATTAACCACATCTTTTCCCGTTTTGGTCTACCTCAAAGGATTGAGTCAGACAGAGGTAGCCACTTCACCAGTGAAGTAATGACAAAGATGTGGGAGATACTGGGGGTCAAAAGAAAGCTACATATTGCTTACCGGCCAGCTTCTTCTGGAGAAGTGGAGAGATATAACCGAACCATTGTGAGCATCTTAAAAAAGTTTGTGGCAGATTCTGGGCCAAGTTGGGATATCCGATTACCTCTGGTCCTAATGGCCATCAGATCTACCCCTTCATCTGCAACCAAAATGTCACCATTTGAGTTGATGACGGGACGCAAGATGGTGCTTCCCCAGCATTTGCTCTACAGGACCCAAGAGCAGACACTGATAAATGCCTCCACAACTCATGAGTATGTGGAGAATTTAAGGAAACACCTTCAACATGCTTTTGCCTATGCTCAGCGGAATCTAGAAAGATCAGCCGAGAGCATGAAGACCCACTATGATTTAAAAACTACCCGAAAGGAATATAAGGTGGGTGATCGGGCCTATCTATACAATTTCCAAAGGAACCAGGCCAAACAGCGAAAACTTTTGCCTACATAGAAGGGACCGTTTGAAATTATAGACAAAATCTCCCCTGTGGCCTACAAGATCCGCATCCCCAAAGGCGGTTTGGCAGATGGGGGAAGACAAGTGGGTACATATAAATCAGCTAAAGTGTTGCCATCCCAGGCACACTCTGCAACAACTGGAGGAATCCACTGGAATCCCAGAGGGGGCCGCTCCAGAGTAATTCAGTTCCAACCCTAAAATATTATACCCTTGTAAGCCACTGTCTTTGAATGATAACTTGTATCTCAAAAGTAAAATGTTAGGTATATTAAAGTATAAAATGTTTATGTCTGCCACACCATTAGTAGTGATGGAAAAATGTCTACGAATAGGTATTGCCGCTTTTCCTTTGTCGTCCTAGGAGAAAGAAAACCTGGAGACTGACCAAGGAGGACGACCGGGGACCGGGAGCAGAGACCCAAGGGGCCCGGGGTACCGCCCAATATTCCCATCAGGACCGGCGAGGAGAACCGATCGATCTAACCGGATGGGGGAAAAGATGCTGAACTGTGCCATCTACCGGAAGCAGATGAGGAGAACGTCCCAGATCTTGCGAGTTCCATCTGTGAAGGATCAGAATGGCCATCGCAAGAAGGGGGGGGGGGGCTTGTGGGATGTTTTTTCTCAAGCATCCGAGCCCTACCACAAAAACTGTGCAGTACTGGCATGGAAAACATCATGATGGCCAAAACGCCCCAAAGAGTGCACAGGTAAAACATGAAGAATAGGCTGCCACCCATTTTTGCCTATGTTGTGAGCACCGAGGGCACTGCCTGAAACCATTGGGAATGGCAATGCTGATTGCCAAAAAAGCAACTCAGAACTGTGGGGAATTCATTTTCTTAATCCCAAAAATGGTTGCATTACCAGTACTCACCACTATCAGAAAGCCGGCGTTTTAAAACCACCAGACTTTTGTGTAAAACTGAACAAATGAAACAAAACCAGGCCAAGGAAAGACTTGCTAAGAGGTGGAATAATGTAAAACTATATTCTGAAATGACTTGAGGGAAGTAATTATTTAATGTATAGGTACAAATTGTCAGTTTGATTTGAATGTAGAAAACTGGGAACAAAAAGTGACATTTAGCTGAAACCTGGCTTAGTGAAACTGGATTCTGCCTGACAACTACCCCCGACAGGAGAAACCTGTTCAGCCACTCTTCCCAGGCCTAGCTGCATCCTGCTGCCCCTTGCCAAAAGGAGTTGTCACCTCTCTGATTAGATTAGGGGTGGAGCACCTGGGAACTGGAAAGAACAGAACAATGCAACTTCCTTGACTCAGGCAAATGTTATATTGGGGGCGTCGTAAAATAGCTTCCTCTTGGGAGAAACTGGGGGGCAGCTGTGCCTCTGTGAACAAGCTGGCTTGGGGGAAGTGGATAAACCAGTTATTCCACCCTGTGATGTGGGAAGCCACACCCCTTTTTGACCAGGGCATAATTTTAAAAAGATAGATAACTCATAGTGCGGATTTGTCAGAATTATATAACTAATATCATTATTTTTGTGATTTTTCTGTGAACATTTTGAGAGGCGTTAGGACCCTGTGGTGTATTCTGGGGGGTTGCTAGCGGAAAAATAGGCTCTCACTCCAAATGTCTGCATGTTAAAAATCTGACACTTCATCAATTAACGTCCATACTCCTTGCGCACATGTGTGTAATTTTGGGTAAATGTCCGATATTGCAAAACCAGTTAAAAAGCGCAAAATGTTGTCATTTTTGAATGCAAGCCCCCAGGAAGATCCGAGGCGGACAAGCATGGACCATAAGGAATATATAATGTGCACATGTAATTTCAACAAATTGTATATCTGGGAAAGATGTATTTGAATCAAATATAGATTTGTGGGCAAACTGACCAGGGGAGGATACTCTGACCCATAAACAGACCTCATCATGATTACAATCCATTTCCTTCCCCCAATCATGGCAGAGGGGAGAAATGGGCCAATGACAAGTAGAGAGGGGCAGGCTTAGCTAGGCCCAGGCACACCCCATTTTCAAAACACATAAAAAGAGACTGCTGGGACAGGTAGAGACATTCAATTCCATTTGCTGCAGAGCTTGCTGACCGACGTCTTCACATCCAGAGATCTACACTTCAAATCCACCAATCTCCAAAGACCAGAACTTTACTTCAGAACTTAAAGCAAGGCCCTAAACCCACAAACTGAGAACTCTTCTTAGCAGGCCTCAGCAACCTTAAAATCATTTGCAAACTATTCCACAGCCGGGCGAGCGGTTTGAATTCTTTTGCCAAGAACAATTGCCAGAGACCAGACCAGAGATCCAGAGTGACCCAGACCGCTGTGAGCAGAACCAGAGAGCTGACCCAGATCACTGTGAAGTGCCGAGACCAGAACCGGAGTCCAGTCCAAAACCTGACCAGATCCGCGTTGAGGCCTATTTCAAATTTATATTGTGAGTACCTAGCAGAACTGTGCAGAACCAATCTCTTAGTTAAAATAATCTAATCCAAACTATTTTAACCTAAGTAGAACTGCCTCCTAGAAATCGTGTCATCTGTCATTTTTAAAGATGCACAACTGTCACCTGTCAATTCTGCTGCTCCTCTTTCCATCTCCTTCCATTTCTTACATTGCATAGGGGAGGGGGGTGAATTGCCAGAGAAAAAGTGATTATCTTATCTTTTGCTAAAATCATATCAAGTATTTCTGTACTGCATTTTGTTCCTCATTGCTTTTCCCTTGAAACCATAAAAGTATTTTTGCTACTTTATCCATCCTATACTAACTCCTCATTGATTGTAAAGAAGTGTGCTAGTGCCAGATTACCCATTGTTGATCAACATCATATGTCTAAGTGTACTATCAGATATTAATTTATTATAAAGTGTGATATATATATATGGTTTAAATTCTCAAATAAACCTTTTAATTTGCAAAACAAACCTACTTCTTGGCTCAGTGGGGTCAGGGGGATTCTAAGAGGGGGGTGTTATACAAGGGTGGTCATCCAGAGTACTGAACTGATTATAAAAATACATCAATACTGGTTTTCCTCAGCATCCCAGACTAGGCATTGACTTAGCTGTAGTGTTGATTGAATATCGCTTACAAACAGGAGGTCTAAGAGGAAAAAGATTGACACTCCTATGTTACACTTGACATGCCCCGTTAATATGGTCAGCAAAGTCAGGCAATTGACCATAATTGCATACACCTGACACACATTAACTCTCCCCACACAAATAAAAGGTGGAGCACTGGGACACACTCTGAGCAAGGTGAGACACAGAATGAAGCAGTACTTCCAGGGCCGCAGCAAACCAGGTGGAGTAGGACGACAGACCGAGGGACAGAAGCAAGGGAGAGAGAAATCCTGAACCTCCCGGGGATCCTGAAGGTTGCAGATGAAAGGCTGATCGAAAGGAAATTTAAAGCTTGCATAGTGATTCCACGTTATCAGTCATGTTCCCTGGTGAATAACCTTGTTGGGGAGGAGAGACACCAGCTGCGAACTGCAAACGTTGCCTTCAGGAACAGAGCCACAAGCAAACGCAAGGAGTTCACACAGCCGGTGAGTGAAGTGAATGCCCTGAAAGACCGGTCTGTGTGAAACGAGGATTGTAGCAGCAACAAAGTGGCAAGCGAAGGTAGCGAATAAGATGGCAACCGTGAGGAAATAGATTAAAAACTCTTGTTCATAGTTAAAGGCCCAGCGCGCTACCAAGTAGCAAAGTGGTCATATCGTAAGAAGCAGTACAATCGAAGGTCTTTGTGATATGGCGCAGACAAAAATTACATGAAGAAAGTAGGAAACAAGTTGTGCGCCCGGTTGAGGGGAGCCTGAGAGTGAACACTGCAAGTACCAGAAGGCAATACAAGAAAGTGTCATTTGTTGAAGATTTTGTTAAGCTTTCTTTTTGTATGTTTGCAGAGCTATAAGGAATCAAGGAACATTTGTGTTTTAAGGGGAAAAGCAAATGAGAAGAAAGGTCAAAGTGGTCATGCAGAGGTCTTAGAAAAATCCTTGCACATTCGAAAGGCTTCGACATAAGGAAAAAGAAAAGAAAAGAGAGGCTTGAGCCCGACGGAGGGGAGCCTAGCGAATGTGACTCAAAGCTTGGGGAAGGGAACGTATGAACTGTGAAATGAAGGTCTGAGCCCGGCAGTGGAAGACCTGGGTGAAATTGTACTTCTGGAGAAGAAGCTGTGCCGTGATTATGAACTATAGTAACTTTGTTGAACTGCCAAAAGAAAGAGCTTGATCGTGGTAGGCCAAGCGGGCCGTGGTCCACGATCTTGGAACTGCATCCATGTATCTGGCGCTAGAGTATGTGACCCCAGCCAAGTGTGTCACCCCAGCCAAGTGTGCCACCTTACCACATGCTGCAAAATGTGGGGAGCGGCGGTTGCTCAGCCACACTGACATTTGTTTTTTTACACTGATTTTCTTTTGACCCAATCCATATCCCTTCACCCATTTGTTATCTTAGAGTAAGGAAAGGCATTAGGTTGTTTAGCATAGGCCATTATTATTTTGACAAGACTGACTAAGACTGTATTTTCTTTAGTTTATGGTTGAGATTACTCCCATTTTAGTATTAGGGCAAGCTAGGAGTTCTCCCAACCCCCATTCAAAATATACAAATAAAGGTTTTGAAACTTGCAATCTTGTGTCAGTGTCTACTTGTGGCACCATGCCTCCCTTACAGTGGCTTAAAGGTGAAGTGTACTAAGCAGAAATACAAGAATGCCTGCAATTTTTTGGTAGAGCCATCATACTTTTCCAGCACAGTTCCCAATGCTGGACCTTCTTGAGTCAAGACATCTCTAGCCATCACCACCTGCCAGAGTGCAGCGTTCTCAGCTTTCAGTGTTTGCATTTCCATATTCAACTCCTTCATACCCCGCAACAAATCCTGAAATGAGGACATGCTTTCCAATGTAGAGGTCACTTGGAGTTAGCAGAAACGCTCACCTGAGTCTTCTTTAGCAGAGTCTTACTGTCTGTGTTTCTCTTGCGGTTCTTATGCTTAGTACGCGAGTCACAGAGATATGGGTAAGACTCTCCGGACGCCACACTGCCTGTCTGGTGTTTTCCCAGGCCGGTTGGCCGCCGGAGTGACAAGCCAATAGGGTCAAAGGAGAAAAAACCTACCCCAAAGGGGTAAGGAAAAAAACATGTGCTCAAAGCAAAACGTAGTCCAAGGAACAGTGTCTGGCAGCCAGGCAGGAAACAGAAGCGGACTGGAGCAAAGAGGGATTTCATGAACGTGGAGTTCTCAATGGACTCCAATACGCATTAATGACCAAGCATTCCTTAAATGCACCATCAGGTCAGCCATAAGGAGCAAGTGAGTGTCCACTACCTTTTAAGTAAAGAGAGAATACCTCCAATACCTAGTAGCAGATTGGGAAAAAGTCTTATAACCTCCACCAGCCATACTTCTTGGAGAATAATTATATCAAATTTGGAAAAAGTTAATATAGATGTTTAAAACCTCTAGAATTCCAAGATAACACTCTTGCATTCCTAGGGGCTCATAAATTAGGATTAGAAGTACAACCAGGATGATTTCACATATTAGGCAGCCAAGAGCAAACCGTAATAGATGCCGGTTTGGAAGGAGATGGCTGAGGCACAACAATGTCCCTAGGGAGAGTAGAATTATCGTGTGTGCTTCTTAGAGTGCACTTCTTTGTGGAGTGAATCCTCAAGGGCATTCAATCAAGACTCCCAAATATGTCCAACTTTCATTTATAGAGACATGATTTCTTTCTAGATGAGTATCATATCTTAATGAAATATTTGTTGTTTCAGCCAGTATCAGATCAATAATAATTCTTGAGTTGAGATGTAACAGAAACTCAGTTTTTCTTATCAAAGGGAACGTCTACTAGATGAATGTCCGCAGAGATTATAGCTCACATGTTGGGGATTTCATGAAATAAGGCAAGGACGTCTGTTTCTTTAGAATCACTGGGGGAAACGTCTTAAATAGTTTTTCGACTCTAAGAACCAATTGGACGGCCAGGCCCGGTTTTGAATCAGGTGAAGTAATAGCCAGGCATGTAGACTGATTTTCAACAGGCTTACATAGAAGAGTCAATCGTTACTCCGTAGCTAAACAGTGCCGTTCGCTCCTATTGGTGTTCCATGTCTTCAAGTCAACATTAGGAAAAGGAACTTCCTTTTCATTTCCCTGAAATTCCAGTGTATCCTGGTCAGAATAAATGGAAAGGTCAAGTAAGGGTTCATTTCCTTCAGAATGCTGGACACACTCTGAAGATGGTTTGAAAAAAGTTTATATTACGCCTTGACATTTTTGAGTTTTGGGTGACTCAACAGAAATTAACGCAGTCACAAGAGTTTGAGTTTTAGGGGCACCGGAATCAGACCCTGAGGTTGTTACTTCAGGAATACATGATTCCAGATCATGAACCATCTAATGTATATAACGAGCCTGGTTTTTTGTTTTCTTTAGGGCTTTGTTGTTGGTGCAGCCAGAAGTATCAATGGACTTGTTGTAGTACGGCAAGTTGGCCAAAGCCACAACAGTGGGTTGCAATTGGTCAGAGAGAGGCTGAACATCACTAATCTCAATAGCTTCAGGAGATGATATATCACCAACCTTCTCTCTTGAAATCCAAGCCCCGGCACAGAATCAGAAGGTGACCACCCCGAGGCATCAGGACCGATGTTAGATCTCGCTGTTAAAAAGACCCCTAAAAAGGACAGTTTTGAGTTTACTGTATTAAAAAGAACCTTTTGATCTTGAAGGTCCGTTCTAATATTTTCATATAATTTAACTAGCGAGTTAAGTACAAAATGTAAGGCAACGATGGTTGTTTGCCCCAAGCCACCATACTGGGTAGTATAATCTATATATATTATAACATTGCAGCCAGGGGAGATGTCATATTAGGAGCCTCTATGTGGGGAGATTTAAAAAAATACTCTGATGAGTCAGATTAAATGAGCTGGGGCACATAAAACAGCATTACAGAAGGGGAGACTGATTTAGAGAAAGGAAGTGCAGCGTGTGCTGTGTCAGCTGGTAGCGAGACCTGTAAAGCTGCAGTTAACGACCATTCTACAACCAGGTCCACGGGCATGTGCAAAGCCACTCCCATCCAAGAAACATTGAAGCTGTGATTTCTCTTTAGTATTACTCCTAAAGGCCTGCTTTCACAAGGAATAGGGCTGCTTATTGAGCTCAAGCTCTATCAAGACAACGTTGGAGCTAGCAGCGAGGCAGTTTTTGAAGGAATGTTGCTGCACAAGGCATTATTATTATTATTATTATTATTATTATTATTATTATTATTATTATTATTATTATTATTATTATTATTATACATTTAGCCACCACAGAAAAAAGAGAGGATACAAGTGGAATAATCTTGCTGAATAAGCTTTGAAGGTGTTCAGAGTTACAGACCCAATGCCAATGCTTCTTGCAGGGGATTGTTGCCAACAGCACTCTCCTTCGCACTCCCGCACCACACTATCTGGTTACGGAGGGGATTTTAAACAGGTATGTGTTGCCTCTGAAAGGGACCCTCAGGAAACACAGAGCCAGGCAAGAACAGTTCCACGTCAGCTGACTGCACACTCCTCTGCACTTCTGCGCCACACTCCACATCAGGAGGGGATTTTAAACAAGTGGGTATTGCCTCTGAAAGGGATCCTCAGGAAACACAGAGCCAAGCAAGAACAGCTCCACTGCAGCTGACTACCCTCTCCTCCACACTACCACGGTTGGCAATGTGAACAACAGGGCTACCCATCCCCCTTTCCACCCGCTCTGTCTTTCCCCTTCGTCCTATGAGAAAATTGCAGTTCAACTCACACCACCCTCTCTTACCATTATACTCGTCCGTCCATCCATCCATCCATCCATCCTGTGAAGCTCTAAACTCTTTCTTCCTGACCTTAACCTCACTCTTTCGTGATCATTCTCACAAGGGATTTCAACCTTTCAAACATTTCCAATTTCCAAAGTCTTGAGCTTAACGTCATCCTCTCGGAGCACTCTCTGGTTACCCAGAGCCAAACCACACACAACCATGGTAACCCTCTTGCCCTCGATGCCTCTCCTTATCACTCTTATCTACTTTTCCTGTACTTTTCAGTCCCTGTCCCCTCTCCACCCTATCCATTGCAAAACACAAATTTAAACCTGAGTCTATGGCTTTCTTCCTTCTCTCCACCCCAGGCCAGCTCTTTCAAGCAATCTGTTGTGTACTTTGACTCTACCTTTGAGGACCACTATCCTGATCCTTCTTTCACTCCTTTGCACATACACCTGGCCTCTGGGTGACATCCCCATCCATTATCAGAGGAGGATAATCTAAAACATGAGCATTACTTCCACTATCCAGCAGCCTTTGCATCATACAGGGAATCCCTTCTGGCTCGCTGTATTGTCCTGGACTCAAGGAAGTCAAGATACCACACCAACCTCATCTCCTTCTACTGCCAATGCCTGTAAACTAGCCGTTACCATCAGAGCCATGCTTGCTCCCTTCACCCTGCTCCTTCGCCACCTCTTCTCCCAACCAATGAATTTTCCTTATTTTCCAAAATCTCCATATATCTCTATTCCTTCCTCTCCACCTCCTTCTCCTCACCAACCATTACTTCCACTATATCCTCGCTACTGACCAATTTCCTCTATTGAACTGGCACTCGTCCCCAGTCTTGCAACCCATTGTATGCTCCTATGGTCTCCTTAGCCACCTAGGCAATCAAGGACCTAGACCTATAACCTGCTCCTTTCCAGCCCCTCTCTTTAACCTCCCTCTTACCTTTGGGCCCCACCATGTTTGCTACACGATGGATACTGTTTTATTCACTCTAAAGAATCTCTGCCAACCCCAATAAATCAGTCAGCTATCAGCCTGCCTCCCTGTCATATAACTCTCTGTGTTTAACAATTATACTTGTTAACTGAAGTCCAAGCATACTTTGTAAGCCTTCTCTAATCTGCTTTATGCAGCAGTAATTTCTCACAAACAGCGCTTGCTCATGTCTTCAACTTCCTACCACCTGCTCAACATTACACACTTTCCTCAATTCTCATCTTCATCAATCCCTCTTCCACACTGTTGATCTCTCCTCTTGCCTACGTATTCTCTTGTAACACTGTTATGCACACTCTATGCACTGGACCATCGGCTTCATATCGGAACCAGTCTGTCTCATGGAACATTGGCACCTCCAATCACATCAAACCACCAATAGAAAGTCCCCAGTGGTCTGTCCTGCCCCACTTCTCTTCACACTCTACACCTCTGTGTTTCACTTCTACCACCTATTCACAGGCAACACCCAAACCATCTTCTACTTCCCCTTCTTCACTCCTGGGTTATCTTCTCTTATATCTAAATGTTTCTCTTCCATCAGGCACTATATGGTATATCAGTGCCTAATTCCTATTTCTTCTAACACTGAAATCAACCAACTCCCAGTTCCTGATAGCCTGCTGCTCCTTTTCCATTCCCCCTTGTTCCTTTCCTCTGGCCTTATCACCCCTTTCACCAATGCTTGTATACTTGGGATCCAGTGACAATATTTCAGGAAATAATAAAGAATGAATTTACAACGATGAAAAAATATTGCTAGAAATAACAGAGTGGGTAAAAAATACCTAAAAGCAGAAATATCGAAATAAAGAAAAGAAAATGTAATGATAGGGGTGGGTTTTAGGTGTAAAAAAAAAACCAACAGATTTAGGATAGAATTGGGATAAAGGGGAGGAGAGTTTAGGAGTAGGAGAGGCAAAGAGGGCTCAGGAGGTCCTTTTCACCCCCGAAAATAGGTATTTTTACAATGTGCACTTTAACAGGCATTTCAATATTTTTCATGCAATATTTATTACACGTTGTAATTGTACATCACTGTTATTTCTGCAATAAAATCACAGTGAAACATAACCTTTGGGTGTTCCTTGCTAGCAAAGTACGGGTTCAGAAATGTATTACCTCCAGTACCTAGGCTGCCAGGATGCTCATACTGAATATATGCAACTTATTCACCTACCTCACCTGCCACTTTATTAAAACCCAGTTTTCCACTCTAGCCCTCAGCTGGCTGGATTACTGCTTAAGCCTCGTCTTGGAAGTCTCTACACTCCTCCTCCCCCTCAACAAAAGGCTAGCTTTTGCAACTCATAGGGGGTCATTCCAAGTTTGGAGGCAGCCATGGTGCTTTTAGTGGTGGTGTTGGAATGGGGACTTCGAAAACCATTCCCCATTCCCATTGAGCCCCCATAGGGCTCAATGGGAATGGGGAAGGAGCTAATAACGGGCCCGCTATTAGCTCCATGGTCCCTTAATGGGTCCCGCTAAGGCCGGCTGTTAAAACCAGCCGGCCCTGGTGGGACCCGCTAAGGGACCTCGTAATAGGGCGGTAGGGGGTTAACGCCACCGGCATCCTTACCGGTGCCGTTAAACCCCTACCGTCAGGGTCGGAATGACCCCCATACTCTCTAAAACCTCCCATGTTCTTCCTCTACCACCTTCACACTGGCTGGCTCTCCATGCACCATAAATCCCTCTTCAAGTTATTCCTCATATTTATATATTTGGCATTTGGTTTATTACATACCTTTGCCAATTCACAATAAAACAAGCAATTTAATTACTAAAGGAATTAGTTCATTATCATACAACTTATTGTGCCAGACTGGATTCTCCTTCATTTTTCGATAAAATTGTTTTAGATAATTCATTCATGAAAGATGTTAGAGCGAGAGACATTCTGACGTTTTGCCTTTACACAACAGCACCCACCAAACTTCGGCCTCTTGGTTTTGGGACTCGCTCACCAGTAAGCCTAGAAACTTAGTTTACTGGGCCCTCAGCTCTGGGCAACAGAGGACTAAATGCATTAGTGTTTATCCCTGCGCTTTACACAGGGCCTCATTACATGGTAGGCGGTAAGGGTTTACCGGTACCGGTAAGGGCACCGGTACCGGTAAACCCTTACCGCCTTACTACAAGGTCCCTTTCCGGGACCCGACCTTAACGGCTGGTGTAGACCAGCCGTTAAAGTTGGTACCCAAAAAGGGACCTTGGTGCTAATTACGGTACCGCAATTTGCGATACCGTAATTAGCCCCTTCCCCATTCCCATTGAGCCCTATGGGGCAAAAATGGGAATTGGGAAGGGCCATGGAGAAAGGGGGAATTACCGCCCCGCCAACCTTGGAATGGGGTGGTAATTCCCCTTTCCCCCATGTTGGTACTGGTATGGTACCGGCGGCAACCATGGTGCTAATAGCACCATGGTTTACCGCATTCCGTGTAATGAGGCCCACAGTCTATAAACATCAGAGTCTCTGATGCCCATTTTTCTTGATGTAAGCACTTGATTTGTGGGTAAAAAGGTTCAGTCTGATACATAGATGCACGTTTAGATAGTAAGGACCAGGGAATTCGGTCAAATATTTCAGGACCACGTTCCTTGCTTTGGTGTCAGTTATTGTGTAAACATAGGGATTATACTTAGTTTTGGATTCCACTGATTTTGTCCAGTCCCAGACTTTCTTTTTTGCTGCATCTGGGTTGTTCAAGAGGAGATCTAGATTTATGTCAACTTCCGCCATCACGGCTGGGCGCTGATTTTACAAGCGGACATGTGCCCAATCTTGGTTCGCCGTGTTATCCAAGTGAATGATATAATATTGTATCGGTCAATTATGCAAGGTCAAATTCCTAAACAAGGCCGAGATTTCCATACAACGGCCACATAGATAGAAATCAGGCCTAGTTCCTGTCATATGGTGGATATCGGTACACATCCTGGCAACTTCAGAACTTTTTACCCAAATAATCCTTCCAGGGTACTCCATACCTCTCATGGGAGGCATAAGGACCCTTCAGAGCCATAGGTAAGTATAGGGATTACTTTTTGTCTATAAAATCGAACTAACTGCAACATTGGGAACATACCAATTTTTTTATTATAAATGATGGTACCTTGTGTCAAGTTCTTTGTTTCAGACTTTAGCTCTCTTAGTCGTGGCGTGTCATTTATGCCCAAGTTTATATCGAAACCGAGATATCTCATATTAGCCACCTGGGTTCGATTGTCATTACCGCATCGCCTTTGAAAACCTTTACGTTTCCTCTTCCCGGTTAGTGTTTGTAAACTAGCGCTCCTGATTTGGGAGGGTTGATCTGTAGCGCATTTGCTTCAATGTAGGTGTGTAGGTTATTGAGTTTTCTCTGTAGGCTGATGGGAGTTTGATCTAAGATGATAAGATCATCGGCGTACAGCATCCATCTAACCGGTGACCCATGGAGTTTCGATGGAAAAGAGCCAACATATTACACTGGATCTTTTATATCTGAAATGAAGAGGCTAAATAATTCTGCTGCAAGATGGCAGGCTTGTTTTAATCCTCAGTGGGTCAGTATTTTTTGGTTAGTAGGCCAGATCGATTTAGCCTTATTCAAATTGAGGTTGATGTGTATTGCGCCTTTATAGGTTCCAAGATTTCATACGGACAGCCCCAAGTCTTCATTCTTTTCCACAGCAGTTCTCTGTCGAAACTGTCGAACGCTTGAGCACGGTCTACTGCAGCTATATAGATTTTCTTTTTTTCTTTTAGGACTCTTAATTTAAGAATGTATAAAATAAACACATTTAGAGTACAGAAGACACCTTTGACAAATCCTGTTTGCCTCTGGTCGTAATGGCCCAGGGCTTCTGACCCAGTCTTTTAGCCTGCCCAGTATCAGGGTGGCAAATAGTTTGCCAAGAACGTCTAATAAGGTGATGGGGCGGTAACTCTTCGGGTGTGCTCTATTGCCTTTTTTGTAGATGGGGATGTGGACGGCAGTCTTCCATGAGTCCGGGATTTGTTTATTTGTTAGTATTACACTAAATAAGGTCTCTTCAGGAGTCTTCATGAGCTTTGTGTCGGAAAGGCCATCTGGGACTGGGGCCCGAGAGTTGCTGGTTTACCGGATTAGATCTCCAATCTCTTCCTTGTTAAATGTCAGTGCCCATGGGGGAGGAGCATCTTGTTTTCCAGGAATCACATAACTTACTGGAAGACTATATAATGTGCTAAAAAAGCAAACCCAGACATCTTCATGCACAGTATTGCTTTGTAGAGGTGTCTGTTTCCCATCTAGCTCGTTCAGCCGTAACCACAAACCTCTTAAATCAGATGCCAAAGTCCTCATCATTTGTTCAGTGTCTCTTTGAAGCATTGTACCTTTATGGCAGTGCACCCAGTTTTCATATTGTTCAAAGTGCTTTTTCTTGGTGTTACTCATCTGCTTTCCACCTGCCAGTCATGGGTACCCGATTTCCTGGTCCAGCTCACTTTTCCTGCGGAACGCTTCGGAATCATACGTGTGTTTTGGCTTAAATTGCATTTTTCCACCGAAGGGTTTCGAAATTATGTAATCGCTGAACAATGGAACGTAATTGGCATCAGTACTCTGTTCCTCTTTGGCACGTTTGTAATCGATATTCAGTTGGTCAATACCACAGGGTAGAAAATTTTGCCTATTTCTACCGGGACTTAGCGTGACTTTATGATCCCATACTGAAGCACTTTTCACAGCCGGTAAACGGAGAAGAACTACTACCAAGTCGTGATCACTTTGAGGCATTTTAATCACGACTAGGGTTTTGACAAGTGCCAGCATATTGGATGACACAAAGAAATAGTCCAGATTGAGGCTTCATCACCACGTTTCTTTGTTGGAGCAGCTGGAGTGTCGCCTCTGACCAGTCCGTTCAAGAGATGGAAGTTCCTCTCATCCATTTCCATTTACACATTTTGACTTTGGAGCTTTCGATGTTAGATCTGTTGCAGCCTTGGATTCTAAATTGTATAGGGTTTCTCTGAAGCAATTTATATTAAGATCTTCACATAACATTATCATAGGGCGATCATCCTCGATAATACTCTCGTCGCTAGCCGCCATGACAGTTTCAATGAAGCAATCTTTTTTCCATGCCACTGAGTTCCAGTACAGATTCAAAATAACCAGGTGAACAGGTTTGGTGTCAATTTCTTGCATTAGTTCCAATGTCATGATCTGCATATGCGGATTGAGATTCTTTTTATGTAAATCTTTAGGCCCTTTCCAATCTTAATCAATATCATAAGGCCAGAAGACAGTCTGTCTTTCAAATCTTTGGTTGCTGGATTTAAAAACACTGAGTGGTCATCTATCACGGGTTGAGTAGTTAGCCAAGTCTCTTGCAGGCAGAGGATATCACATTTAGTTAACAGGGATTTTTCTTTATAAAACAGATGCTTGAAACCCTGTGTGTTCCAGGTGCCTACGGTGGTAAACCCTTCCATCCCGCAAGTTGGCTGGTATTGAGCTTTATTTGCATTCAGCGATCCTGCAAGCCATTTAACTCATCTCAATTGGTCTGTGGTTTAGGCTCTAAAATTGTGTTCTCCATATTCAAACATAATTATGCACTGCACCCTCCCCAATCTGACTTACATTGTCTTCCGTTAGTTATCACTGTGCACCCTGTGATCACAAGCTCAACGCAATATTTAAGTTCCCTGTTACCCATGCACTAATCCCAGTTCAATTCCTTAACCCTTCCTACTGCCTCCCTATATTAAGAACATTGCTACTGTACAGGTACTCCAAAATCACCACCTATAGAGGGAGGCAGCACCTAAAACCTACAGTGTCATCCTACTTCGCTCATAATCTCCAACCTCACATTCCAAGGCACAAGTGTAAATAATTGCATGTAATGTATCTAGTGTATTGTCAGTCTGATGTCTCATGACCATGCTCCCACCTGCTTTGTACCCATCCGCCAAATGGATCATACCATGCTGACTAAATCGCTACATACCATTGTAAAGAATCCTGCAAAGGGACTGTTACTTCTGCTGTTGTTTGCGTACGTACCAAGTTTCTTATAGAAGCACTTGTCATTCTCTTCAATAAACACAAATAAAAATAAAACAACATCTCCTTCTCTCTGCATAGTCTAACATATCAATCTCGACTCATTAGGCGGCATTAAAGTAGAACGTGTGAACCAAAACTCAACATGGCATTATTATCATCATTATTAGCTGTACCAGGTGTACCATTTGCTGATCTACCACAGATATCTTGAAGTAAGAGGGGTGCTGTGTTTTTTATTAGAACATCTAGAATGAGAGTAGCAATGGCAGTGGGATCCCTTGAAGCTTGGCCAACCTTTTATTTGGAGCTATACAATGTCATTGCATGTGCCCTTCAGGACTGTCTCTACTAATAGAAAGGACATTTTTTAAATTGTATCAACAATGTAAGCTTGCTTTTTCTAAAATTATAGAACATTGATTTTTAATTATTACTTCCAGTAAATTGGGTAGTGTTAATAAGAACACAGAGTAACAAATATGTTATGTTCCAATATGTTATCATTCTGTCATGCCTGCGCCATGGGCGCACACATTGGCAACCATCATGGACTGACTATTTGTTATTCTAAACAGCTGCCTGCAGGAGCTCAGTCTCTTGCATTAAGAGTCCTTCCAGCACATTTTTTTCCTTGAGCCACGATTTTTGTATGCTGTTCCTGCTTTATCCTGTTCTTGATCCAGTGCCCTTCCGGGCTCCCTGCATTGCAGCCGATCACGCTCTGCTGCCTTCTACCTACAGCCCTTGTCCTCTGTGCTTCCTGCCTTGCAGCCTACTACAGTCCTCTGCAGCCCTCTACAGTCCGCGTCGCTGCTCCTCTGGGCTCACTCCTTGCTGCCCTGCTCTTCTGGGCTCCTTGCCTTGCAGCCTGCTTCACTCCGCTGCCTACAGCCCTTGTCCTCAGAGCTCGCTGCCTTGCGGCCTGCTTCCCTCCGCTGCCTACAGCCCTTGTCCTCTGGGCTCCCTGCCTTGCAGCCTGCTTCACTCCGCTGCCTACAGCCCTTGTCCTCTGAGCTCCCTGCCTTGCAGCCTGCTTCCCTCCGCTGCCTACAGCCCTTGTCCTCTGGGACTCATGCCTTGCAGCCTGCTTCCCTCCGCTGCCTACAGCCCTTGTCCTCTGGGCTCCCTGCCTTGCAGTCTGCTTCACTCCCCTGCCTTCAGCCCTTGTCCTTTGGGCTCCTTGCCTACAGCCCTTATAATCTGGGCTCCCTGCCTTGCAGCCCTGCTCCTTTGGGCTCGCTCCTTGCTGCCATGCTCCTCTGGGCTCTCTGTCCTGCTCCTCTGGGCTCTCTGCCTTGCAGCCTACTACAGTCCTCTGCAGTCCACAACAGTTTACCTGAACTTTGTGCCATCGGTTATTGCAGCCCCCCTGTTTCCTGGCCGCTGCTCCCTTGCTCTCTTCCTTGTTTTCAACCCTCTGTTCTTGATCCCTGTCCTTCTCTTCCTTGAGTCCTCTGTCCTTCCTTTAGGTTACCCATTTCAGTTATACTGTTTTTCCTTCATTTCCTTCTGCTAGTTTGCTCATCGACTTCCTTTTCCCTGGATATTTCGGTTCTTGTCTTCTCTTGTATTGTATGTAGATCCCTTTGTACAGAGCTTGACTGTTGGTTTCGGGCAGGCAACCTCTGCCCCTTCCCTTGTCGCGTTTCAGTGTTACAGACACCCACAGCTGTTGTTCCCAGCCATGAGCATACAGCGTGGGCCCCTGTTATGGCAATCTGTGCAGAAGGCTGGAGTTTCCTAAGGTTCGTGGAACACTCTTTCTCATTTCTGCATACACCCCAAGAGGGAATCCAGTTTGTTTGTACCTTTTTATTTTCCTGCTACACTTGCCTATCCTTCGCTCTGTTTGAACTTCCCGCTGTGTGTGTACTTATCTGTCACCTTACATCAGCACAACCACCCAAAACCTACCCGGGTGCCCTGTGCCATCCCTGACACATTCGATAGATAGAACACTATTGTACTCTTTTGAAATACTGCTATGAGAAATGGCAAGAGGACAAATAGCATCAATGAGGGTTCCTGGATGCTTTGCATAAAATGAAATAGCCTTTTAGGAACATACGATTAACCATATCTCATTTTATGTGACCAATACATCTATAGTAAAGTGGTTGTATGCTTGAATCGCTAAGTATATGCACACTGGGTGTGGTGCTGATTTCATTTTTCAAAACTATCACAGTAATATTACACTGTTTGGAACCATGAACCATATTCAATCATTTAGGCATCTTAGGATTTGAATGTGAGACTAAACAAGCAGTACTAGAATTCGGTGCTGCATGTGTATGCTTGGACAGAGGGTTTTATTGGTCTTAGTAAGGATGCCTGTGTGCATGCCCAGTCCCCAATGTACACATATCCTATCTATGTGGGATGATGGTGCTGCTGATAATGATAATAGGCTAGGCCCACGCCAATTGCTATGTAATGACTGTTCTCATACCTGCCCTGTGCTGTGGTGATATCCCGTCAGGCGCAGGCTGCCATCCCCAAGAGGTGCATCTTTAACCCGGTCAACCACAAATCCCAGGCAGTTTCTTCCAAAGTCTTCAGTCTGTTCGTCCTCTCGCTGGATTTCCTCCGCTGGCACATCACGATCGGTCTCACCTGGTACTCTGGAGTCCCTGGAACAGTTGAATGCTTTTTTTATTATACATTTTTAAGATTGGTGCATGTCTGCAAGATATCAGAAATAGGGTGAAGATGTTCTACTAATGGTGAGTGTCATTTTTGGGACAGGCATGGTATCAAGAGAGACACAGACTCAAAAGTAACAGTTTGAAAACCTTTATTATCAGATTTTATGGTTTTGGTGTAATTCCTATATGGCTCTAACTCTAAGGGGGTTGTTCCATCAACTGATGTTTCTAAGGAACGTCGATGTCCGTAAGACCAAAACCAAAGTTCGCCTGTGTCCAAACCTATGCTTGCCCTCACTGTTAAAACAAATGTGATAGGGAGTCTTCTTAAAGGAAAAATGGTGATTCTAAAGAAAATGTAAACCACCGCTGGTTTCAGGTAGCGTTACCAATGGGTATAGTTCTGCCAGTTCAAAATAGCTCAACTCAAAAGGGTTGCCCGTGGAACCTTCCACGTAGGGTTCTTGCAGCAAACCAATAAAGTTCACAGGGTCTCTGGATCTCTTAGGGTTCCCTTGCCCAAGCTTTGATCCTTCCAGTTCCAAACACACAAAAAACGCAGTTCCTGCTTGGCCTCTCGTGGTTCCCTTGCCTAAGTCTAGGCCTCTCTTCGTAAAGTTTTGGCATAAAGTCTTGATAAAGGCAAAAAATCTTGGGGTCATCTTCGACTCCACTCTCTCCTTCTCTTCTCACATCTCAGACATCTCCAAAATGTCCAACTACCAACTGCACCTCCTCAGAGGTATTCTACCTTTTCTCACTTTTCCCCAGAGGCTCATCACCTTGAGAGCCCTGGTTCTCTTAGCTGGACTATTGCAACAGCCTCTTTCTAAATCTTCCTACTTCTACTCTCCGGCCTCTACAACTCACCCAGAACAGAACTGCAAGCCCGCAAGCCCTGGGACCTCATCTCTGCGGCGCTGAATTCTCTCCACTGGTTCCCCGTGGCGTCAAGGATCAAGTTCAAGACCCTCTGCATAATCCACAAGGCTTTCTGGGGCCGGAGCCTGCACTGTCTACAAGGCTCTCTTCCTAAATACTTTCCCTCTAGAGTCCTCCACTCGTCCTCCTCCATCTCTCTGCGGGTGAGCCGCTTTTACACACAGATTTAGGGGGAGATCTTTAGCCTCTGCAGGTGCTTCCATCTGGAACAGCCGCCCTGCCTCTCCCAGTCTTGAGCTGGTGTACCTTAAGTTCCAGAAACTCCTGAAGCCCTTCCTGTTCTCTTCCTCCTTCTCTCTCCCTCTCCCCTGCAAACCTCCTTTCTTTTCTCTCAACCCTCCTTTTCCTCCCTAACTCTGTTACGTTTTTGCTGACAGGTTGCCTGGTTCACCTCCAGAACCTACAGGTACCAGTCTCCCCCTCCAGCTTCTTTGCATTTGCATCCAGGCTGCTGCACTTTATTCAACGCTCCTTGAGTCAGGAATCCTCTCTGCACTTAACCCGGCGCCCTGGTGGACCGGACTCTTTTGTCCCCCCCACAACCCCTGTCTCTGCACCGCCGTCTGTACGTATGCATTTCCTAAATAACTAGGACTAGTTAGTTCGTCTGTCCTGTCCCCCCCTGCCGTTTTCCATCCCCCTTCCAGAGCTTAGTCTTAACTGTACCGCTTCATTCACTTGCACAAGCAGAAATGTCATCAGGACTAGTATGCACGTTTTGTGTTTAGATCATTCTGAATCTTCAAGGCCTAGGAATGATTACTGTATTCCCTTGTTCCCTTTCCGCCTTGAAGCGCTTTGAAGCACTTCACCTGTGTATAAGCGCTACACAAATAAATAAATAAGAAATAATAAACAAGAACTAAAGTACAGCAATGTCCTTCCCCAAGCCTAGGCCCCTCTGGTTTGAAACAAACACAAAGTTCCTCTTGTCAGGATGTAAGTTTCACTGTACAGTTCTTTCATGAGGGTAGTATCAGAGATATTCGAGAACGCCGGGTTTTCTACTCCTCCCAGGTATGACCACTTTGACCTCAAACCATTCTCCTTATTCTCCAGCACCTTTTCCTCTTCTGCGCCTCATTCAGTCTGTCCTTTTCTACTTTGTTGTGTGCCCTGCACACCTTCTCTTCCTATGGTGCACCCTTGCACCTTCTTTTCACCTTTCAGTGCCTCTTGCACACTTTTCTTTACTTTTCACTGTGCTCTCTTGCACCTTCTTTTCCTCACCGTCCTCTCTGGCACCCTCTGTGTTTCCTTTGGGTTGTTTGCACCCTTTTCTCAGTTTCAGGTTGCTTTCACCCTCTCCTAATTGTCCATTTTCCTTCTCACTTTCTCTTCACTTTCTCTCTGTTTTGGGTTGCTTGTGCCCCTATCCTTATTCTCGGGTCTCTCGCCCCCTAGAACACTTGCCCTGTCTTTCTTCTCATCCGCGCCTCTAGCACACTTATTCTAACATTCCGCTTTCTTTCTCTTGGCGGAATATCCGTAGCAGTTTTCTCCTAGGAAACCCGATTTTGCAAAAGGCAATAAGAAAAAAATCCAATACGTGACCTACGATTGTTTTGCAATTTTTTAATACATGATAGAATTAAGCATTTTTTAGTTCAGTAAAATTCACCTATGCAATATCGGCTCTTATTACTTTGGGTATTTAAAAATTGTCATAATCACTGACTACCCTTCCTGGACAACTTGTTGGATGATCGCGTTGTACATGTGGTTCGACGTCCTTGTCGGGCAACTTGTTTGAGGTCCTTGCTGTACATCCTCTTAGACATTCTTGTTCAACAGCCAGGTATAAGAGGGACATGTTGTTAGACTTCTTTGTTGGACAACTTGTTAGATACTGTTGTTAGACGTTCTTGTGGAACACCTCATTGAATGCTCTTGCTAAAATTCTTAGTTATATGCCATTTCTGAACACCCTACTTGGATGTTTCGTTGGACTTCCTTGTCGGGCTTGCAGTTGGACAACCAGCTCTCTGAAACTTGTTGGACGTTTCTATTCACGGAACTTACTGGAAATCAGAAATGTGTATTGGACAAGATGTCTGACGTCGTCCTTGAACATCTTTTGCTCAGTCTTTGGTGGACATCTTGTCTGACAGCATTATTGGGCACCCGATTTATAACCCTCTGGGAAATCTTTGATGGACATTTATATTGGATTTTGGAGGGGACGCTTAGCTCGGGAAGTAAGAATCCACAACATTGAATGGAGAAGGGAAAATGGTTTTATAATCGGGGAAAAGGGGAAGTGTGTCAAATTTATAGGTGGGCTTGTGCGGACTGAAGAATAAATAAGCATACTTCAAAAAACCAGAGGTGTGCATGACAATGGATTGGGGGCGGCCAGGGGTGTGGAAGCCTAAAGCTTTTGACCCACATTTAATGCTGAACAAAAAGTGGGATTAGGATGTGGCAGATTGGAGAACCATGTTTCTAGCCTCTTATCCACCATTGATCCAGGTTAAAAAAGCAATGGTATAGATCTTGGGGTGGAGGGTGGATCTCAAATTCCCTAGTAGCTGAAGTACAAGTCTTGCCCAAAGAGCTTCTTGAAGGGAAGCAAGACTTGTGTAATAGGATAGGGAAGACAGCTTTAGGTGAGTGAAGTCAAACGTGTGCGTGGCTGAGATAAAGCAGGCTCTGATGAGCCTTATGGTGACTAACAGATCTCTGTGGTGGCACTCCATCCATCCACCACAGATCTCTGAAGGTGGGTAAATCAAAGTTCTCAGATATGGTAGATGGGCATTATTCCCATCCACACCTCTGGGCATTCTGTCATTGGAGGCAGCTTCTAGTGGCAGATGCTAATGGTGAAGAATGCTGCGGTCAGCATGTTCAGCCTGAGACTAGTGATGAAAAAGGATCAGATAAGCAAAGACATCTGCTGGACCAAGGGCAGGCATCACTGGGTGAAGACTGCTTCTAGATCCAGTCCCGGCTTCTGTAACACCCGCTGCAGACCCAGTGAAGGTTTAGGGAAGCACAGATTGCTCCTAGACCCAGTGCAGGCTTCACCAGGAATGTTAACCCTGACAATGTATCACATTACATACAAGCTAGAAGTTCCTGTCAAGAGAGCTCATTTGGATAGTGGTTACGGCATTGGGGGTGGGGGAGTGGGGATATTACAGCAGAAGCGCAATGAACACAGCATTGAGTACCTTTACCTGTCATGGACCAATTAGAAGTGGGTAGGTGCTCCAACAAAGCATGTGCCAATGACATGGGAGGTGCATCCAAGAGGAGGGTGCCGGGGTGAAGCAAGGGCATGTTCAGAAGCGAAGCGTAGAAGGATGTTAGCAGAGCAGTACATTGTTAGGGGAAGAAGACAAAGGAGACACATGGAAGAGATAGACTTGTGAGCAGAGTTGAAGGGAGATGTCTAGGTAGGGGAGAAATGGTGCCAGAAGGGACAGAAGGAAGCAAGAGGAAACAATGTAAGGAAAGAGAGCTTTAGTGAGCATAATAAATAAAAGTGAGAGGAAGGAATAGGAGGGACAGGCCGGAGCAGGCTGATGGTTATGAAAATAGAGCAATAGCAAGTGAAGTGAGATGAAGTCTCTCTGGAGGCCCTTACTATCTTGTTGCAGTTCCTGAATGCAACCACGAAGGTGAGAAAGAGGAGACCTGAAACCTCTAACCATGATAAATTAACATGTGCTTTATAGAGGGCCATCCCTACAGCGATAAAAAATATATATATTTAGTCATTTTGTGTAGCATGATGATATCAAGATCTAAGTTACATGTCGTGCGCCACATGTCTAAATATCCACGCATGCAACAATGCTGAAATCCCCAGCACCGAAGAGCCTTTACGCTTATGAGAAAATACTTAAATAGCTATTGCAGGCACTAAAATGTATCCCAGAATCCATATGTTAAATCAGCCAATCTCATGGCTCGATCTGCACAAAACATAAATTAATGTGCAATTGCAGGAACTTGGATGTGCATCAAATCACACATCGTCATGGCCATGATTCTGAATGAGGATTCAGAGGTCCTTGAACTAGAGGCCATGAATGGACAAGGCCAGCTGGAATACCACGCCAAACCAAAAGGAACACAACACTGAGGCCAAGCCAAGATATACTAAGGAAAATAAAACTAAGCAGAACACTGAGACCAACTAAATGAAATAGAACATGGCAGCCAGTTACACTGAGTGGAGTCCACATCAAGTTGAATGGAACAATGTCATCAGACAAATAGAAAGAACCTATGAGACAAATTAAACGAAGCAAAATAGTGAGCACAACCAAACAGAACAGAACATCAAGACCAATAAAATTAAACAGTGTTGTGATCAAAATAAACTTGAATGCAACAATGATGCTAATTAAACAGAGCAGGAAACAGAGACAGCAGCAACAACTAAACAGATGTAAGAGTGCAGTCAATCATTAGAAAGAAAACACTTAGACAAGATTAACACATCGGAAACCAAGTCCAATCATAAAGAAAGGGGCACGGACACCATTAAAACGCAATGTGGCGCTGAAGTGGATTAAACATAGCAGAACACTGAGACCAATCGAATGGAGTGAAAATGTATTGAAACAAATGCAGAATGGAGCCATTAGGCGTGTGAACAGAAAGGAACACTAAAACCAAAGAGAAAATTATAGCCACTAGAAGGCAACACAAATCTAAGCTAATCCACTGCAGTATTGAGGAAAATAAAGGCTAGGATGAAATTAAGACCAATCCACCGCATGAAAACAAAGAGGGCAAACAAATGTATCACTAAGGAAAACTGAGACAAATCGTTCATAGCAGAAGACTGTGTAAAATAAAACAGGCAGTAACAGAAGGGTTCATATATGGTAAATTAATGTTTAGGCCAACATCATACAAAATGACAGAGATGACCATTCAGGGGAATGGAAAATCAAGACCGACCCCACAGAGGGCAACTTTAGGGCAATCAAATGGAAACCTTGAGGTCAAGCAATCAAAATAGGACATTGTGGTCAATAAAACAGAAGGAAACACTGAAGCCATTTAAATGGGCCAGACATGAACACTGACACTCATCACACTGAATGAAACATATGATGTCAAACAGACAGAACTGAGAATTATGGCCAGTATGATGAAGAGAACATCTAAATGGAATGCAACATGGAGCAATGAGGCCAAAAAGGTGGCAATGTGATAGTTAGACCAGTCAAAATCTGTGATATATAAATGCAAATTAAAAGGTTGTCTTAACAATTCTTTCCAAAGGAATATTCAAAGATGTTATCAAAAAGCACAGACTATTCTGAGAAAGATGGGCACAGAGCTAATGCAAAAGATACATCATGCATTCAAAATATGGATGTATGTTGTAAAAGTGGGTGAAATCCCTGGACACCATCATATGCATTTTATACAATAATGAAAACAAAGTTTGCCTCTGTTTAGAACAAGGCCTCCTAGCATCAAAAACAACTGCCTCTACTATAAAGTGCCTGGGCAATAATAACACACATTTGACAATGTTAAAAAGCTTTGACCGTTAACATGGGAATGTCCATTGTAAGACTACAGCATTACCATTATTATACAATTATGGAAAACCTTTAAACAAATTAGATTTTTGTAAATTACAGAAATAAACACCTCCAATATACAAAATTAAATTATTTTCTCAAGAAGTAAATTCACATGAACAATAATAACAAACTCTCCCGTATGGGACACAAAACAACAACTGGCACATTAGGGTGTAGGCTTCCAAAGGCATCCCTATGAGGACGTCATGCTGTGCCTGCTCACCAATCAGTATGGGATATTGATATTTTATGCCAAATATTTGACTTGTGTTTGAAATAGATGAAATAACACAAATTCCTAGGCTTCATTGACACCCATTATGAGTCCGGCGGTAACACCGTTTCTGCCGCCTCAGATTCCAGTGCCACCAGTACAATACAAGTCCCGGCGGCCTGGAATATCAGTCAGCGGAAAGTGTATGTCCCATAGGACTCCAAGGGAATGGAGACACAGAAGCACCGGCACCGTTGCTAACGGTGCCGGTGCTTCCGTGACAACTCTACCTACTGGGACCGTTGCACACGGCAGGTCAGACCTGCCGGGCGCAACGGCCCAGGAAGGCAGAATTCTAGTGTGGCGGTCCAGAAATGGTGCTGGTACAGTGCGACCGGCACCCTTATTTCCAGACTGCCACACTTGTAATGAGGCTCAGTGCTATCGGCTTCCTGTTGAGAAACCTTGATTAACACATCGGGCCACTTCGCAAAGAGGACCCATGCATGTTCATCTCTGAGGTGTCGCACGAATGCGCTTCTGTGACAGGTACATTTATGGGTAAATAGGAGTGGTGCAGGGGTGTGGGAGATATTTATGAGGCCATACGCATGCATATTGAGCTACGTATATAGCCAGATAGCCAGAGCCTTTATTTCCACTACCCTGGGGTTGAAACTGGTACAAGGGGAAGCACAGTCCATTGAAGCTCATTCTGGACCATTTTCTACATGTCTCAGCTTTGGAAAGCAGGGCCCTGAGCTGCTGATGTGCCAAATAAATCTTAGGGCAGGCATGTATTTGGTTGCACCAGCGTGATTTCACCAGACACATCCGTTAAGTCATGTCTTGTAGAATGCGCTGCCAACATGCATGGTGTCCGTGGTGAATACCTTCTGACATCAACAAGACACAGTCGTCCACCCACTTTGGATGCTGGGTAACTATAAGTAGCTATGTATCAGGTATGAACACCCATCACTTAGGTGTAAATGGGGGCCTGGCTGCTTGGGCTGTGCTAACTGACCGGCGCAACATCACGACGCATAGATTTGCACTGTGCAGAGGTGCAACTGTCTTTGTGAACCGGGCATGAAAAGGGCAATGTGCATTCTTTATCCACTGAGCCATGTGTCACCATTGCACACCCCAATCACAATTGGCTTCAACAATTGAAAAGAGCCGCCGCACGTGGGCCTATCGTGATCCGTTGTGTGTGGGTTATTTGGATCCATTAAGAGCTGTGCTTCTAATCACTGGGTCTGCGAACCAAGTGGTAACAATAGAAATTTGACATGGGCAAGAAATTCAGAAAGGTGCTCTATGGTGCGTACTAATGATTTCAACCACTGCCCACCATCCCTGCAGCAAGAAAGAAGGCCCTTCCATCGTAGGCTGCCAGCGATGGCAGAAACAGGAGGGTCAAAGTACATACAGAGTTCTGAGCACTGCGTTGAAGGGTGGTGCCGCGTTGAGCACGCAACAGGTCCATTGCAAAAATAAATTCCCTAAATTAAATGGTGTACACCAGCCTTCCTGAAATGGAAGCTGGGCTACTCTTCTCATTGGTGAGATGAAAATATTTGACCGGCAACCCTTCTTTACTAGACTTCTTACTAGTGCACTCATGGGGTCAGATCAGGGCTCAGTTTAGGGTCTTGGCCAGCAGAGTACTTAATATCCACGTGTAAGTGCAATCACATTTATCAAGTCCTATTTCTTTGCCCAACATCCCTTTGCAAAAGGGATTTGTAGTTCTGCTTTTCCCTGATGGTTGTGTGTCCCAGCATGCAACCTGTTGTAGGCAAATAAGGCAGGTATGGATAAAGGAAAATCAGATGGCATGGGGCTGGTTGGCAACCTTTGGTGAAGGAGGGGGCTAAAAGTTAAAGGGGTTTAAGATTAGGGCTTTGGGTTAGGGAAAGAGTAAGGATGCATCTTATTATTTCTGTTGGGGTTGTCGTTGGGGTGCAGGTGCATGGCTACATTTGGGGTTTAGATTAGGGTGGGGGCTGGTTCATTGTTAGTATGAGTGAATAGGTGTGGCTTTTTGGTTTGGAAGGGATGATGGCATTACGGGCAAGGCAGAAGAGGGTTTGGGGAGGGAGGAAAATGTAAGATGCTCCTTTTTCTCACCTTTGGTCGCTTTTATGCTGGCTAAGCTGCTCCTGAATAGGAGGGGGGTCGACATAGTCAGTGTAAGGGAGAGAGAGAGAAAGAGAGGCATGGGAGGGGTAGACAGCACGCTTTGGTGGAGCGTTCGCCGCACGGAAGGTGTTTCGACCAGATACCTGTAACCAAAAGGAGAGAGAGAGAGAACAATTATTAAAACAGAAAGTGGTACTTTGGTAACAGGCTGGCAATGAATATTATATATCCCAAAAAGGTAACTTTGTCAATGAATGTGCCTCTTTGCATGGCACAATACTAGTCACACATAAAGAAGAGGCTTGAAGCCATGAGCGCAGCCGTTCCCAGTGAGGAGGAAAGTTACATGTTAAGGTGCATTTTCAGAATCAACCCTGGGGGTGGGATCTGAGCGGCCACCCTTTTATATTGGGAGGATACACTCCTGTCTAGTCAAACTCAATCAAGCTAGGGTGTCAGAACATTAAGGCTTAGGGTGTGAGAGTGGTCTAGGGCTACAATAGCACTCCCCAGAGAACTCTAATAATTCAAGTTAAACAGAAGATGTACATAAATATACAATTATTAATTAGGTATCTAAATACACTCTGTGCAATGAAAGCCTTGGGTAAGTATTGTTAAGCAGCTACAACTAATATACATTCACTGTTTGGGGGTTCTGATGGCAGAACACCAGCACTATACCCGTAAAACAGTTCAACACTTGTAAGCAATATTGATAGCAATACTTTAGCACAAGTGAAGAAGGGAACAAATGGCAATTTAGAAAAAGATGTAAGGTAAGAAAATTGTTAGAAAACAGTTGGGGATTCCAAGATGACAGCGTGCACCTGATAGATGTGTCGACAGCCGCTCTGTGAGCCCGCAGATCGTTTTTGGGGCTCCCACAACCCTGAAACCACAGAAAGCATCTGCAGACAGCAGGCACACATAGCAGACGCATCGCGTCTGCAGAGACGATCTGATCAAGTAAGGGCAGTTGGCCGCCCTCCACTGAAAAGATGCGATTCCACATGCGGCCAGACCTGGGCCAGCAGGAGTGAGATGGCGTGCCTCAAGCTTGTGCTATGCTTGGAGGTGGTGCGGGAACCCAGCGCGACCATCGACCCCGAGCTGCCTGGTCTTGGTCGTGGGACCGCTAGCAGGAGAGGAAGTGCCACCCGCCTGCAGTGAGTGAGCGTCCTGTGAGTTCACCCGGGCCTTGCCGGCATGGAGCTCCTAGCGCATGCCCACACTGAGAACCCTGGCCCTGACCTGCAGCGGGGGCACATTGGTCATATCAAGGAGTGGAGGCCTGGGGCATGGAGCATAGCCCAGCCTTCGGAGACATGCAGAGAGCAGGTGGGGCACCCCACCCGTGGTAGTGCCTCTAGCCCCAGAAAGGAACTAGGACTCGGGCAGCAGCAGTGAAGCAGTTGAAGACCCCCTGCCCCTTTGGTAGCTGCCACAATGGAGGGTGCATCTTGGGGCCTAAAAGCACTAAAGCAGACAGATGTGGAGGTGAGATGGGGTTGGGAGACTCAAAGGAAATCAGCCCAATTAGCACCCAAATAGCGCCTATCCTGGAGGCCAAAGCACGTTAAGACAGCCTGGAGGGGAGTGGGGCAGCCCCACACCAAGACAACCACCCTCTGGCGCAGGCCTGGAGCTCCATGCTCAGGGAAGGAAGCAGAGCCCAGTGTCAAGAAGAGAGGGTGTTCCCCATGGACTTGAAACCCACCTCCCAGGCCTAGTAGTGGGGGGCCTCGGAGTTCCCTGGGAAAAAGGACACAAAGGGTGGTGCCCGCATCCAGTTAGCAGCCAGATCGGGCCCCCTGCCTTGCACCCTTTCCATCCGGGGCCCCAGAGGGATAAATGGGAGTACCACCGCTCATACACAGAGAGCAAAATGAGTGGGGGCCCATGCAGTGGCCCCTGAAAAGGTATGACCCCCCTCTGGTGGAACTTGGAAAGGGAAAGCACAGAACCCCAACTAGAAGAGGAGTGAAGGGGCCGTGGGGGTCACAGTGGAGCAGAGACTACTCTAGCCCTTGACACAGGTCCTCACTACTGGTGCTGGGGTTGCACAAAGTCAACTGATGTCGAAGGCCAAGTCCATGAAGCAATCCTCCGCCCTGGGAGACTCGTTGGGTACCCGTCCCACCATGTGGGGTCCTGTTGAGACGGGTGTGAGCAGCAATGTGGGGGCGAGGATGGTAGAGATTGTCAATCTGGAAAAATTAATACCCTTCATTTGAATGATAGACGTAACTTGATGGCCGTGGGCCAACCGTTTTATGCACCGAATTATAGAAATATAAACTGCTATGCTTGACCGACGAGCGGCCATTTTAAATGTAGTAAGAATCGCCATTTTGCTTGTTTACCATTGCTCATTGCTTTCTGTCTAAAAACTGCTTTGCAGCTTGCAATTCTTGCGGATTCTGCTTACTCTGCTCAACTGTTAACATTGTTGTCTGAATATGAAAGGACAAGGTCGCGGGACTGAAGAGTTTGCTGAAACTTCTCATGAGTAGCCCAGAGAGGAATGCCCACGCTCCCTCTCTGTAGCCTTGGGTGGAAGCTGCAGGGCATTTAATCACTTCACAGCTGCCAGACAGTCTCGTACGATGGTAGAATATGTTAGAATAATACAGTTAAACGCTTGAATTATGCTTCTCTTACGGCCCCCCCTTCGCAAAACCCTTTAGAACGTGTCGGCTCCCAGGACACGAATAGTACCTCATAGATAGCAAAGCTTGGAATGTGGTTCTTCCCCCGTGTACAGATTGCTTCCAAGAACAGAACCACTGTGTTCTAAAAGATGCCTCCGCACTTTCTAAATTGCACATTGTTACTAGAATAGACATCGAAAGCATTATAATCGTCATACTCGTCGGATATGTCCATCGTCATCCCGAGTTCAAAGGAACTTAATACAGAGGAGTGTTGAACATGACTTTGCTGATTGTATGATATGCATTTTGTATATATGTAACTGATGTATGTAATTTGCTCTCTTGCGTCCCTCGAGGTCTAGGAAACTCACGTCGCGGGGCGTGAGATCAGAATTGGCCAATTGATACTATCTTTTGCTTGCAATAAACCCTAGCATTGGGAGTTTGAAACCTTGTGTCTGGCGCATCTTTTCGTGTATGGTCATTGCCTTGTTTCCATAGCACGAGGGACCCCTAGGGGCCCCTTTCAAGATGGCGCCCGAATAGGGACCATCCCCCACTTGCCCCATCGTATACGTTGTAACGGAGTAAAGGCGGAAGAACGGCGAGGACGGGACGGTCGAGCCGGGATCAAGAAGTGTACGGGGCGCCCTGTAGAAGAGAGGAGAGATTCCTTCCGCAGATCTGCACACATCTGATCCCTGATCGACGTACCGGGCCAGAGGGCAAAGGAGGCGACGGTCCGAGATGAGGCAGAAGCCAGAGAAGCGCAGACCCAACGTGGGGAGAGGTTGCGTTAGAACAGGCGACTTGTTTTATCAGGTGAGTCATTCCCCGATTCAAAGAGAAACCTGATTTTTTGGTAGAGTGTTGATTTTGCAAACTCAAACGTCCAGGTAAAAGTGGCTAACCAAAGGGGAAGGCTAAAGAAACATGCCTGGAGTACTGTCCACTTTAGCGGGGCTTTTCAGCTGCGGTAGACAGTCCTTGGAATATAGCCAAAGTGCACCGCCTGGGGGAACGCCGTCTTATGATATGCAAAATATGGTGCGGGTGCGATAATATTTTGTGAAATTTGACATAGGCAATCTAGAAAGCAACCCGACCATCAGTGGCCGATTAATGGTAGTTTTGAGATGGGGAGGATAGATAACCTAGAGAGGGTGCTGATTAGAAAGAAAGCGCGACCTGCAGCTTTTGAGACCGTCAAAGATTGGAAGAGGGAAGCGATGCTCCGACTAAGGAGTAGAGAGAAGCATGCGCATAGGCATAAAACGAAGCTTGAGATAGCAGAAGAGAAGGAAGAGGAGGAGTGGACTGAGAGTCTAAGACGGGAAGGGAGACGGGACCAGATGAACATAGACAGAATATACCCGCAGCGGGAACTACACATAGCAGATGAATTAATGGAACATTTGTTAACTAACACGGGTCGAGGTCCAAAACCAGAATCGAAACCAAACACGCCAGCAGTGACTGCGCGGGCCCAACCAATAGCACTCATACCCCCTCCTGCAGCCCGAGCACTTCCCCTCACGCAAGCGTTAACCCAAGCCCCGCCCACAGCACGAGCACTCCCACAAGCGCAGACCGCGGACACACAATTTCCCAGCACCCAGCAAGGCCCTTCACAGATGCCACCTGTGTCACTTGTCCCATCCGCACCTCCCGCTCTAGAGACAGATTCAGCACCATCCGCCCCTCCCGAAGTCGAGATTGAGACTGGGGAGGTGAGAGGCGGGGCTGAAGGAACAGGATTTGGACGGGTAACTCGAAGCGCGATCAGCAAAGAGAGAAAGATTGAATTACGGCAAGAGGCAGAAATGTACATAGAAGGAAATGATGAGACGGCAGCATTGGCCTCATTGTATGGGTACCGAAGAAGAGACGAGAGACAGGTAGTGTTGGAATGCATGGGGGAAATTCTGGTGGGAGAATGGAAAAAGATACTTGGGAATTTACCGCCACAGCGGTTGTTAGATTTGAAGTTAGCACGCAGTGAGCAAAGAGATGAGGATGTAAGAAAACATGTGCACAAACTGATTGAAGTAAAAAATGAAATGGAAGACAGATATGCTGAAATGTTTGCTAAACCCGAGTATAGTAGAGAGTTTATTAAGAAAGGTAGGAAGGAGGCGTCAAGGTTGAGTATAAAAAAATCATGGCTGAGAGTTTTTTCAGGTGGTACAAAGCATTTGCCGGTACCGGGACATATAGGCGATAAACAAAGATTGCAGGTATGGGTAGGGGAAACAATGCGATGGATGTCGAACAAAAGAACGTCAGTAAAAGAAGTAAGTGAGATATGTAATGGGTACCCATTGGAGATGAGAAAGGAAGCGATGCAAACGATAGTATGGGTGTTACTGCAGCAGGTCATTGGATACAATAGAGGTAGAGGTAATGCACAAGGCCGGGGAAATTTGAATAATATGCATGGGGTGTCATTGGGATTAAATCAATGTGCGTACTGTAAGGAGGAAGGACACTGGCGAGCGCAATGCCCGCACCTACAGAATAGAGGTGGGTTTGGTCAGAGAAGGCCTCATAGAGGACATCAGGGGTCGAACGGCCCAAGCAGAAGTAACATGCAGCAGCAGCAGGGATATACCAATGGAGGTACTCAAACCCAATCATATGGCCAAAACCAAGCACAACAGAACCAGGCATTGGAAGTGTTTCGAACCAAATTCAGGGCGGACAGGGCCAACAGAGAAATGAACAGAGTGGAGGACATCGAGGGGGAAATGGGAATATTTTTGATACACAACCAAACTCGTATTATAGCAGTAGCGGTGACTACACATCGGACGATGTGTTATTTTCGCGATAGGACAGCTCACGACAGGGGTCGGAACCAGTGTCTATTCCCGTGAATCAGAGAGGACCCTACGTAGAAATGAGAGTCGGGAATAAGGAGCACCGTTTCCTTGTAGATACAGGGGCACAGAAGTGTTCGATAGACCACCACTTGGTTCCGGAGATACCACTGTCGGGGCAGAAGAATGTTTCTGTAGGGTTCGCAGGTACACCAGTAATTAACTCCATGTCCGAAGCTGTCCCAATTACAATAGGACCATTTATGGAGCAGTGTCCATTTCTTTTGACAGAGAATTGTGGAGAGAACTTGCTAGGATTAAATTTGGTGAGAAAATTGGGGGCAGTCATACATTGTACGGCAGACGGGGTGTTCCTCACGATGTGGCCTCACGATGCACCGGTGACAGAATTCATGTCAAAAGAGTTGCCAGAAGAGTTAAGTGGAGTACCAACCTGTCTGTGGGCAATGCATGATAATGATGTAGGATGCTTGAAAATAGAGCCAGCAAAAATAACTCTGAAAGAAGGTGTAACACTACCACGAATTCCCCAGTATAAAATTTCTGTTGAAGGTGAGAAGGGATTGCAAAGCATTGTTACTGACCTGGTGAGATTGGGGGTGGTTGAGGAAATCGCAGGTAGCACGTGCAACAGCCCGATTCTTCCAGTTTACAAGAAAGGAGGCAATGAAGTACCCTGGGCCAACCGTTTTATGCACCGAATTATAGAAATATAAACTGCTATGCTTGACCGACGAGCAGCCATTTTAAATGTAGTAAGAATCGTCATTTTGCTTGTTAACCATTGCTCATTGCTTCCTGTCTAAAAACTGCTTTGCAGCTTGCAATTCTTGCAGGGGGTCTGCAGTGGCAGTGATGGAGGAGCCCCTCTTGCGGCAGGACTTGCACAATTACCTATTGGGCCTGCAGGCATCCTTGACCAAGGCTTTCGTGGAGCAGTTTCAACTGATGAGATCGGACCTCAACACGTGGGTCAGTTGGGGGAAAGGATGGACCTCTTCGAAAGGAGATTTCAGGAAGTGGAAACGGATACTAAGGAACATAGTGAGGCCATTGAACAACTTAACGTGGCCACTCAAACCTTGAGCTGCAAATGGAAGACCTGGAGAATAGATCACTTAGGATAAACATTCGGATCAAAAGTCGACCTGAGGCAGTTTTGGAAAAGGAGCTCAAAGGGCAGGCCCAGAAAATCGGGGAGAGTGATGAGAGGTCCCAATACCAGACCCAGAGATGTTCTGGCAGCCGTTGCAGAGTACACTCAGAAAGAAGCGGTCATCCGAGAGCAAAGGAACCGCTGTCGTACCAAGGAACTCCAATTCAACTCTACCAGTTGAGCTGGCCCGGAGAGGCATCCGATACAAATGGACCTTCCCTTTTGGTCTAGTGTTCGACTGGGAGGGAGCGCAGAAACATATAACTTTCACCCAGGACGGTGCCGCTCTGCTCCAACTTGACATAATGCAGGAGGTGCAGGAGGAACAATATCCGCCACCTGAGGGCTGTATGAGACCAAGGCCTTGGGAAAGGATGACGGCAGTACACAAGCACAGATGAAGGGGCCCCTTGCAGGTCCTCAGCCCAAGAGCTTGTGGGAGGAGGGATCGCCCCATTGAATGATAACTGCTGCAAGGACTGATAGGATTTCGGTTTACACTATTGACATGGTGGGAGCCTAACGCATGAAGAAGGGCTGGAGAAGGGCAGGAGGGTAGAGTTGGGGGGGCGGGTAGCAAATTTCGGAGTTGCCGGTCAGGATGGGAGCAGGGAATGGGGGAAGTTGAGAGGGACAGCGAGAAGCCACGGCAAGACTGGGTGGCAGTTAAAAGGGGAGTGTGGGGGGAGAGGAAGGGGGCACAGGGGAGGTAGCCTTGAGCATGTTCCTAAGTGGGTGTAGTGTCCCGGGTCACTTTCATGTGGGCTACACATAATGTAAGGTCCTTAAACTCTCTCTTAAGTGGAAAAGGCTTCAGCAATTCACCAGGAAATTGGGTCCGAAGATCCTGGCTATCCCGGAACCCCATCTCCTACAGAGGGACCAGGCACAACTTCGTCTCAGGGACTTCTCCCGGATCTTTCAGGCGTTGAGCCTCAAAAAGAGATGTGGGGTAGTCCTAGCACTCTGTGATGGAGTGAACCTTTTTCTCAAATGTGCATGGGTCCTAGTCCCCGACTGACTCTGTGTGGGTATCGGTCCCCATTTTGGGGGATATCAGTGGCATACAGGTAGGTCCGATTGGGATTGCTGACCACACAGTGGTCACGGTAGACTTACGGATTTCCAGATGCCGCCTGGGTATCTGGGGATGTCAGCTGATGCTTGTTTTGGATTCCCCTGATCCCCTGCACTAGGGCCTATCTGAGGATGGCTCCTGGTCGCCGCGCTCAGAGGCCGAATCCCCCGCAACAGAAGCGCAGTTGAGCATGGTGGAGAGTGAAAGCTGGAGGCCGCCTTGGCCAGCAGACCGACTGGAGCTGGGAGGAGTGGAGCTTGGCCCGCTGCGAAACTGGCTGTGTAACACGGCCGGTGCAAATAATCTGGCGGGCCAGGGTAGGCCGCAGTGTCCCCCATGGTGAATGGAGACAGTGCACAGCCTGCCCAGGGTGAGGACGACACTCCGATGTTGTGTTCTGGTTGGGGTAGCTGCCATATCCGGAGTGCTTGGCACATGCCGACTGCCTGAAGGCACCTAAGATATTTATATTTGCAGCGCTGCGCTTCTGGAGCGCTACTGTAGATAAGGCCGATGCTGCCTCGGACTATGATAGGCTCTGCATTGGGCAAGCATCGCCAGGCGGATCCAGGGCGGACTGTGGAGCTGCAGCTATCTGGAACCTGCTGGCGCTGCGCTGGCAGTGGAGCCACTCCCTTCCGAACTGGAAGCCATTGGCGGGCCTCCCTTGGAGCACTGAAGGGTCTGTGTGTACAGCAGTGACTCTGGCCGGGCAAGCCGGTAGGCCATCAGATCCTCTGCCGGTTGATCAATGCTGGGCGCTGTTCGTGTGGCACTTGGGACGCTGGCCTCCTGAATGGAACCGCTGGTGGATTGTGATTGGCCTTGGTGGAATCCTGCCGGGGATGGGCTGAGGGCCCGAAAGAGGAGTGGTGACCCAGTGTTGTGTGAAATTTGTTCACCAACGCCTGCTGGAAGGTGGACTGACCCCAAACTGATATCTGACGAGTGACAGGTCTCCTACGGCCGTGCTGATCCTGTAATCTGTGCTCACCGGTTGACAGAATGGGCAAAACTGATAAAACCTAGAAAAAACTCTCCTTAGAGGACAGACCATGCTCTAAAACACCCCGCACTTGATCCGGACCTGATCGATACCTCTGATAAGGGGGTGACCCGAGAGCAGGAGCTGGACATTAAAGCAATCCTTCTGGACATCAATGCGGGCATCGGGGGATTGGACTCCAAACTGGATTCTCTTTCCTCAAATGTGGATATGTTACAGCATGGTCTGGATAAACATGGAGACCGTTTTGATGAGGTGAGGTTGAACATAGAGTGCCCGGAATGGAGGAGGGGGCGGAATCCTTTACGGACAGGGTGTCCACGCTGGAAGCTCAACTTAAGTCAGTATCACCAAAAATTAGGATCTTGCGTGCCCGCAGAAACAACATTAGGCTGATCGGGATTCCGCGGCAGTAGGGCCAGTCCAAAATGGGGAATTAATTGGGTCACTTTGCAGAGAGGTCTTCGGAGAAGCAAGGCTCTCGTCCCTGTTTGTTGTTGAAAGGGCACATCGGATCCCGGCGGTGAGGCCGGTGCCTGGTGCCCCCGGCGCCATATAATTGCGTGCCTGTTAATCTAACGGGACTGGGTTACCATCCTTCGCCTTGTACGACAGGGAGGACCTGCAGGTTGAAGGAGAAAGGTTCCACGTGTTCCCAGACATTTCGGCAGCGGTGCAGGCATCCAGGAGATCCTTTGGTGGGGTCAAGCGCCAGCTCCGCAACAAGAACATGCAATACTCCATGCTGTTCCATGCAAAATGTTGCATTCAATACGAGGGGAAGACTCCATTCTTCATGTCCCCTGAATCTGCTAACTCGCTTCTGGATGATATCAGAGGGGTCGCCGGGGCGAATCGCCAGAGGCCCAGACATGATGCAACGAATCATGGCCGAGTGGGGCGAGCAGATTCCTAAGCATTGATTACTGGACTATCTGGGCAGTGGCCAGGGATTGGATCGGTTACCTGGGCACTAACTGATGAATAGCTATGTCCTGGGAATTTGGGTCAGCCCTTGGGAACCTTTGTATCTTGATGAGTGAGCTGGCTTTAGTTGGTTGGGCACTAGCGCACCGAGCACTGCACTTGTTCAGGGGGTTTTGTGGGGCTAGGGGGGAGGTGGCCCTGTTGGTCACTCTGCAAGTGGGTGCAGGGGGGAATTTGGGTGGGTTAGGAGTTACCTGAGGGGGTGGGGGCAGCAGGCGGGAGGGGCAAAGCTGGGGTGGTTGGAGTCTGAGCCCTCATGTGGAAGCTCGCCGGCAACCGAGGGAGACTAATCTGTGGTCTCTATCCATAGCGGAGAAACTGAGATGGGCGGAAGACGTATGGAGCATGGTAAGATTAGGGTTGCCGAATGACACTTAGAACATCAGGGGGGATCAGCCCTCTAAGGTTAGGAGAGAGGAGAGTGCTGCAGTACTTATATCGGCACAGAGTATTCAGGAAACTCATCTCACCAAAACCTCAGAGTGCTGTTCGGGGGCCCAGTGGGGTTGCCACTGCTACTTCTCATCTTACTCTAACTACATGAGGGGTGTGGCTATATTAATTACAAAGCGGGCTAAGTTCTGCTGGGGTTTGACTGCTAGAGATAATGAAGGAAGGGCCCTGTTGGTCTACTGGAGGGGGTGGCAGTAGCCCTGGTAAATACATATGGGCCAAATATTGATGGCCCCAACTCATTTGACTGGGTGATGACCCACCTGGCCGAGTGCCAAAGGGAAACAATAATTTGGGGACCTCAATTTAGTAATGGATCCCCTAATGGATAGGTCCAGGACAGGCTGGGAATCCCTGACTAAAGCAGGCCAGCAGGTACGAGAGATCTGTGTGACTTACTGTGATATCTTCACGTTTGCATAGTCACCGATGGTCAGTGTGGCGCTGCTGGCGGCGCCTCGCAGTGGTGCATGCTGCCCCTCTCAAGATGGTTGCTGCTCCTGAAGACAAAGTTTCAGACATGTTTCTGAAACCTACGAACTTGGCTTCACCCTCATTGACAGCTTGTGTTTATCAAAGGAAAGATACGGAGCAGCTTTGCGTTGCTACTGCTCTCTTAGCTACGTTCCGTAAATTCGTATCACTGGGATTACAATCCTGTGCGATTAACTCCTTTTCTACTCTGACTTCCATGCTTACTTGCTGTCCTCCTTTTGTTTCCCTTCAGAGCCCTCTTTCAGTCACCCGCAAACGCTCCGTTTCATGCCTCGGTCTGATTCTCTCTCTGATCCTCGTACTCCCGGTACGTTTTCTCTTCACATTCAGCGCATAGAAATCAAATTCTGTGGGCAGCTCTTACCATATCTGATCTCTACCCGGCATAGACATTATCCATTCGCGCTCTGAAACACTTGTGTATGAGCACGATATAAATAAAATATCATATTATAGCATATCATTGCAGACCGCAGCAAACACCTGCAACAAAATCACATCGAGCAAGGCTTGCGGCCTCTGTCTCCCTCATCTGCCGCAGCAAGCCTCTTTGACCTGCCAGCACTTTCTGTTACGGTAGGATAACATTCTTCTCTGCCTTATCGCTACCTTCGTTCTTGTATGGAACTTACTCTTAACTATCTGGCTAGTAATCACCCTGCCTTTTCACAGAGCCCTAACTCCCTAGGACTTACAAGACTTGACCAAAGCCCATACTGGACGCTTCAGAGGAAGTCACACTGAGGGTAAATTCAGTTCAAATATTTGGCAATAGGAAATCTACAGTCCCCACGCTGATAATCTTCATTTGCCTTGCAGAGTCGCCATTAGAAGCACCTTCCAACACCACCCCTGAAGGACGACTCCAAGACCAGCTCCCCACGAACCTCTACATCGAGAACAGGGTTTTCTTCTCCTTGAGGATTTCCCTGAAAACTCTGCCCTTTCATGCCCATTGTTGGGGAGAGTGCAGAGTGACTAGGTGGATTCTCTTATCATCCCGACTGCTGTCCCTGCTACAGGTTGGTGTCTATTCCTGCTACTGCTTATACAAATTGGGCTGTAGCTTGTTACTGTCAATTCCTGTTGTAGCTTATGCTTATAGGGTTTGTAGCTTGTTACACTTACAACCTGGTTGATGCATGGAGGGGACAACACCTGGATGAACATAGGTACACCTTACACTTATGGGTCCAGACTAGACCATATTTAGTATTCCCGGATGGGGGGGTACCCATGGGGATTGTCAGATCCTTCCGCAGACTATGTCTGACCATTCACCAGTGGTTTTGGACTGTCTACTGGGTGGGTCTACTGGCAGAGGAAGCTATTTGTGGCATTTTAAATCGGCCGTGTTGCAGGATGCAATGTTTCTGCGGGAGGTCTGGGACAAAATCGGGGCATTTTTTGTACACGAGGGGTCGGTCGCACCCACTGGAATGTTATTGGAGAGCTTTAAATGTTTTATCAGGGGGATCTGCATGACCAAGGAAAACGGGATTCACCAGCAGATTAGGAGAGAGCTGGAGGCTAGTGAATCATGATTAATGGGTCTGGAGAGGGACTATGAATCTTCGCCGAACCCCAAAGTGTTAGCCGAGCTGTGACAGAAACTAGACATGCTTCGGGAGGGAGCAGACCGGGAGATGATCAGCACTGAGGAGGATATCGCAGCAGGGTGTTGTGCCTATTATCAGACCCGCATCCGGACGACGTTCAGCTCTATCTCGACGACGTTGATCTGTACAAGCTGGATCCGCCGCATCGTGAAGAACTTAATCACGAGCTCTCCATTGAAGAGAACCTGGTGGTGATCAGGGAGCTACCGGGGTCCAAGATCCCAGGCCCTGATGGCCCTTCCAGCAAATTCTACAAGGCATTTGCTGCTACCGTGGCCCCCATCTTACTTCGGGTATACAACGAGTCCCTAGTTTTTGGAATGCTCCCTACCTCTATGAGGGAGGCACAGGATATATCATTGTGATACATAAGCAAGGGAAGTCGGCCGATGAATGGGCATCCTATCGACCAATTTCTTTAAATAATGTTGATAGTAAAATCTTCGCCAAGATATTGGTTAATAGACTTCTGCCCCCAATGCCGAGCCTGGCCTTGGCGGATCAGGTAGGTTTTGTGCCTGGGAGGAATACACAATATGGCCTGCGCTGCTTTTTTGGGCTGTTAACAGTGC
Source organism: Ambystoma mexicanum (assembly GCF_040938575.1). Taxonomy (NCBI): domain Eukaryota; kingdom Metazoa; phylum Chordata; class Amphibia; order Caudata; family Ambystomatidae; genus Ambystoma; species Ambystoma mexicanum. The sequence continues at coordinate 1,481,487,179 of NC_090922.1, forward strand.
TGGAGGGCGGCTGTGATTTTTTGAGACGCCAAGAAGGCATTCGACTTTGTAAATTAGCCCTTTTTGTTTGCGGTTTTGCATAAGCTCTATCTCTGGGGGCCGGTATCTATCCTTGGTTTCTCTTATTTACGGCGGTCCATCAGCGAGGATAGTGATGGGGTGATGACGGTCCGATAGTATCGCGATGGAGAGTGGAACGAGACAGGGTTGCCCGCTGTCCCCACTCCTTTTTGCCCTTGCAATGGAACCGTTGACTGCCATTATGAAGGGGTGCCATATCCAGCAAGGACTATATCTGGAACCGCATAGGCTGATTATCTTTCTCTACAAGGATGATGTTGCCCTATTCTTGAGGGATCTGGAATGTAATCTTGGCCCAGTAATGCGGAAGGTGATCAGATTCAGGGAATGTTCAGGTCTAAAGATCAACCACAGTAAATACATGATCTTTCCCCTTACAGATAAGACCGGGGAGCTCGAAGAGGAATTTGGCCTCCAGTGGGCGACATTGCACGTTCGATATATGGGTGTGGAGGTGTCACGCGACCGTGAGGAACTGTTCCAGGACAATTATGGCTGAGTACTTGGGACTCTACTTTGATCGTACTAATTTCGATAATTAAGATGATTGTGCTTCCCAGGCTCCTTTATTTATTTCTCAATGTTCCACTGTTTCTCCCAACAGCCTTCTTTACATGGCTACGGGTGCTGGTGTTAGAACACTTCTGTGCCAGGAATCCGGCAAGGCTGTCGTACTCTATACTAACTCAGCCCTACGAATGGGGGGGGATTGGCCATACCGGATCTACAGTGCTATTTCTGGGTGACGCTGGCTCACTACTTGGCACATTGGTACGCTACTGATTTCGTCTGGCCACATGTGCAGGTGGAGCAGGTCCTAGCAGCCCCAAACCTGCTACATTCAGTAATCCTTAGGCCCTCGAGGGCGGCGCCGGGCTTCCTGAATATTGCAAGAATTACTTGAGAGATCTGGAGGAGGGCAGCACGTTGGACAGGCATTGTTATGCTGTATTCACCCCTCCTTCCCATCAGGAATGTGGCTAGTCTGGAAATCACGCGGGAGTGGGCATACCTTAACTGGGTCGAGAAAATGTGCGTGCTCATCTTCAGAGATTTATTTGTGGATGGTGCATTCCGATCATTACAGCAGGTGAAGGAAAAGGGGGGGATTCTCCACAGATATATTTATGTACTTCTGGGTGCGTAATGCCCTGCGGGCTGAGTTTCCATCCTTCCCCTGGCAGCCCCCCACTTGGGAACTGTTGCATGGCGTGCTTCAATCACAGGGGGAGGGCCACTTGGTCTTGTGACTCCACAGTGGACTGATGGCCAAACTTCCACAGAGGAGCCATTGCAGATGAGGATTGGCAGTGTGTATTGGGCCAGACCCAAAAGGTATCCCTCAACTCTACATTTAAGCTTATCCACTTTAATTTTATACATCAGGCTTAACACACCCCGGCTCGCATCCATAGGCACTTCCCAGCTGCTCCGGATTCATGTGGTAGATGCGGAGCAGCCCAGGTTAGGGAGTATGCAGGGGTGGCTCAGTTCTGGCAGGGCGTTATCATCAGGGTCTTTGAGATTATTGGGGACCGGGTGGAGCCCTACCCTGTGGTGGAGGGGGGTGGACACCTGGAAGGGCTGCTCCTGATGGCAGCTTGTAGGAGAGTGGCGATGTCCTGGGGTCGATAGAACCCGTCCACTGTCCAAATGTGGTTGCGAGATGTTGCATATTTTCATGATGTTGAAAGAGCATTTATTCTGACTTTACCATTGCATGCCTGTCCGCCACATGTATGGGGCCCATATGTCCAATATTTGCTTGCTGCAAGCGTGCAATGTATTTCACATGGAATGGATTGAAATACCTGTACTATGTACTCACAAGACTTGATGGGCTAAGCTGAGTGGGGGGCTGGGGTGAGACAGGACTCCTGGTTGGGTTTTTCTTTTTGTTTTTGTTTTTGTTTTGTTGCAATTGTTTTTTGTTGCATTGGTAAAATGCAAAAATAAAGTATTAAACAAATATATATTTGATTGCATTTTGTTACCCAGACCACCTAGAACGTCCCAGGATACTCTCCCACCTCTGTGTACTGCCACATGGAGGGTGGTGATCAATGCAAATTCAGTCACATCAAGATAGTCACTCAACCATCAAAGGAACATGGAGACAATTTTGCTTGCAGGGTAGAGTTTTATGCCGAGCACAAGAAGACATAGGCAGGCTGTAGAACCAGCTTTAGGAAGCCAGGCTCGGTGGACATAGAACTTCACTCACCAGTGGTGGGTACTGGTACATCGCTGCATTTCGAGGGTCAATCTCTGCCATGGCCTGCACGTCAGCATCTCGTGCATTAACCACTCGAAGGTAGAGCTCCACCATGCCAACCTAGGACAGAACAGATTGAGAGTAAACAACTTAGTGTGGAAAAAACACTGGCTTGTAAACTGTGGGAGGCAAGAAGTATGATCCAAGGATCCATGTGGAAACAATTATCCCCTCCGGCCCCCTTGTAATACATGCTCCCCTGAAAGGCCAGTATAGCTGGGGAAGAGTCAGCGGCACATCAGGCTTATCTGTCTATGCATGACCATGTGTTCATTCTGCGTATTTCCTGAAAAGGAGCTGTGGGGACAGTACAGTGAGTAGCTGGTGCATCTGCTAAGATACCAGTGCCAGGTATCACCAGGTCTCTGGAGCTATTAATGCTATTTTCACCTGTTTAGACAGACCAGCACTGTAGACAATGCCAGAGCAGCGGCCACTCCCTAAACCTCTCTTTGAACGATCGCTTGGATTTTGTTCAACATAACAAAGCATAACAACTCCCGTGACAATAAACGGGATAAGTAAGATCCCTACCGATGACACCAGTAGGACTGATATGATATATTTTATTTATAGCGCGCCTTTACGCAGTGTTTCAAGACATGACGAGGCATAGAAAGGGAATAAGGGGCAACAAGGCAATGATCTTACTAGGCCCAGTGACATGGAGATTGCTCAAGTGCAGGGAGAGGAAAGGGGGAGAAATGCCAGGGGGAGGGGAGTTGTGCAGGACATAGGATCAACAAAAATCCCAAACAAGAAAAGGAAGTGCAGCCAGCAGGTGGCAGTGCAAGGGTTAAGTGCAGGCAGCAGGTGATTGGGAAGTGCTAGTAAAGGGACTGAAGGGTTACAGATGCAGCCCCAAGTGCAGGGTTGCCAGGCGGCAGTGCAGGTGTGCAACTGGGAGGGCATGGGCCTGGGCCCGAGGTTCAGAGGGTAGCCAAGTAACCAGTGCAGTGTCAGACAGGAGATCAGCAGGGAAGAGCAAGAGAGAAGGCAGAAGCAAAGAGGAAAGTCTTGAGCAGCTTCCGGAACCGGAGATGGTTCTGCTCAAGTTTCAGCGAGGCAGGGAAGCTGTTTCAGAGGGAGGCACCAGCCGAATAGAGATATCTGCCTCCAGCACCTTACTTGGAAAAGCGATTGACCCCCAAGGAATTGGAGGTGGAAAAGCGAAGAGCTCGAGTAGGGAGATACTTCAGAAGAGAAAGCTGGAGATATTTTGGTCCCAGGCCCCAGAAGGCCTTGTGGACAATGCAAATGGTCTTGAATTTGATCCTTGCAGCCACTGGGAGCCAATGGAGAGGTTTCAGTGCAGGAGAGATACAATCCCTGGGCTTGAGGCCATGGACAAGTCTTGCAGTCCTGTTCTGGATGATTTGGGAGGACGGAGAGTAGAGGCAGACAGATTTGAAAAGAGGCTGTTTCAGTAGTCAAGCCTAGAGAGGACCAGAGCTCTAGAGACAGTGAGCTTCTGGAGGAAGGAGAGGAAAGGAAGAATACCTCTGAGGAGATGAAGACTGGTTTTGCATGTGGTGATCCACCTAAAATAGTGATATGCAGGAGTCATTTGCTCTGCTGCAGCAGGATTGTTGAAAGAAAATGACAGCCTGGCCATCATAGTCTATACGATGCATGCTTCCCCTATAAACAGCCGGCTTCTGGCCCGTGGAATAGTTTATAGGAAATTACAACTAGAAATTACCTGTTTTGTGAAAGTCCTCCTTGGATACATGATATGATATGATATGATAGTTTATTTATATAGCGCCTTTACACAATGTGTTTCAAAGCACTTCAAGGCAAGGGAGGGAACAAGGCAAAATACAATGACATTCTTACAGGCCATGAACAGTAAGGATGTGAAATTAACTATTGTACTCGGCCTGACGACATTTCAGATAGTGCAGGAGCTAAGACATAGATAAGGAAGGGAGGGGGAGAGTGGGAAGGAAATGGAAACAGACAGGCAACTACCGTACTAGGCCTGACAACATTTCTGGTAGAACCAGAGAAAAACAAGAGGTGAGGGAGAGGGGTGCAGAAAATTAGGGGAGGAACAAAACAAGCGACTATCATACTAGGCCTGACGACATTTCAGATAGTGCAAGAGCTAAGACATAGATAAGGAAGGGAGGGGGAGAGTAGGAAGGAAATGGAAACAGACAGGAGACTACCGTACTAGGTCTGACGACATTTCTGGTAGAGCCGGACAAAAACAAGAGGTGAAGGAGAGGGGTGCAGAAAGGTAGGGAAGGAACAAAACAAGCGACTATCATACTAGGCCTGATGACATTTCAGATAGTGCTGGAAAGGGGGTGTGGGGACCAGTAATAGGAGGGGGAGGAGACAGACGAGGTTGCTATCATACTAGGTCCGGGACAATTCTGATAGAGTAAGTGCATAGAAGAAAGTAAGGGGAGGAGATAGGAAAAGGGAGAAGGGAAAGGAGGAGAGAACAGAGAGTTAGCAGTCAAAATGGTGGAGAAGCAAGAGGGGAGAGTGAATACAATTGCAGAAGTCAGTAATAATACATAATGTTGCAAGCCAGGATACAAGATGAAGAAGGGAACAATAATCAGCAAGGAGGGAGGGGTCATAGCCTCTTGGATGTCAAGAGTAAAAGGCAGATGACTAGGACATCTGAGGTCAAATGAGGAACGAGTGAACAAACCACAAGATTGGATAAAGAAGGGAAGCAAAGGCAGAAAATCAGCAAGCAAATGAGGAGAAAGGAGGACAAGATGTAAGCTGTTGTTTTCATTTCCTGCAAATATCTAGGATCATCAGATCCTCTAGTCCAGCGGTATTCAAACTGTGGGGGGCCCTGAGAGCTCAGCATAAAATATATATATTTTGTTTTTTATCTTTTTTTTTTTTATTATTATTTTTTTTGTTAGATTGGAAGAAATGGGCAGGGGTGGCTCACATGGTCGGGCTGAAGCATGAAACTGTCTCAGGCAACAATGAAAAAGTGGCCCGCAGTTGTAAATGGATATTCATTCCTTTAGTCACAGACTGGGCCTCATTACAACTATGGCGGTACGGTAACAACGGTGCCGGTAAACTACCAGCACCGTTGCTACCGTACCGCGATAGTAAGAGTTGTGCTCGCAGGGGCCTGACAGCCTGCCAGGTCTGTCCTGGCAAGCCGTGCAGCACCCACGAGCACAGCTCGTCGGATGCACATTGATGTTTCAAGGGGATTGGGTCCTCCGACGTATTCCATATCTATGACAGTAATCACCACAGCTGTGCTGCTGATTCGGAAAATCTTTTAGTGTCTGCGTCGATGACATCGATACGCTGTCCTCGAGGGCCTCTGTCGAGCCGACGTCACTGGATGTTATAAGTAGGACACACGACGCCCGTAGCCTCAGTTCAGTTTTTTCCACGAACGTGTTCGCTTCGGAGATCTCGGCGCGCCTCGATTCTACTGAATCCTGTTCTTTCGGTTCTTCGAACCTGTTTGTTCATTGCTACTTGTAAGCATGATGTCTTCGGCTTCTTCCACCCCGCGGTCCGGGTTTAAGAAGTGTCGGGTGTGCGGGTCCAAGATGTCGCTGACGGACACGCACAATGATTGCCTCTGGTGCCTCTGGGAGGACCATGATACGGACGACTGTGTCGACTGCCAATCGCTCACATCAAAGGCCTTGCGGGAGCGTAAGAAGATGCTGTCAGTTGGTAAGGTGGCCAAGCCCCGGAAGTCACGTTCCACTGATCTTCGACAGATAATTCGAGAGGCGACTCTCCACATTGTCATCATGAGTCTGGGGGTTCTCGGTCTGGGAGTCGGTCCCGCCATTCCTCTGCCTCTTTGAGGCATTCCAGGAAGCGCTGTCACAGGTCGCCTTCCCCGTCCTCTTCCGAGGACTCCGCCCGTCGGCGGGTTGCTTGTCCCAACAAGCATTCCACTCCTGAGGAACGGGATTCCTTCCGAAAGGAGATGTTGGTGATTTTTCAATCGCAGGGCTCCGATCCGTCCGCGCCGTCTGAGGACGCCGGTCGTGGCCGTGCTAGAGACACCGCTCGTACGCCTTCGGGCTCGAGCAGTTGTTGCGACCACCAGGCCCCTTCGAGGTCCCGGTCGGACAAGGATGGTCGCTTTAGACATGCCCGTTCCAGGTCCCGGTCCTCGACGCCCTCGAGACCGCGAGAACCTGTGAAGTCTTCGAGGAAGACATTGACGCCGGCCGCGCCGAGGTCGTCGACGGACTCTCTCGAGGCCCCGCCTCCGAGGAAGTCATTGACGCTATCGGCGCCCAGGCTGTTGAGACCCGCTCAGGGCTCCGTCCTCGAGGCCTTTGTCGACGCGGTCGAAGCTGTCGGCACCGCGCTCGACACCGACGACGATTCTGTCGGCGCCTTTTGAGGCGGCCTTGTCGGAGGTACAAAGTGGTACCCCCAAGAAAGGCACTGGGCAAGGCTAAACATGTTTTTGTGCCTTTTTCTGTACCCTCCTTCCAGCCTCTGGATTATATTTCTGAGGTGGATGAGGGGTCTGAGGAAGGTGAGGTTCCTGCAAGGGTTCCTGATGACATTGAGCAGGCAGTGCGCGGTCTCTCACGAGTGGGAGTTGGCTCAGGAGATTCTCCTGGAGATCTTCGCCCTTTGGGGGACCCCTCAAGTGGATCTATTCGCCTCCAGTGTCAACCGGAAATGGCGAAAGGTTCTGCTCGCCGGAATTTCCACCAAGAGGAGCCTTGGAAGACGTGTTCGTGGTCCTTCCCACTGCTGTACGCGTTTACTCCAGTCCCTGTCATCCCGCAAGTGCTGCAGAGGTTACGGAGGTTCGGTTTCCGGATGATCCTCATTGCTCCAGCATGGGCCCAGAGGACGTGGTACCCAGACCTTCTCAACTTGTCCATCTGCCCTCCACGTCGTCTTCCCTACTGAGATGATCTGCTCTCACAGGAGGGGGGTCAGGTCCTCCATCCAGAGGTCAGATCCCTCAACCTTCACGCTTGGCTTTTGAAAGGTTGAGGTATAAGGATTGAGACCTCCCTGAAGACATGATGGAGGTGTTGCTTTCGGCCAGACAGCCGGCAACAAAGTCCCTGTACCGTTGCCGTTGGAGAAAGTTCTGCGGCTGGTGCAGGGTTAAGAATGTGGATCCTTTTTCATGTGACATTCCTGTGGTTCTGTCTTTTTTGCTTTCTTTAGCCCACAGGGGCTTGCAAGTGGGTACCATCAAAGGTTACCTGGCGGCGCTGTCCATATTTACGCGCTCATCTGAGGAGTGTTCTTATTTTAAAATCCCTTTAATTTCTCACTTTCTGAAAGGGGTCACTAATGTGTTCTCAACCTTGTTCTCAAGTTTCTAATGGGTGCTCCATTTGAGCCTTTACATTCTTGTCCTTTGAGACTGTTAACCCTTAAAACTGTATTTTTAGTTGCGGTCACTTCCGCTCGCAGAGTGAGTGAGTTACAGGCACTTTCAGTTAAGCCACCCTTCACTGTGTTTCATAAGGACAGGGTTGTCCTTCGAGTTCGTCCTTCCTTTCTTCCGAAGGTGGTGTCGGAATTTCATTTAAGCCAGAAGGTTATTCTTCCAGCGTTTTATCCTCCTCCACATCCTGGTAAGGAAGAGTAGAGGCTCCATAGGCTGGATCCTAGGAGAGCTTTAAGTTTCTACATTTCACGCATGTCCCGGGTCAGAGTGGACGATCAGCTCTTTATTGGTTACGCTGGAAGGCGTTTGGGACAAGCTGTGACTAAGCAGACTTTGTCTAGATGGATTATTTTGGCAATTTCTGAATGTTACTGCCTGGTGGGTAAGGACCCTCCAGTAGGCTTATGGGCCCATTCTACTATGGGTATGGCTGCCTCTACTGCCCTGCAGAGGGGTGTTCCTATTCGTAACATCTGTGAAGCAGCCACTTGGGCTTCGGTCCATACTTTTGTACGTCACTATTCCCAAGATTCTATCCATGGGCAGGATCTGGCCTTTGGCAAGGCGGTCCTTTACTCTGAAATTTGATTGGGCATTCTAAATTTGTATATTCTAAATTCTTTTCCCACCTCCTTACGTTGGTACTGCTTTGGGAGTCTGTCATAGATATGGAATAGTCGGAGGACCCAATCCCCTCGAAGAACAAGTTACTCTCTTACCTGGTAACGTTCTTTCGATGGGATGGTCCGACGACGTATTGCATATATCTCCCTCCCTGCATTCCGCGCTACAGAATTTCTTATGCGATTGCAGCTTACGTTTCCGCAAGGCTTTCTGTGGTCATACTGGCAGAAGATTGGTGCCACACGTTCTGGGAAAAAACTACAACTGAGGCTATGGGCGTTGTGCGTCCTACTTATAGCATCCGGTGACGTCGGCTCGACGGAGTCCCTCGAGGACAGCGTATCGACTTCATCGACGCAGGACACCGAAAGATTTTCCGAAGCAGCACAGCTGTGGTGATTACTGTCATAGATATGGAATATGTCGTCGGACCATCCCATCGAAAGAACGTTACCAGGTAAGAGAGTAACTTGTTCTTCTTTGCTTATAACCATGTTTATCATTCTATGTATGTACCTACTTTTTACCACTGTAACTAAGCCTCCTAAGTATCCTTGTATTGCTTGCGCCCAGCTACCTGAGGGTTTCAGTTTTGAGCTATATTAAATAAACAAACAAACATTAACGGTGCCGGTGCATCCGAGCTCCCCATTCCCATTGAACCCTATGGGGCTCAACTGAGAATGGGGATCTACCAGTACCGGCACCCGCAAAAGTGCAATTATCAGGTCCGCCTAACTCGGCATGACCCGGTAATTGCCCATTCGCAGGTGCCGGACCCGGATGCAACTCCGGCGGCAGCCGTGCCGGTTTTACCGGCACAGCTACCGCCAGGGTTGTAACGAGGCCTACTGTTTCAATAGTACCCAAGGGGGTGCTTTGTGTTAAAATGTAAGTAAATTGTGATATATTCAGCAACAATGGTCAAAATTACTAACTGCATAGTTAAGTAACTCATCAAACTGGTCCACATTGGCCAAAATGGTGGCCCATTTTGACTGGTCCACACTAGCATTTTACATTTTTGGTACAGGCATTGCCCTATAGGCCAGTCCGAGCCTTGTGGCTCATCCATAATGGTGAGGGGGCGCCCACCCAGTGGCCCCTCACCCATTATGGAGGAGCTAAGGAGCCAACCCAGTGAAACAGTGAGCACTCACTCAGCTGTTTTTTCCAGCTGATGGAGTGCTCCTGGGCTGGCTGAACTGTCAAAGAGAAACACTGTTTCCCTTTGACAGTTCAGTTTAGTTCCCCAGCCGCACATGCTCACTGAGCCATGCAAGTGCTGGGGCGTTTTGCTTCGCCAGCATTGCATAGCTCATTGGAAATGCTGGCTGGGGCACTGCATGTCTGTATGTCCGAGGGGGAGCTCCTGCACCTCCTCACACATTGGGACAGAGCAGCCTGGAGCAGGGCGTTTCAGCACCCACACGCAGGCCAATGCAGAAGGTACGTTTATGTTCATTGTTTTTATTTAAACATGTGTATGGATGCGTGAATGCTTATGTTATGAGTGAGTGTATGGTGATGGATGCTCGTGTGAATGATATTGAGATTGCTGTATGAATGTGCAGTGCCTTGCATACACACATAATCATGTTGATTGTGTTAGGCCCAGTGGGGCCCAGGGGACATGGATAGTATCTTTTTACTGGTCATCTATCATAGATGTCCAGTAAAAAATGTCATGCCTGCCCCCTGGGCCCACCAGCACCGATTGCAACTGTTTGGCTATTTACCCATTTTTTTGTTAAAAGTATGCTCTACAATGCAACCTTTTAACCCATTTTTTAAAAATAATTCACAGGGGGACCCCCCCCCCCCCCACGAACTCCCCTTTATTGGTTTGGGCTCCCTCACTATGCTCGGTCGCTATGGCATTTTTGGGGGAAATAGTTATGCCCCTCCACTTAAAAAAATCACCAGCCGCCGCTGGCCCTCAGACAGTGTTGGGAACCGGATGGGGGGAACCCGGAGACTAATGTGGGAGCACAATGGGCGGGAACCATGGGATAGTGGTGGGAGCAGAGTGGGGAGAGCCCAGGGTGTGTGATGGGGTGGGGAGAGACCAAGGACTGGGTAGGATTGGGATGAGGGAGCCAAGCGACTGATGGGAGCAGGTGACGGCGCGCAATACATACTGTCCATTTGGCAATTCTGGGGGGTCCCGACCTGCACAAATTGTTTTCACGGGGGCCCCGGCCAAAAAAGTTTGAAGACCACTGCTCTAGTCCTATTTCAGCATCCAAGTGTATAGCAGTGCTTACTTACCTGTGGCACGGCATTTAGCTGCTCCATCGTCAGCTCCGGTTTTATCGGAAGGGCGCGGACCGGGATCTTCCATCTGCCGCTGATCACCTGGTTGTGCCGATCAAATAGGTCCAGTTTAGCCCAGCCTCTGGACGACATGCGCTGGAGCTCCTGCCCATAGGGATTAAAGCCCCCTGAGGCTTGCAGCTCAATCACTAGAGCAATGGAGGTCAAGGGGCGGACCCTAAGAGGAACAGAGAGGATGAGTGATTATGCTACCCACCCATTCCAATGCGCTCATATATGCTCATATGGTAACAGCTGAGATGTGGGGGAGGCAGGAGATTCTGGGACAGGGCTGTGCATCTGCAAGGCCAATGGGGCTGGAACAGCATCTTACATGTCAGGCCACAGTGCCAGAGGCATTTCAGAGGACCTGTCGCTTTACTTATAGATGTGACATTCCTTCACTGGCACTCTACTGTGCATGCCACATAAGAAGAAGAAGAAAGAGGAGGCAAGGAAGGACAGATCAGCTTGATGTAGCTTCATCATTGGACAGCCTGACCAGTCCAAACCTGAACAGAAGCTATGCCCATGAGATGGCTGCTCCATAGCTCACATGAAACACCCTCAGGTGCTCTTTCATGCATGTCACTCTGGTATAAAACAGCCTTCCAATCAGCACCTCTAAACAGCCGTGTTAGCAGTCTTAACAACGCCTGGAAACACTTGTGTATAGGCCCCATACAAATGTTCAATAAATAAATAAACGCGGAATCTTCTGTGGAATTCATTTTTATTTGAATCTTTCCTTCTCCAGGACGTCTTTCCAAAACCCTTATCTGCACCCCACCCCACATGTCTTGCTCCTCTTTTCTGCTTCCAAGCCCAGGAAACCAAAATTCTCTGTAATCTGGTGATATGATATGATATGGCATTTATAACGTGCCTATACACAAGTGTTTCAAGGGGCGACGAGGCAAGGGGGGGGACAGAGGGAGGGCAGACAACGATCTTACTAGGCCAGGTGTCATTCACATCAGGCAAGTGCATGGGAAGGGGGAAAGGAGAAGTGCGCGGGGGAAGGGAGAGGGAGAAGTGCAGTACATGGGAAAGCAGAATAAATAAGATAAATAAGACAAATAAAACAGCCAGCTAGTGGCAAGTGCAAGGAAGTGCAGACATAAGTGCTGGTAGGGGGACTGAAGGGTTTCAGAAAAATGGTCCGCCAAGTGCACGGGTTGCCAAGGAGGCAGTGCAGGTGGGCAATTGACAGGGCCTGGGCCAGAGATAAGAAAGCGTGGCCAGGTAACCAGTGCAGTTTCAGTCAGGAATTCAGCAGGGGAGGGTGGGGAGAAAGCAGAAGCAAAGAGAAAGGTTTTGAGGTGTTTCCGGAACTGGAGATGGTTCTCCTCGAGTTTCAGGGAGGCAGGAAGGCTGTTCCAGAGAGAGGCCCCTGCCGAAGAGAGTGATCTCTATAAATGCCCCATGAATTTGTGCCACTGGGGGAAAGAGGTCAGGTATGGTAGTCTACGGCCTTTAACACAGAACTTTAAGTTGCAGGTAGAAGGTCCAAGAGCGTGTCCCCATTCTGCACAAGCCAGGGTCTATTCTCTCTCCTGCACTTCTATCCTCCAGGGGTAGACGATCCTTTGCCTTCTTATGTCTGTGTTATGTTCTTATGTCTATAACCAGATTACGTGAGCCCACCTCATCACAAAGACCCAGGGAGCAGAGGTGTGAGTGTCGAGTGTCGATGAGGAGAATGGGTTCCCACCCATTAGGTCAGAGCTAAGGAGAATGTTCGGATTCCCTCTTCAAGGCAGTGCGCAGTTCTTTTCTATGGCCAGCTCTAGGTTGTGGGCACCAAGTACATTGTGGCCCGGATGACTGGTTTTACGGAAACTAGAACCCATCCCAATTCATCAAATGAGGGAAACTCTTGGCACAAAGAGAGAAGAAATGGGGGTGCCGACTTGGGTTGGTACAGAAAGATCTGTCAAGCATTCCATTGAGTGATCTATGAAGGGCAAACCTTGTTCCACTTGGCAACACCTGGAAATACTGCAAGGCCCATTGCTAATATACAGTGCGGATTGTAATCTTTCTTATTTGATCTCTCTCTGGGTGAAATACACACAGCACGCTATTAGCCTAACTGTGGGCATCATGGCCGATATGTAAAAGTAAACCTAGTTGTAATTTTCCCCAATTTTGTGATTTTGCTGATTTTAGCCAGCCTACTTGAGGGTGTCAGTCTCAGATCATGAATTTGGGTCTGCTTACAGAGAGCTTTACGCTCACTCACTAGTGCAGGGTCTAGCAAGTGGTTTCGGCTGGTCTGCTCTGCTCGACAGATGGGGGAAGAGGGGAGATCCAGATCCCCAGGACTGGTTTATGATGAGCCACTATCTGTGTATATGTGGTGGGGACCAAGATAGGGCAACCACCAAGTGATCCTCCATATACTGGCCCAGGCCAAACATCTATTGGCTCGGTGTGGCACCTGGCCCCATGAGTCACTACCTTACCGGTTCCCAGAACCAGGCAGGGTACTTCCTCACAACCCACAAAAGCAGATCTGCAAAACAATGTCTATTACTTGCAATGGTCAACACGTTTCGCAAGAACACACATTTTTTCAAGACAAAGGCTGATATTCAACCATAAAGCTACTAATTATTGTAAGTGACACAACAAGACAAATAAAACACAGAAACAAGATGACAGCGGAAAATGGATCTCAAAGTCAAATTAAAAGCATTTGAGATGGTAAAAACAGGAATCAGGCAAAGATTTTCAAAAAGAAAGTGAACACAACTCCTTTAAGGAAAATAATTCAAATTGTAACCACGTTTATCCATCAGGGGTGCAATCTCTCGATGGAATACTATGTTGCAACCAGCATGGCGTTGACGTAAATACTGAATTGACACACATGTATAGCGGGTGATCCGCTGGCCACACAGCATACCTGGGCACTGGCTGCTTGGCTGATAGCATTGCAGTGTTCCCCTTGTGCCCATCCATGGCGTATTGTGGGGAATGGCCCATCTCTGAAAACACGGCGGGAAGGGCGGTTGGCTTTCCCATCTGCTGGCCATTGCTGTAGAGCCCAGTCAGCAAGCGGACGGTGTAAAACGTGGGGTCAAGCCCGAGGAGGAAGTCGTAGAATATAATGAAGCCAGCCCTGGGGGTGAGAAGACAAAAACATATGGTTACACGCAGCCTAGGCTGACACTTTAGCTAAAGAGGAGGAAAGAAAGCGAGGATAGAAGGGTAAAAGCAGGAGTGGGTAGGGGAATGGAAGGGATGAAGATGGCGTTCAGCAACGGAAGAGTGGGTAGGAAACAAGAGGGTAAGAGTGTCTGCTACATGCATCACAATTATTATTATTATTAGGATATTATTGAGCATGGACCCAGCTTCAGCAAGCAACAAAGCGCTTTATAATCATGGGGTGAAGAACAAGGTTAGGGAGCAGAGAAACAAGGGAGTGGGGATCTAACAACAGGGGTAGGAGGGCCATTGTCAGCAATGGGTTCACAAGTAACCAGGGGAGGAAACAGAGGGGATCAGATCACCCAGTCTCAGGTATGGTGGGGAGTGGACGGTGTATGGTCCTAGATGTTAGGGAGGAGCCATTCTTTGAAGAGGATTGTATTCAGCTTGTACCAGAACTGTAGAAGTAATGGGGTGAGTCGGATGCTGAGGGGGAGGAGGTTCCCTCACAATGGACATGGATCAAGCCAGCTTTCATGTTTGAAGTTCACACTAACCATGGGAGTTAGTTCGAAATGTATAGGTTGAAACTGGGCACAAGTTGGAATCTGCAGCTTTTACAGGTCAAATTTGTTGCACAGTCAGTGAAAATTAACTGAATTAATCTTGACTTCTAAAAATGGTCCCGGAACAAATGTGAACTAATCCCAAATCTTCCCCATTAAAGAAACAGGAATTTCAGGTATCAGATGGCTGTTCTTATTGGAATTCTGTGGAACCATACCAGGATTCAGGTATAGATGCTATATAATGAGGAAAGTACCTGTAGGGCATTCATGCAATCTTTCTATACTAGTTGTATCCCTCTTGCTCTCTGTCTCTTTCTCTGTATCTCTCGCTCTCGGTCTCACTCTCTGTCTCATGTGTTTGCAACATCCACGCAATCCTTTGCTGACAGCTGCACGACCAAAGGAAAAACAAACAGCTTTCTTGGGGTGGGGATGGGCTGTGTTTTTTTGCAAGAACAGCTATTAAAAATGGATGTTATTTAATTGCATCGATATTTTATATTGGCTCTTATTAACATTTCACAATGATTATTTGTAAGTATTACTTCCTGTAAATAATGTACACATGACAATAATGTTAAGTTTGACTTACGGAGCAAAGCACATTATCAGAACCCAGGTTAATCATGCCACACATTTTCTGATAGAGGATTATCCAGCTTGCAGTCAGAAAAACAATGAAAAATCCTGGGTCGCTGCACACTATTGAAATAGAAATTCTCTTTTATCCTGTTGCGTACTCAAGTAATTGTCCTTCCTCTATTTCCATTTCTCTTCTTCAGGTACTCATAACTTCTTCAGCATGTACTCTTGGTTTTGTTTTTGACTCTTCTTTTCCTAGTCAAGACCAAAGTTTGGCAGTAATTTGTGTATGATGTTGTCAGTTATATATTTTGAAAATGTGTCATTTACCTATCTTTTCTTCTACTAAATTACTTTTTCAAACATTGGTTCTTTCTTGATTAAAGTATTATTGTTCTCACTATGTGTGTCTCACAAAGTATGGATTACTTCCTTTTCAATCTATCTTACACTCTGCAGTTAATTTTTTTAATTGGTTTATGTATTCGTTCAAGATCTCTTTGTATCTTGCTTATCTTCGTTGATACCCTTTTTGCCGTCAATTTCACTTTCATGTGCATTGTATTATTTTCAAATGTGTTTGAGCCTTTGCACCGCCTCATCTTTCTTAGCGTGTACACCTTTAAAAGTTTCTGGACAATTACATTCTTCTATTCAGGTCTTACTTTCTTCTCAGCGTCCAACCTGCACTTCATTAGTGACCTCTTTACTAGGGCAAGCGTTACCGCTGGATATACACTCATGCCTCACCTTAACATTCTTTAAAAAATTTCTAAAAGTGTACTTGGTACTCTCAGGATTCTGTACTGGCATCTTTACAGTGTACAGTCCTCTGAATAAGTGTTACATAATACATTAATAAAGGATTAAACATATCAACAGCAGAATTGGAAGGATCTTAGATAAGTGTGTACTCTTTTGTTTGTGAATTAGGCAGCTGAACACAATAAAAATACTGTGTTGTTAAGTTGGTTGATGTAGCATCTGAAGATCTGATTCCCCCTTTCAATATGACTGATAGACTGGGGATACACAGACTTCCCACAGCTGGTGTCTCCAAGTCTGGTCTTTGCAAGCCAAACCTACCCCAGGTTTTTATGATAACCACTGGCTACGTAAACAAATCTCCCATTTCGATTCAATGTATTCAAATGTCATTTGTATGAAATGCAGAAAACATGTACTGGATTTGGCTCTTGGTGACTCCTGTCCTACCATTTGGGGAAAAAGCATGAACTGCTCTATGTTACTGAGGATTCCCTGCCTGCCGGGGAATATACACAGCATTTGATACTATGAAACATCCAATGCTGGAGGAAAGGTTGAAATCCAAAACGGCATTCAGGGCACCATATTTAAGGTTATCACTTAGTTACAAAGAAAGAGGTGATTTGGGGGACTTATAACTTTGCCCACAGATGATGAATCTGTACCAAAGTTTCCAAAGGATATGGTTGGAGTGTTGCCACTTTCTGGGGCAATATAATAGAGAGGTCCCAAAATTTCACATTCAAAAGAAACACCCTTTGTTTGGTTGACTCCACCAAATTTGGAAGGCAAATCTTTCTCAGCCTCATTCAGGGCCTTGTCTAGGATTTGTCAATAAGTTGTTTACACGTTGTCCTAAAAATCACCAAAAGGTTATAGGGTGCATGAGCAGATTTTTATATACCAAACAGCAGAATGTTTGTATTAAAAAATAAAAATGAAAATGTTCGAGAATATTATGAGGCGGGGAACGGAAACATATTTTGCCATTCTGGTAGCTGGCACTTTGGCATTGATCACAAACAGTGCCACTGATCAAGAACACCTACCTTTATTGTGATCATAAGTAATGCTTGTTTAAGCCTATTTTAAAGTGTAAAATGTTTAGGTAATTGCATGTTTTATGGTTGGTGCAGGCAATATTGTATGGTTACGTTCTGGGTGAAAAGCAATCATCTGCACTACTCATGGGGATAATGGCTTTTGCTGAAAGTATTATAGAATTGGGGTAATTCCGTTGGTACTGACTTTGGTACTTAGGAAGCTATATTATGCAGTGTATGGCAGTGGCCACCCTGCAGTTGATTGTGGTACCTATGCTGTTATACTAAGAGGCATGCAGCAACCAAGCTGTACATTCGTGGGGAGTGCTGGCTGTGGCACTGCTCTAGTGGCACTGACACAGCATGTGCTACCTGTGAGGACTGCTTGGCTGTTGTTCTTGAATGAGAGCTGTGGAATGCCTGGCTTTGTAGCTGGCCGACTGTGATACTTAGGTAGAAATGATATGGGTCTCATAGATTCCTCTGCCAAGCTGGTAATATGGAAGGAACAGCCTTGAATCTGGCTGTGGCTATGGTTCATAGGAAGTGTGATGAATCCCAGGGTGTTGTCACTGCTTCCATGGGGGAGGCCACTTCCCATGAGTCCACGGAGGTGAGGCCACTACCCGATATTGCCCCTGGGGGTGGTACTCAGTGGGTAGATCTCATGTGGAGGGAAATCCTCCATGGGACCGGTAACAATTATCGTGGGCGAATGTGGTATTCCACACCTTCTTGTCTACCCCCTCCTTTTAGTCATACCACTCAGTACCCTGTAGTTCCTCACTCTTAAATTCACCTTTGTAGAGTTGAATCTCAAGAAAGTACTGATACTGAGAAGAGGTATACTAAACTCTATACGGATCAGTAGTTTAGTACTCTGGCAAGGAGGAACAGGGGAGTAATTAAGACTAATGGTGGTAACCAGAGGATGCAGTCTAGTTGTTCGAGACTGCCTATTGTTCATGCGGAACACAAATGATAAGATGGACTAACTCGGCTGTCAAGCCTGCCCCGGAGAAACCGAGAGGGAAATTTTATGCTGCAAAGGTGAAACCACGGGAAGAAGCTGAAGACCGGCGAAACAGTGACCCGAATTCGCTGTCTGAGGAGGTGCGGACACAAGCCAGAAGACCCAGGGAAGCGAAAGAGAAACCAAGCGCGATAAACACTTGGAACACCTCCTGGAGCCAAGCCATGCAACCAGACACGCTGGAATTGAAGGGAGCCACGAAGCCTGAAACGCTTAAGGAAGCAGCTCATCTCGACGCGTTGAAACCAAAGCAGGGTCGCGAAAGACATTGTGAGCATGAAGAAGAGAAGGAGAAGGTCGTCCAGAGAACCGGAGGAGCTTGAGCAGGACGCCACGCAGCTGGAGCTCAGAATCAAGGTACGGGTGCTGCCTACGTCCATGAGTGGGTTTGGAAAGCGAACAGGGGAAACCTGAAGTTGAAGCTAATGTCGCGTGGGTCAAGAACCCCAAAAAGAATATAAGGATAAACCAATGCATGCACCAGACCAGTGAGCACTTGGCAGGAGAGTGAACCAAGTGTCCTGAAAGGCCAATGTGAAAAGAGAATTACAGATGCTAAGTCGGGTTGGAGACCCGGAAGAAGTACAAGGGGAAAGAAATGTTCAAACGAACTTTGTAATATTTCATATGCGGAACGGTACCTGGCAGGAGAGTACACCAGGTCTGATCAATGGGACAGTGCAACACACCATGGTCTGGGACCCATATGAAGGTGGGCAAAGTACACACATGCTAGCTACTGGGGTCAGATGCCTGCATAAAAGGAAGAACCACTTAGAAGGGGCTGAGGCCCAAAGCAAGTCGGAGAGAACTCGAGAAAGTCAAAAGGAGTCTTGGATCCATACAGGGATGGCAGAAGAAGTCGGGGAGAACCCAAGACAGCCCAGAGGTGTCTGAGAGCAGTGTGAAAGAGTCAGGGAGCACCTGAACCAACCCAGAGGGATCTGGGACCCATGTGGAAAAGTACAAGAGAATAAAACAATGGGTTGAGAAACCACTTTAAGAGAAAGAGACATTTGAGTGCTGAACTCGTCTGTCAAATCTGGCAGTATCGTGTACCAGATCTGGCACTATGATTTTGAGTTGGAAACAAGGGGAAGGGACTCCACCCTTTTTGGATATTTGGGAACTGTGTCACTCGTGTTTTCACGGTGTGAACTGAACATTGAAGGGGCCATGTCCAGAGAGTGAGACTAGCCTCCGGACTAAGAAGACAGCCATTTTGTCTTAGTTAATTTAGTGTGAGGGTCAGAAATAGGTTTGGTCACAGGATGGTGGACATTTATTATGTTACGGACATCCTGACAGAGTCCTTATTAATTGTGTTGAGGTAGGGCAACCCCTCATAGAAATAGGGCAAGATAGGATTTTCCTTACAATAAACATTGTTTTTTTTTTTTTTTGAATAAGTTTTTATTGATTTTTCAACACAACCAACAATACAAACCAAACCGCAGTGCAGTTAGCATTATTACATTTTACATTCAACCATCAGTACGCACTGCTTCCCTGATCCCTCCCCCCTCACGAGCCGGTTTCCATGTCGTTTCCTGTATCTGGCGCACATGAGCGGGCATCGTTATCATCCGATTCTTCCGAATCCACCCCTGTCCCAAATATGCAGGATATCAATGTCTTCCATGCCATCAGAGAGCCCAGTTCCTCCTCCCAAGACATACAACTTGCCTCCTGCCACACCGCTGTCTCAGCCTCTGCCCATTTCTGCAGGTCATTCCACCACACCCCAACCCGTGGCTTGTGACATTTCTTCCAACCCATGGCTATTCTTCGTTTGGCCAGCACATACGCTAAATCTTTTAATTTACTAACATGTTTCTGCTTCCGGGGTCTGGAGAACCCACCCAGCAGACATGCCCAGGCAGTGTCTACAGCAAGCGTGACCCCTCTCTCTTCCAGCTTGCGCGCCACCTCCCTCCAGAACCCCTCAATCACTGGGCACGCCCAGAACATATGCGTCATGTCCGCATTCTCTTCGTCACATTTGGGGCATGCCTGTCTGCCTGCATTCCGGAATTTGGATATCCTCAACGGGGTCATATACGCCCTATGGGTGACATACAACTGTATTTGCTGTAACCTAGCATTCCGAGACACCCTCCCATGATATCCTAGAGCCCGCTCCCACATCTCGTCTCCCATCTGGGTCCCCACCTCGCTCTCCCATTCTGATCGTAGATATGTCAGTTCCTTCCCAACCTTTGACATCACCATCTCATATAGCCTAGAGATTTCATGTCCCCCTTCCGTTGTATCATATATCCCTTCCATAGTAACATTCAGTTCATCTGCCAAGGTAGTCTCAGGCCATAGTTCCCGAATTCTCTTCCCCAATCTATGATATGTGACATATTGACCTCCATGTAAACCAACCTCCTCGCTAAGTTCTTCAAACCCCTTTATGGCGCCCTCCTGCCACACGTCACCCAATGTCACCAACCCCACCGGCTCCCAGTAGGTCCTGACAATCCCCCTCAGCTGACCATCTACCCCCGCCAGGGCAATTAGTGGCACCTGCGGAGAACGCGGGAGTGGGTCTCCCATCATTTTGCATGCTCGTCTCCACATCTTCCACCCCAGCCTCACCATCGCCGGATTCTTCCTCGTGACAGCCTCAGGCAACCAGATGACTTCCTTTAGATAAAACGGGGCACAATCTTGCCCAAACAGTCTAAGTTCTGGGGTCTCTTCGTCGGAAAGCCATTTGGACACAAACTGTAATTGGCTCGCTATATAATAAGCCTCAAAGTTTGGGAGTCTGACTCCCCCATTTTCATGAAAGTTCTGTAACTTCCAAAGCGCTATTCTGTTTCGAGTACCATGCCACAAGAACTCTCTGCAAACCCCATTTATTTTGGCAAAGAAACTCTTAGGGATCATATATGGGATGTTGCTAAAGTAATGTAGCAGCCTAGGCAGAACCACCATTTTAATCATTGCTCCACGCCCCATCATCGCTAAGGGCAACTTTTTCCAAAAACTCATGCATGCTCGTATTTTCTCAACAGCCATCTCAGTGTTACACTTATGTTCTTTCTCAACCGTGTGGCAGACATCTATCCCCAGGTAACGAAATGTGTCAACTGACCAGGGCACCTGTAACACCGGCAGCCTTTCTATGGGAACGCCCCTATAGTCACCCAACGGGAAGATGCACGATTTCTGGGGGTTAACCGCTATGCCTGACAACCTCGCATACCTCTCCATCACGTCCAGGATATACTGTAAATTCTCCTCCGGATGACTCAAGTACAATAACAAGTCGTCCGCATACAGGGATATCAGATGCTTTTCCCCCCCAACCTCAATACCCACAATATCATACTGCTGACGCAGGTACAGTGCCAGAGGTTCCAGGGCTAAGATGTACAACATCGGGGACCAGGGACACCCCTGCCTAGTGCCTCTGCTAAGTTGCCATCTCTCGGATATGATTGTGCCCGTCCGGACTCTGGCCAGAGGAGCACTATATAGCAATTCCGCCCATCTAATGTATCCCGGTCCCAGTCCATATTCTCCTAAGGCCGCCAGCAGCCACCCCCAATTAACCGAATCGAAGGCTTTTACAGCGTCCAACGACACTATCGCCATTTCCCCTTCAGTATTGCATCCCATTTCGATCACTCGATGGAGTCGCCTGTGATTTTGGGTGATGTTTCTATCCGGGACATACCCCGTTTGGTCCGGGTGTACCAGATTGCTTATCACCCTCCGCAGTCTGTTTGCCAGGACAGCCGTTAGTATCTTGCTGTCCTGATTCAGCATAGATAGTGGCCTGTACGACCCACAGTTATGCCCAGGTTTATTGGGCTTAGGGAGCGGTACGATGACCGCCTCCCTGAGCGATTCCGGCAGCCTCCCCGTCTCAAACGCCTCATTAAGCATGTCAAGCATCGGGGGGAGCACCTCCGCCCCAAAGGTTTTATAAAATTCGCTGGGCAGGCCGTCCGTTCCCGGGGTCTTGCTAGTGGGTAACTGCCGGACGACCGCCTCCAACTCTCCCAGTGTTATCGGGGCATCTAGTTCCTCTCTCTCTGCCGTGCTTATCTTGGGCAGCCCTATATCCTGCAGGGTCTCTAACACTTCCTCCCGGTCACCACCGCCTGGATCCGCGTACAATTCCCTGTAGTAATTCACAAATTCCTCATTTACGCCCTCTTGGGTGTCTATCTGCTTTCCATCCTCTCTAGTTATCGTCCTAATCGGGGGTCTCGGAGTTTCCCTTTTATACAACCATGCCAGAAGACGGCCCGTTTTATCTCCTCCCGCGTGTTGTCTCTCAACATACTTTTTGTAATTTAGGTTACAGAGCCTCCCCCAATATTCCGTACACTGCTGTTGTAGTTTAGGCACCAGCTCGTTGTCTATGTGCTCGCTTTTCAACGCCCGTTCCAGCTCACTTTCTGCTCTCTGTAAATCAGCCAGGACCCCATTCTGCAAGCCTTTCGATTTGGCAATCGCTACCCCTCGTACCACCACCTTAAAAGCCTCCCACAGAGTTCCCGCCGAGTCAACGCTGCCAGTGTTTGTATCGAAATAGCTAACTATTTCTTCCCGCATGTCCTCTCTAAATACATGGGCCCTCATTACGACCCTGGCGGAATTCGCGGTGCTAAATGCACCGCGGAGCACGGCGGAAAGCCGCCGATAGCGCCATGGGGGTTGGCGGATTTACCACCCCATGCCGACCTTGGCGGAGCGGTAAATCCCCAATCCCCATTTTGCCCTTCCCCATTCCCATTCTTGCCCCATAGGGTATAATGGGAGTGGGGAAGGCGTTAATTACGCCACCGTAAAGTACGGTGGCGTAATTAACAACGAGGTCCCTTAGCGCCATGGATTTCTCCGCCCGGAAAAACCAGGCGGAGAAAGGCTCCATGGCGCTACGGGAACTCGTAGTAGGGCGGACGGGTCCGCCGCGAATAACGCTGGCGGAAACCCACTCCGCCAGGGTCGTAATGAGGGCCATGGTCTTTAAGCGCCTCTGCGCGCAGACGCCACGTCGGGATCCGCGCCCTGGGGCGGCCATATTGCCATCCCACCACCATAGGCGAGTGGTCTGATAGGACCCTCGCTTTATATTCCGCACTAGACACCTCTACCAATACTTCCGACGTGGCAAAAAAGTAGTCAAGCCTAGTGTGCAACTGCTGTGGGGCCGAGTAGTGGGAGTACTGTCTCTCGTTGGGGTGCCTGGCCCTCCACACATCTTCGAACTCGAAGTCCCGCAGCAGCGCCCGCAGTGCCCGGGCTGGCGGGGCGGGCCTAATCACCTTGTCGTCGGATCTATCCAACCCCGGATCCAACACACAGTTAAAATCCCCTCCCCACAACACCGCACTCCCAACACACCAGCTCAAGTTGGTACTCATGGTCCGGAAGTGCTCTGCCGTGCCCTGGTTGGGGGCATACGTATTTACTATACACATCTCTTTATTCTCAACCACCCCTCTTACCATAACCAGGCGCCCCTCAGTATCCAACATTTCCTGCCTCAGTTGGAACGGGACATGCAGCGCCACCCAGATCAGCACACCCCTAGCATAAGCTGAGTACGTGGATCCCACCACCGTTCCTCCCCACTTTTTCCTTACCAGCTCTAGTTTATCTCGGGTCAGATGCGTTTCTTGTAATAATGCGATGTCTATCTTCTGTCTTCTCAAGTATAGCATGACTTTGTTCCGTTTCAGATAACTATTTAGGCCTCTGACGTTCCATGTCAACAATTTTAGCTCCCCCATAATTCACTGGTATCCTGCCCTCTCCCCTCCGACCATCCCCGCTCATCCATGCCGTCCGGATATCTCATCCACAATACTACCTTAGTGCTCGCGATCAAACTCAAACTTCCCAACACTATATACACCCCAACTGTCCCCACACCCCCAACTCCCCCCTCCCATCCCCCCCACCCCAACTCCCCCCCCAACTGTTGCCCAGCTCCATCCCTGGATCTCAGGCCCCCCCACATCTAGTTCCGGCTGTTACACACAGAGCCCAGTAGGGTAAAGTCGCCCTAACGGCCACTTAACTAAACAACACTAAACGGGGGTGAATGGACTAGCCCCGAAAGGCTCCCTTATAAGACAACAGTTCCAGTGCAAACATTGTACTAACCACCCAGTTCCAGGCCCGACTTCCCCAGGCCGTAGCAATAACTATAGTCAAGTCCCATAGTCTCCAGCTGCACCCTCTCCCGTCGTCAATCACTTATCTCTCATTTCCACCTTTATCCGCCTGGACCTCCGGCTCCTGGGGGCTGCCCTGCATGTCCAGCCACCCCATGGCTTCCTCGGGCGACTCGAAAAACAAGGATCTGTTGTTGTGGATCACCTTCAATTTGGCGGGATAGAGGAGCATATATTTCTTTCCCACCTCTCTCAGTCTTCTTTTGGCCGCCCCAAAGTTCATCCGACTCCTCTGCACCATCATGGTGTAGTCTGGGTAGGCCGTTATAGTTGCCTCCCCTCTCTTGATGGTTCCCCCCTTGCGGAAATGCTCCAAAATCCTCTCACGGTCTCGGTAATTAAGGATTTTGGCTATCATAGGCCTGGGCGGACCGCCCGGTGGAGGCCTCCTGGCCAATGCCCTATGCGCTCGCTCCACCGCAAAACCCTGCGACAGCGCACCCCCGGTGATCTCTTGGAGCAGCATATTCTCGATAAACTCCGTGGGGTTATGACCTTCCAATCCTTCCGGAATGCCCACAATACGGATATTGTTCCTCCGGGCGCGCCCTTCTGCTTCTTCGGCTCTGTTCTCCAGGTTGCGCACTTTCTGCGCCAAGACATGCAGGTCGGCATTGTGTGAGGCACAATCCGCCGTGTTGGCGCTCCCCTCCTTTTCTAGGCTCTCCGTGCGCTCCGATAGGGTCTTCACATCCTGTCGAAGTAGATTCACCTCCTCCCGAACCTCTCCCACTTTGAGGTCGAGTACTGTTTTCAGGTCCGCCACCACCATTTCAAGCTTGGCCTCCCAGGCGGTTTTCAGATCAGCTTTCAGTTCAGCGATCGCGATTAGCACATCCTGGTTTGGACTGGCGGTGGCCATGCCACATACGGATGACTTCTCCTTACTCCGAGCACTCTCTGGGCCCGTCGGTGTCTTAGTAAACTCATCCAACGTGGGCTGTTTCACTCTCTGTCTGATGGGCTTATTCGACATCCCGCAGCCACTGTATGCCGTGGGCCCGTTCACTCCCACCTCACCACCACCAAGGGGGAGAGAGGCCTACTTTCCGCCCCCAATGGAGCGTGTTCTTCTTCACGCCTCAAGTGTCCCTTTGTAGCAGTCTCTCCCACCACTCATCCGGGTTTCAGATGCTAGCGATGTCAGTGCAGTTTATTCTATGGGTAATCTGCAGAGGGGATTGTTACAATGTAGTTGCTCATGTAACCACTGTGAAGCTTTCCACTTGTGTAGTCCTGATTATGCATTCGGATCAAGTCGTAGCCCGGGAGCTTCCCCTCTCGCCCCTGAGCTGCTTTTGAACACCCGCCTCTGCGGGCTGAGGGACTCACATGCGACTTAGCGGCTCCAGCGCTGCAGTCCGCCGTCTCCAGTGCCCGCTCCGGCCCCGCGCACGCCGTCCGCCCCCGCTAGCCCCGAGAAATGCAGGGCACCTCGTTGTTTTCGTTGCGAGGTCCGCCTCGCCCGCCAGCACGGTTGGGCCCTAGTGCCGGCCGCTCACCTTCACGGGCCCGCACCGGGCGACGGAGGCCACCGGAGACACGGCAACGCACCCCAGAGGTGCGCGGATGTCCCACACGGCCCGCCCCGCGGTCGTCCGCACACAGAGCGCTTTCCCCAGTTTATGGCCCTTTGTTCGGCGCAGCCGCCATTTTGTCTATGCCAGTCCGCAGCTCCGGGGACTTCGCACGCTTAGATCTACCGTTCCCTGGGTTGCTCGAATCACGTATTATTGGCAATTAGTCCACATGCCTTCATGAGCAAATGCCTGCGTTCCCGGCGTAGGAAGGTCAGCACAAGTGCACTTTTTCCAAGGATAGATGAAGGATCTCTGGGAGCTCTTCCGAGAGCACGTCTCCTCACATGGCCATCAAGCCACGCCCCGAATAAACATTGTTGGCAACAAGCATGCCACCATTGTGTCAGACTCGTACATCTACACCGTTACTGAAGACTTACTATTGGTCTTTCAGAGTGCAGGCTGCACAGTAGGGGTAGTGCAGCTTATGACATTGCACCAGGTTCTCTATCACAGTCTGCAAAATGATTGAATGATGCCAGCATTATGGAAGAGAAGGCTTGCAGCTAGCTGCAGTACCTAGGAAGATGTACTATGGATCCTGTAGCATTCTTGCTGTAAAATTGGAACTGCTATCTTCTTAATATCCGTGAACTCTGTGCTCATTGCTTGGAAGTATATTCATGGAGTCTCACATACCCCTCCTTCTTCAGTCCATGAAATAGTCAGATTTAACTTACCTAGCAAGTCCCTTCCCAACAGGTTGACTGGCGACTGTGGGGCATATAATAGCAGAGACATGACTGTTTTTCCCACCAATACAATATTGATAGGCTATGTATAGGGAATAGAGTGGATAGCCCCAGAGAAACCCTGTATGTCCATGGACTTTGATGAAATGGGGAACTCTCTATCCTTTAGTGTCCCTAGTCATACCACACATCACATTAAAGGAACAACTATCATTTAAAAACTGGAGACAACATTCTTGTAGCAGATGCCCTACACCACCTTGCAGACCCAACACATGCTTGAACAATGAGGGCTTCAAGTTAAAAAAACAGAGGCATTTTTCACGGGCGCCACTTAAGCTCATGGGAAGGCACATCGCAAACCACCCTTGTACTCCAATCTACTCTGGCCAGTTACATATTCAGACTGTAGCAAACCAGCAACCTACTATAAACTAGCCAGAAAAAAATATCAATTTATCACAAAAATTAACAAGTCACAAAACTGACATCACAGGAAGATCACAAGAAACTCACACAAATAGAGCTATTACTGGTCCACATTGTAGAAACATGTCTTAAGATTGTTTTGTCAGCACTTCACCAGTGAAGACAAATATTTAAGAACAGTAAGGACTTCTCGTTATCCATCTAACCATAGCCCTTAACGTAATAATCTTCAACCTGTATCTACTCTATTGTAGCCTATATCTGTATCCCGATGTAGTACAGCACTCAGTTGCTTCCCAGATAGGTTTGCCCAATTAAGTTCACAACTACTGGCCAGATAAGTGGCATGTTATTTGCCCTTCTTCTATTGGTTACTGATTCTGCCTCCAGTTTTGCCTCCTTCAGTTGAAGGCCTCATCTGAGCTGATAGCCTCTTGTCCATTCGGAGCTATTAAAGGCACCTTGGCCCCGGTGCTGGCTACATTGTGTGTTAGCTCCGTCAACACTGGGGTATTCCCTCAAGAACTAAAGTGCACCCGTGTCCCGCATCAAACAGCTTCTGATGACACAACAATCCTGGCCAGTTATCACCCCACGGCCATTATGCCATTCATTGGTAAAATCCTAGAGAAAATGTCCATCTCCCAACTCGTGGCCTTTACGGAGGCTATGGGACTACTGCACGACGACCAATCTGGGCTCCGGGCCCTGTGAAGAACTGAGTCATCCCTCCTTTTCATGAGAGAAGAGCTCCTGCTTTCCCTTGACAATAACTGCCCAGATATCCTCCTGGCCAGTTACATATTCACCTATCCACTGTCTTTGACATGATCAACCATGCTACACTCCTTAAACGACTAGAAAACTGCTTTTGTATCAAGGGCACTGCCATCAGTCGGCGGTTTTCATTTCTCTGTAAGGGAGTGGTCCAGGTCATATCGAGTCCTTTTTTCTCTCTATATCTACTATGTCCAACTGTGGAGTTCTCCAAGACTCCATCCTTCCCACTGGGCTCCTTAACATCTACCTTTCGCCACTTGCTGACCTGATCTCTCCTTTCCCCTGCTCCTTTCACATTTATACCAATGGCACTCAAATCGCCTTCAGGCTGGAGGGAGCACTTCTTCAGCTCTTAGTCGGATTACGGCCTGCCTCTCCCTCATCCAGGTTTGGATAGCCAACACCAACCTGTCTTCTCTATTTCCCCTTCCTGCCCCAAAGTTCCTCTGGCCCACATCTTGAGACCCTTCTACCACCAGGGTTCCTTTTGATAAGAACTTGGTTGTTATCTTTGAAAGCATTCTCTCATTTGCTTCTTAGACCATAAAGCTCTCAAGGAAATCTCATTTCCACCTTCATCTCCCAAGGCACATTTTGCTTTTCCGCAATTCACCACATGAAATGAGGGCACCGGGGCCTTAGTTCTATCTAGGCTGGACTACAGCAATAGTCTCTATCTTGTCCTCTTTAAATACTTACTTAATACACTCCAGGACATCCAGAACAAAGCAGTTAGGTTCATCCTGATCTCAGACCTAATGACCAAATCATGCCCGAGTTAAAGTATCTCCATTTGCTCCCCATTGAGGCTCGAATCTCCTTCAAGGCCCTCTGTATCATTCACCGGGCCTACTGGGTCTTGGGATCTGACTACACCCAGAGTAACACTGTCCGTCAATGACTTTAAGATGTACTTTTGCAGGCTGACTCATCGTCTACCGCTCTAAGAAGAATACAATGGGTGGCAGGACCCTTGGGGCCACTGGGAGAAGAGGAAAGCCATCCCTGCTTTAGG
Organism: Ambystoma mexicanum; assembly: GCF_040938575.1. Lineage (NCBI taxonomy): Eukaryota > Metazoa > Chordata > Amphibia > Caudata > Ambystomatidae > Ambystoma > Ambystoma mexicanum. The sequence continues at coordinate 1,481,515,723 of NC_090922.1, forward strand.
AAATGAATGAAGATTTTCCTTTTCCAGGGGCGATTTGACCTGCAGATTTGCTTCTCCATACGCTTGGTTGTCACTCTCCCATGCTCCAATCTGTAAACAAGTGCCTCTTCATAGCCCTTGGCCTCTCCGGGCTTTACTGATTCAGCTCACTCTTTGGAGCCAGGCTACTCCTATTTTCCATGCCTCCTTGGCCTTGACCTGCCTTCCTTCTCCCCTTGCATTCCTCTCTAGAGGTGGAGCTTTCACCTGTTCTATGCCCCCAGTACCTGCATGTAATTGCACTTGAACCTGCCAGCCTGCACTTGCTTTTGTTGTACTTGGACCGATATGTACATTCACTCTATGTATATTAGGGCTCTTGTTAAGATGGATTTCTGAACTCTGTCCTAGAGGGGCAGAGGTTCAGAAGGCCAGCCTAGTTTCTTGGAACAGGGTAACCTCTGGACAAGCCAGACCACTCAGGGTAGCGATGGCGGCGGGCAAGACTAGGTCTCAAGAGGGGTGAGGGTGACTGAGAGCCCGCAATGAGCACACAAAGCAAGGACACTTACAAATCACTCCAAGCAGTTGTTATATTAAAAATATAGACACATTTATTACAAGGCCTCTGTAACATTGACCATAGTAAAGAATCACGGTAAAACTCCAGTAAACCAACACATCACAATCAAATACAATATATATACAATTACCAAAGGGTCTAAAGAGTTCGAAGCACGAAATATGCAGACCACCTAGATGGGGAGGAAAACAGGCAGTGCAGGTAATCGTTAGACCCAGTTCGCCTTCAAAGGCCACCTAACTAGAAGGAAGTCCGAGCCCTACGAAGAGTGGAGCCTTTTGCTCAAAGGTACCTGCACACGCTGGTGCCAACGGGCCAAGGGGAGTCTCTTCAAGGAAATCAGGCAGTTCAGAGCGGTGAACAGATGAGGACGAACAGATCTCCGCTACTCAAGTGCGGCCACCACTTGTGGGCAGAAGCAGAGCGCGAGTGCGAAAAAGGCGTGCTGTTTAACACAGCAAGGAAAATCTACAGGCTACTGCAGGAGGGCGACCGGTTCCTAGCGTTGCTACTCACCGGTCCCTGATGCAGGCAGACCCAGGCTTCTCCACGTCAGTTTCAGCGCTGGCAGGTTCAGATACGAGCAGGGGACGCCTCGGCGTCGTGTAGATTCCGCGGCAGCAGAAGTTAGAGTTGAGGATGTCCCAAACGCAGTGAACCCGCACAGATTGTTACCACAGCAGGGCAACGCAGCGGCCGTTTGTATTTCAGCCTAATGCACACTTCTCACTTCAGACCTGGGAATGCCAAGTGTACGAACCGTGTGAGAGTGCCAAGGACTCGGAATACAACAGCGACCTGACGGCGGTGACAGAGCAAGGCTCCTGGGTAGGCTGGTCAGTCCACTGGATGGTCCAGGGACGCTTCCAAAGGCTTACGTGCAGGAGATGATGAAGATGCCGAGAATAGTTGTTCCCACTATTCCAAAGGGTCGAAGTACCAGTACAGGCCTTCTCGTTCGATCAGAGGTAGAATGGTCTCACAGGGTGACAGCAGTGCAGAGGAGCAGTCCTTCAGCGGGTCACCAGTGATTCCTCGGTTCAGCCTCTTAGTTGCAGGATACTTGGCTCCTTTATCCGTTGTTCGTGAGAACTCAGGAGATCGACATGGTAGGGGTGTTTCCAGCCTCCACTTATCCAGAGTTCCCTTCACGCCAAAACGGAGAGGACCCAATGGGAGATCTGCTCACAAAACACTCACACCATACGTGGACCTATCACGGACCGCAGTCGTCCCAGGCATTCAAGACACACTAGACTCTCTGGCACCCAGGATGTGTATTGGGACCAGACATCCCGGCCCACATCCTGGTGGCACACACAAGGCCTGTAGAAGCCCACGAAAGCATTTGTGTTTTGCGGGAAAGTACATGCCCAAATAAGGATGGCCCCGGGTCGGCTCGACCTGGGGAAGGTGAAGGGGCAAGATGGTCAGCGGACAGGACAAAGAACCTCGTGGCATGGCCATTTTGGAAGCCAGGCCACCCATTTCGGCCAAACGCGGGAAGCGCGGTTAACAGGGCAAAAGGGAGTTCAAATCATAAAGAAACGATTGCTGCCACCAGTCCCGTCCGTGACCTACTTGTACAGTTCGTGATAAATCCATCGAGAGTTTCTAGAGCCTGTAGAATGACTAGAGACCCAAGAGCGCGGTAATGTAAGTTACGGTGCACTCTTGTGCCATGTTGCGCGAAAGCTGCAACATGAGAAAAGAACTACGGAAAACAACGTTTCCCGGTGCTGACTGTTTTAAGGGCATGTCAGTTTCCCCGTAAGAATGGAGCGAAAGCCCAGAGGAGTGCGGCGGAAGACTGCGCTTCTCTGGCAAAGTGTAGATCAGGGTGTAAAACAACAGCAAAATGTTTGTGGGTTGCCACATGGAAGGAAGATTACCTTCAATATGAAATCTTTCCTAACAGCTCTTACCCTATCTCCCTGCTCCCTTGGACTTACCAGTTTTGAATGTTTCAAGGTATTGAAGAAGAGTAGTTCCAGCTCTCTCCCAACTCTTGTGGCACCACAATGTGAAGAAATAACTATACACATGCATACACACATGTAGATCTGTATGCCCCTAAAATACTGAGAACAAAAATGCAGAATAGACGTTTATTGTGCATTAGCAGTAAGCGGAAATGTCAAATCCCTGTTATGCCGCACATGGCGATCGGGAGTTGCGGGATGTCCCCCTCTCCCTGTGTGTGGTATAAGGGGTTCGGGGTATGTGGGGGTGCCCCCACAGTCACAATGCCGGCCTTGTGCCATTGTACAATGGCTGTGCTATCCATGTAATCACTGCGCTTGCATCTTTGCATTCAGAATTTCCATTTGTAACATTTTCGGGCAGGCAGTGCTCATCACATGGATCCTGTAGATCCTCTAAAATTGTGACCAGGAGAGATTCTGTGCCATCACGGCGTCTAAAATTAACCTGACAGAGCTCAAGGAGATGGTGTACCTCCAGGTGGCTCTGTCTCCTTCACTGGAACCATCGTACCCTGCCGCCTTTACCAGAGGCAGTGCATCTTCCACCATCACCAGAGCTCTTGGATCCTGAAAGAGCTCAAGGAGATGGTGTACCTCCAGGTGGCTCTGTCTCCTTCACTGGAACCATCGTACCCTGCCGCCTTTACCAGAGGCAGTGCATCTTCCACCATCACCAGAGCTCTTGGATCCTGAAAGAGCTCAAGGAGATGGTGTACCTCCAGGTGGTCCTGTGTCCTTCACTGGAACCATCGTACCCTGCCGCCTTTACCAGAGGCAGTGCATCTTCCACCATCTCCAGAGCTCTTGGATCCTGGCTCCCACCTCAGAGATGCTTTATTGGACTTCTCCAACATAGTTCATTCCATCCCATCTGTGCTCCATTGAGGATCTCCTCAATCACTAGAGTTCCCATATTCCACCTCCTGGGTTGAGTCCTTCCTACGGATGGGTTCCCGTGTTTTCCTTGTGGCTATTTTAGACGTTGGCATTCTCGCTGCATAGCTCTCAACTCACACACTTTCGGCGGGTGTCACCCGCCTTGTTTAGAGCTGACTCACCTGCCAAGCCTCCTGCAGCCCAATAATTCCAATTGGCTCTCACCCGCCAAAAACAAAATCGGGTGTTTTCACCCGCCTTTGCGACACAAATGGTTGAGAGCTATGTTGCTGTGGTGTTTTCACTGCAGCCGTTGTCATCGTGTACCCCAATCCCGTACCCCGAACAGACAACACCTATATTTACCTTTTTGTTAAACTCAGCATAAACGGCCACGGAGAAAAACACCACAGCGAGAAAAACACGGGAATCATTATGCACTACCTACCTCTTAAAGTCTCACCTATAACATCTCTCCAATGAGTTCCATTCTCCCACCTCCCACAGGAGTATGGATTTTAGCAAATAAACAGATGTACGGGAGAAATGATGAAGGAGGAGGTTTCTTTGCAGGAGGGATCGAGTTAATATCGAGTTAATAGCCATACGAACTGCAGCAACATCCGCCAGCCCCAAAGATATTGTATCAGCCCGAGTTTTTTGTCCTATGTAATATTTATTAGGATGCCCTTTGCTGACATTTTAGTAAAGGACAATTCTTGTTGTGCCCCTTACTGGAGGATGCACGTGCAGAAGGTGCAGCTTGCAGGCTCCTTCACCCCAGCCCGGCTGCAGCAAAGCCATCGGCCTGAGCCCAGCAGAACAATCCGGCACACACCGGACTAAACAATGAGCTGTTCCAAGTAAGCATGTGTTGTTAGGAGGTGAGACCGGAAGCACTCCTGTGGAAAGCAGCCCCCACCTCCCCTCGGGTCAAGCTTGAGCGGAAGTACATCACTACGTTAACGGACATGGTAGATGGATTTGAACTCTGAATACATTGAGTTATTCTTTGGCGGGAGGTGGGGTAAATATGCCAGAAAGCGTAGTTAAGAGTGTACCGAACTTTGTTTGGTAAGATGACTAGCGATTTATACAATGAACAGGACTGGAGGGAGGGGCAGGTCAGTTAGGTGGGTCTCGGATAGAGGAAGATTGTTGTCTTCATTGTTAGCCAATGAATACATCGCTTCTGTTTACCATCAACCTCAATTGAAGTGAGAGTCTGTTTTCCCGACAAGTACATGCACTCTGATAACATGTACCCAGCCCCAGAATTGCAAAGAAATAAGTAGTGGACGTCTGGCATTGGTAGAGAGGGGGCAGGAAAATATCTAAGCATCTCGTTATTGGTAGTCCTCATGCTATTGCTACAAAACATCCAAGACAAGCACTGCGAATCCCATAGCATGGGGGGGGGGGGGTCATCACATTTTAAAACAACGAAAATATAGGTGGAGGTTTGGTTTGGGTATTAATTAAGGTGAGCGGATGTGGGAGGGTTGCAGGGGGACCAACCACACTTATTGTCATTGTTATGTGTTAAATTCCAGAATAAATCGATATTGTGGGACTCAATATTTTTTTCCGATGTTTTCATGTAGATCCGCCTTAATCCACAAAACAGAATATTGGGTATCACGTTTTTTGTTACTGGGGCCATTTTTCATTTTTAAGAGTTTCGCTAATTGTTTGTTTTATCTATGTACACATTTACTTTTCCCACCCCCCACGCCTCTTCAATTTTTTGTTTGCAAACATGTTAGGATACATCATGTTATGTGATGCCATATTATATCATGTTTCGCTATGTCACATTTGCAATGCCATGTCTCTTTGAAGAAGGCAGACAAGGACTGAGAAGCAGCAGAAAACTGACATGTAACACTCCATTAACCTTCAAATAATAGAACAATACTCATTAGCGGCACTTAGTTTAGGTAAATGGCCACATCGACCAATGTAGACCTGCAAAAGCAAACTATTTTTTTTTTTTTTTATTTTTTTTATTTTTATCGGTTTATTACAAACCTTTAAAAAAAGAAAAAGAGAATGTTTTACAAACAAACATACAATACAACACGTCATCAAGAAAATAATTGTCCATTAACACTCCCCTAGCCATCCCTTAGGATCACTTAGCAATACCCCTACCAAGGTCACATCCAACTATGCAAGACATTGGCCTCCTTGCGCTTCAATTGACAATGAGTTCAGTCGATTTTCAATTACCATCAGAAGTCGAGTTAATGGTAATATCAGCTTCCTGTCGCATCCTTGAAACATGTGGGCCCACCAATCGTCTGCACAACGGGAGGGGTAGTTTGCTCCCCAAGGGCCCAGATGGATTGTCCTTTCAGAGCGGAAATTAGTGCAAAATAGGACCAAATGCTTTAGGGTTTCCTTGTCTTTGGTACATAATCTACACATCAAGGATTCAACTTTATTTGAACGCCAAGACACCAGCCGTTCACTGGTTTTAAATGCATTCAGCCGCATCAGCATGAACACTCTTCGAGCCTGTGGGCCTGGAAATAATTCAATGTAACGTTGTAAGACGTTAAAAGGCCTTGTCTCGAGCGGGATGTCCTTCATCATGGAGGCTGTGCTGCGTTGCGTACAAGTTTGTTCCCAGTCTGCACGCCAGATTTTTAATTTGGCAGCGTTCGGGTCTTTATGCAGCTGGTCCATACTAATCCCATGATTTCTTAAGATATCTTCACATCTTTTCGACCATAGTGATAACATGCTGTTGTTTGCCGGAGATGGGTCGTGAAAGATATCAAATTGTGGAATGTGTTCACGCTGGCGTGATTTCCGAAATAAGCTTATTAGGGCCCAGCAAACCCTTGCGTGTAACGAGATAAGTGAAAGTTCGTACACAAGCTGTTGCAATCCCCCTAGGCAACGCCAGTACCTTCGACCAAAAACAGTGCTCCAGCGAAGACCATGTGTCAGAACTACAGCCCAAGGCGTTTTCTGCGCCATATAATAATACTGGGATTACCTTCTGGTGATAAAAGGCCAGAACCGGTTTTAGTGAAAATTTCCCATATTTGTTCCGTATGATGACGGCTTGACTGGCCAATTGTTTGCATTTACGTTTATTTTCAGACAACCATGGACCGTCGTTGACTGATGAATTTAGTAACATTCCAAGGTATTTTACGTTCAGGGTTGTCTGAATAGCCTCCCTACCCAAGTACCATCTTGGATGGCTTTTCATGTTTTGTCTTCCACTGTTAAGATTTTTTAACACCATGATTTCGCATTTCCTTGTATTTATTACCAAGTGGTTTGATGCAACATATTGTGCTACTGCATTCAGTTTCCTCTGTAGACCTATGGGAGTTTGATCCATAATAACAAGATCGTCAGCATATAGCAGCCAGCTTACGCAGGTCTTTCCAATCTTCGGCGGAAAGGATCTTACTTCGTCGAATGCCAGTCCAATATCGGATATAAATAAACTGAATAGTGCAGCTGCTAAGGGACAACCTTGCTTCACCCCTTTATAGGTCTTGATAGGTGTTGTTACGTTTCCAGATTGATCCAGCCGGATTTTTATGGAGGTTTCAGAGTGCAATTCGCGTATTGCTGCCATTAAGTCGACTGGACATCCCCAACTTTGCAGTTTTGCCCACAAGCCGGCTCTGTCGATGGTGTCGAAGGCGCAAGAGAAGTCGATAAAGGCCAAGTAGATCTTAGATTTAGATTTTAATGCTTCCATTTTCAACAGATTTAGAGCTAACAAGTTTAGAGAACAGCCCACTTGCTTTACGAAGCCTGATTGCCTTTTGTCTATGTGGTTAGACTCGATTGCCCATTTCACCAGTTTGTGTTGTAACATTGTGGCATAGATTTTCCCCAAGCTATCGAGTAAAGCCACAGGACGATAGTTCTTTGGGCAAGTTCTGTCTCCTTTCTTGAATATTGGGACAATCACAGCAGATTTCCAGGATTTCGGAGTTTTTTGAGATTTGCAAATCCTATCAAATAAGGATACGCATATGGATGCCCATAGCTCAGGCTGTTGTTTGATCGTGTAATTGGAAAGCCCGTCTGGTCCAGGAGCTCTTGATTTTTTTGCTTTATTAATGATAGACACAATCTCTTCTCTTGGAAATGTCAGATTCCATGGTGTCACGGTCGGACCCAAAGTGGTAGTCTCAGGGATTTTAGCTTTATATAAGGCTTCGAAATGATTAATCCAGGTTTCTTCGGAAACCATGCTGGACTGTAGAGCCAGTTGAGGAGCCTGAAAGTTGTTAATGATTCTCCAAAAGTCGCTCGTGTTTTTATTTTTCAGGGTGTTTAACATCTGTTCTGCATCATTTTGCGCTTGTATATATTTGTGCGATTTCAGCCAGTTTTTGTATTTTTGCTTTGCCGCATCTGTTTCTTGTTTACAAGTAGGCCTGTCAAGAGCCTTAGCTCTCCTTATGGTAGTGCGCATCATTCGTTTTTGCGTCAATATCTCGAAATCAAAGCGGTGGACATGGACCATGTTGGGGTTTTTGGAACCCACTTTTACCGTTTTAAATTGTGACAGGAGATGTTCATATTCCAGATCTGCGCTCAGATGACAATACTGGAGCATCACCCCCTTAACTTCGCTCTCCTCTAGTCTTAGGCGAACCCTATTAGATTCGACCACGAGGTTGTGAGTCCATTTTGGCCTTTGAATGGTGCTGGATGAAACAAATTCCATGAGCAACATGTTGTGGTCGCTCTGGTCTTTTTCACAAATCCTCAATGATTGGATCCTCGGATGCAAGGCTTCGGATGCGAACATATAATCGATTGTTGAGGATGAGTCCTTGCTATGCCATGTTTGCCTCGATGGTAAGTCGCCGCGCGTGTTGCCATTCAGCATCTGAAAGTTACGTAACTTCATTTCAGATGCCCAAGCATGTGCCAGTGAGTTATGAACTAACTGTGGATCCTTACATAGATCGATGTTTAGATCACCGCACACAAGAATCTTTGGAGAGACAAGGTGTTCCATCAGATGATCAATTACACCGGTTATCTGGTCGATGAACTCCATTTTACCGGCGCGTAGGTGGTTCCAATATACGTTCAGGATTATAATCATGTCCTTCTGCAAGTTCCATCTCCCTGACTTCTCAATGATGGTTTCCTGAATATATGGAGAATGATTAACGGACTTTGTGACACTCCAGCCAGAAGTTCTTCTGACCATCGTTAGGAGCCCTGACATAGGGCGGCCCAACCTAGCTTTTATGGCCGGATTTAATACCGACTCAAAGTCCGCTATGAGTGGGAGCTCGCTTAGCCAAGTTTCCTGTAGACACACAAGTTGGAGGTTTTCTAACCAAGGTGTGTTAAACAGGTGCAAGAACCCTCGAGTATTCCAGGAGGCAACAGAGCAGATGGTAGGGGCTTTAGAGTCCTGGCATTATTGGCTCTTCTTCACATTTAGAGCCCCAGCAAGCCAATTCCATTCTAGGTTTTCAGCTGCAGGTGTTATCGAGTGCAGACGCTCATTAGAAGTTCCATTGAGAGAATCCTTTCTTTTGATTGTTATTCTTATCTGAGCATCGGAGCCGTCCCTTTTAGAGGTAACCTCGCTAGCTGGCAAAAGAGGGGTCCTTAGCCGGCATGGTGCTTGCTTGAGACTTTGGGTGCCGGTATTTGTCGAGTGAAACGACCCTTCCAGAGTCCTTGTGGGCACTTCTTTCGACGGTATTGGTGCTGCGGCGGCAGACGAAGGAACGTCCTTTCCATTGTTGGAAATTCCACTAGAGTTTTGTCGTGGTTCATCAGAGTCGTTCAGATTATAAACGTCAAAACCTAATGAAAACAATGCCACATTTTCTTCTAAAATTGACGTAATCAAAAGGTTCGATGTAAAGTGAAGCAACACCTTGTCATTCGTGCCCTCAGCTGGGAACTCCATGACTTTTATGTCATTCGAGGAAATTGCACGTAGGCTTGGTACAAGGTGAAATAATTGAAGGACCGTTCTTCGATTCAAGATCAGGTTCGCAATTGGTTCCAAGCTCTCAATTGCCAGTTTGTAAATACGGACTTTATTCGGTGCTGAATTTCGGCCCTTATCGTGTGAAATTTGAGGACGTCTCTCAACCACCAATTCTTTTAATCTCCTTCGCTTGCTTTCTATGAGATCATTCTCAACACATTCCAGTTGAAATTTTTCGGGCTCCTTATTTTTGTCTATTTTGATCAAGGGGCATGACGATGTCAAGGATCCCCCTGGTCTGCTGATTTGCGCCTGAGCTATGCAAAAATTCCGTTTATCGGCCATGGTCATAAACACAGGACTAACTACTGGTGGACACATGGTGATTGAATTATCACAAGCTTCAATCAATTCACAATGTCTTTCGTAAGACTTGTGTTTAAGTGTAGAATTTTTACCAATAACCTCCTTGGGGCACGGCTGATTCGTTATTACTGGATTTGAGACAACTTTATCCAATGATGATGCAGGCATCTCCAAGCCTTGAGACGAAACAACTTTAGATAATGGCACGGTGATTTGGGGCACATCAAAGCTTGTAGATGAGACAGAATCTAGCTCTACAAGTTCTGGATCGTCATAGGTTGAGAAGTCCAGGATTTCAGTCAAGCCATCCTCAGACGGCGTGATATTCTTTATTTGAGATTGTTTAGCTGAAATCAAGTGGGCACTTTTTTGTGATATTAGGGCGTTACTCGATTCAGGGGCTTGAGCCGTTGAAGTTTTAACCGAGTCACTAGAAAGAGCCTGTACCATTTTTATGTTTCGTAAAAATTTCTGCGATCCGTTTGAGACGATTTTCTTTGTCTTTTGGTTCTTCGGTTTCTTGCTGGTTACAGCGTGGTTTGGTTTTAAAGGCGAAGTCGCCAAATTCCTTGTGGCATTGGAGGATCGTGTAAAAATGGAAAAAACCTTAGGTAAACCTTCATTTGCGGAGATACTCGCAGTTTCAGCAGTTGTTTCAGTTATAGTACCAATACCCGAAGGAGAGGCCGTTTGAGGGTCAACAGAGGCCTTATTGGCAGCGCCTCTAAACTGCTCAAATACTGTGTTAAAGGACAAATTGACACTGTTTGGTACAGGCAAACTTGTCACTGAGCAAGAACCAGTGGTTGAGGTAGATAAAACAGTCGGGAGCCCTGAGTCATCAGGGACTGCAAAGGCCTTTACAGGGATCGAAACAGGATCCACTTCCGCTAGGGTATTATGCGTTGCTTGTGACAACTGAGGGCAAAGAGGATCTTGGTTAGAGACAGCGTCCAATAGGGAGTGCTGTTGTTTTGATGCTTCAGTAAGGGCTTGTTCAGCCTGAGGTTTAACTTTCGTGCTAGAGAACTTGCTACATAGGCACTCTTCAGACAACCGCCTCCCTACAATTTTAGTGTCGTGTTTAAATAGGGCAAGGGTCTCTCGAGCCACTTCGGCGAACAGTCTTTTGTCAGAAGAGTCGGTTTTCTTGCTCTCATTTAACAAGACAAACGCTCCTTCCAGTCTTTTAAGGCACTCGTGTTGCTCGACATACGATCGGTCGCAAGTTTTTTCTATCTGAGTTAGTTTTGAGCTCATCATTGCGACCACCGTAGTTAAGTCCTTAGTGGCTTCATGTATGTTTTCGTACAATTTCATGAACGGGGCCAATGAAATCGACGAAGAGGCCATAAAAAGAGCTTGTAAATCCGTTGTTGAAGGCATCGTCGGCAGAGTTATACCAGATGAATTAGGTTGTGGCTCAGAAGGTCTGGCCACATGAAGCTCCTTCTCACGACGAATTTTCGGAAATGGGCGTTCCATTAGTGAAGAATCCATAGAGTCGTTATGTGAGGAGTGGTGATTGCCATCGGATTCATCATTGGCTCCATGGGACTTCCATTTAGAGGTGGCAAGTCTTTTTTGGGAAGTCAAATGTAATTCAGAAGACTCATGCCTCAAATCGGCATTTAAGGACTGATCAGTTGATTTTAACCGTTTGTAACACGAGTCAGGCCATATGTCAGAAGTTGCTCCCGCCAGTTGGCTGTTATTGCGTTTTGCTGCAGATTTTACTTTCGATTCGGCTGAAAGGTTCGGCTCTTTGGGTGTCTTACTGGCGCACATTTTGTTCAAGCGCGTTAAGTTCTGAAGGACGTTGTTCACAACCCCAAGGGAATCTCTTCTTGCGAGCATTGGATTGCGTGCTTCTGGCTCATCCGTTATGCCGCTCACCAGATTAAGTACGCGGTTTTGGTCGCAGCCGTGCAGACTTGTGTTAAAAATGTTAAGTTGCTTGCTAAAGTTGGTCGCGTTCGTGTATGCGAATTCATCGTGCGAACCCACTGTGGTCAGATTCGTGGTTACGCTTACTGGAGAACTCGCAGTAATCCTTGTGCAAGAGTCATTTGGAGTGGGTCCCACGTCATCGCAAGGTAAGCTAGAAAAAGAATGGGTGGACGGCCGAGGCCCAGCGGACTGATTTACGACAGTAATCAGCTCCTTCTCTTGGTCGAGTTCCTGGACTGCCGTGAATTCGCTGCTAGAGGGCGCTGCTCCATCGTCGCTGAGGACTCGAGCTGTGATTGAGTCTGAAATAACTCTGCCGCACGAGCTCGAAAACACACACGCTCCGAAACCCTGCCTCACGGCGACATCGCTCGCGGGAGCGGCGTCCAAACAGACACGCCCTACATTGAGAGCCGGGGTGAGAGCTCCGCCACGGCAAAGACCAGTCGGTACATTGCTGTCGCTGTCGAGGGGCTTCAGCGGGGCCTCAAGAACCCCACAACATCCCGATCCCTCAAGCGCCTGCAGGGGCTCGCCGTCGTCCAGCGCACGGCAATCGTCGTCCCCCCCACGCCGTCCGTGAGTAATGGCGCAACCTGTGAAAGCATCAGCGCTAGCATCATACATGCTACTTATATTGACAAACACGTTGTCACAGAGAGGGGGTTGGTTAGCAATGTTCCTCGTAGCGTTTTCACAATCCTGAGCCTCGTGTGCTTGAATGAGACCTTCATTATACTCAACAGACTCAGGTTCAGAAGTGCATGAATGGTAGCAGCTTACTTTCTGTGAACGTGAAGGTCGGCAAGTAGCCTTTGTCTCATCAGGAGCCGCAGCGCCATCACGCCGCCTCTGTGCCCGGGTCCTTAGCACAGGGGACTGAGTAGACGCCATTACTCGCCGCTCGCCAAACAGCAAACAGCTTTGCTTCCACAGCCCTTTCCACCTCAGGGCTTCAGCAAACTATATAATCCTTTTGAACCTAAGACTCCGCTCCTGCCCTCTACTAGTAAAAAAATGTAATTGCAGCCCAGGTGGAAAAGCAGAGTATAGGATGGATTATGTAGACAAACGTTCAGAAGAGGCCAGCCTCAAGCTAAGAGGACTCCAACCCCCACACTATCATTACAGTTCCCATAAAGCGCCCCTAAAAGGCCTCAAAAGCTTCCAGCAACCCAGTCCAGGGCTTTGATCCCAGTGGAGTACCAGACTAAAAGCCACCCTCTGCTAAGAGTGCCCATGGCCCTTCCCAGATTAGCTGTCTATGTACCTTGACTGCACGTGGGTGGTCAGAAGGTCTATGAGCAGGTGGAAGAGCGTAGGCTCTCCTGCCCCTTTGTAGGAATGCCTGAAAGCCTTTGCTTGAGCTGTCAGACAGCCTCTGAATATAGGTCTTTATAATGGACAGTTGCCCTCAGAAGGTGGTGTCCTCAATGTGAATGTCTCCTTGGACTTCTAGCTAGCCTGCCTTGCATGTTTTACAACCTTACCTCTAATTGAATTTTCTCATCTGATTTCAATGGTGCCAATTTACTACAAGCAAGGGAGACATATATTCTCTCTTCCCCACCCAAAGCCAATCTGGTATGGCAATGTTGGCGGATATCTTTTTTGTTGAACACTTTTTTGTGCCCACCAGCACTCATTCTGCACACAGCCAGTTCCTGGCACTGACACCTTGGTCAGTGGCATTGGCTTTACCAGAATCCCCTCCAGGCCATCCATCAGCAGGATGGAAACCAACATGATTATCTGGCTAGTAGCCCCCATAACTCCCAGGGACCCTCAAAGCCATCAGACATCCACAACATGACTTAACGTAATACTACCACACCACTTGTAATGGCCGCCATGAAAGGTCTGCAGCCCACCCCTCTTCAGGGCTCATGGGTTCTTTTCCCTCACTGGTGCACTCCCCTCTTTTGGGGTTGCAGAGGCTCTCCTCTTCCTCACTGGAGCACACACCTTCACTGTGCTCAAGGGGCTCTTCTCCCCCCCTGGTGATCCCATCTGATATGCGCAAGGGACGCTTCTCACCCTCACAGGAACACAGTCCTCTTATGGGCTCAAGGTGCTCTTTCATCCTCACTGTAGCAAACCCTTTTTCTGGTGCTCTCCATCCTCCGGACTGTAGGACTTTCCTCTTCTGGGCTCCCCTTCTCTGGGGCTCCCCAGCTTGCCCAGCAAACTCCTCTTCTCAGCGCCCATCTCCAAGATAATGATTGTTATTCTTAACCTCGGTTTTAAAGTCTTCACCATCCTCCCATTGAGGCACACCTTCATATTGGCTGGATAACTGGTCACCTAGTCAAGGCCAGGGGAAGGAATTTTTTAAAAGGCTTGCTGACATTTTTTAAAAGGCTTGCTGACATTTTGTTGTGACATTTCGGTTTGTTTCCAGCACAGGAGCTGGTGTTTGCCTGCTGCTCAGCTCCTCCCTTGCCTCCTGGCTGCCCCCCTGCAGAGAAGCTCGTGTTGTGGCTTTCTGGTGTTTAAAAGGCCACCATAAGGTAATGCTCTGGAAAAGGTCCTCCCTGTGAAAAATCGTTTTTCCATTTGCAAGCATGACTGCCGGGAAAGGAAGAGATTGCAATGAGTTGGGCTTTCCCCTTCAAGGATCCACAACTGTTGTCCAAGGGGTCTCTCTGAATGTGCAAGTGGCTCCCTAAAGCTTATCTTTCTCTGAATCCCTGTAAACATTCTGGTATCTTTCCGGGTTTTGGAGTCATAAACATGATGCATCCTGGGAGATGCAGTCCTGAATATCCTGTTTCTTTGGGCCATGGTACCTACGAACTAGCTGTTCTCTCATGGGGGTTCAGGAATAGTTCAAGGAAATTCCACCTAATAGCCAATGTATGATTTAGAAACTCTCTGATAGGGTCTTTGGGGGAGAATCGGGTGAGGTTACTCTGAAAGGGTGAGCCATTCGTGTGCATCAATTCTCCTCCTTGCTCCGGATAACACTTAGTATGCTTAACTGATTGGATTGGAGGGTGTCAGGGTTCCGTCAGTTCTACTCTCAGGCAGACAGTGGGCAAGAAATAAGGTTGGCACCTTGACTTTGTCATACCCCACAGACCACTGTCTGGTAGCCACACTGAGCAGGGTCACAATTCGTCTCTACGCTGACACATTTCAGCACCTTAAGACCACGACGATGGTAGTGTGCGCAGTATAAAAGACAAATAACATAACATAACACAAATGCGGAATCATACATGTGATCAACTATCACAAGGATTTGCCCTGGATGAGGGATCTCAGTGAGAGACAAAGGACATAGGTATTGTACTTGGATACGACTATATACAATGAGCAAGTGAATACTATAGTTTATCGCTGGTTAAAGGGGTCGTGCTTTCTTACTTTACAATGTTAAAGAATATATTTGCACGCCTCACCACACATCCACACAGATTACATTTCATGGGCATTTCTAATTTGAGTTAGTGCCTGCCATGATTTTAGATCATGAATGTCCAAATCTACACTGTGCTTCCAGGTACAGAGCACAGTGGCACACACTGGCAAATCAACTCACTGCACACATTGCTAAATCCAACCTGTAATTACAATTCATTTAGACCAATGAAAGGCAACCGCACATTTCAAAGAATAACCCCCGAGCGTCTCCTCAGCCAGCAGCTAAAATAACATTTATGACCACATGATTAAAAGCTTGGGAAACAAAAGGAGGGTGGGCAGCATTGTAAAGGACAATAAACAAGTGTCCCCAAATAAGCAGGACCTGAACAGCCTGCACTGCAGGCACTACTAACAGGGAGAGGCGTCCAGGACAGAAGTGGTACACTTTTTGCAAACCATGGGAAGCAATGGCATGGTAACCTAACATTGTAGATTAAACTTCAACCCATGCACATCTCCTTCCTCAAGGGTTTTCACATCCCACCTCCTTAATAAGTACATATACACTGTCTGGCTACTACCTCCTTCTTCAGAGTTCACCTATCTCCTCCGTCACACCACTTCTCATATACCACCTCCCTGATAGTCTACCCATCTCCTCCATCACAACAGTTCTCATATACCACCTCCCTGATAGTCTACCCATCTCCTCCATCACAACAGTTCTCATATACCACCTCCCTGGTAGTCTACCCATCTCCTCCGTCACAACAGTTCTCATATACCACATCCCTGGTAGTCTACCCATCTCCTCCGTCACACCACTTCTCAAATACCACCTCCCTGATAGTCTACCCATCTCCTCCTTCACACCACTTCTCATATACCACCTCCCTGATAGTCTACCCATCTCCTCCATCACACCACTTCTCAGATACCACCTCCCTGATAGTCTACCTATCTCCTCCGCTCTGATAGTCTAGCCATCTCCTCCGTCACAACAGTTCTCATATACCACCTCCCTGATAGTCTACCCATCTCCTCCATCACAACAGTTCTCATATACCACCTCCCTGGTAGTCTACCCATCTCCTCCGTCACACCACTTCTCATATACCACCTCCCTGATAGACCCATCTCCTCCGTCACACCACTTCTCATATACCACCTCCCTGATAGTCTACCCATCTCCTCCATCACAACAGTTCTCATATACCACCTCCCTGATAGTCTACCCATCTCCTCCATCACAACAGTTCTCATATACCACCTCCCTGGTAGTCTACCCATCTCCTCCGTCACACCACTTCTCATATACCACCTCCCTGAAAGTCTACCCATCTCCTCCATCACAACAGTTCTCATATACCACCTCCCTGATAGTCTACCCATCTCCTCCATCACAACAGTTCTCATATACCACCTCCCTGGTAGTCTACCCATCTCCTCCATCACAACAGTTCTCATATACCACCTCCCTGGTAGTCTACCCATCTCCTCCGTCACAACAGTTCTCATATACCACCTCCCTGATAGTCTACCCATCTCCTCCATCACACCACTTCTCATATACCACCTCCCTGGTAGTCTACCCATCTCCTCCGTCACACCACTTCTCATATACCACCTCCCTGATAGTCTACCCATCTCCTCCATCACACCACTTCTCATATACCACCTCCCTGATAGTCTACCCATCTCCTCCGTCACACCACTTCTCATATACCACCTCCCTGATAGTCTACCTATCTCCTCCGTCACAGCAGTTCTCATATACCACCTCCCTGGTAGTCTACCCATCTCCTCCGTCACACCACTTCTCATATACCACCTCCCTGATAGTCTACCCATCTCCTCCGTCACACCACTTCTCATATACCACCTCCCTGATAGTCTACCCATCTCCTCCATCACAACAGTTCTCATATACCACCTCCCTGATAGTCTACCCATCTCCTCCATCATAACAGTTCTCATATACCACCTCCCTGGTAGTCTACCCATCTCCTCCGTCACACCACTTCTCATATACCACCTCCCTGGTAGTCTACCCATCTCCCCCATCACACCACTTCTCATATACCACCTCCCTGATAGTCTACCCATCTCCTCCGTCACAACAGTTCCACTTCTCATATACCACCTCCCTGATAGTCTGCCCATCTCCTCCGTCACACCACTTCTCATATACCACCTCCCTGATAGTCTACCCATCTCCTCCGTCACACCACTTCTCATATACCACCTCCCTGATAGTCTACCTATCTCCTCCGTCACAGCAGTTCTCATATACCACCTCCCTGATAGTCTACCCATCTCCTCCATCACAGCAGTTCTCATATACCACCTCCGTGATAGTCTACCCATCTCCTCCATCACAACAGTTCTCATATACCACCTCCCTGGTAGTCTACCCATCTCCTCCGTCACAACAGTTCTCATATACCACCTCCCTGGTAGTCTACCCATCTCCTCCGTCACACCACTTCTCAAATACCACCTCCCTGATAGTCTACCCATCTCCTCCATCACACCACTTCTCATATACCACCTCCCTGATAGTCTACCCACCTCCTCCATCACACCACTTCTCAGATACCACCTCCCTGATAGTCTACCTATCTCCTCCGCTCTGATAGTCTACCCATCTCCTCCATCACAACAGTTCTCATATACCACCTCCCTGGTAGTCTACCCATCTCCTCCGTCACAACAGTTCTCATATACAACCTCCCTGATAGTCTACCCATCTCCTCCATCACACCACTTCTCATATACCACCTCCCTGATAGTCTACCCATCTCCTCCATCACACCACTTCTCATATACCACCTCCCTGATAGTCTACCCATCTCCTCCATCACACCACTTCTCATATACCACCTCCCTGATAGTCTACCCATCTCCTCCGTCACACCACTTCTCATATACCACCTCCCTGATAGTCTACCTATCTCCTCCGTCACAGCAGTTCTCATATACCACCTCCCTGATAGTCTACCCATCTCCTCCATCACAGCAGTTCTCATATACCACCTCCCTGATAGTCTACCCATCTCCTCCGTCACAACAGTTCTCATATACCACCTCCCTGGTAGTCTACCCATCCCCTCCGTCACACCACTTCTCATATACCACCTCCCTGGTAGTCTACCCATCTCCCCCGTCACACCACTTCTCATATACCACCTCCCTGATAGTCTACCCATCTCCTCCGTCACAACAGTTCTCATATACCACCTCCCTGGTAGTCTACCCATCTCCTCCGTCACACCACTTCTCATATACCACCTCCCTGGTAGTCTACCCATCTCCTCCATCACACCACTTCTCATATACCACCTCCCTGATAGTCTACCCATCTCCTCCATCACAACAGTTCTCATATACCACCTCCCTGATAGTCTACCCATCTCCTCCATCACACCACTTCTCATATACCACCTCCCTGATAGTCTACCCATCTCCTCATCACACCACTTCTCATATACCACCTCCCTGATAGTCTACCCATCTCCTCCATCACAACAGTTCTCATATACCACCTCCCTGATAGTCTACCCATCTCCTCCGTCACACCACTTCTCATATACCACCTCCCTGATAGTCTACCCATCTCCTCCATCACACCACTTCTCATATACCACCTCCCTGATAGTCTACCCATCTCCTCCGTCACACCACTTCTCATATACCACCTCCCTGATAGTCTACCCATCTCCTCCGTCACAGCAGTTCTCATATACCACCTCCCTGATAGTCTACCCATCTCCTCCATCACAGCAGTTCTCATATACCACCTCCCTGATAGTCTACCCATCTCCTCCATCACAACAGTTCTCATATACCACCTCCCTGGTAGTCTACCCATCCCCTCCGTCACACCACTTCTCATATACCACCTCCCTGGTAGTCTACCCATCTCCTCCATCACACCACTTCTCATATACCACCTCCCTGATAGTCTACCCATCTCCCCCGTCACAACAGTTCTCATATACCACCTCCCTGGTAGTCTACCCATCTCCTCCGTCACACCACTTCTCATATACCACCTCCCTGGTAGTCTACCCATCTCCTCCATCACACCACTTCTCATATACCACCTCCCTGATAGTCTACCCATCTCCTCCATCACAACAGTTCTCATATACCACCTCCCTGATAGTCTACCCATCTCCTCCATCACACCACTTCTCATATAACACCTCCCTGATAGTCTACCCATCTCCTCCATCACACCACTTCTCATATACCACCTCCCTGGTAGTCTACCCATCTCCTCCATCACACCACTTCTCATATACCACCTCCCTGATAGTCTACCCATCTCCTCCATCACAACAGTTCTCATATACCACCTCCCTGGTAGTCTACCCATCTCCTCCGTCACACCACTTCTCATATACCACCTCCCTGGTAGTCTACCCATCTCCTCCGTCACACCACTTCTCATATACCACCTCCCTGATAGTCTACCCATCTCCTCCATCACACCACTTCTCATATACCACCTCCCTGATAGTCTACCCATCTCCTCCGTCACACCACTTCTCATATACCACCTCCCTGATAGTTTACCCATTTCCTCCATCACAACAGTTCTCATATACCACCTCCCTGATAGTCTACCCATCTCCTCCATCACAACAGTTCTCATATACCACCTCCCTGGTAGTCTACCCATCTCCTCCGTCACACCACTTCTCAAATACCACCTCCCTGATAGTCTACCCATCTCCTCCATCACACCACTTCTCATATACCACCTCCCTGATAGTCTACCCATCTCCTCCATCACACCACTTCTCATATACCACCTCCCTGATAGTCTACCTATCTCCTCCGCCCTGATAGTCTACCCATCTCCTCCATCACAACAGTTCTCATATACCACCTCCCTGGTAGTCTACCCATCTCCTCCGTCACAACAGTTCTCATATACCACCTCCCTGATAGTCTACCCATCTCCTCCATCACACCACTTCTCATATACCCCCGCCCTGATAGTCTACCCATCTCCTCCATCACACCACTTCTCATATACCACCTCCCTGATAGTCTACCCATCTCCTCCATCACACCACTTCTCATATACCACCTCCCTGATAGTCTACCCATCTCCTCATCACACCACTTCTCATATACCACCTCCCTGATAGTCTACCCATCTCCTCCATCACAACAGTTCTCATATACCACCTCCCTGATAGTCTACCCATCTCCTCCATCACAACAGTTCTCATATACCACCTCCCTGGTAGTCTACCCATCTCCTCCATCACACCACTTCTCATATACCACCTCCCTGATAGTCTACCCATCTCCTCCATCACACCACTTCTCATATACCACCTCTCTGATAGTCTACCCATCTCCTCCATCACACCACTTCTCATATACCACCTCCCTGATAGTCTACCTATCTCCTCCGTCACAGCAGTTCTCATATACCACCTCCCTGATAGTCTACCCATCTCCTCCATCACAGCAGTTCTCATATACCACCTCCCTGATAGTCTACCCATCTCCTCCATCACAACAGTTCTCATATACCACCTCCCTGATAGTCTACCCATCTCCTCCATCACAACAGTTCTCATATACCACCTCCCTGGTAGTCTACCCATCTCCTCCGTCACACCACTTTTCATATACCACCTCCCTGATAGTCTACCCATCTCCTCCATCACACCACTTCTCATATACCACCTCCCTGATAGTCTACCCATCTCCTCCATCACACCACTTCTCATATACCACCTCCCTGATAGTCTACCCATCTCCTCCGTCACTACAGTTCTCATATACCACCTCCCTGGTAGTCTACCCATCTCCTCCGTCACACCACTTCTCATATACCACCTCCCTGATAGTCTACCCATCTCCTCCGTCACAGCAGTTCTCATATACCACCTCCTCGATAGTCAACCTATCTCCTCCATCACAACTGTTCTCATATACCAGCACCCTCATAGTCAACCTATCTCCTCGTCACAGCAGTTCTCATATATCACCTTCCGATAGTCAACCTATCTGCTCCGCCACACCAGCTCTCATATACCACTCCCCGATGGTCAAACTATCTTCCCCGCCACACCAGCTCTCATATACCACCTCCCCAATAGTCTACCCATCTCCTCCATCACAACAGTTCTCATATACCACCTCCATGATAGTCTACCCATCTCCTCCATCACAACACTTCTCATATACCACCTCCCTGATAGTCTACCTTTCTCCTCCGTCACAGCAGTTCTCATATACCACCTCCCTGATAGTCAACCTATCTCCTCCGTCACAGCAGTTCTCATATACCACCTCCCTTATAGTCAACCTATCACCTCCGCCACATCAGTTCTCATATACCACCTCCCTGATAGTCAACCTATCTCCTCCGTCACAGCAGTTCTCATATACCACCTCCCTGATAGTCAACCTATCACCTCCGCCACATCAGTTCTCATATACCACCTGCCTGATAGTCAACCTATCTCCTCCATCACAACAGTTCTCATATACCACCTCCCTGATAGTCTACCCATCTCCTCCATCACAACAGTTCTCATATACCACCTCCCTGATAGTCTACCCATCTCCTCCGTCACAGCAGTTCTCGTATACCACCCCCCTGATAGTCTACCCATCTCCTCCGTCACAGCAGTTCTCATATACCACCTCCCTAATAGTCTACCCATCTCCTCCGTCACACCAGTTCTCATATACCACCTCCTCGATAGTCAACCTACCTCCTCCGTCACAACAGTTCTCATATACCACCTCCCCGATAGTCAACCTATCTGCTCCGCCACACCAGCTCTCATATACCACTCCCCGATAGTCACCCTATCTGCTACGCCACACCAGTTCTCATGTACCACCTCCCTGATAGTCAACCTATCTCCTCTGCCACAACAGTTCTCATATACCACCTCCCTGATAGTCAACCTATCTCCTCTGTCACAGCAGTTCTCATATACCACCTCCTCGATAGTCAACCTATCTCCTCCGTCACAGCAGTTCTCATATACCACCTCCTCGATAGTCAACCTATCTGCTCCGCCACACCAGCTCTCATATACCACTCCCCGATAGTGAACCTATCTGCTCCGCCACACCAGCTCTCATATACCACTCCCCGATAGTGAACCTATCTGCTCCGCCACACCAGCTATAATATACCACCTCCCCGATACTCAACCTATCTCCTCCGTCACAACAGTTCTCATGTACCACCTCCCTGATAGTCAACCTATCTCCTCCGCCACAACAGTTCTCATATACCACCTCCCTGATAGTCAACCTATCTCCTCCGTCACAACAGTTCTCATGTACCACCTCCCTGATAGTCAACCTATCTCCTCCGCCACAACAGTTCTCATATACCACCTCCCCGATAGTCAACCTATCTCCTCCGCCACACCAATTCTCATATACCACCTCCCCAATAGTGAACCTATCTGCTCCATCACACCACTTCTCATATACCACCTCCCTGATAGTCTACCCATCTCCTCCATCACACCACTTCTCATATACCACCTCCCTGATAGTCTACCCATCTCCTCCGTCACTACAGTTCTCATATACCACCTCCCTGGTAGTCTACCCAT
Organism: Ambystoma mexicanum; assembly: GCF_040938575.1. NCBI lineage: Eukaryota > Metazoa > Chordata > Amphibia > Caudata > Ambystomatidae > Ambystoma > Ambystoma mexicanum. Next base: position 1,481,538,391 of record NC_090922.1, read on the forward strand.
CTCCTCCGTCACACCACTTCTCATATACCACCTCCCTGATAGTCTACCCATCTCCTCCGTCACAGCAGTTCTCATATACCACCTCCTCGATAGTCAACCTATCTCCTCCATCACAACTGTTCTCATATACCAGCACCCTCATAGTCAACCTATCTCCTCGTCACAGCAGTTCTCATATATCACCTTCCGATAGTCAACCTATCTGCTCCGCCACACCAGCTCTCATATACCACTCCCCGATGGTCAAACTATCTTCCCCGCCACACCAGCTCTCATATACCACCTCCCCAATAGTCTACCCATCTCCTCCATCACAACAGTTCTCATATACCACCTCCATGATAGTCTACCCATCTCCTCCATCACAACACTTCTCATATACCACCTCCCTGATAGTCTACCTTTCTCCTCCGTCACAGCAGTTCTCATATACCACCTCCCTGATAGTCAACCTATCTCCTCCGTCACAGCAGTTCTCATATACCACCTCCCTTATAGTCAACCTATCACCTCCGCCACATCAGTTCTCATATACCACCTCCCTGATAGTCAACCTATCTCCTCCGTCACAGCAGTTCTCATATACCACCTCCCTGATAGTCAACCTATCACCTCCGCCACATCAGTTCTCATATACCACCTGCCTGATAGTCAACCTATCTCCTCCATCACAACAGTTCTCATATACCACCTCCCTGATAGTCTACCCATCTCCTCCATCACAACAGTTCTCATATACCACCTCCCTGATAGTCTACCCATCTCCTCCGTCACAGCAGTTCTCATATACCACCCCCCTGATAGTCTACCCATCTCCTCCGTCACAGCAGTTCTCATATACCACCTCCCTAATAGTCTACCCATCTCCTCCGTCACACCAGTTCTCATATACCACCTCCTCGATAGTCAACCTACCTCCTCCGTCACAACAGTTCTCATATACCACCTCCCCGATAGTCAACCTATCTGCTCCGCCACACCAGCTCTCATATACCACTCCCCGATAGTCACCCTATCTGCTACGCCACACCAGTTCTCATGTACCACCTCCCTGATAGTCAACCTATCTCCTCTGCCACAACAGTTCTCATATACCACCTCCCTGATAGTCAACCTATCTCCTCTGTCACAGCAGTTCTCATATACCACCTCCTCGATAGTCAACCTATCTCCTCCGTCACAGCAGTTCTCATATACCACCTCCTCGATAGTCAACCTATCTGCTCCGCCACACCAGCTCTCATATACCACTCCCCGATAGTGAACCTATCTGCTCCGCCACACCAGCTCTCATATACCACTCCCCGATAGTGAACCTATCTGCTCCGCCACACCAGCTATAATATACCACCTCCCCGATACTCAACCTATCTCCTCCGTCACAACAGTTCTCATGTACCACCTCCCTGATAGTCAACCTATCTCCTCCGCCACAACAGTTCTCATATACCACCTCCCTGATAGTCAACCTATCTCCTCCGTCACAACAGTTCTCATGTACCACCTCCCTGATAGTCAACCTATCTCCTCCGCCACAACAGTTCTCATATACCACCTCCCCGATAGTCAACCTATCTCCTCCGCCACACCAATTCTCATATACCACCTCCCCAATAGTGAACCTATCTGCTCCGCCACACCAGCTCTCATATACCACTCCCCGATAGTGAACCTATCTGCTCCGCCACAACAGTTCTCATATACCACCTCCCTGATAGTCAACCTATCTCCTCCGTCACAGCAGTTCTCATATACCACCTCCTCGATAGTCAACCTATCTCCTCCGTCACAGCAGTTCTCATATACCACCTCCTCGATAGTCAACCTATCTGCTCCGCCACACCAGCTCTCATATACCACTCCCCGATAGTGAACCTATCTGCTCCGCCACACCAGCTCTCATATACCACTCCCCGATAGTGAACCTATCTGCTCCGCCACAACAGTTCTCATATACCACCTCCCTGATAGTCAACCTATCTCCTCCGTCACAGCAGTTCTCATATACCACCTCCTCGATAGTCAACCCATCTCCTCCATCACAGCAGTTCTCAAATACCACCTCCCCGATAGTCAACCTATCTCCTCCGCCACACCAATTCTCATATACCACCTCCCCAATAGTCAACCTATCTCCTCCGCCACACCAGTTCTCTGAAACACTTGTGTACGAGAGTGATACAAATAAAATATCATATCATATATATCATATCATATATCATATCATATATCATATCATAATAGTTCTCATATACCACTTCTTTGATAGTCAACCTATCTCCTCCGTCACAACAGTTCTCATATACGACCTCCCTGATAGTCTACTTATCTCCTCCGTCACACCACTTCTCATATAGCACCTCCCTGATAGTCTACCCATCTCCTCCGTCACAGCAGTTCTCATATATCAGCACGCTGACAGTCAACCTATCTCCTCCGTCACAACAGTGCTCCTCAGTGAGTACCTATGAACTGTCTATAACAATAGTGTTATTATTATTATTCACAGTCCAGAAGAGCACTAATTTCCCGCTCCTCCCTTCCCTGCCACCACGGTTCCCATACCACGCTTCCCTCTGAACTGTACAACAAACTTACGCGGGGTCATATGGTGCTGGTCCCAGGGCATCCGGGGGATCCACTAAATGTTTACTTATTGTGGGCGTGTGGGCCCTCCTCGAACCCTGGAAAAGAGAGAACAAATATACATCCATTCAGATGGTCAAGAACTCATAGTTTTAAAGGCATGTCTTTATTGAGAGTTTGGTAATGTGGTACATGGCAAAAAGGTCACTTCAGGACACCAAGAGTGAAAAGGGATGGGGGTCAAGAAGAGGGCAGAAAGAAAGGGAGCAGGCGATAGGAAGGCGAACAAGCAATAGAACATAAGGAATAGAAGGCGGAATTCTTTAGAGCAGACAATTCCAAGCAAGGGTTACGTTTTCATATCACATACAAAGAGTCACTGTTGTGGCGTGATCTTGGTCATCCAATCCGAAAACGCTTTAAAACAGGCATCTTATGTGTAAAACCGATCCTACCTGCAAACTAAGCCGTTTGTCTTGGTCATATTGGCCTCATCCCTTACCTGACCATTTATTTATTATATTTGTGTAGCGCCCAAACCGAGGTATCACAGCACTTGTACATAATAGGTATGTAAGCACAGGCAATGTAAAGGAAAGGTTACAAATAACATCAGAGGTACAGATGAGTGATATTTATCAAACAGCCAGGTTTTCGGGAGTTTTCTAAAGGCTGGGTGTGAGGGTTGATTTTTGATGTGGGTGGGGAGTGAGTTCCACAGGGTAGGAGCTGTGACACAAAAGCTGGAGCCACCTGCTCGTTTGCGTTTAAATCTTGGAGTTTGGAGAGCGAGGCTGGAAGAGGAATGAAGCCCTGAGGTCTTAGTTTAAATGCGGGGATTGTGGTTAGAGGGGGGGCCACATTGTGGACACAACGGTGTGTGATCGCTACAGTGCTGAACTCAATCTGCACTTCGATTGGTAGCCAGTGGGCATCGCGTCTCTTGGCAGGGATTTGGTCCGAGTATTTTCGACCCAAAGCTGCCCCTAAGGCTTTATTTTGTAAACGTTGTAGCACGGATAGGTTCTTAGCAGAGGTGCCTGTGAACAGCGCATTGCAGTAGTCCAGTTTACTACAAATGATAGCTCAAGCGAGAGACAGGCAGTTAATTGGTGAAAGGAATGTTCTGTTCCAGACCATAAGTTTGGCTGTGTAGGCTGTGGAAGAGGCCAATGCATTCAAGCGTTTGGTTCATAGAGCCATCAATGGAGAGAGGGGAGTAAGAAGGCTCCTACTGCAGAAATCACTGCTGGAGAGTGACTTTGCCTATGCGAAAGTTGGGTTACTGTGAACAGCAGTGTCTTCTGGTCATGCTTCTCCCCAAAACCACTCTGGCTTCATCTATAAGGGACCCAATTCAGGCACCAGGCATCAAAGATTGAACAGAACAGCGTGATATGCAGAACCTCTTATAGAGCGCCTATGAATAATTGTACTCAATAAGTGCACTGTCATGCACAGGTGATCACTAGACTTCCTGCATTTCTTTTCACCAGTTTCAAAAAACACCAAAAAGGGGCATGCATCAAGCCAACCTAAGCAATGTTAGGCAGGCACTGGTCAGTCCATTGTGTAATGCTTTTCCTTCCCACAGCACATATGGAGGGAGGGATAACTTCAAAATAATAATTAAACAACTATTTTCAAAAAGGGATTGAAATTTCTTACACATAATTATAAATCAGAAATCCCGAAAAATGTCTGATTCCTCGACCAACCTTTGGCGATTACCAGTGCTTCTCCTTGTCCCGGAGGATGGGTTTCACCAGGCATGCATGCTGTGAGGGTACACACACAATGTGCAACTGGAGACGCTGTATACCACTAGAGGGGCGCTGCTTCCATCCTGTCCGTCTGGGCATACCCATCCCACTTGTGGTGACCAACACAAAGGGAGGTGATGGTTGGAATGTTTTAAATGAATCTGTACCTCTGGCATTGCTCTGGGAAACCCTCTGGACCATTGCTCTTTGCCTATACAGAAAGGGTACCGGTATGCCCAGACGTGGATCCAATCCCTTCTGGGCCTACAGACCCAAGCTGATGACGCCCAATGAGGCCAAAACATGTCTGAGGTTGCTTGTGGTCTCGTGCAGATGGGATGTGACCTAGCAGTCCAGGCTGGACTGTCCCTTTTGGGGTGGGAACAAACCTGATTTGAGTATGGTCTTTACGCTTTCTGTAATGGCTTGACAAGCAAAGAAAGATGGTCTGTACGGTTGGCCAACACAATGCTAGAGGTTAAGATGCATTCTAAACCTCCCAGCCATCACCTCTTTTGTATTGCTAGAGACATAGGCCCTCCCAGAAAAAGATGGCATGCAAAACCAATATGAAGGAGTACACAAAGAAATGTCAGAGAGCAAAATTCCTGTGATCTGAGCGTGGTGTTCTGGTAGAACAATCAATGGCACACTAGGCAATGCCGCCATGTGTTCCTTCCTCGACCATTGATACTAATCCATGTAAAAGGATCACGGATGGCACCACAGGGAGGTGGTACTTGCATCACTCGAATTTGATCTTCGTCAGAAAGACAAGCATTCTTTCTGTCACACTTGAAAGCTCAATGGGCGACATAGTACTCTCCTAAGATAGTGAACTGTTGGAAAGCAGTACATGCATACACTGACACTGACATTATAGAAAGGGGATTGCATAGGTCATTCTGAACCTGAGGAGACAGGAATGCATAAGCTGATCCTGAGATTATCATCTTTAAACAGCCCTGTGATCCTCTGACAGTGTGACTACCTCTCAAATGGGTCATCTCAGAGAGGGGTAGAAGGCCCACAAGATTGATTGATGAGATGGAGTAAACAATATTTTTCCATTTAAGTTTGTTGTGTATCATGTCCTGCCACACTACAAGTCGCTATGTGGCTGTGGCCTAGGTTCAATTTGTTAAGGGAGGGGCAGGAAATACATACAAAGAAGGGTCTGTGTAAGGGGAGAATGTCATGGGTTACCAATAAACACAGTACTGCTCAGCATCTCACATTCAGTGTCACTATTTTATCTGAAACTCAAATGCTGAAGTTATACGTATAATATATTACTGTGCCTGTAAAATATTTCTAACATTTGGAAGTAATTCTTTGGGGTTCGTAAAATGTGAGGTAAGCTTTGCTTGGTGACCTGATGAGAAATAAAGCAGTGATGAGATGAGTTCCTTAAGAGAAAGTAGCCTCTCAGCTGATACAAAAACTGAAAAGACAAGACCATGCTCAGCTGATTCTGAGACTACCGGGACAGGAAGGGAATACATGAGACGATCTGAGACTGAAAATACAGCCCTTGGAATGGCCGATCCTGATCCTGAAGAGACATACATGCATAAGCTGATACTGAGACTAAAGAGACTACAATGCATAAGGGGAAATTGAGACTGAAGAGACAGGAAGGCAACAGCTGATACTGAGAGCGAAGAAAGTGGAATGTATAAGCTAATACTGAGACTGAAAAAGAGGAATGCATAAACTAGTTCTGAGACAGAAGAGCTAGAAGCCATAGCTGATCCTGGTACTATAGAACCAGAAAGGCAAATCCTGATCCTGAGACTGAAGAGACATAAATGCATAAGCTGATCCTGAGACTGAAGACATAGGTATGCATTAATCGATCCTAAGTCTGAAGTGCCAGGAATCTATTAACCAAACCTGAGACTGAAGAGGCAGGTGGGCAATAGCTGATACTGAGCTTGAAGAAAGTGAAGTGCATACACAGATTCTTTATGGGGTACATTTACCCGCCAAAACAGAAATTCCCTTCATCATAAAACCGCCTTTTCAACATTCACCCAAAAACGGCTGTGCTTTTGTCTGCTTAGCACATGGGTGGCGAGATTTGAACACAGCCGCCCCAAGAATGGCTGCATTTTGTTTTCCTTCCCATGAATCCAGGGAAAATAACTTAAGTTCAGAATGGCTCTGCACTGCTGTTCTGTCATTTAAAGACTCCAGGTTGCACAAGAAAATGACCTGCATTCAAGACATTGCTCTTGATTTCATTTTAAAACATCACAAAGTCATGCCCTTCATGGAAACCCACCGTGGCATGCTTTCTATCGGCTGAGCATCAGGAAATGAGGCAAATATATTTCCAGAACAGCTGATGTACTGGGAAATCACTTGAAAGGCAAAGAATGCCGTTTTCCACTGAACACGGCTTGTGTTTTCTTTTGCTATCAACCATTGCGCACAAACTACAGTAAATGAAAGAAATTATGCAGTGTTTCTTTTTACCATGTCAATTTCAAAGGGATACTTGGCAATGTATCTCTTTGTGTTAAGATACTGACTGTATCTGTAAAAGCCTTCCAGAAGATTGAGTCAAGTGAAACTGTGTGCGGCAAAAACCGCATTTGTAAAGTGACAAACAAGCAAGATTAACCCACGTGTAAAACGGTTCTTTACCAAAGCAGGTGAATGCTGTTTCCATATGAAAGACAATTACAGCCTGTGCTCACACAGAAATGGTATTGAATATGTGGAGATGGGAGTCTTGCTTTAAAATGTATATTATCTTTATTCTCAAAAAGGCTTGGTTTCTGTTGAAAGAAAGAAAAGAAAACTTGGCAAACCAGCAGAACAGGTTTGGCAGGCACTTACTTCAAAGGTGCCCTGCCTCCCATGGGAACAGAATACCCTCCACCAGTGAACCAGCCCCCCATGGGTACATGAAAGGCCCAGAAGTCTGGAAGTTCACGGCCTCGTCAGACTGTCCGCCAGCCCTGCCAGAATGAACAAAGGAGGCCCGTTGGGCTGGGCATAACAGTGAGGTGTGATTCCCTCAAGCATCCCTCTGAAGAGGGAACTGTCAACAACTTCATAAGACATCATAAACGTTCTTTGTTGCCAGCCAAGCTTGGCAGAGACAGTTGCTGTGGGGTTTTGTAGTACTGCACACATCAAGGGCAAATCTACCTCATTGACAATAAAGGACATTATACTTTAAGACATTTTTCCCCGCCATCTGAATAAGCAGGAATGTGATATTATGACAGTTTTCATGTGATTTTTGGACAAGCACAATGAGACCATGTGCATCTTGCTGGCACATGGGGAACAGGAAGGGCAGGACAAATGCATTTCTGGGTGAAGCATAAGTGGCGCAGACATTAAACAAACAACAAAATTGTGCCCATGTCATAAATCCGTTAGAGCCTTCATTATCATTAAACAAAGGAGATTATATTGGTGATTCTGAGCCTGAAGAGGAATGCATAAGCTACACTTTAGGCTCAAGAGACAGCAATGCATAAGCAGACCTGAGACTGAAGAGACAGGAGTGCATAAGCAAACCTGAGACTGAAGAGAGAGGAATGCATAAGATGATCCCAAGACTAAAAAGACACAAATGCATACGCAGACCTGAGACTGAAGAGACATGAGTGCATAAGCAGACCTGAGACTGAAGAGACAGGAGTGCATAAGATTACCTGAGACTGAAGAGAGAGGAATGCATAAGATGATCCCAAGACTAAAAAGACACAAATGCATACGCAGACCTGAGACTGAAGAGACATGAGTGCATAAGCAGACCTGAGACTGAAGAGACAGCAATGCATTAGCTGATCATGAGACTGACTAAAGGGGAGCATATAAGCTCGTTCTGGGAGTGAAGAGACAGGAATGCATACGCAAACCTGAGACTGAAGAGACATGAGTGCATAAGCCGACCTGAGACTGAAGAGACAGCAATGCATTAGCTGATCATGAGACTGACTGAAGGGGAGCATATAAGCTTGTTCTGGGACTGAAGAGACACGAATGCATATGCAAACCTGAGACTGAAGAGAGAGGGGAATGCATAAGATGATCCCAAGACTAAAGAGACACAAATGCATAAGCAGACCTGAGACTGAAGAGACAGGAGTGCATAAGATTACCTGAGACTGAAGAGAGAGGAATGCATAAGATGATCCCAAGACTAAAAAGACACAAATGCATACGCAGACCTGAGACTGAAGAGACATGAGTGCATAAGCCGACCTGAGACTGAAGAGACAGCAATGCATTAGCTGATCATGAGACTGACTGAAGGGGAGCATATAAGCTCGTTCTGGGGCTGAAGAGACACGAATGCATACGCAAACCTGAGACTGAAGAGAGGGGAATGCATAAGATGATCCCAAGACTAAAGAGACACAAATGCATAAGCAGACCTGAGACTGAAGAGACAGGAGTGCATAAGATTACCTGAGACTGAAGAGAGAGGAATGCATAAGATTACCTGAGACTGAAGAGAGAGGAATGCATAAGATGATCCCAAGACTAAAGAGACACAAATGCATAAGCAGATCTGAGACTGAAGAGACACAAATGCATAAGCAGACCTGAGACTGAAGAGATAGGAGTGCATAAGCAGACCTGAGACTGAAGAGAGAGGAATGCATAAGATGATCCCAAGACTAAAAAGACACAAATGCATACGCAGACCTGAGACTGAAGAGACAGGAGTGCATAAGATTACCTGAGACTGAAGAGAGAGGAATGCATAAGATTACCTGAGACTGAAGAGAGAGGAATGCATAAGATGATCCCAAGACTAAAGAGACACAAATGCATAAGCAGACCTGAGACTGAAGAGACGGGAGTGCATAAAATTACCTGAGACTGAAGAGAGAGGAATGCATAAGATGATCCCGAGACTAAAGAGACACAAATGCATACGCAGACCTGAGACTGAAGAGACATGAGTGCATAAGCCGACCTGAGACTGAAGAGACAGCAATGCATTAGCTGATCATGAGACTGACTGAAGGGGAGCATATAAGCTCGTTCTGGGACTGAAGGTCACGAATGCATACGCAAACCTGAGACTGAAGAGAGAGGGGAATGCATAAGATGATCCCAAGACTAAAGAGACACAAATGCATAAGCAGACCTGAGACTGAAGAGACAGGAGTGCATAAGATTACCTGAGACTGAAGAGAGAGGAATGCATAAGATGATCCCAAGACTAAAAAGACACAAATGCATACGCAGACCTGAGACTGAAGAGACATGAGTGCATAAGCAGACCTGAGACTGAAGAGACAGGAGTGCATAAGATTACCTGAGACTGAAGAGAGAGGAATGCATAAGATGATCCCAAGACTAAAAAGACACAAATGCATATGCAGACCTGAGACTGAAGAGACAGGAGTGCATAAGCAGACCTGAGACTGAAGAGAGAGGAATGCATAAGATGATCCCAAGACTAAAGAGACACAAATGCATAAGCCGAACATGAGACTGAAGAGACAGGAAGGCATTAGCTGATCATGAGACTGACTGAAGGGGAGCATATAAGCTCGTTCTGGGACTGAAGAGACAGGAATGTATAAACTGAATTTAAGACTGAAGAGACACGAATGCATACGCAAACCTGAGACTGAAGAGAGGGGAATGCATAAGATGATCCCAAGACTAAAGAGACACAAATGCATAAGCAGACCTGAGACTGAAGAGACAGGAGTGCATAAGATTACCTGAGACTGAAGAGAGAGGAATGCATAAGATGATCCCAAGACTAAAAAGACACAAATGCATACGCAGACCTGAGACTGAAGAGACAGGAGTGCATAAGCAGACCTGAGACTGAAGAGAGAGGAATGCATAAGATGATCCCAAGACTAAAGAGACACAAATGCATAAGCCGAACATGAGACTGAAGAGACAGGAAGGCATTAGCTGATCATGAGACTGACTGAAGGGGAGCATATAAGCTCGTTCTGGGACTGAAGAGACAGGAATGCATACGCAAACTTGAGACTGAAGTGAGGGGGATGCATAAGATGATTCCAAGACTAAAGAGACACAAATGCATAAGCAGACCTGAGACTGAAGAGACAGGAGTGCATAAGATTACCTGAGACTGAAGAGAGAGGAATGCATAAGATGATCCCAAGACTAAAAAGACACAAATGCATACGCAGACCTGAGACTGAAGAGACATGAGTGCATAAGCAGACCTGAGACTGAAGAGACAGGAGTGCATAAGATTACCTGAGACTGAAGAGAGAGGAATGCATAAGATGATCCCAAGACTAAAAAGACACAAATGCATACGCAGACCTGAGACTGAAGAGACATGAGTGCATAAGCAGACCTGAGACTGAAGAGAGAGGAATGCATAAGATGATCCCAGGACTAAAGAGACACAAATGCATAAGCCGAACATGAGACTGAAGAGACAGGAAGGCATTAGCTGATCATGAGACTGACTGAAGGGGAGCATATAAGCTCGTTCTGGGACTGAAGAGACAGGAATGTACAAACTGAATTTAAGACTGAAGAGACACGAATGCATACGCAAACCTGAGACTGAAGAGAGGGGAATGCATAAGATGATCCCAAGACTAAAGAGACACAAATGCATAAGCAGACCTGAGACTGAAGAGACAGGAGTGCATAAGATTACCTGAGACTGAAGAGAGAGGAATGCATAAGATGATCCCAAGACTAAAGAGACACAAATGCATAAGCCGAACATGAGACTGAAGAGACAGGAAGGCATAAGTGGTACTGAGACTGAAGAAAGTGGAATGTATGGGCTTGTTCTTAGACTGAAGAGACAGAAATTCATAAAATGATGCTCGGTCTGAAGTGATAGGAATGTATAGGCTGAACTTGAGACTAAAAGGATAGGAAGGCAATACCTGATCCTGAGACTGAATATATCAGAATGCATACGTTGATTCTGAAACCAAAGAAAGGGGGATGCATGGGTGATTCTGAGACTGGCGACACGAGAAGAGAGTGCATTGTCCTCGGGACTGCTATGAAACTCTGCCTCAGCCCTAAAATGGAGGCTTCCATGCAAGTGAAGGAATAGAACTTGGTAATTTGTATGTTCTTTGGTCTTTTACTGGGGAGGCAGGGTTTCTCTGAAATGCTCTGGATTCATAGTGGTGCGCACAGCTCCTTCTCATCAATGATAGTTCACATCAACAGGTCCATAGGGAGTTACAATAGTGTGTAACGTCTCTTGCAAGTAACTGTGTCTTGCATATAAAATATTAAAGAACTATAGTATTCATGTACAAATATAATTTCGGTGGAACGCCAATGTTATCCTACAGTTGGGCTCTTGGAGAAACACCTATGTGATCCTAGTAAAAAAAATATTGGATGGATGGCAATATGAACTGAATCCTAAAACACAGGCCAAAGAGTAGACTGATCCATGTAAATCCGAAATTGTGACTCTCAGCCTGAAGTAAATGTATCTTGTGTCGTAGGATCTGGCGCTCCACAATAGAAGACTCCAAATCTTTATACATCCTGTAACAGCAGAACAGTTTTAGCTGTTGTACAGTTCATATACTCTTTCATGTTCTACGGCCTGGTGACACTTCCATTTGGTAATTGTACAATAGGTAAAAAGACAGATAGATCACTACATTAATAAATACAATATTTTCTAGTTCAAAACATCAGAGATAAAGGAGTTGGGTCTGCATGTACATAGAATCCCTGGCATGTTTCTGGGGTGCTTTGTCATCAAAGAAGAAGTCCAGTCTCTATCATCATTTAGTCCCAGTCTTGGGACTATAGCAATAGAGCATCAGTAAGATATTCCAGCCTGGATGGCTAGCCCATCATTGGCACATGGAGGAGTGATTTATCAGCAACAGGTGAACGAGAATCTGTGCATCAACTCATTTAGCAAGATACACTTGGATATTACACATATTAGTCACTACCTACCAGTGTGGGGCTAAATATTTCTCTACGTGTTATACCATCTTTGTTCCCCAACAGTACGCCACACTGGTTCCCAGTTATTATTTTTTCATGTAAAAACCCAAATCATACATTCAAATATAGAGCACTGAAGACATAAAAATGCTTACCATCCCGCCGGCCAGGAAAGAAGGGTCAAAAATCCCTGGAGGGTGCATAGGCGGGGGCTGCATCGGCGGGGGTGGGCGTGTCTGAGCAAGCAGTGGTGGCATCACAGGCGGTGGCACCGAGTGTGGCACGAGGGGGGGCGGTCTCCCCCCCAGCACAGGATAGGCTCTCATGGAGTTCTGCTTCAAGAGCTCAATCTCAGCTTGCAGCTGTGCGGTCTGCTGCAGGTGCTCCCGCTGCATGTCCGCCAGCTCCGACTCCAGATGGCCTGGAAAGCAGAAGAGGGGGAATAGAGAATAATTTAGTGGAAGTGGAAGAGAAGGAAAGGATCGCTGAGGAAAGAAAAGAGCATAATTGAGAGGGAAAGCAGAAACAGGTCTTTCCTTAGTCCTAAAACCTTTACAGCTCAGTTATTTGAAGTTAGTTACAAAGGCGCATTTTACAAGGTTATCATTTCCACATTGTCAATGCCAGCACACAAACAACATTATCTGGGTTTGCTATTGAGCAAGGAACCAAAAACACAAACGGCAGGGCTCTGCTTACTGAACGCATGATCGTGATTTTCCAGTTTTGTCAGATTTTAGCCCATTGGGCTGGTATTGCTCTTTCTGCCTGGGATGGAGGCGGTTGCTAACCATTGACCAATAGGGCCTGAGTTTGGCGCTTGTGTCAATTCCCAAAAATACAGTTCACAGCAGCAGCCCATCCAAAATGTTGGCTGTGGTGGGTCTGACACAGAACACTTGAAGGCCCATGCGGAGGACACCCAGCAGGTTCTTGTTAGGTTAGATAGGGATCTGGCGGTCAATGAACTACCTCTTTGGAGCTACAATGCTGTGCATTTGGTGATATGATATGATCATTTATTTATATAGCGCCTATACACAATGTGTTTCAAAGCGCTTCAAGGCAAGGGAGGGAACAAGGGAAAATACAACCACATTCTTACAGGCCATGAACAGTAAGGATGTGAAATTAACAATCGTACTCGGCCTAACGACATTTCAGATAGTGCAAGAGCTAAGACATAGATAAGGAAGGGAGGGGGAGAGTGGGAAGGAAATGGAAACAGTCAGGCGACTACCGTACTAGGCTTGACGAAATTTCTGGTAGAGCCGGAAAAAAACAAAAGGTGAGGGAGAGGGGTGCAGAAAGGGAGGGGAGGAACAAAACAAGCGACTATCATACACTGGCCTGACAATATTTCAGATAGTGCTGGAGGGGTAGTGGGGAGGAAAAGAACAGTGATGGGAGGGTGGAGGAAACAGACGAGGTTGCTATCATATTAGGTCCAGGGACAATTCTGATAGAGTAAGTGCATAGAAGAAAGTAAGGGGAGGAGATAGGAAAAGGGAGAAGGGAAAGGAGGAGAGAAAAAAGATTAAGCAGAAGTCAGTAGTAACACATAATGTTGCAAGCCAGGATACAAGATGTGGATGGGAACAGCATGATTCAGGGCCACCATGAGTACAAGATGCAAAGGAAGTCCAGCATGAGAGTTGAGAAAGAGTGACACACCGTTAATGAGTCAAGTCCATAAAAGTCAAATCCAGCATTGGCCACAAGACAGTGATGGTGAAGGAAGGCACCAGGTGGGCGGGGCTTGCTAAGTGGTGAAAAAGAGCAGCAGGCAGGAAGGTACCAGGTGGGCGGGGCTTAGGCCAGGTGACCTAGATCCACTTGCACCTGCTCCCCATCTGCAAAGGAAAAGAAGCTTGAGGGCTCTTTAAGTAGGGAAACAGAGCGGCAAGCAGGAAGGCACCAGGTGGGCGTGGCTTGCTAAGTGGTGAAAAAGAGCGGGAAGCAGGAAGGCACCAGGTGGGTGGGCTTGCTAAGTGGTGAAAAAGAGCGGCTAGCAGGAAGGCATCAGTTGGGCAGGGCTTGCTAAGTGGTGAAAAAGAGCGGCAGGCAGAAAGGCACCAGGTGGGCGGGGCTTAGGCCAGGTGACCTAGATCCACTTGCACCTGCTCCCCATCTGCAAAGGAAAAGAAGCTGGAGGGCTCCTTAAGTAGGGAAACAGAGCGGCAAGCAGAAAGGCACCAGGTGGGCGTGGCTTGCTAAGTGGTGAAAAAAAAGCGGGAAGCAGGAAGGCACCAGGTGGGCGGGGCTTGCTAAGTGGTGAAAAAGAGCGGGAAGCAGGAAGGCACCAGGTGGGCGGGGGTTGCTAAATGGTGAAAAAGAGCGGCAAGCAGGAAGGTACCAGGTGGGCGGGGCTTGCTAAGTGGTGAAAAAGAGCAGCAGGCAGGAAGGCACCAGGTGGGCGGGGCTTGCTAAGTGGTGAAAAAGAGCGGGAAGCATGAAGGCACCAGGTGGGCGGGGCTTGCTAAGTGGTGAAAAAGAGCAGCAGGCAGGAAGGCACCAGGTGGGTGGGGCTTAGGCCAGGTGACCTAGATCCACTTGCACCTGCACCCCATCTGCCTTGGACCTTGTTACAGCTAAAGTCAGCATTCCTCTCATGGAGGATGACCCTGAACGTTGGAGCCCCCCCCCCTTCCCACCCTATGGACCTAGCTGTGCTACCTCCTCTAAGGTTATATATATTATCAGGGTTCTATTGCGTTAGTTTCCATCTACTGAGGAGCTAATACCTGCAGAACCTGCTATTGGGCTCTCACGTCTAGGCTACTGTAATGATCTGTGCCTAAGTCCTCCTGAGTACCTGCTGAAGCGACTACAGATAGTGCACAATGCTTCTACCCGCCCTGTCCCAAGCGCATGACAAAGGAACAATGACAGATTATCTGCGACAGTTGCAATGAATGTGCAGTGAATTAAATTCAAGCTCTTCTGAATTGTGCATAGAGACTATTAAGACCCCAGAGATGAACTCCTAAATGCTATTTGAACTCAAAACTCATTCACTTTGATGTACAGAATCACAGTTCAAACTTTCCTGCCTGGGGGAAGATTTTCCTTAGGAGACTCCCTAAAGCATGCTTCTTCTTGGTATTCATTACGAGCCTCCCGGTTTGGGTATGGAAGGAGTTCTGTCATCGCCTTGAAATCTTTACTTGCACATGCACTTTATAAAAGTCTCTAGGATGAAATCCCGATTCACAACCAGATGTGCCTTGAGCGGCTTCAATCCGTGCCTCTTTTCCCTGTGGCTGGTCTCCCCTGCTGTAGGCAAGGTGAGCAGCAAGTACAATGCTGCCAGGGGTCTCAGAAGACCAGGAGCTGCTGTGATATGGCAAAAATAGAAACCCTCATGCTTTCCATGAGCATTCTTTTTATTTGTTACATTTCCATATTTCAATGTAGGTAGACATGTCAAATAATATAATTGCAGTGCCAGACTCATTTATGCAATTATTCTAACTGACCCTGTATGGGTGGTGATGTTATCACCAGAAAAAGGCATATACTATTGCCGAGAACATGCCATAACTTGAATACACATAGACATGGTCCATTGTATCCACAGTTACCCTTCTTCCTATATCCTGTAAGCACCAGGGACTTGTGAGTAAATCTCTTCTGACACAGAGGTGAGTGAGCAAAGTGCTGCCCTCACACCACAGTACTCACAAATCCTTGAGTATTACCCCGATGTTCTTTGTTTCAGGATCCCCTACCAGAATACAATGGTTAGCAAAATGAAGGCCCGGGACTAGTCGCATTGCAGCATGGGGAAGGATGTTCAACACAGTATTGACCTCAGATTCAGTACTTTCCTGTCAAGGAAGATCTTGGCAGGTCAAGAGTTTGGAAGTAAGGAAAGTGTCATTTGCAGTGGGCCCGCTACAATGATAGTGCTCTCCCGGCTCAGAGGCTTGTCTGAAAACATGAATATTGGGGCCGATGCCTGGGCTGCCCAGATCGAAGCCTGTGGTAGACAAGAAGGGTAGGGCCCATTGGTTTATTTCATCATTATTGTTTACAATTGTTTAAGAATGGTTCCTTGCCACCTCACAAATGGGCCGACCACTTATTGGAAATCTTCATTACAGAGAGTCCTTCACCTGCCAAGTGAAATGAGAGCGAGCTAATTCACATGAGGTAGACGGCCACAGTCTGTCTTTTGAAAAATAGAAAAATCGGGTCTGGTCTGCTGTATTAAGCATGTTTTAAAAGATTAATTCATTGATTGAACAGAAACGTATGCATTAAAATCCTACCGGCCGAGTTCTAACAGTTCTAGTCAACCAAGACCAATTTGTTTTTACTGCCAACAGAAAAACATTCAGCACCTTTAGGCGAGTAGCAAGACATTTCAGCTCTGGATGCTAAACAAACATTTAATAGGGTGAATTAGCAATTCTCAGAAAACATGATCGGTCGCTATTCAACTTAGAATGTTTATAGGGAGAACAATTATGACAAAAATTGAAAAGCCAGGGTTGAGGTTATTGATGTAATCTCTAAAAAGGTAAGAATAAAGAGATGGGCATGACATGGGTGTCATCTTCGAGACAATACATCCAATCCATGAGAAACAAACTCGCTAAAACTTCACACAGTAAAAAAGGTTGTCAATGACCTATAGCACTGAACTAAAATTGACAATGGTCTTGAGTAAACTCGATTACTGTAATGGCCTCTACCTAGGCTTACCAAAACACCTTACCCAACAGATGCAGCAACCGCTGCACTATAATATATAATACATATATATATATCTATATATAGATATATATGTTAAATGTTTTCCTACATGCCAAAGGCGCCAGACTTTAAATACCAATCCCCTACAAACCGTAACTCGTTGTGCTATCCCCATGATAACTGTTTAGTTCATGGTATTCGTCTACACCCCCAGCGCATAATTTGTTGGGCTGGGTTTTTGACTGAGCAACCAGCACTGAGCGAAATCAACACCCAATTAACTAATCTGTCGTAATCTGTCCTATCCCCCCCCCCCCCCGAAACTGGGCACCTCACACATACATAGAGTATCAGATACAAGCAATTCCTCAACAATTCCGTAATCCTTATAACCATAGCTGCATACACTGCTGCACCAAAGGTTCCGTTTACATAGCATGACTCCTGATAAATCATTGTATCTGTATACTCTCATCTATATAGTTTACAAGCTAATTAGCTTATAGTTCTATCTGAAAAGTTCCATAATCTAATCAATTTCAGAGGAATTGAGAAATCCATAATTGAGCAAACTACAAATATTGCCCCTTCTATCTCTTCCTACCATTTCACCCCTTCCCCGCACAACCCTTAAGAGCTACAGGGTGAAACATAGTAAAAAAAAGCCTAGAAAACTCAGATATAGCTGAATCAAAAAGGAAGAAAAGAACAAGAGGATAATTGGAAGCAGACCTCACTACCCCTTCCAATCAGTTATTTCTAGACTCAAGGCTTCCGACTACCTCACCTCAACAGATCATTGACACCATGTATCTCCAGATACCACCGGAAGCACCCAGCTGAACTTCATTACTATGACCAAACACTGGTTCAAGAAACAGGACTCACCAATGACCCAACAACCTTGCCTACACCTACCCCAACAGCCATCCAACCAACCTCAAGACTGTACCCGAAATAAACAACGCCTGTTACTCCATTAACCATCTATAACCACCAAGCAGCAGAGACTGATAGATGTGCTAGATCCAAGAAGAGCCTGCTAAGCCTCTTTGAATCTGAAAGCCTTAAAATGGAGCCATGGAAAATAAACACAAGCATCCTTTAACAACCCAGCAGCAGTTGTCCAAGCAGCTGAACCACCAGAAAATACACATACAAGATGCCTTCTAATCAATGCATGTTCTGTCTCCAAGCACTACTCACACATTTTTGCCCTTCTCTCCGAAGACCAGATAGAATTAGTCTTCATCATGGAAACCTGGCTCCAGACCCCAGTTATCCACGAGAGGATCCTATTAGGCTTCAATATCATCATTTCTAATAGCAACATCAGGAGAGGTGGTGGCATAGCTCTTGTGCAAACAGACGCCTTCACAGTCTGCATCAACATCATCCCCAACTGTGAAGCTCTCGCTCCGACCTGCTCTTTCTCTACCACAGTTGCATTAATCATGCTCTCAACCTACAGACCTAGCTCCTGCAGACCACACTTTGCTGACAAACTTGCTGCTGATGACGTTATACTGGCCGAAGATCGCCAACTGCTAACTATACTTTGAGGTTGCAACACCTGGCTCAAGAAAGACGATGACGCTATTACAAAGTCCCTTGAGCGAACCTTGCTATATTACACCTTAAACAGATGATTAAGGGTCCCACTCACATAACTGGACACACTCTGGATGACATTTTCAGTAATGAAAACATAACTACTGTCTGCTCCCTAGTTCACCTCCCCTAGGGAGATCAGTTATCTATCCATTTCACAATATTCAATCTGACACTGCGGCTTGCAGTACCTACCTACAAAAGAACCATTGATCACGACCAGACCGTGGAAAGAAATATACATCAACCCCCTACTAGAAAGTCTAGAAGCAACTAAATCTACCGTCCATGCCAATGGACAACAACGCTGGATGCAAAACACCACAAAATGTACAACTGGATTATTTCGGCAGTTGACTGTATTGCCCCTAAAAAAACGTTCAAAATAAGAATTAAACGTAAATGGCTTAAACCAAGACTAAACTTTAAAAAAAAAGAATAATCAGAAACTTGAGAAAATCTGGAGGACAAAAAAAAAATTCGAAAATTCACCTACCATCAACAGCTATGCATTTACAGGCCTGAAGTAGTCAAAGCAAAGAAAGCATGTTATTCCAAACGCATCGATTCAGCACATTACAGTGAAAAGGAAGTGTATAAGATCATCAAAGAAAACGAAAACCCAACAGCCTGCAACACAACATTTACCCCTACACAAGAGCTCTGTGAACAGATTGCTGCACAATTCAACCGAAAGATCCTTGCGATCCAGGATTTACATGAACAAATCACTAAAGAGAAAAGGGGCTGCTAAGGGCCGTTTAAAGAATCAGCGTTCTTGAAGAAACATAAGAGGAATATATCACATAAATCACATAAGGGTGGTTATGACAGCCCCCGTCAATGGGGCAGATCAACATATAACCTTTTATATTCAAAAGTGTGTGATGTTAGTAAAACTGGTGACTTAGGCAGTCATGAGTGAATTTCTGTTTATCATGACACGTCTACACTTAATCGTGTTTCTGGGGGTAGAGAAACACCTAAACGGATTTGTTCCTGATGTTGGTGTATGGTCAGCCCCCGTCTTCAGGACGCTACCAAACGTTACAACTGGGCTCTATTTGGCTATCTATTTATCCGACAGTTAAGAGGTGGATAAAATGACAATGAAAGATGTAATAGATCATTTTTTAAATGGAGACCAGAAGAGATAAACAAAGTTTCTCTTTGGTTTTCAGCTTTGGATTTATTCGGACGCATAAGTTGTATGCATAGTTATCTTTGAACTCACTCCCACACCTGAAAGAAACTAAAAGAGTAGCAGGTTACTTGGATGATCACTCCGCTTGCTGTGTGTCTTAGTCACAATTTTCATGAACAATATACAGGTATCTAGGTTTTAAAACATGGTTTTCATTTTTACTTCTAGGTAGAAATGGCACTGCACATGGTCCAGTGCAGATAGCCAAATCGAGCCTAGTTTTAACGTTTGGTAGCGTCCTGAAGACGGGGGCTGACCATACACCAACATCAGGAACAAATCCGTTTAGGTGTTTCTCTACCCCCAGAAACACGATTAAGTGTAGACGTGTCATGATAAACAGAAATTCACTCATGACTGCCTAAATCACCATTGTTACTAACATCACACACTTTTGAATATAGAAGGTTATATGTTGATCTACCCCATTGACGGGGGCTGTCATAACTACCCTTATGTGATTTATGTGATATATTCCTCTTATGTTTCCTCAAAAACGCTGATTCTTTGAACGGCCCTTAGCAGGTCCTTTTCTTTTTAGTGATTTGTTCATGTGTTTTATAATACATGTTTTTTACATTTTGTATACCTATTAAAATATGTTTTTGCAATACCTGTTTTGATGTTGATATATACAGCTGACTGAAAGTTATTGTCATTCATGGAGTAGTCATTCGACGGCCAATGTGTTGGGAAGTTGGGAAGCTAGTGGTGAAACTGTTTTTATATATACTTATCTCCTCAATCACCCTAGTCCCCGAAAAAAAGAGGACAAATCTTTGCTCAAACATTAAAAATGATCCAGGATTTACTACACAATGAAGGATGCTCCAACCCACATGCCACCAAGGTGTCTACACTAACACCTCTCACAACCTTCTATATATCGTCTTTCCACCATCTATCTGCAGAGGTCCTATAAGCTAAAATTGAGACATGCAACTCAACAGGATCTCCTGAGGATCCATGACCCCCCAATGTTTACAAATCCTTCATAAAACCTCTAGACTTAATGCCTATCTTTTTATCCCGCCTCAATGACTTTATCAACACCGGAAGCTCAGTTGAAATCTGCATACACCAGACCTATGATTAAAAAGCCCAGAGCAGACCCACATGACCCATCCAGCTGTCACCGTATCTCACCCACTCCTTTCTTTGGAAAACTTCTGGAACCTCTGAAAAAATGTGGATATGGTCAACTCCAGGATTTAATTGAAACAAACAACCTCCTGAATGAGGCACAGCACTGATTTAGACCTTCTAGGAGTATAGAATCGTCTCTGTGCTCTATCTTGGATACACTTAAAAACAATGAGCATGAAAGTTTTGATAGTGTGCTTATTCCACCACAATCCCTTGGCTTGACGAGATGGTATCCAGTCGACAACAGTAAGGAATCTTGGAACCACAATGGAAGACAGCCTCACTCAGTGCCTTCTCCCAGCTGCAAATCCTCAATTTGTATTGAAAGAGAAGCAGTTGATGGTGTCACTATCTGGTAAACCTCAAACACGTAGATTTCAAGGCTTTGGCCCGGTAAATGTGCCGAATGTTGTAAAGAGTCAAGTGAATCTATTTCATATACATCCCCATGTCTTGGAATATGTTTCAAAATATAAAAAGAAAATAACACACCCCACGAGGCAACAAACCGAACCTATCATTGAGATTGGATATTCACCTACAATTTGAGAACATTAACCTTCATCATGAGGTTGCCATTAGGCAACCTCAGGAACTGTTTCCGCCGCCATGGGAATGGGAACACTGAAGCACCAGCACCGGTGTTAATGGTGCCGGTGCTTCAGTGATTTATTTGCTGGTAGGGTCCTGAACTACCGGCAGGTCAGGCCTTCCAGTAGTTAACAGCCTCTAACGGCAAACACTGTGAGCCGGTCCGGAAAAAATGTGTTGGCTCATTGTGTGGCTAGGAAGGATAAGAACATGGGAATCTAGGTGTTTCTGGCTTTCCATACCATCACCCATCCAAGTCGGTCCATGTGGTCTTTGCCTGCACATGCAAATGATCAGGCAGTTTCCCTAAATTGCATGCCTCTCGATCCACATGAAAATATGATTTCGGCGGAGACACATTCAGATTCCCTTCACAGATTCAAGAATTGCACACAGTGGACTTCCCACTCCATCTAGGGGATCCCATTCAAAATGGCCCACATGCACAAAAAACAATCAGAGTTAGCTCCTGCGCATCTCACTGCCGCCAGGCCATTAACTGCCCCATCAAAATAAGACAATTGGAAGAGAACGGGAATATTGTGAGAAAACATAAATGCACGAAGATTTTTTATTTTATAATATATCACATTACTTATCTTTGATTCAGCAAAAAATAAAAAAACAATCGGGTCTCATCACGAGTTTGCTGGTATCTCAGCGGTAATACCACCGAGATACCAAACGTTATTACCATCACTTGGTCCGGCAGTAGTACCATGGGCACTATTGCCACTGGCGGTAATACCGTCGGATTACAAATGGCGATTTGGCAGTGGTGTTAGTCCACATTTATGGAGTCTGGATTTTTGGCAATATTACCACTAGCACTGGGAGAATTACCGGCTGGTAATACTGAAGATTTTTGGAATGTAAAGTGAGGAGCTACCTCCAGCCTGAAGCATGAAGATTGAGGGAGATCCTCCACTTTGCCCTTCAAAAATCGGCAGCATTACCACCCGGTAATTTTGCTGGTGGTAATACCGCCAAATTTATAGTTGGCGGAAAAGGAAAAATTGAGTTAACGGAATTACCTCCACATTTTATCCTGCACCGCCAAACTCGTAATGAGGCCCAATGAAAGTGAAGTGCAGCAAGAAATCTACACATTGTACACAGTTCAGGAAGGGTATATAGGAGGACTAGTTGGGGAGGCATCATTCATAATGCTAATATTACTCTAAAATTGCTACAGTAACTACTCCTGGCAGTGCTGGTGTCTCCCCATGCACGTCTTCCGTCGGAACTACACATGATCAACTCATAGCAACCACTGTTTGCCTAATCCCCCAAGATCGGCAGTGGAGGTCCTAAGTTTGATGATGCCCCCACACTACAAGACATCTAGTTGCTCCAGTCAGGATCACTGAGTTTCCACAATGCTTTTGCTTTTCTCAATGGTACTCAGCCGGGCTCATTGAAGAAGGGCTCATTTCTAGGTGTTACCTTGCTTGGGCCATTTCACATGACGTGTCAACGTTTCATCCTTTGACAAACTGGCTGCTGCCAGCCCAAAGGCAATACAGACTCTCCATCCGTACCAAGAAAAGAGCCCACATACAGGCATGTGTTTCCGGTGCATCCAACAACACGGCTGAACTTTTCAAGATCTGCAGGGAACAAGCCAACCCTTCTGCAGTCTACACCTCCCCTTCTCCTTCCCAGGGTTCCTTTGCAACGCACTGGCCACACACTTCGCCACCAAAACTCAGGACATTCTGATCAACCTGACTACACACCCTCACAACCCATCCCAGACACCCTTACCTCCCTTGGCCCCCCACCCTCCTCTTTTCTCCTTCTCCTCCTTCTCCCCTGTCACACCTGAAGAAGTTACTACAGTTGTCTGCTCCATGAAGGTCTCTTCTAAACAGGTTTCCCCTTGCTCATCCAATACCATCAAGGATAGCATTGGCTCTCTTGCGCCTGCACTCGACGATTTCTGCAATCACTCTTTTGACACAATCTTTCCCCTCCTCCCTTAAGCACTCTCCTGTGCACCCGCTCCTGAAAAACCTTCAGCAGACCCTACCTGTCCTGCCAGCTACTGCCCTATTTCCATCACCCCCCTAATGGGGAAGCTGCTGGAGAAGATGACATTGCCCCAACTCAACTCACAGACCAAACTTGTTGGTGGCCTCCACGACCATCAATCTGGATTCGGAGCATCCAGAGGCATGGAAACTGCTCTTCTGAACACCCAAGAACTGCTCTCATCTCTGGACTCCAACTCCCCAGCTGGCCCCATCCTTCTCAATCTCTCCTCTGCCTTTGACACAGTCAACCATTCCATCGTCAGACAAAGGCTCCACGATACCCTTGGTATCTCGGAACGAGCACTGGACTGGCTAACATCCTTCCTTATTGACCGCTCTACCAAAGTCATACTGGACACCTTCTCCTCTCCTACTTCCTTTTCCACGTGTGGTGTCCCCCAGGGTTCTTTCCTCTCCCCTTGGCTCTTTAACATCTACCTTGCTCTGCTTGCACGCCTCATCTCCTCCTTCTACTCCAACTTCCAGTATTACGCAGACAATATTGTGTTTTGTAATGTGTTTCACTCCCTTGTTCCCTCCCTTCACTCTGTGGGCGCTTTCAAACAGTGTTTTACTTGCTATATAAGCGCCTAACAAGCAAACAAAAAAAACAAAATAAATAAATAAATAAATGACACTGAGCCCATGGGTTGCCACGTTTGGTGTCCAATGTCTGCCAATGTTTCTGCCTCACCAGAACAGAGTCTCTCAGAATGATAAATGGGGTTTGACTCTGTAATGCTGGTCAACCTGCTTCTTCTTCTTGTGCTTCAGTTCCTGATCCAGTTCCCGGGTGTCTGCATGACCCTTAACATGTCCCAGCATGCGGATATCTGTTAGTAGTGACATGAGGAGTGAGGGTCTCTTGCATGCCTCAACTTTCGCTACTGCTTTTGCGAATGCCAATAAGGCGTTTGATTGTGGCCTCAATAGCGTCATCTTTGCGTGCTTGAATATAAAATAGTTCGCAAAATGTGCAAGCTTCTTATCATTAAACACTGGTCCAATGTTTTCCTTCATGCTAAAATGAGACACCAGAAAAACCTGCCCCCCACTAAAACGTCTCCTTTATGCATTACTTCATGTGTTTGCGAGGTTCTCCATCTTAAAAGAGGTTTCTGCGGATATGAAGAAACTCATGTGGGCGTCATAGAGTCCTTCATGAACCATGGGCTCCCTACTGTGAATCCACCACCGCCCCCAAGTGGTCCTCCCTCATAAAGCCGCCCCCAGGGCCAGGATCAGGTAGCAGCTGCCACCCCCGTCAGGTAGCAGCTGCCGTCCCCTGGCCACAAGGGGGAGGGTTATCCCCGGGAAAGGAGTGATGCCATCCTTGGATTCATCACAGCGTCTTCACTGAGCTCTGGCACTGGGCATCTGCACAGAGCAGAGATAGGCCCATCCCAGGAGGCACTCAGATAGCAGCTGCCGTCCCTGGCCGCATGGGGAGGGTTAGCCAGGGGAAAGGAACGATGCCATCCTTGGATTCATCACAGCGTCTTCACTGAGCTCTGGCACTGGGCATCTGCACAGGGCAGAGATAGTCCCATCCCAGGTGGCACTCAGGTAGCAACTGCTGTCCCCTGGCCACACGGGTGAAGGTTAGCCCCGGGAAAGGGGTGATGCCATCCTTGAATTCATCACAGCGTCTTCACTGGGCTCTCGCACTGGGCATCTGCACAGAGCAGAGATAGGCCCATCCCAGGAGGCACTCAGATAGCAGCTGCCGTCCCTGGCCGCACGGGTGAGGGTTAGCCAGGGGAAAGAAGTGATGCCATCCTTGAATTCATCACAGCGTCTTCACTGGGCTCTGGCACTGGGCATCTGCACAGGGCAGAGATAGGCCCATCCCAGGTGGCACTCAGGTAGCAGCTGCCGTCCCCTGGCCACACGGGTGAGGGTTAGCCCCGGGAAAGGAGTGATGCCATCCTTGGATTCATCACAGCGTCTTCACTGGGCTCTGACACTAGGTATCTGCACAGGATAGAGATAGGCCCATCTCAGGAGGCACTCAGATAGCAGCTGCCATCCCTGGCCGCACAGGTGAGGGTTAGCCAGGGGAAAGAAGTGATGCCATCCTTGGATTCATCACAGCGTCGTCACAGAGCTCTGGCACTGGGCATCTGCACAGGGCAGAGATAGGCCCATCCCAGGTGGCACTCAGGTAGCAGCTGCCGTCCCCTGGCTGCATGGGGGAGGGTTAGCCAGGGGAAAAGAGTGATGTCATCCTTGGACTCATCAGAGCGTCTTCACTGAGCTCTGGCACTGGGCATCTGCACAGGGCAGAGATAATCCCATCCCAGGTGGCACTCAGGTAGCAGCTGCCGTCCCCTGGCCACACGGGTGAGGGTTAGCCCCGGGAAAGGAGTGATGCCATCCTTGGATTCATCACAGCGTCTTCACTGGGCTCTGGCACTGGGCATCTGCACAGGGCAGAGGTAGGCCCATCCCAGGTGGCACTCAGGTAGCAGCTGCCGTCCCTGGCTGCATGGGGAGGGTTAGCCAGGGGAAAGGAGTGATGCCATCCTTGAATTCATCACAGCGTCTTCACTGAGCTCTGGCACTGGGCATCTGCACAGGACAGAGATAGGCCCATCCCAGGTGGCACTCAGGTAGCAGCTGCCGTCCACTGGCCGCATGGGTGAGGGTTAGCCAGGGGAAAGGAGTGATGCCATCCTTGAATTCATCACAGCGTCTTCACTGAGCTCTGGCACTGGGCATCTGCACAGGGCAGAGATAGGCCCATCCCAGGTGGCACTCAGGTAGCAGCTGCCGTCCCTGGCCACACGGGTGAGGGTTATCCCCGGGAAAGGAGTGATGCCATCCTTGAATTCATCACAGCGTCTTGCCTGGGCATCTGCACAGGGCAGAGCTAAGCCCCTCGCAGGTGGCACTAATTGTTTCCGCAAATTAATGTACACCTTCACCTGTGCAGGTAAACGGCATAGGAAAGTAGAACATGGGTAACACTGGTGAGTGGCACATGAGTAGACAGCAGAATGGCACATGAGTACACACGTGAGAGTACACACGTGAGAGGCGCATGGATACAAAGGCCTGTGGTTCCATATCCCACTCACAAAGGTGGGTGGGATATGGCTACAAAAGTGAAAGGCACATGCATACATAGGCTAGTGAAACATGGATACAAAGCTGAGGGGGAAATGGATACATCGGTGAGTGGGACATTATTCACTTCAGGTTGTTGGGAGAGGGGTGGTCCTTGAAAAAAGTTGGTCCTTGAAAAAAGTAAGAATCGGTTTTGGAGGGCGAGAGCCTTTATGACATCAGAAGGACTTTTCTTCTGGCGTGTGGACTTAACGTGACCCAAAATCAAATCACATGCATGTATAGTCTACCTTTTTTTCGAAGGGAATAATGTCGGCCTAACTTACCAACTGGTTTATTTATTTATTTTATTTTTTGCATGTGTATAGTGCACATAAACCCTAAGGCATCAGGGCACTGTTCAAATTTGGTGTAGGGAGGAATCGATTGTGGAGCCTTTATGGTAGTAGTATGAATCATGATGTGAATATATGTGATTATTCTTTTATTCAACATCTTAATGATTATTTTAATATGCTTTTTGTAGAAGTTATTATGATTATTAATGTTTGTATGACTGTACATAAAGCCCTGATAGGATATATTGTACTATTTGTAATAAATAAATGTGCTACATTAATACCTAGGCGGGTGGGAAATGGATGCATAGGTGAGTAGGACATAGATAGGTTGGTCAGTAGGACATGGGTACATAGGGGAGTCGAACATGGACATACAGGTGAATGGCACATGGGTAAATAGGTGAGTTGTCAAAGAATATGCAGTGGAGTGGCTTAAGGACACATTTGATGAGGGCCCAGGGATGCAGAGGCTTTCATTGATTAGGTTGCTGTGTAAAGCCCTTGACTTATAGAAAAAGAAACCTTGACTTTACATGGCAAAGGCCAGCAGTCAGTAGAGGATAAAATACTATTTCCCCCTTTAGCCAGATCACTGCCTGCAGGAAAAGATGCCTTGAGAGACACGTGCCCTGTTGTTATCTGTCCTGCATCTCTTCCGTGTGCAAGGGTTACAGGCACTGTTGCTGGCTACATTGCATCTGTGCCACGAGTGAGAGAAATCTACAATGCTCCTAAATATAGTAAATCTCTTCTGTGTGGGCGGGAACCACTGTTGCTACCTGCAATGATCATATTCTATGTGTGAAAACCCATGAACTGCATCTGTTCCATGTGAGAGAAAGCTGCCATGCATCTGTTCCATGCTTGAGTTAACCTGCCATGCATCTGTTCCATGTGAGAGAAAGCTGCCATGCATCTGTTCCATGTGAGAGAAAGCTGCCATGCATCTGTTCCATGCTTGAGTTAACCTGCCATGCATCTGTTCCATGTGAGAGAAAGCTGCCATGCATCTGTTCCATGCTTGAGTTAACCTGCCATGCATCTGTTCCATGTGAGAGAAAGCTGCCATGCATCTGTTCCATGCTTGAGTTAACCTGCCATGCATCTGTTCCATGTGAGAGAAAGCTGCCATGCATCTGTTCCATGCTTGAGTTAACCTGCCATGCATCTGTTCCATGTGAGAGAAAGCTGCCATGCATCTGTTCCATGTGAGAGAAAGCTGCCATGCATCTGTTCCATGCTTGAGTTAACCTGCCATGCATCTGTTCCATGTGAGAGAAAGCTGCCATGCATCTGTTGCATGCTTTAGGTAAAAGGGTAATGCATCTGTTCCATGTGAGAGAAAGCTGCCATGCATCTGTTCCATGCTTGAGGTAAACCTGCACTGCACCTGTTCCATGTGAGAGAAAGCTGCCATGCATCTGTTCCATGCTTGAGTTAACCTGCCATGCATCTGTTCCATGTGAGAGAAAGCTGCCATGCATCTGTTCCATGCTTGAGTTAACCTGCCATGCATCTGTTCCATGTGAGAGAAAGCTGCCATGCATCTGTTCCATGTGAGAGAAAGCTGCCATGCATCTGTTCCATGCTTGAGTTAACCTGCCATGCATCTGTTCCATGTGAGAGAAAGCTGCCATGCATCTGTTGCATGCTTTAGGTAAAATGGTAATGCATCTGTTCCATGTGAGAGAAAGCTGCCATGCATCTGTTCCATGCTTGAGGTAAACCTGCACTGCACCTGTTCCATGTGAGAGAAAGCTGCCATGCATCTGTTCCATGCTTGAGTTAACCTGCCATGCATCTGTTCCATGTGAGAGAAAGCTGCCATGCATCTGTTGCATGCTTGAGGTAAAAGGGTAATGCATCTGTTCCATGTGAGAGAAAGCTGCCATGCATCTGTTCCATGCTTGAGGTAAACCTGCACTGCACCTGTTCCATGTGAGAGAAAGCTGCCATGCATCTGTTCCATGCTTGAGTTAACCTGCCATGCATCTGTTCCATGTGAGAGAAAGCTGCCATGCATCTGTTGCATGCTTGAGGTAAAAGGGTAATGCATCTGTTCCATGTGAGAGAAAGCTGCCATGCATCTGTTCCATGCTTGAGGTAAACCTGCAATGTATCTGTTCATTTTGAGAAGGAAATGGACTCTGCTGCTATCTGCAATACATCTGTTATAAACAGGTGTGTGGGAACTGTGGCTACCTTCAGTGCTCTTTTTCTATGTGTCAGGGAAGCCTACACTGCTGCTGCCTATATTAGCTGTCTTCTATTTGCGACCTGTGCTACATCTGTTGCGTGTGTGGAGGCAACACGCACTGCTGCTATGTGTACAAGCCATAAAATAAGCAGTGTCGCAGAGCAATTTGCTATGCAATTCTGTAGGCAATTGGCACTTGTGTAGCAAAGCTAGCTATTTAGGTTACCCTGTTCAATGAAAGCACAGCTCACCCAGAAGTCCCCTCTTGCCTTCTTGCCTCTCCACCCTCGATTCTCTGTTGACTGCAAGTTCAAAGGGGCTAACGGAGAGAGAGTGCAGCAGTAATCATCCTTCACTCATGTGCCAAAAGGCCTGTGTGGGAGTGCTCTGCACATTTTCTTTTTCAAATAATTGCAAACCAGAAATAATCGGGATAATACTGTTATTAAGCTAACTGTATCCTGTCTGCCAAAGACCAGTATGTGTTTGTTATTCTTTTTTAAAAAGGCTTTCAATTCCTTTTCCAAAAACGTAATTGGTTACATAATGCATAATTACTGTATTGCTACTGTAAAACACTGCATCTTCTCCATGCTTTACAGTTAAGTGTATCTAAATATCAGTGTCCACTAGACTTCATTTTGGTGTCGAAGATGCATCATATGACGAGTTGACACTTTTGAAAATGTACATGACCACGTGGCCAAATGCTTTGACGGCAAACCTAGTCCTGTGGCCTGCTGGTTACATACCACTTGCAACTGGTGCTCCAATTAGCTGATCCCATACTCCTTGACATTCTATCTTACCATGAAGCTTTATACCCGCTACCCTGAAAGTGAGATGGCCGCAAACTACAATATTCTGCCTAGTTTGCCCAGTTCTCTGCCTGCTACGCCATACACACTGCTCAGTCTTTAACATAATGAATACACAAAGCTAACTTGATATTTACTTAAAGTAGCTATCAATACTTTCATCCAGTCTGTACATCTACAGACCCACTGCAAATCTGTACACCGTAGTTGGCCTCCAGTGCTCACTTTGCTCTATGATTATGATTGCATTATATATTTGCAGCTGCAGTAGAGAGAGCTGGCCAAACTTTTTTCAGAGCCTTTTATCATATCTATTTATTTATGTCCATTCATGCAGCTAACCTTTTTACAGACACTCACTCAGGGCTCTCAAAGCATTTTCGCCCACTTGCATAGTTGAGTAGATTTTAAGAAGGGCCAGTACCATTTGCAGGGGATGTTGGAAAAATGTAAATAAACTTGATTTGCTTGCAGTGAATGTCAAGAAAATTTTAACTGTGTATGGCTGGCCTCTGGGAGGCAGCAGTGTGCCAAACTAAAGTGGGCTTGTGGTGACATGCACCATTTTACAGAAAGTGAATTTAAATGTGTTGTCATCAGTTGCCATGGGTCTACTGCATGTCTCTTCAGTCGAGTGGGTAAACTAAGTTACTCAACCTGCAGCTCTAGTGGAATTTTAAAGAATTTGCAAAGCCTGGTTTATCGCACTAATGTATTACTTCAGCAGGAACACAGAACGACTGTATTGTTGCTCATTTTATATCTTGTGTAAACGTATTTTCTGGTGGCATAAAAAACATTAGCACAAAATTGCTAATCAAATGGGTTGTTTGCTAATCAAGAAAAAATGAATTAGCAGACTCTGCTAATCAATTTCTGAAAACTAATTCATGCCTTGCAGTGTACTGGACAAGTGTGGGTAAAAATGTGCACTGTTTCTACCTGTACTGCAGTTGTTCCATGTGCCGGGGAATAATGCACTGTTTCTTCCGGTTCTGAATCAGTTCTATGTGTGCGGAAGACCTGTCCTGCTACTGGCAGTGCTGATCTCTGCCATGAAACAAAGAAGTGCTGTACTACTTCACTGATACATAGGAGGGAAACTAACTGGTGTGCCCCATACCGCACAGGTTGCCTGCGCGTGAAGTGTGACAAAGTCCCATGCTTTAGGTTACAGGATGGGACTGATGTGACCCTGGTGATGAGGACCAGCACCAGCTCCATTTTGTGGCTCCCAGATGAGTTAAATGGACGACCCTCCCGAGTTCCGCAGCCCAACCATGGCCTCATTTCTTTACCTCTTCTTTACCTGAAAGATCTTGGAAGTCTGAAAAGATGTCACCCTGTACAGACCAGAGTGGGAGTTGGGGAAAAGCCCTTGGTGTCCATGCAGCCAACACTCTGCTAGCAAAGCCATGGGGTGGCCTGCTAGACAATTTCCTACAGCTGGAAAACCAGCAATCTGCACTTTCACCGTCCAACCACAAGACATGCACCTGTACACACTCAAACAACCTTAAATCTCAGGCACCGTCCCACGGGAGAATACATGAATGGCAAGAGGAGAGAGCCATGTGAGGGTGAGGAGCTCAGAGAGAGGACTGCAGGATAGATCATGGGAAAGTGGAGGAGAGGGAGCGTAGAAGGGATGGTGGAGGAAGAGAAAGCAGTGGAGGCGAAGGAGGGAGAATGGAGTAGAGAAGGAAGTAAGAAAATGGAGCACAGAAAAGAGACAGAGAGAACGAGTTGGAATCAATAAGGAAGAAAGAAAATTAACAAAGAGGCAAGGAAAAGAGAAACAAGTAGGGAGGACAGATGGAAAGGCGAAACAGAAAGGAGGGAAGGAAGGAGGTGAAGGAAACAACAGCGGGGCAAATGTGGGAGTCCCCAGACACTCAATCCTAGTCGAAGTGTTGGTAGCAGGAAGTTCTCTTGACACACCAGAAGAAGCAAGGTGACATCTTGAGAAGGCCATAGCAAACAAATAATTAACCTAGTAAAGGCAAAGAATGAGGTGCAGCCATGAAAGAAGTGTGAGGCACTCTAAACCCCTGAGACTGCAGGTGACTAGATTCCTGCCAGACCGTGTGTCACTTGGGGAGAGAGGGACAGACTGAGGGCGACAACCATAAGAAAACTTGATTAAATTATCCCCAACTTAGAATCCCTCCTGTGGGCTCCATTAAAGGGGAAGAGCACTCAGGAATTGTATTGTCCCAATGGATCGGGCATGTATTTTCTAGCATATACATCGATCGATCCTAAAAGAATTCCAGTGCATCATACCTTAGATTTTGCATTCAAGTGCCCCCGCGGCAGTAAATCATAAGACCCGCCCCTGAAGCTGACATCATTAGAAGCTTACGCCACTTTTCACAAGGCCAGTGCACATTCAACGTCTCCCATCCGCAAACCAAAGGCTGATCCTGTTTAGCTTCACAGGCGGAAGGGTGGTGCCCGTCCAGGCTGTAAAGCCAAATACAATCAGTGTTTCATCTCAGCACCCTGAACACCACTAATAATTTCCTGCCGCATGTGAAGCTAAGCAGGATCGGCCTTGGCTGGTTTGTGGATGGGAGAGCGCCAGGGAAATACCAAGTTCAGTGATTACTGTACATGGATTATGTTTATAGGTTTTCATTTAAATTGATCACGGCTGGCTCTAGAGACACAGAACACTGTGGGGGGATGTTCCCTCAAACATTGTATGATTTTAAAATGTTAGCCATCCATGTACAGCAATCACTAAGCTTAGTATTTCCATTGCGGTCTCCCATCTGCAAACCAAGGCCAATCCTGTTTAACTTCACGGGCGGCAGGTTCAGGCCAATCCAGGCTGTATAGCCAAATACAATCAGTGTTTCATCTCAGCACCCTGAATGCCACTAATTGGTGCCGCCTGTGAAGCTAAGCACGATCAGCCTCGGATGGGAGATCTTGGAGACCGTAAGGGAAATACCAAGCTTAGTGAATGCTGCACATGGATGGCCAACGTTTTTAAATGATAACATTTTTGAGTGACATTTTTGAGTAACATTTTGACATCATTAGAAGCTTATACCCTTGTCACAAGGCCAGTCAATGTCAACCATCCGCAAACCAACCAAGGCCAATCCTGCTTAGCTTCACGGGCGGCAGGCAAATGATTAGTGGCATTCAGGGTGCTCAGATGAAACACTGGTTGTATTTGGCTTCACAGCCTGGATGGGCTCCACCCTGCCACTCGTGAAGCTAAGCAGGATTGTCCTTGGTTGGTTTGTGGATGGTTGACATTGACTGGCCTTGTGGCAAGGGGCATACATTTCTATGTCAGTTTGAGGGGCAGGTCTTATGATTTACTTCCGCGAAGATTAGCACAAGATGGCAGTTTCAAACGTGCGAGTTTCGAATGTGCAAATGTGACAAAATCTAAGGTAAAATGCACTGGAATGCTTTTAGGATCGATCAATATATGCAAAAAAATACATGCCCCATCCATTGGAGTAATAACATTCCTGAGTGAACATCCCCTTTAAACCTAATCCTTAGATTTGTTATTTTTGTACTTTATAAAGAAACTGTGAACCTATCGCTTCAAATCGTCTGCTGATTCTACGGGCGAGACAGAGGGTAACCTCCACTACTTGTGCAAGAGTGTACCTATTTTGTGCATTTGAAGTGCGTTTGTGCTGCTGCTGCTGCTGCTGGCCAGAGGTCATATGTTCAGTGAGGTTTGGGCTGATAATGAAATTCTAAACCTGTGCGGTGTGTCTGATACAATCTCACTCAAAAGGTCATCTTAGGGCTGGTCAAATGTGTGAACTAATGGGGTTACACTAAAAGAAATGAGGTGCCCAATTAGAGAAATCGAGAATAAGGAAACAGTGGCACCTAGCCGGTCTACAGACTATTTTACAGACAGGTTTCGACCCCTTTGACACGTCTTATGCTATTTAAAATTAGGTGGTTATTTCAAATGTAAGGAATTTTATGTGTTGCAATTCTAAAATGCAAACTGTTCACCCACATGGCACTGACTGAGAGGTTAAGCAAGGAGATTGTCGCACACAATATCATTTTAGAGTCTGTACAGATAAGATTTCAGGGCCCTACTAAAGTTATAGTTAAATTATAGAGAGCTGCCTTCAGAAATCCACCCATTTGTTCCCCTGCATTACAGGGTGAAATAATATTCTGGTCATCATCTGTATCAGGAGTAACTGACATCAAAGAGTTAAAAGGTCGCTTGCGGGGTGGGTTCTACTGCACATTTCAATGTTAAATGTTGACAGCAAAATCTATACTAGAAATTCAGCAATACAGCTATCTCTGTTTCGCTGTATCCCCGAGTACTGGCCTAAACATGAGGGCTGTTTACATTATTACAACACTGAACCATGGAATTCCACTCTGATCACCACAATGAATTGGCAAACTTAGAAACAGATCCTTGGGAGTAGCCAATAGAGATGAAGAAACGCAAGCTTCTCTTAATGATGTTTTTGTAGAGTCATCATCTGTCTCTGGATGCCTTGCATGGAACACCAACGACCAACGTACAGTCTCCCATCAAAGAACGATTACCTGAAAGCTCAATGGGTTGTTTACTTCGGTAGATCTTGCGTTGGGGGGTCAGAGCAAAGCATAAAATAAGCAGTGTCGTATAGCAATTTGCTATGCAATTCTGACAGTTTGCTAACCAATTTTACACTTGTGTAGCAAAGATAGCTATTTAAGTTGCCCTCTTCAACAAAAGCACAGCTCGCCCTGCATTCCTCTCTTTCACTCTGTGCTCTCTTCCCCCTCTTTTCTCTGTTCACTTCAAGTCATAATGGAGAGAAAGTGCAGGAATAATGATCTCCTCCACTCACGTGCCAAAGGCAGGTTTGGGAGTGCTAGGCAAGAATTTCTTTTTCAAATAATTGCGAAACAGAAATAATCGGGAAGCTACTTCTATTAAGCTTTCTGTTAAAGACCATTATGTGTCAACTTTATTTTTTTTTATTTTTTTTTAAAAAGACAGTCATGCAATTCCATTCCTAAAATGTAGGTTGTTACATAATCCATGATTAGCGTATTGATACTGTAAAACACTGCATCACCTCCAAAGTTTAGGTTAGTGTATCTAAATTTCATTGTGTCAACTATATTTCAATTTGTTGGGGAGACCACTTTAAATGTACATGATCACATGATCAAATGATTTTAATGGAAAACCTAGTTCTGTATACTGCGGGTTGCATACATCTTGCAACTGGTGCTCAATCCATGAGCGAACCCATACGCCTTGACATTCTATGTTATCACTCAGTACCCTGAAATTGAGATGCCCACAAACTACAATATTCCATCTAGTTTCCCAGTTCTCTGCCTGCTCTTACATAATGAATACACAAAGCGAACTAGATGCTTACGCAAAGTAGTGATCAATAGTTCCATCCAATCTGAACATCTACAGATCTATTGCAATAACAAACACTGTAGCCTCCAGAGCTCCCTTTGCTTTATGATTATGATTGCATTGTATATTACCACCTGCCGGAGACGGCTGGCCAAACTGTTTTTAGAGCCTTTTTCTCATATCAATTTATTTGTGTCCATTCATGCGGCTAATCTTTTACATTTTATAGACACTCAACTGTGGCTCGCAAAGTCTTTTCGCCTACTCGCGTAGTCGAGCACATTTTATGACTGGCCAGTAGCATATGCAGGAGATGTTTAAAACATTTATGTAACATTTACTTTGTCTGCAGTAAATGTCAAACAAAAGTTTCACTGTGCATGGCTGGCCTCCGGGTGGCAGCAGTGTGCCAAACAAAGCGGGTTTGTAGTGACATGCACCATTGTACACAAATTGCATTTTAAATTTGTCGTCCTCCATTGCTTTGTGTGGAGTGCATTTCTGTTGTTGTATAGGAAAAATAAGTTACCTGAACTGCAGGTCTAGCTGAATTTTAAAGAATTTGCAAGGCCTGACTCCCCTTATATCTTATTTCAGCGGGGCGCAAAACTGCTGTTTTGTTGCTAATTTCATGTCTTGGGTACAAATAACTTCTGGTGACATTAACAATATTAGTACAAAGTTGCGAATCAAATGGGTCTGTTTGCTAATAAAAAAAAATGTAATTAGCAAACTCTGCTAATCAATTTGTGAAAACTAAATTATGCCTTGCCGAGTAATGAACTGATAGCAAAAGCACATGCTAGTTCCACTAGCCTATAGACACACCCTAACTAGCAAAATTGTTCTGTCACTTTTGGGGGATGCTAGTCTCCCGCCATGCAGACCCTATTGGGAAGTGTCCTCATTTCACCCTTTCACTTGGTGTCTATTGCCTAGAACAGAAAGTGATGAGAAGTGCCCAGGCATCTGGGCTTCAGAGTCCTACTGTCCCTAATCATGACATGATTGCTTTCACCATCATCATCTGTGCTGTACTAGAGAGGATGTCTGCAAGGAGAATGAGAGGGAACATCTTCTTGTAAGTATTCGCCTTCGAGGTTAAGTAAGATCTCCCTCAGTGTGGGCAGTGGGTGTTTTTTCATTGTCTCGGGATAAACTAGCAATTACATTAATATGGGTAGAGGAGCTAGAAATGATAGTGTTGGAAAAAAAAGGACATTAGAATTGTGAAGCTACTGTCGATAATACAATCTCCTATTATTACTTTTATGGGTGAGGTCTAAAGATGGTTGGATGGTCAATTTTACCAGTCCCATAGAAGCATTAAGTCCTTTGTCACGGGAGGATAGCTCAGGGGCAATGCGCTCACCTTGTAAGCAAGACGACGCAGAGGCAAAACAGGTTTGATCCCCCGGTTCAAGCTTAGAAACCTCTGGGAATTAAGTGCGTTATAAATAACCAATTACAATTGCAATGTCAGTCATGACCTCAGGGTCACAGGGCATAGGTTACGACACCTGAAATACAAAGCAGAATGTGCCGCTCTGGACCTGACGAATGTCTTACTAGGTAACAAACAAGCAATGCCTGAGACCATGAGCCCCAGATGACAAGAATCAAGTGATTTCCCTTAAAATCGAAGGCAAGGTGGGTGCTGCTGACTCTACCACTCAGGAGAATGCCTGTAACATCAGCAGCTATTCATGAATCCCAGGGATGAAAAGAACAATACAATGACCCTCATTCCAAATCCACAGGAATACCGCCAAACGGAATTACTGTTAATGCCGCTTGAGGCCCCTCACCTAACGCAGTTCCGATCAATGCTTTGAGATGAATATTATTGCTTAATGTCCATTCAGGATCCTTACTTTCCATGGTCTCAAAAGATAAACAAAGTTCATTAATTAGTGGTGCATGTCAACGTTTCTTTATTGCTGTTCAACATTTCTTTATTGCTATGTTCTGGTTATATGCCAACCTTACTTTATTGCTATGTTATTGGTCTATGCCAACCTTTCTGTATTGCTATGTTATTGTTCTATGCCAACCTTTCTTAATTGCTATGTTCCTGGTCTATGCCAACCTTTCTTTATTGTTATGTTCCTGTTCCATGCCAACCTTTCTGTATTGCTATGTTCTTGTTGCATGCCAACCTTTCTGTATTGCTATGTTCCTGTTCTATGCCAACCTTTCTTTATTGTTATGTTCCTGTTCTATGCCAACCTTTCTTAATTGCTATGTTCCTGGTCTATGCCAACCTTTCTTTATTGTTATGTTCCTGTTCCATGCCAACCTTTCTGTATTGCTATGTTCTTGTTGCATGCCAACCTTTCTGTATTGCTATGTTCCTGTTCTATGCCAACCTTTCTTTATTGTTATGTTCCTGTTCTATGCCAACCTTTCTTAATTGCTATGTTCCTGTTCTATGCCAACCTTTCTTTATTGTTATGTTCCTGTTCTATGCCAACCTTTCTTAATTGCTATGTTCCTGGTCTATGCCAACCTTTCTTTATTGTTATGTTCCTGTTCCATGCCAACCTTTCTGTATTGCTATGTTCTTGTCGCATGACAACCTTTCTGTATTGCTATGTTCTTGTCGCATGCCAACCTTTCTTTCCTGCAATATTCTTGCTGTTATTTTGATTACTGGATGCCCCTTCCTTACCGGGTGCCCCTTCCTTACGGGTGCCCCTTCCTTACCGGGTGCCCCTTCCGTACCGGGTGCCCTTCCTTACCGGGTGCCCCTTCCTTACGGGTGCCCCTTCCTTACCGGGTGCCCCTTCCTTGCGGGTGCCCCTTCCTCAATCTCCGGTTTTCGTGTGGGGTGCACTTATTCATGTTTCCTCTGATGACAGGTCTCCCAGGATTGCCAGTGACCTCCGTGCTGCTTCCTGTTTTCTCCCTAGTCCTGTATTGATTTTGTATTTCTGCCACATTGATTAAATGAAAGTAATAGTGAGTTTGCAATGGAATATGTCCAAACAAATGGTAGGAGGAGCTATCAAAGCTAAAATGATTACAGAAATCTGAAGCCCACGGTGGGTCGAGAGGGCACCGGCAACCGTGCAGAAGAGCAAAGAAAGGCACATTCATTTATTTTTATTTACAACCAATGCTAAGGATACGTGACAAGTCCTATCTGTGATTACCCCAAAAAACATCAGAATCTCGCAGGCAGCTTTTGCATTATATGTCATCTTGGCGTTCATAAAAGAAAGGTCACAGAATAATCGCGTATCTTTCCTCAACATATTTTAGATTTGTTTGCGCATGATTGATATAAATGGCAAAACTCTTTACATTTGGAAACAAAGACACTGTTAATGAACTCGACAGCCGCCATGCTACAGGCAAAACAACACAGCACGCTGAAAGCAGGCAGAGCACACTTTGTTTATGAAAAATCAATGGCAATTGATCATGACAGTTTTGAAACATAAACTAGAGAAATCAAATGCCACCCTTAGATGCCCTGTTCACGTCCTTAATGGCCAAAGATGGGTTCATATTAGAATCCTGGTGTTGGTAGCAGGAGCCTAATATAGCACACAGAGCTCACTCACTTGCCCTTTAACCCTTTAGTTATAGTTGGATTTATCCTGCTTGATGGTGCTCAAATAACAGACACTAATAACTGCATCGGGCCCTGAACCTACCTAGCAACCTAGGCTGCAAAGAGGGGGCGGCTACACAGCCACACCTGTGCAGTGTGCTTCTCCCTGCACAATAGTCATCATCTGCATAAACAGGTCAACAACGTTGTGCAGAAAGTGCACTTGCGAGAGGCTTTTACAATGCATTCAGGTGGGACTGCCTGCTTTTGCAGGTCTCTATAATGTTTTTTTTTCTGTCAGCATGAAAGTGACATGCTAGTGGAAACCATTTTCTTTTTGCAGGTTCATTGCCCCCATTCCACCTGGAACAATTATTAAAAACGTCCGGTAAGGGTTTAGCCCCTGCTCATAACACCTAACACCTACTTTTGTGCTTCGGGGCCTTGCAAAATAAGCCTCATTATGTGACTGTCCGTTGCAGATTAGAACCCTATACTTTTCCTAAGTGTCATGGGCAGAGGGATATGACCTTGGAATGGTCTCTGGGTCCCCAGGATGTCCATCCTCCTCTCCCCACCCCCACAGCTGTAATTCATCCCGTCCTAAATAGGAGGCAATCCACTGCAGGCCATTGTAGCCCCTCCCCCGCCCGCCCCTGGCAGTGCTGGTTGCCTGTTAGAGCCGGAGAGAACTAGCCTCTGGCAGGATTGGCAGGTCTGCATGTGAATAAAGGGAGTACTGGGAAGTGGGGTTCACTATGAGCAAGAGAGCCCCATGGCCTCATTCACCAGCCTAGGGGTACGGTCGCTGCTATCACGGATGTACTAAGGTACACTTTAGACTCTATGCCACCCTGCCACCAGTGAGAGAGGAAGGGCAGTAACAAGTCCCTTTTAAATGGGATTGCCCTTGGCCGCACCACAAGCCAAAGACAACACTCCAGAATACCTTGAGGTGAGCGGTCCATATGTTCTGCATCAGGCCTTCTTAGCAACCTAAAATCCATTCTTAAGCTAGGAATGCTTGCCCCGTTTAATCATTTGCAAATCACTAGTATATTTATTATGCTGTGGAAAAGCGAAATCATAAAACCAAGAAATGTCACGGAACACAAGCCCCAGATGTATGCTTGCATAATTAGCCCACAGACAAATACTTGCATATCCTTCTTAAGAAACCAAAGCTCAGCTGTAAATATAAATGTCCATCGGAAGATCCTTAATTAATCTGTGTATTTTCCTTTAATTATGCACTTATACCTGCAAAGGTATGGCAACAGCATAGTGGTTAAATGATAAGCTGCAGAACCGGGAGCCCTGGCCTTCACATGTGGCTTCTCAACTAGACAGGTGTGAAATCACTAGGACACATTACTATCACCTGTACTCCAAGTCCCGGATCAGCAAGCGCAGGGATCTCTTACAAATGTGGCTTCTCAACTAGACAGGTGTGAAATCACTAGGACAAATTACTATCACCTGTACTCCAAGTCCCGGATCAGCAAGCGCAGGGATCTCTTACACATGTGGCTTCTCAACTAGACAGGTGTGAAATCACTAGGACAAATTACTATCACCTGTACTCCAAGTCCCGGATCAGCAGGAGCAGGGATCTCTTACACATGTGGCTTCTCAACTAGACAGGTGTGAAATCACTAGGACACATTACTATCACCTGTACTCCAAGTCCCGGATCAGCAAGAGCAGGGATCTCTTACAAATGTGGCTTCTCAACTAGACAGGTGTGAAATCACTAGGACACATTACTATCACCTGTACTCCAAGTCCCGGATCAGCAGGAGCAGGGATCTCTTACACATGTGGCTTCTCAACTAGACAGGTGTGAAATCACTAGGACACATTACTATCACCTGTACTCCAAGTCCCGGATCAGCAGGAGCAGGGATCTCTTACACATGTGGCTTCTCAACTAGACAGGTGTGAAATCACTAGGACAAATTACTATCACCTGTACTCCAAGTCCCGGATCAGCAAGCGCAGGGATCTCTTACACATGTGGCTTCTCAACTAGACAGGTGTGAAATCACTAGGACAAATTACTATCACCTGTACTCCAAGTCCCGGATCAGCAAGCGCAGGGATCTCTTACACATGTGGCTTCTCAACTAGACAGGTGTGAAATCACTAGGACAAATTACTATCACCTGTACTCCAAGTTCCGGATCAGCAGGAGCAGGGATCTCTTACACATGTGGCTTCTCAACTAGACAGGTGTGAAATCACTAGGACAAATTGCTATCACCTGTATTCCAAGTCCCGGATCAGCAAGAGCAGGGATCTCTTACACATGTGGCTTCTCAACTAGACAGGTGTGAAATCACTAGGACACATTACTATCACCTGTACTCCAAGTCCCGGATCAGCAGGAGCAGGGATCTCTTACA
This sequence comes from Ambystoma mexicanum, assembly GCF_040938575.1. Lineage (NCBI taxonomy): Eukaryota > Metazoa > Chordata > Amphibia > Caudata > Ambystomatidae > Ambystoma > Ambystoma mexicanum. The sequence continues at coordinate 1,481,579,721 of NC_090922.1, forward strand.
CATGTGGCTTCTCAACTAGACAGGTGTGAAATCACTAGGACACATTACTATCACCTGTACTCCAAGTCCCGGATCAGCAGGAGCAGGGATCTCTTACAAATGTGGCTTCTCAACTAGACAGGTGTGAAATCACTAGGACAAATTACTATCACCTGTACTCCAAGACCCGGATCAGCAGGAGCAGGGATCTCTTACACATGTGGCTTCTCAACTAGACAGGTGTGAAATCACTAGGACAAATTACTATCACCTGTACTCCAAGTCCCGGATCAGCAGGAGCAGGGATCTCTTACACATGTGGCTTCTCAACTAGACAGGTGTGAAATCACTAGGACAAATTACTATCACCTGTACTCCAAGTCCCGGATCAGCAGGAGCAGGGATCTCTTACAAATGTGGCTTCTCAACTAGACAGGTGTGAAATCACTAGGACAAATTACTATCACCTGAACTCCAAATTCCAGATCAGCAAGAGCAGGGATCTCTTACAAATGTGGCTTCTCAACTAGACAGGTGTGAAATCACTAGGACAAATTACTATCACCTGTACTCCAAGTCCCGGATCAGCAGGAGCAGGGATCTCTTACAAATGGCCGAAACCCCAGCATTTCTGACTAGGAAAAACACTGGAAAAGAACATGGTCCAAAGAAGACATGGAAGGACGGTCTTTGCGGTTCTTCCTCCCGTGATAGAGTTAACTGGAGGCCTGGCAACGCTGATGGGCTCAGGGTACGGAGAGAGCCCTGGTCCGCTAGGCGATCAGACGTGGCATGGAATCTCCTCTCTCGTCCGGGGCCACCGCAATGCCATCTGGGCTTCAATATGCTTCTCCGGCCATTAAATGCGCGGCAGGAGCCCTGCAAAAAGATAAACATCTTTTACTCTGGGCTCAGAAGCAGAAGAGGGGGGTGGGCGCTTGTGGTGAGACCCACAGAGGAGATGGTGGGGGATATCTCTTGCAAGGGTGTGGGTGGGATAGAAGAGGCAGGTCCATTAGGGGGCCTTGAAGACTAAGTGCTGTAATGGCACAAGGAGGGTGTGGGGGTGTACCAACATGGGGCTTGCCCCTTCAAGTGGATGTAGTCCTATGAGAGGCACTTCCTGTCTGATGAAACACTCGCTTGGAATAGCACCTCAAGTCTAGACACTTAGATATCATGGTTCTAATTTCTACAATGAAAACACTTTTACGACTGGGCGATTACCCTTGCGGTCATTCATTAAGGACTAAAAATACATATGTAGCCCTAGTGAAATAATACCCAGTTTCTTAGCTAGAAACTGACCTCCAGGTGCATCCCTGACTTACTAACACTCTTTTACTACATCTTTATGCCAAGTAGTGCTGTCCATTTCTTAATTTAGGCTCTAGGTGGTTGCTTACTAGCAACAATAGGATACATATGTGTAGTGGAAAAAAACTCTCACAGCAAACCTTACAAACCTTTTATAGATATATACCATTAGGTTAAACAAAAGGATTCAATTCAATAATTAAACTTTAGTCCAGGCTCAGTACATCACTCCAGATTTTACAGTACACTTTCTATTTGCCATGGTAACATGAGTTTTGGGGGCGTGCAGCCACAGAATAGTAAAATTCCCTGGATGACAAAAACTGTTAGTAGATTACTTAGAATACCATTTCCCCTAATGAGATTTCACACTGAATATAATTCACTGAAAAAGGTAGGGGCAATGGTATATGTGTAACACATAATAGGTAGTGTGTGGGGTAAGTGTATAAATTAGGGTAGGGAGGGATGAAGGAGGGCTGCGGGAGTCTCCCCTCGCATATATAAAAAAAAGAAAATTAGAAAAAGTAAAATGAAGATATTGTTATTCGGTGAAATGTATTCAGTGAAATCTCCATTCGAAGAAATATATTTGAAGAAATCACATACATCCGACTAAAACAGTATGAAATATATCTCCACAGATCACCAGTATAAGCAATGATGAACTCAGCCCACAAAGGCTACACGCACTATGGGCCTCATTACAAGTCTGGCGGTCTGGGAATAAGGGTGTCGGTAGCAACGTACCAGCACCCTTTCTGGACCGCTAGACTACGAGTATGCCTGCAGGGGCCGGTGCTCCCGGCAGGTCTGGCCTGCCAGGATGGTATTCCTACAAAATATCCCCACCAAAAATATCGCCATACATATGGCCGTTTGTCTAGCCATAGGCAATATTTTTGGGGGGGATAATTTGCGGGAGCGGGGGTGTCCCCCGCACATTTTCAAATAAGGCAGGGGTCGTGGGGGTGTCCCCCACAGGGTCCATGGGTCAATATCGCCGCACAAATATGGTGATATTATTGTATCGCAATATTTTGGTGGGGATATTAACACATGGAACTGCCGGGAGCACCACCCCCGGCAGGCATGGTTTCCACAGAAGCACCGGGACCGTTAGCATTGGTGCCAGTGATTCCACAGGAATGGGGAGTTATGGTTCCCACTGCCGACATCCGGGGCCACCGGGACTTGTAATATCCCATTGGCACCGGGATATCATGCGGCAGAAATAGTGTTACGAGGTTGGCGACAACCCACTGGTAGCAATGGACGGGTTACTGCGCACCTCGTAATGAGGCCCAATATCTGCAAATTATCTCCACCGACAGTATATACAATAGTATATACAATAGTGAGCTCAGACCAAGGTCTATGGAATGTATTTACAATGGTAGTTATAATATGTAATGAAAAGCTCAGCCTTTAAGGGCAGGAGAGCCACTTATGGATTTTCAGGCCAGTGCTGCTGCCCAGATTAATGGCAGTCATACTGACATGGTATTAACATTATTAGAGATTGGTTCATCATGGGGAGGGTGGTGCTCGAGCCCCAGAGCACTCATGTACCCGGTGTCCAGCTCAAGGGATACCTCTACTGATCATCACTAGGTGTAATGGCAAACTCAGCTGACAAGGGCTAGGGAGTATATCTTCCCTTCATCTCCACTGATAGTATATGCAACGGTGAGCTCAGGGCTCACGGGCTATGCAATATATCAGCAATGTAGCTCCACTGATACTTAATATATGGAATGAAAAGCTTAGCTCTGAAGGGATATGAAATATAACCGCACTATAGCTCCATGGGACATTAATGTATGCAGCAAGGAAGTCACCCCCAAGGTCTATATGTGCAAAATCTCTATTAATGATCACTATCTGTAATGAGGAGCTCAACCCTCAAGGGCCATGCAAGGTTTCTCCACTCACTATATGTAATGATGAGCTAAGCAATCAAAGGTTTTACAAGGTATCAGCAATCTATCTCCACTGGTGCTGTTATTTGGGCATTGTACGAAATTACCGAGGACAAAAAGTCCAAAGCCCAAAAGTCTGACCCCTATTTGTTCGCATATATATATATATGTGGGGGGGGGGGTAAAGTTAATAAAAATGTATAGGGGTAAGGTGTGGGGATTGTGGGGGGTCTCCCCCCACATATATTACACGGCCACGGTAGTGGCTGTGTAGTTATGGTTAAGTTGCTGTTTCCATAGGAAGAGCACTTTTTGGACGGTCTATAACTCCGCTCCCCCTGGACTTATCCTCACCAAACTTTGCAAAAAAAAAGTATATGGGCCACTCTGAATTTTTTTGAAAAGTTTGGTGATGTTTGGTACAGGGGGGGAAAAGTTACAGGGGGGGTTCCAAAACGTCTTTTTTTCCCATAGACTGAATGGGGGAAAACTTTGCGCACGGTTACAGGGCAAACCGCTGGACAGATTTGCACCAAATCTGCGCCAGTGGCAAGGTCTTGGGTGTGAAAGCGTGCTTTTGTAAATTTTGTGATAATCCATTCAGTAGATCCCTGAAAAACCAACAAAAAGTATGTATGTAAAAATTAGTGACATCTATGTCCGCTCCGCGGACACACTTCCCTGTTCGCTCCGTGGACAAGATTGCAATTAGCTATTCCGTGGCATGCTGCCCGCAACCATGTTGCGCTTGCACCGATTGGCTGTGGCACAGCATGAAGTGCATCGTAATCTTTCGATACGGCCGCCATGTTTACTTCATTTTCTGTTGAACGCAACCATCTGCGCTAACAAACCTAACCCAAGAATACACCAATGCACTTGTTACACTTATGGAACACTGTTTGGAAAGGTGAGCATTAGAGAGACGTGGTAGACGAAAAAAAAATATGGAATAATTATTGTTAGCACTGTCATACCGTACGGTGCGCCTTACAGCTCACTGTATTAAATGAACTTACTGCGTTAGTTTTACAACACATACACATCATTACTGCAGTCATGCTGGCATCCTACTGTTTGAAATCTGAGACTGCCACCTGCACTATTTCATACACACAGCCCTTCTGCACTTGTCGAAGATTAGCCGTTCTCATGAATAGCTGCTGATATCTTGTTGCAAAATTAGAATATATTTGCATTCAGAGTGAAGGCCACTGCGTTTTCTGTTTTCAATACGAGCTCAGTACGGCCGCATATTTGTCGACACCAATAAGGGTCCCTTGTTTTTTAACCTTGACGTACAGGGAAAGAGTAGAAAGAATGTAGGGAGTAACAGTTTGAAAAACATATCGCTTGATAAGGTTATGCTTCAAAAATATTTGCTCCGACCATGCAAAATTAGTTCCCGAAAAGCCACTGATCCCACTACTGTCTGCCTGCAGCGCATGCAATGGAGGCCATCCAAATCATGTAAGTGTATGTCTGCTAACTATATAGCACATTGACGTTATTTCTACACTTTGCCGGCATAAAAAAAAAATGTCCCTAATGATTTACAAGATTAATGTTCCGGTGGCAGGTTTTTGCCCATTATGGACATTGCACATTGTTGCCGTTTGTAGGATACCACTACATTTTCCCAAATTATAATAATATTAAATTTAAAAAAGTATTTGTTTTGTAAAAAGGTTGCGTGGTGATACACGTTTTGTTTGCCATTCTACCGCGATGCTACCTCCAAACAATAATTTTATTATTAATAACGACATGCCAGCTTTCAGTACCGTTCCATTTTCTAACCCTAATATGGACGTTGCACATTGTCGCCTTACAAAGGGTCCCACTGCATTTCTTGCTATTGAATTAAATTTTCAATAAAAATGTTATGTGTCATAACTTTGGTTTATCCAAAGGTTGCGTATTCATACATCTTTTTTTCCATTTGTCACGGATTACAGCTACCGAGTGACGGACTTTGTACCCGTCAACTCCAATTGTTTATCTCCGGTTGTCTGAGTGTCATAATTCACTGGGATGATTGTGTCGGCCCTCTTTGTCCGTACGCTTCTGTCATCATAAGAAGTAACATTCCATCCTTTCCGCTGGTGTAGATCAGAACGGTTGATGTCATCTTGCACATCAATGTGGGAGGAAAACAACTACTTTGGCAGCACCGCTTACTTTCTGTGTGTGAAACAACAATGTGGCCTTTCAAATTTTCATTGTCACCCAAAGAGACAACCTTTCCACCTCTATGGAAATGTGATTAGGGCGATCATTTCGCACAGGTCATTGTGAAATCAAACAATTTTACTAATTACATAGAGTGATGATTTCGCTCAGTTTATTGTGAATTAAAACTTATGTACTAATTCTTATATGTTCGTGTTTTCTTTACAAATGTACTCTCTGTTTTTACAATGTGGTATGCTACATTGCAGGACGTAATGTCTTCTTTTATAGTTGCTCCATCACGACACGAACATCCACATGGACGCATTTGTTTAAGCAGCCACGGAACATTATTGAGAAAGGTACTGCGTACCACTTGCATTGGGTGCGGGAAGGTCAGGCCCATCTAATATGCTTTAGTGCCGTCCAGCCATTTTCTTTCACCATCAAGCCAAATTCTGTCACGCAGATGCACTATGTCCAGAAATGTTTGTGAAATAATACATGGTTACACCCTCCAAATACACATATCTGCACACCTTTCGACTTGTTCCACTTACAACATTATATGTGGAAAGGTGAGTGGGAATGGTGTTGCTGCCAGTATTTCTGACTTCATTATCCTTCACATCACACAGTTTCTTTGGGATTTTATGTTAACTTAAGTACAGTACTCCTTTGCGTTTTTTACACTCCTTATTATAGAAAAAAATTACTACATGTACAACACATGTATGTAAAGGTCATTGGCAACGACCGAAAAGCTTTTTGTTCTCATTTTTAACAAGTGTCATCATGTACATAACAACTGAACGGTACAGCTTCCGTCTCTGAGGGGGAGCCTCTATATATGGCTAATGGCCACAATGTCGGGGATGTGGCTACTGGTCTTTACTGGAAGGGACAGAACATGGCATTTAGGTCGCCATGTCCACCAGGCACTGTCTTTGCGCTAAAGATCTTGCTCATAACCACAAATTTGTCAAGGGACACAAATGTGGTGCTCCCATTACGGGGACACCGTTTCATTTTTGCTTTCTGCAGCCTGCAATGGAAAACGAAGAAGGCTTTCTATCCTACACCCGTTTTCCCTTTCTATGATGGCCATCTTGACAAAGGATTACTTTTCTTCAGCCGGGAACGCGGGAGGCGTTCCGTGTGAAGAGAAAGAAATCCTCTTTTTTTATACCACGCATTACTGCTGCAAAATCTCGATTGCTAATGGCATTCATTCCGCACTCTTTGCAGGGGAATGGGGTTTGATGATTCAGATACGTTGGTATGCACTTGTGCTTGTATTGTGCTCAACACTTGCATTGTGTAATTCTGCACTGGAAAATTTCCAATTACAAGTTCCAACCAGAACACCCAATATACTTTCCCACTATCAACCAGTTACACATGACATTGTGAAGTGTGCATGATTTTTCCAACACGCCCCCATGCGGTGCAACAGCATAGGATATTGTACATTTCTTTGGAAGGTGGCCAGTTACTTCAAATGTTCCGTTACAGTACTATGCTTATGTGTTACTATTAGAACTCTGATAAGTGTAGTACAACATGTTTGTTAAAGTAGTATTATGATGCATTTACTCTACTAAAAACGTATGGCATTCAGTTAAAAAATCTTTGCTACAGGGACGTTATGATTACGTTGCCCTCCCAAAAACCTATAAAATTCACTACAAAAAAACTTTGTTGAGGGAACTTTATGGTTAAGTTGCCCTGCGAAAAACCTGTGCACATCACTAAAAAAATGTTTTCGCCTTCCTCATTATGGTTCTAATTAAAACTGAAAAACCCCTGAAATTCGCCAGTTATGGCAGACTGAGCCCCCTTACTTGTCATCACCACTGTGCACTGCTAACACTAACACCCAGAACATGAAAGATGTCATCTCAAATGTCACTGATGACATCACTGACAGGATTACATGTTTAGCCCCTTTGTTTTTCTTCTCTGCCATATATAAATATGTACATTTGGTAAAAAACTTTGTTAAAGGGATGTTATACTTCACAGTGACATGAAACAACACTGCACATTCCCCCATTATGTTAAGCTTAGCAACCATAACTCGCACCATCTACGTGCATTGCTAAGACTAACACCCAGGACATCAAACATGACATCACAAATATCATTAATGACATCACTTAATTAATGAGACACACAAGACTGGAGATCCATATTAAGTCTTACAACGAGTGGAAGTCAGGGTTGGGTTTGGCTTTTTGAGACAATAGTGCAGTACTATTGGAGAGAGTAGGCTTGTGGGATTTTAGGTGTCAGGCAGGTATAGCTGACAGAGTCACGTCTTGAGAGTTTTGCGTAACTGGACGATGATGGGAGCATTCCAGGAACTATATGAAGCCACTGATAGTCACTATATGTAATGATGAACTCAGTCATCAAGGACTGTTCAATGTATCTGCAATATATCTCTACTGACTGTTGCTATATGTAATCATTAGCTCAGCCCACAAGGGTTTTGCAATATACCCCTAATGACAATATTGAATGACGAGCTCATATCCATCAAGGACTATGCAACGTATCGCCACAAATACCCCCTATATTTAATGACAAAATCATCCCTCCAGGGCTATGCAACACATAATTGGTAGTTACTCTATACAATGGTGTGCTTTGCTCACAGGGACGATGCTATACATTGCAACTGACAATCACTATACACATAATGGCAAAAACAACCAAGGGATATGCAGTCTGTCAGTAAACTATCTATATATGGAATAAAGAGATCATCCCTAACATAAGTTGTGCAATTGTGGTTGCTGAAGCTCCATGGATGGCAGAAGGGGGAAACTGAGTAAGTGTAAGAAAGGCAGTGTAGTTCCAGGAGCTAGCTCTGTTTGGAACTAGACTCAGTGTCTGTCCCTGCTGCACCGTCCACCAATACATTATTGCACACTACCTCCGTCCATTCATTCTCTCATCAAGCTAGAATTTTAAGTAGCTTAGACAATGCCAACTGTTTGCAGTCTGTTCAAGGAGGCTAAATGAACACTACACACTGCCTACATGAGTGTGCAAGCAAGTCCTCTTGGCACTCCTGAGCAATGCTCAATGTGCACTTGTGGACAGAGTGAACTGTTTGCACTACTGTGGGGTCTTTGGGCACTACTGCTGTCTCAATTCAGCACCAAGATATCATCCTAAATTGTGAAGTGTCAGAGTGCGTGATAAAGGTAAACTAAGAATGTGCCGCCATCTTTTCCCGAGCGGCTCACTCCGAGTCTGCCGGTAAGGGGCTGTGAACTTCCGGCAGGTCTAAGTGAGGAGATTACATTCAAGGGAGAAGCTATGGTCCTATAGTTCTCCATGAAGTTCCTGTAATAGCTAGTGAGACTTAGGAAGGCTCTCACTTGAGTAGGTCAGGTCAAATGTACTGAAGAAATTGGCTGAACCAGGTTTGTCCAGCAGCTCATCTGTCCTGCGTAAGGGATGGGCATCAGTCATGGTGACTGCATTAAGAGCTCTATAGTCCATACAGAATCTGAACTCTTTGGTTCCTTCTTTTGGTACTAGTACAACTGGACTAGCCCATGGACTTGTAGATGGCTCAATAACCCCAAGATCAAGCATCCTCTTGGCCTCTTCCTTTATGTGGGATCTTACATGATCTGACATTCTGTAACCCCCTGCTTCTGGCAAGGAGACTGTCACCAGTGAATATATCATGCTGGCCCCATGGGGTCAAGCCTGCTGTCAGTTAGAACAGGGAGGCAAACTGATTCAACAGAGCCCTGAACTCCTCCTGTTGTTGCAGGGTCAGATCTGAAGAGAGTTTTACTCCTTCAATTGTCTCATCTGAGGGTTGTCCTCTGAAGAGATCAGGGAGAGGCTCACTCTCCTCCTCCTCTTGATTGAGGCTAGAAGCAAAGCTCCTAGTTCTGTCCTGGAAACATAAGCCTTCCGACGGTTAGTGTGATAGACCCTAGGGGCCTCCACTAAATAATTGACCTCTCCAAGATTACCCACAATCTTGAAGGGTCCAATCCATTTGTCCTGTAAGGCCCTCTACCTTGTAGGTACCATAACCAAAACAGGCTGGTCTGGAGTGAACTCCACTATGTTGGCCTTCTGGTAATGCCAATGTTTGACCATTTGACCAGAGCCTGACCTGATTTCAGGTTATCTGAAGCTTCTGTCATCATGAGTGCTATCCTCTTCCTGAGGCCTAGAACATAGTCAGTGACTCTCACTTGCTGTAGGGAAGGTGCACTCTCCAACCCTTCCTTGATCAGGGCCAAATGGCCTCAGACTGGATGACTATAAAGAATAAAGAAGTTCAAAGGGGCTGAACCCAACCCCTGCTTGAGGGAATTCTCTATAAGCAAAGAGAAGGCATGGCAGTAGAAGGTCCCACTTTCTCCTAAGGTGTTCCTCTAAAACATCTATCATGCTTTTCATAGTTCTGTTGGGTGGCGTAGCCTGGTGCTCATGGAGTGAAGAGGCAAAGGCACCGAGCTCCAGCCGTGATCCTGCTATTTGATCCTGCATCAGCGGTCAAACGTTATATTAAGCATTGCAAAGAACACTCAGCGAAAGATAAAGCGCTTCCACCGCCTTTTGCAACAAATTCCGAACGTAATCGGACCCAAGGAAGCTGAGTGGGACATTCGGCAGTGATCTCCCCCATCGGATCGCACAAAATGGACGAGGCACGACCGAGAGCCTGCGTAGATAAGGGGGGAAGGGGTGACGCTCCCGCTGTCTTGCTGAGTGAGAGCTTCGGAACCCCTGATAGGAGCTCACCTGGATTAAGAGGGCGGCGGAACAGGCGACACCGGAGGGGGTACGGAGGGGCGCCCCTACATCGAGGAGGCACCGCGAACAGCTCTGGTTGCCTGGGACTTCGAGCGAACTGCAGCCTGAGTCACGCCTGAGACACAGAAGACACAGAGACTGGGGCTGCGGCACTGGGTGTGAACAAGAACCCTGCAACCTGCTGAGCGACCTGGGGACGACCAGAAGCAGTTTTGGGAAACCTCTGCACCGGAATCGGAAACACACGAGACTGGAGATCCAATGGCCAAGACAAAGCAAGCTAATGGCGCCACAACGTCCCAGCACAACGGAAGAACATAAAGCAGAATCAAGGGCACCAAACGACAAAACCACAAGGCTTAAGGTGAGCTGCAATTGCGTGGGTCCCTCTCATTGGGAACAGACATAACTGAGAATCACTGATTTACGCGTATCACTGGCAGCGCCCAGTCAATGGAAGGAGTGTGATAATCTAACGGACATGGAGCGGACTAGTGGCTATCTAGGGGCCTGCCCACAAGTAAACCCTGACATGGTGAACACGAAAACACCACACTAAGCCTGCACACTACATAACCCTTGAGCCTAGAACACATGGAACTCTGAAAATAAGACCGAGCATGCAGTAACTGCGAACACTGGACAGGATAGTACACTGCAGGACACAACGCCCTCAGTGCTGGGAAGTGTGGTGAATAGGTGGGCTTGCAGATCGGCCTGGCACGGACACGGGCAGCAGTGTCAACCAACGGGGCACACTGAGAGATTCTGAATGGAAAATAGCAGCTCCCACGAAGTGCACCACACTAGCAGAGGCAGGCTGCTAAGAGCTTAAACCACATGTGTTGATACCACGCAACACGCAGCTGAGAGCCGTGCAAGTAGCACTCCACGAGATATAGTACATGAGAAAGGCACAACCTTGTAAGGCAGTAATACGAACCTGAGACTGGATAACAAACCCAGAAACTGCTGGCTGACACATTTTGAGGATACTTGGGTAACGCAGCGGTGAGCATAATCCGGCAACCTCACCCAGTTCCTACGAGGCTTCAGTGAGGGGGTGACTGCGCTGACCTTGATCTGAGCTGACAGGGAGGCCCCGAACAACATAGGCCCCACCATTAGTGAACAGAGTGGCAAAAATAACTCAGGGAGTGACTATCTGAAGCTTAACATGACTACCCAACACGTTGAGAAAACCCGTGCGACTGACACCCCGCAACTATCTCCAGCATCAAACTTGCACAGCCTACGAAGCCCAGACCCAAGTGGTCACCGCACCCCAAAAACAAAATCAAGACAACGATATTGAACTCATTCACTCACACCTCACAGAAAGCTGAGACAACCGACATGGACACCCAGAATCCACCAGAAGGAGGTAACAGAGACGGACAAGTACTCAAAGCAATAGCAGCACTCAGATCTTTCATTGATACCAAAATAGGTGAAGTCAAGTCTGACATGCAACTGATGCAACAAGATACCCGCAACCTAACGGAGAGGGTCACAAACGGTGAAACAGTAATCCAGGAAACTGCAGAGACCACTGTGGACCTGAAACTCAAAGTCGCTGAGCTGGAAAAAAGAATCGCCACGCTGGAAGTGATGTCCGAAGATGCGGAAGGGCGTGCCTGACTCAGTAACATCAGGATACTGGAGTGCCCGAAGGGATAGAAGGCCAGAAACCGACAGGATATGTAGATTCCTTATTGCAACAGGAAATTGGCAAGGGCAGGCTGTCGCAAGGCTTTGCCGTGGAAAGGGCCCACGGAGCCCTCCAAAACGACCTTCACCGGGCTCATACCCTCGCCCGATGATCGCAAAGATCCTTAATTTCCAAGACAGGGAGATTATCCTCAAGTACTTCAGAGAGGGTGGAATAATAGAGTGAGACAACTCCAAAATAACCACCTATCATGATTACACCCCAGCAGTACAAAAGGCGAGAAACTCCTTTGTACCAATTAAAGCCAGGCTCAGGCAACTAAACTTGAAATATATGTTACTTCACCCATCAAGACTAAAGGTAATACACAAGGGACGAGCAGTTTTTTGGGAGACACCAGCTGCCGCCACCATGTGGATGGAGCTGAAGGGACCACCTGAGAGAACTCAACGCAGACATGGAAAAGGCCACGCAGTGTCATAACTGCGCTTGGCCGCCAAAGAAGGTGTGGCACTCTCATAGCGAAAGACCACTTAAACACTATAATGCAACAGAACGGCTGGAGCCCGGGCTCGGACTCCCCAACTGAGCACACAGCCCGAACCCACAGAACGATCAGTGCTGGCCTGATGCCAGCACGAGAACACTTGCGCTTGAAACCCGCAATGGGATGTGACAGCGCGAGGGCGCCTGAACGCTGCAGTAGCAACGCAGCTGCTGGGCGTAAATGTTTGGTTTATGTTCAAGGTTTAGGCAGGACAGCGAGGGGGCACCTGAACAAGGCAGTTGTAAAGCAGTCGCTGAATTGTTTGGTTAGTGTTATTTGTTATTGTTCTTTACTGTTCCAATGTCTTCAAGATTAAAAAATGGCGGTTGGGGAAGATCCACGATCAAAATGCACAATTGAACAGGTGTGCGGTACGGCGGGGGCAGGGGGTTCTCAATTGCGACTGCACGGGGCAAATGAAGGGGTGTGGGTTGGGACCCCCGGATGTGACTGTGGCTAAATTTGGCAACGCAACTTAAAATATTGGCATGGAATGTGCTTGTGATGGGCACTTTCTTACGCAGAAACACAATCAATTCTTCTCTACATAGGAAAAGGGTGGACATAGCACTGCTCCAGGAAACCCATCTCACACCAGATGCCATGGTTAAATTGAAAGAATGCTGGGGCGGCCAGGGATATGGAGCCACTTACTCCAAATATGCAAGGAGGGTGTTCACTTGGGTTAACCCTGGGTTGCCCCTTTAGAGTGATGGGTACTGAGACAGACACTGAAGGTAGATACCAGGTACTGTGGGGCGTAATTGAAAAGACCAAGATTTGTATAGTGAACTCATACTTCCCCAACCATGGTATTCCAGCACATCTCAACATGCTTTATACTAAAATGACTCAACACCAAGAGGGCTTGTATATTTGGGGCAGAGATTTCAATTGAGTGAAAGATCTGGAGCTAGACTGATCTGAATCACCCAAAAACCGGGCAGAGGCGGCCCTGCTAGCACTGAGCACCATGCTGGACCATCTAGGTCTGGTGGATGCCTGGAGAGAATGTCACCTCGCAGTCAGGGCTTACCCGCACTACTCCTCACCACATAGCCTATACACAAGAATTGATTATTTCTTTATTGACAAAAAGCACCTGGCACAAGTGGAATCAATACAATATATGGGTAGATCAATTTCTGATCATTCACCCTGCTCATGCACTGGGCGGTGACAGGTGCCAGGCCCCCCATACCGCTATGGCGAATGCCCACGGAAGCACTTACTGATCAGGCATTTAAAGGGGAACTTGGGGACAAACTAGAGGAGTACATCACGATTAATCGAGGCAGCGTAGACAACTGGAGCACGATGTGGGATTCCCTGAAAGTAGTTATACAAGGAGAAATTATTGCAGGTGCAGGAGGCATTAGGAAAATGTTGAAGGGGGAACTGGAGAAGCGTGAAGAGGAGATAAAACAGATGGAAACTGCTAACCTGCGGACCAAGGCGGGAGAAGCAAAGCTAGCAGAGGCTATGATTGAATGTCAGGTGGCGTGGGGGCGACTGTCTAAGTTTGACTACATAACCAGAACCATCAGAATGCATAAGGAAAGGGACAAACCCAGCAGGCTGTTAGCATGGCTGTGCAAGCGGGAACAGCCGAGGCACCCAATGACCATGCTTAAAGGGGAGAACGAGATACTGCATAAGACACAAAAATCAATTAATTACACTTTTGCAGCCTTCTACACTAAATTGTAAGCACACGACACCTCGATGCCGTTGGCGGATATTCACGGCACGTAAGAAGAAATAGAGCTCCCTACTTTGGGTAAGTCACAACGGGGGCTTTAGATGAGGCAATCACTCCGGAAGACGTGGCAGAAGCGATCAGATCACTGGCCACTTGCAAAACCCCTGGAAGTGATGGATTTCCTCCTGAATTTTACAAAGAGTATGAATCGACGCTAACCCCAGTACTTTATGAAGTGTTCCAGGAAGCATACAAAATCAGAACATTGCCAAAAAGTATGAGGGAAACACTAATAGTTCCAATACCCAAACAAACCAACAGATCACTGCGATCGCCCTTTAGCTATGCTAAATTATGACGCTAAAATATTAACCACTATACTGGCCAAGCGCTTGTCCAGAGTGATAGGGAGCCTAATACATGAGAATCACAGTGGTTTCGAGCTTGGCGGTAACACAACCGCTAACCTACGCAGGCTACAACATATTATGGCGCAAACACAACAGGAAGGGGAACACTTGGCTGTGATGTCATTGGACGCCATCAAGGCATTTGACTCTATATATTGGGAATGGTTGATAGAGGTGCTGAGGGAGTTTGGGGAAGGCTTTGTGAGGTGGATTAAAATACTATATAAAAACCCAGTGGCTAATCTAAAAACGGGCAAGATGGTGTCAGAGGCCTGAAACATACAGCGGGGCACTAGACAGGGATGCCCACTATCACTTATGCTCTACATACTAGGGCTGGAACCAATTGTGATATACATCAGAAATAAGTTCTATGACACTGGGATAAAGGTAGGTGGGAAATATCACATAATATCACTTTACGCTGATGATGTTCTGCTTTACTTGAGGGACACGCAAAATAATGCCCCAACAGTTCTTGAGGTACTAGATAACTTTGCCTGTTATTCTGGGATACGCTTTAGCAGACAAACATCTTGCATGTACCCACTGGCGAGCCTGAGAGGGATAGAACCTGGGAACGTACCAAGGGTGGGAATACAATGGCAACCAGACTTGTTCAAGTATCTGGGGGTTAAAATTAGACACACGCCAGAACTCACACATGAACACAACACAGTGGCTTTGATACAGGACCTACGTAACTCAATGAAGTACTGGTCCAAACAACCACTGTCAATGATGGGCAGGGCATCGATTGCTAAAATGATCATCCTGCCAAGGTTTCTATATTATTTTCAAAATGTCTGCTACTACATTAGGCCGCCATTCTTCCGAACTTTGGAAGCCCTGGTCAGAGATTTTTTATGGGGAACGACACGCCACAAACTAGCACTGACTACGCTAACCCTACCTTAGAAGGAAGGGGGTATACAACTCCCGGATTTGGAGAGGTATTACCTGGCGGCACAGCTCAGCCACATAACCAGATGGCTGTCAGATGACATCACTGCTGAGACAGGCCTCTTGCGGTATCTGATTGCTCCATTAAACTTGAAAGAAATTCTATGGTTCCCACAGAATCTCATGAGACATACCCCCATAATAGTCGTGTTGGGTAGGCAGGTGTGGAACAGGGCCAAAATGGTCCTACGCATGGTGCACCCTTACTCACCCGAAATGCCGATAATGGCAGATAGAAGCTGACCTCTGCACCATGAGAGACTGGGAAACGCTGAGTTTGTATACCTGGGGCGACATGTACGAGGAAGGATCATTCAGAGAACTTGAATCACTGTACGAAAATGAGGGGCTACCAAGGGGTCAATTTCTGTGGTACCAGAGGATTAAACATGTAGCCAGAGCAAACTGGGACGAATGGCCAGAAGAGCCAACAATGAATCCCCTGGTAACAGAATTGTATAACCTGAGTGAAGGATGGAGGCGGTGTCAAAATGATATGCCCAACTAAATGACAGGCCTAAACCTCGCAGCATCACATTGAAGGCTAAATGGGAGAAGGACCTAGGAGTAGCTATTACAGAGAAAGAATGGGAGAGAGCTTTGATCCACCACAAGGAAGTGTCCAGGAACGCCGGGTTCAGATTAATAAAGATGAATGTCCTCTATAGGACATATTTGACCCCAATGAGGGTGGCAAGCGTCAATAAACAAACCAGGTTGGCATGCCCGTGGTGTGGTAATGAGGAGGCTGACTTGATGCACATTGATGCACATATTCTGGGGTTGCGGGAAAGTACGAAGCTTCTGGGCAAAAATGGAACAGACATGTACAAAAGCTGGAGTCACCAGCTATGACTGGTCTCCGAAAGAATGTCTTTTGGGCATGTATCCCAGGCTGAGCAAAATGAAACATATTGTGAAATTAATGGGCATAGCATGCACATTAGCGAAAAGGGCAATCACAATGGCATTGAAATCAAAGACGGGCCCGCAATATGTACGATGGAAAGAGGAAATGGAGAGATGGGCTTCAGCAGAATACAGAGGCTTGGGGCTCACTGACTGTTGGTAACACAGGAGATGTCAGTGTCACATTTGAAGAATGGTAAGCCCTGATCAGAGACATGTTCCTTCCGTCTGATGACATGCCCCCCTGAATGCACGGATGTAACTGGTAAAATGCTTAACAATTTTAACCAATGGGACATTAACCCACCCACGCCACCACCCTCAATGGGACTAAACCCACACAAGTTCAGAGCAAGAAAGTAATCCTGTCACAGTGAATGAAGACAGTTATTGATTACTGTTTGTTACATGTTGGACTTTCTACCATAAAATAGAAATGGCACTGCAATGTCGATTAATGCTCAGTGCACTGTATTGTATAACCTATAGATGCCAATAAAGAAATGTTTAAAAAAGAAATCATGTTCTTCATAGTTTTGTTAAACCTCTCCACCAACCCAGTGGTTTGAGGATGGTAGGCTGTTGAGAATGTGTAAGTCACTCCACAGTTCTTCCACATGGTCTGCATGTAGTGGAACATAAAAATGGATCCCCTGTCAGAGATGACTTACTTAGGAAAACCTACCCTGGTAAAGATACCAGGGAGGACCTTTGCCACTGCCTGAGCAGTAACAGTTCTCATAGGTATGGCTTCAGGATACCTGGTAGCATGGTCTACCACAACCAATATAAATTGGTTGTCTGAAGAAGTTGGAGGGTCTAGAGGAGCAACAATGTCAAACCCCGCCCTCTCAAAAGAGGCTCCCACCACAGGGAGGGGCACTAAAGGTGCCACATTCTTGGACCTCCTCTTGCTAGAGGTCTGACAAGTGGGGCAGCTCCTACAGAATTTCTCTCCATCAGCCCCAAACTTGGGCCAGTAGAAGTACAGAGATAACCTCTCTTTGGTCCTCTTGAAACTCAAGTGGCCAGCCACAGGAATCTCATGTGCTAACTGTAGGAGCTTCTGCTTCACCTACTGGGGCACTACCAGTCTCCGGTAGTCCCCTGGGGTAGACTCAGTTGGTT
Organism: Ambystoma mexicanum; assembly: GCF_040938575.1. Lineage (NCBI taxonomy): Eukaryota > Metazoa > Chordata > Amphibia > Caudata > Ambystomatidae > Ambystoma > Ambystoma mexicanum. The sequence continues at coordinate 1,481,597,239 of NC_090922.1, forward strand.
CACTGTAGAGGAGGCCATCCTGCCAGTATAGCTTATGCTTCCCTGGCTCTTGCCCTTCCAGCTGGGATGCTGTGTGCTGACGCAGACCTTCTAGAATGGGACACTCTCTTTGTCCTCTGCTGAAGTCTTTCTCCCTGAGACCTTGGATTTCTCCTTTGTCTCTTTTGTTTTCCTTGAAATAGAAGGGTGGCATTCCTGTGTGGTGTTATTGGAAATCTTCTCAACCTCAAACTGCAAGTCTCTCAAGGTTGCCTCTCTGGCCAATCTTGTTTGCTCCTGCGTCCTTTTGCTGGGAGACCTGGGGGGTACTAGATACAACTCAAAGTGTTTTCAAATAATTTCCCAACAGGACTTGCTCTGGCACTTTATTCTGCACACTAATAGGAATTCTAACAGTCATATTATTGCACTGGATGAGAGCTGGCAGAATAGAAACCATTTGGATAGGGCCTCCTGCAAGTTTAGTGGGACCTTTGGGTGCCTTAGCTACAGCCTCAGGTTTAAAAGAAACATTCATCTACCACTGTAATGCTTGCCCCAGTGTCTCTGATGGCAGGGGTCTCCTGACCATTTACAAGAACACTGTCCTTATAATATTCTTTGGTGCTATCTGTTATGGAGTTGTACACATCACATTCTGTTGTTCCCACAGACCCAGGGACACTAAAGAAACACTGTCTTGAACTCCAATGGGGTCTTCAGCCAGTAATGGAAAGTGTGCACTTGCCATTTGGGCTTCTCCTTCGGGGGTGAAGGCTAAGGAGGCAGTGTGGACCACTGAAGGTTTACCCTTACATCTGGGATCCCCTTCCACATGATCTACAGACCCACATACAAAATATTTCCCAAATGTTCTCTGGAATGGGGGTTTCTGTTGACCTCCCTCTGGTTTGCAACCAGAGGTTTCGTTAGACCTACCAGATTTCCCATGGAAGTTACCCTTGCTATGTTTGTGTCCCTCTTTTGGATAGTTGGAATTAGAATTCTCTTTTCCCTCTTTCTTGTGCTGCTTCCCTTCTTCCTTTTTGTGAGTTGCCCCATGATCCTTGTGAGTGGCCCTGTTGGCTACCCACAAGTCAACAGCTTGTACTAGCTTTTTGGGTTCATTCTCTTTTGAGTCAGCTAAATACCGTCTCAGCAAAGGCGAGCAGGCATCAAAAATAGATTCTAACAAAAAAAGATTCCTCATTCCTTCAAAGGAGTTTACTCTGTACCTCTTAACTCAACCACCTAGGTTTTTCAAACATTCACATACCCAGTTGGCCCAAGGGGTACCATCAGTCTTTTTGAGGGTCCTAAACCTCTTAAGGTACTGGGAAGGGGTTTTCCCAAATCTGGCTATTAATGCCAGCTTTACCGATTCATAATCCTTTCTCTCACTGGTACCCAATTCCATCACAGCATCACAGCCATTCAGAGTGAGCCTAGACACAAGCTATGGAATTAAATCATTACCACTTATTTCTTGAAGACCATAGGTGTATTCAAACATACCCAGCCAATCCAAGACATCAAGTTTAGAGTCATACATACTCCAAGGCATAAAATAACCATATTGCATCGCAATTCACTGGACAAGAACGATTAATTGCTTTTCATTTTATAAATCATGTCGCACTAACTGCGATGTAATTTCAGAGAAGGTGAGCATGTTTATTATTCTTTGTACCAAGCTCCAGGACAGTACAGGGCCTCTACAGGGGAATGCAGAGATCCAGGTGGCAGGCTGACCCCAAAGTTAACTTTTAAAGAGCACTTTGTCTGATGGAAACTGCAGATAAGGGTGACTGTGTGGGAGGTGTCTGTCCTCCACTGTAAATATAGGGAGGGACGCAGGATGGCACTAAACAAGTTAGCCCTTTCTCTCTGATCTGTCATTGCTTTCACCTCTGTACCCCTGCATTTTTCTATTTCATAATTTGTTTTCTCACTTTTGCACCCTTAAAAGGTCTACACCTTTTTTTATGTTCACTTTGCTCTCATGTATCCACCGACCCTATAACTTTCTCTCTTGCCCATCTGCCCTCATCACTTCTGAGAGGCTCTTCTTTCATCTGTCTCTTTCTCACACATCTTGCTTCCTAAATCAGTGGTCTAATTCTCCTCTCGTCCCTGTCCACCTTTGCTGAGCTCTATATTCCACTAAGACTGCAATGGCCTTAAACATGATAGGTCTTCATGTGCGCATGCAAAAGGCTATTTTGTCATCCATTTGAAAGGATGTGAAAGGCTGAGTGTGCACATGTGCATTTTTTCGTGTGCATGCATGTGAAAGGCTACAGTTGCTTGTGCCTGAAAGGCTATGCTGCACATGTAAGGCTGAGGTCTGTGTGCATGTGAACGTCTGCATTGCTCATGCAAAGCTGCGGTGCCATGGAATGTGTTGCTGTGTGTATCGTACATGTTACCATTTGGACACCATCTTAATTCAATGCCCGCACCAAAGGCTAAGATTATGGTTAACCCATCTATTACCAGGTTCTGTTGTCCGAGCCAAGCATGCGAAGCGTAGACTAGTCTTTTTTTAATGAATGCACATGCCATGTGATGGGAACTTGTCATGCATGCTGGCATTAAACTCATGACAAACATGAACTTTGCTTTCCATTAAAAGTTGCCAGGTTTATAATTTACGTGGCTGTGCAATACATGAAGCCTCCCTTAATTTGCATATGTATTGACACCGCTGGAAGCGATACCACAGAAAATGAGCACATATGTAGCCTTAGATATTAAATGTGATGATGGTGAATTACATTACAAAAGTTTTTATAAGTAAGCCAAGAGACAAATAACTTTGCTGTGTAGATTTACTGGCATTATCATTATTATATATGAAGCAGTACCTTGAGTGAGCTTTTTTATGTAGCAGACACATGTCAACTGAATGGCTCGTGGGCACTTCTGTGAGATCAAATGATTTGCCAAGGATCACACACGTTAGTTAATTGTGAAGCCGGGATTTTAGACCAGTCTGCAACATAAGGCCCATAACCAAATATCTTCCCAGCTTTAGTTGGTAGAAATAGTACTTAGGTGGTTTTAAATAACACTCTGTTTTGTAGAGATGTTTTGAAACTTACAAAAGAAATCATCATCCAAGCTGAAAAATACATAAAGCCATGTTGAGAACAAACACTATGGTCGTAGCTTTAGTTACTAATTCTTACATGGAAAATTACAAAAACACAAAGTCATTTTAAGCTAAAAAAAAAAAAACATCCTAGGAGTTTGGTAACTGTATGTTTAAGACTTAGACACACATAAAAGGTATTGTATGATAAGGTCACCTTCTTGTAGTCATTGTTTGACAGAATCAAGCTTGAAACTGCATATCATGTGATGGGAAAGTGAACACTTGTCAGAAACAATGGTTCATCAATGAACCACCACTAATAAGGAGCGTGCCATTTAAAAGCTCTGCCGATAGATATGTGTGTGTTTATTTTATTTATTTTTACATTTGTATATCTCACTAAGCCCAAGAGCATCAAGACACTGTTGCATGACCAGTTACTCAGAAATGTACAGACATGGGATAAGCACAGTGTAGCAGTTATTCAGTCAATGTTACTGTAGCTTCGAAGTTCAGACCATGTAAGGGCTTGTGTCCAGCATTCAGGCCAACAGTACTGTTTTTAGAGCTCTTCGGAAAGTCCAGTAGGAGAGTTCAGCATGTAGGGTGGGAAACTAGGGAGGAGGTTCCAGTGTTTGGCAGCTGTGGCTGGGAAACTAGAGCCTCCAGCTTTGGTCCTCTTGAATTTAGGCAGAGTGATGCGGTTGGCGTAGGCAGCTTTTGGGAATTGTTGACTATTGTTGACTATTTGCGAGGCACTAGTGGGAAGCCCTGTTGAATTTGCAAGGGTAGCAGTGTCTGGTCACATGTCCAACAAAAGGCATCCTAATTATAGCACCAGTGAAACAAGCTTGCGAGGTCCCTAGGCCCTGCTGCCATACAGGTGAAACATGTCTTGCATTGGCCCTATTTGAAATTAAGGATATACAAATTTGCTAATCATATACGTTGAATTGCTAATCAAAATATTTTTATTTAGCAGTCTCGACTAATCAATTTTGCACGACTAAATTATGCCTTGTACTCATTGCTTCTTTGGGCAGGTTAGGCCTCTTGGGACTAGCAGACCTAGAGGACCCTGAAAGGGAAGCAGCATCAAGGGACATCTTTCTCACTTCCATTTCATGCTGCATCTCTCATTCTCAAAGTTGCACCTCTTCATGTTTTGTTTGAGCCTGGACATTTAGGCCCTGATTCACAGAATGTTTTCCAATGGGGTTTTGCCATTATAAAACGCTTCTATGAATTAGGCTCTTAGTTTCTTAAATTCCAACTCTAATCTTAGTAAGAGAAATATATTCTGGGCTTAAATGTGGATCTTGTGGGGTCCCAATGGGAAGTGGATGAGGTGCAGCGGCAGCCTGTGGCAGATAGGTTCTCTATTACTGAGACTCTTCTACCTCCCTTGCAGACCGCAGCTTGACTCACCAAACTAGCATCCTCATCATCATCTTCCACATTACTTGGTTGAGTAGGGGGTTACAGGCCTACTACCCAAACTTTGGTGATTCAACATCCTTGTAATCAATTCAAATGTTTTTCCTTTCAGAGTCAGAGCCCTGGTTTTACACAGGTCTTTCAGTTGCTCTAATGTCAGGACAATCAGGGCTGCCTCATTAAAGTTATCCATACTTGGCATGTTACCATTGCTTCACATTGTGATGGAGCTTAGCCTTGTGGCTGGTTTAGTTGAGCACAAGACAAGCAAATAATCAATGAAACCACTCTACGTCTATCCCACCACCTGCCACCAGTGTTAGGCAAGAATTGATGTAGTGACCATGTGGGAGACCACGCAACACTTGTCTTCTTGTTATTAGGTAAACCACCTTTTGGTATAGGTCTGTACTATACATGTTGGTAGTGTGACTGAGCAGCCAGGCTTATCTCAAGAGGGGTAAATGTGAGCTGTAGAGCTGCAGCAATGAAATCCACAAATACAAGTAGCCAAGTAACACTTACACTCAAGGTTTTAGTTAAATAGTTATTTATTTAACAGTAGTTTTTAAGTAAGCATACTTCAAAAGAAAGAATCAAATATACTTTAAAATACTTTTCCAGAATCAACACAAAGCTAGTAGATACTCTTTAGAGATGCTTTTTACACACTTCCTACACCTTGAGGTGACTTCACTAACTAGGACAGTAATAGCATTTATACATCACTACTACTCTTTGTACATTATGAGGTTTGTAGACAGGAAAGATTAAGGGAAGGAAAAAGGTTAAACAGGTTCTCAGAGCATGTGAGCACTTAAATCTTTCAATGAAGTCTAGATAAAAACCATACCCAGCAATAATAGTTTAAAACCAAGTTATCACCTCTGAGGGACAGTAAATATCAAAGTCAAATGGACTAGAAGACTACCGGGAGCCAGGACAGCCAAAGTCAATTGGACAATTGGAACACAGTCTATGGAGCTGAAGAATCACTGTAGGGTTACAAGCTGTTATACTTGTGAATGGTAGAGCTGAAATCTACTCTAGCAAGGTAGCTACTGCAAGTCTCAACTGAGAAGAGCAAAGCTAAAGACACTGAGTTAAGTACCCAGGTCAGAACAGTACCTTTGGTTAGAAGAAGAGTGGTCCAGCTGGCTTCTGTCTGGTTGCAGTGATGCAGATCCTGGGTTCCTGGGCCTCAGACGTGGGGACAAGAAGGAGGTCGTGTGGAGGACTCCTGCGGCAGCAATTCAGATGTCGGCAGCAGATTAGGGCTCTTTTCAGATTAGAGGAACTTCGCAGTTTCAGCGCTTGGTAAATAGCAACACCGCGGATCTTGGACACAGGTTGAGCTTCCTTGACTCCTTGAGTCCTGCACTCTGGTGAGGGTCCTTGGGAGACTCCTTGAGCTTCTGGATGGATTTGCAGATGTTGCACTCGACTACAGATTTCTCGACCGCTGGCACTCGGCTCCTGCCGCAGCAAGAAGTACAGCCAGTCGGGGAAGATGGTCCAGTGGGGTTCGTCTCGGGGTTAGTTGGTCCCACCAACCCAAGGGAAGAAACGTCCCTTCCAGAACTTCTCTTGTCGATCAGAAAAAGGAGTTTCAGCACAGCACCAGGGCTTCACCGTGCAATTCAAAGGTCCAGGAGGATGTAGCAAGCTTCATTCACGGCTTCTTCGTTGGGTTGTTCTTCCCAGTTGTTGACTCTGTCTTCAGTCCCAAAACCCTCGCCTTTAAAGCAGGTTTCTCCCATTCATGCACAGCCTTGCTGTCACTCAAACAGCAGGGTGGCTGTCCTTAAATGACAGCCAGCCAGCCAGCCAATCAGGGTTGGGTGCATTCAGGCATTCCTAAAGACAAAGGACAGGGGAGTTTCGGGATCCTCCCTCACTTCCTGCCCTTCCAGACACATTGGAGCCAGAGACGGGTTTCAGTACTGACGCCCGCCAAACGCAAAATTAACAGGCCTCAAACCTGGTTTGGCGAACAGAGTAAAACCCAAGAAAGACTTCACAAACAGAAAATGGTGCAAAATGAGGGCAGGCCATTTTGACAAAATGGTCACCCATGGGTTCTATACTGCAGCTGATGATTCAGCCTGTGGTGGAAAAGCACAATGGTAGGAAAATTAAACCACTTCCACAAGCCATTTAAATTAGTGAGGGTAACATACATTTTTTTTACATGAGTAGGTAGGATAAGTGGCTACTAACTACCCCCCCCCATTCCCCACCAGCACTCCACATAAGATGGTGTGTGCTGGACCCACAAAGAGAAAAGGTAAGTAAACTAAATTTCACTTTATTATTCTTGGGAACAGTAGTTCTCACAAGAAAAAGTATTTAAACATTATGAGAAATCTAAAGGATTTCTCAGTGACACTGCACTGAAGGTTCTGTGTGTCACAATACAAAAAGTAGATGCCTATAGAGTTTGTCATACTCCAAAAACAAAGGAAACACATAATCCAAATCAGGTCAAAACAAATGAGAGAGTGAGAAAAAAGGCTCACTCACTCCAGGGTTAAAATTAAAAAGTCCTAAAGTCCAGCAAAAGAGCTGGGGGTCTCTAAGGTTGCAGGGAAATATCACAGAAATGAGAATTCTCCCTAACATAGGGGAGCAGGGACCCCTTCCAACCTGGTGTAGGCAGTCCGTTAGGGCCTTGCTAGAGCCTGACCTACCCCAGATTTGGTGTGAAGAAGTAGGAGGTAGTGTAGTGCAGGGAGGATAAGGGTAAGAAAGGGTTAGGAGAGAATCTAGGTGTTTATGGAGGGGACAGAAAGTGTCAGAGAGTGTCTAGAGTGTAGTGAGAGTGGGGGGATAGTGGTAGTGGTGGAAGGGAGGAGATTTAGAAAATAGGTGGAGGGTTGTGGTTGACTGGAAGAGTGTGAGAGGGAGAGGAGAGCAGGAAGTGTGATAAGATCAGGACTCAGGCAGAGAGAGAGAGAGGGAGAGGAGAGCAGGAAGTGTGATAAGATCAGGACACAGGCAGAGAGAGAGAGAGGGAGAGGAGAGCAGGAAGCGTGATATGACCAGGACACAGGCAGAGAGAGAGAGGGGGAGAGGAGAGCAGGAAGTGTGATATGATCAGGACACAGGCAGAGAGAGAGAGAGAGAGAGAGGGAGAGGAGAGCAGGGAGTGTGATAAGATCAGGACACAGGCAGTGATAGATAGGGAAATGAATAGAGAATGTAGGGAGGACAGGAGACAGAGAGACATCGATTGTAGTAATAAAAAGAAGAAGTAATGGAGTGAGGAGAGAAGGGGGAGCAGTAAGTGAAAGGGGGAGGAGTGCAGTGATAGATGAAAAGGGACTGTGAAGAAAGGATGAAGGTGTGAGAGGGTGTGTGGTGAAAGCCTGGAAATCTGACAAAAGTGGACATTTTATGACCAGGAGACCTAAAACCTTCTGGAGGGAGACAGTTAGAAATGACCACTGGCTTTAGTGCTTCCCTCAGAGGTAGTCAGCAAAGGCAGTAGCAGTTACCCAAAATTAGAACTCGAAATCCTGGCGAATTACGAGAAGTAGGGATGCATGGATGAGTGTGGAAGGAGCCACTGGAAGGTCTATAGAAGTAATAGGAATCCCTTTAGTTTGGCCAACCCCAAGGTTTCCAGAATACCTGCTGAATATTATAAATAAAAACCTTGAACTGCATTCCAAGTTGGTTGGATCCTTATGGCTATCTGTGACAAAGGCTACATGAATGTTGGTTGCGCATGCGTGGCACCACGGACATTGGTGTTTTTTTTATACATCTCACAAGCTGCTGTTCCCTTAGGTGCTGGCATGGCATGCTCTCACATTGTAGGTGCCTGTTTCCCTTGCCCATTGTCTGGGAACATCCAGTGCTACATGGGATGGGATTAGGTGACTCAAACTCGCCAGATCATCTGACATTTCTAATGATCACACTCATCTCCTATTTGCCCTTGCACTTATTCTCTTCGTGAGGTTCTTCTGCCGCAGGATGCCAACTGCATCAGTGATTGCAGCATATTGTGGCAGAATCAAGATGCTGCCATTACCTATTGTGTAGTGCGCCTTGCTTTGAAGGGTAGCATCGCTCATTAGTGGGGGCCTATATATTTGCTCACCTTTTGAGGGCACTTGCTCCCGTTTGTGTTGGGAGCAAATGGCAGAGCCAATGTTTTGGTGCAAATCAGGTGCCCACGTTTTGTGAATTTGCTTGTTGGTGCATTTCTGCTCACTTTTAGTGTACACTCCCCTCGTGCATGCCTAATGTTGTTGGTGTGCATGCTTTCCACCACCTTGTACATCTTATAAGCTCAAGCTCAATGGGTGCTTTTTTGTAAAAAGGGAGAATCTCTGAGATGCGCACTTCTGACAATCGGTGCATTAATCTTTTGCACAATTATTGTGCATTTCTTGCACCTTCAGATTTGTCCCACATAAAAGCTTTGAGAGTCTTCCCCTTGGAAACTAGCCTGCAATACGAAAACATGCAGGCACCACTCCCTCATACACCCTCAAAACCATTACAGTTACATACCAAGGAGGACACAGGGTGAGCCTTATTATGGAGTAGCCTCCACTTAATGATAAGTCCGGTGTATAGTGATGGCATCGAATGCCAAAGCAATTAAGAAAAAGCAAAGTAAAAAAAAGCAACAAATGTATTCCTTTTTTTTTTTAATGGGGGGGTCCTCCCCAACCCCCTTTTTTTACCACTTAAAACCCATTACAATTAAAATTAAACCTTTACCTTTGAAAAAAATGCATTTGATACTTTTTTTCCGATGCTATTGTCATTCAATGCTTTGCATCCGAGGCATTGACTGGATACCGATAAGGCCACCTCAGCAGAAGCCTCTTATCAATACACAAAGCCTGTCTACGATGCACATTTCCTCAAACACACCCAGGCAACATACGCGTTATTCCTTTCAAAGCCCAACCAACTACCGCACCCTTCAAAATCATAGCGCTTCAGGAGGTTTGGGAAGCTGGCCTGCCCCCCACAATACTGCTGATGGGCGCTGATTTTAGGCAGAACCCCGGTAAGGCAGGCCCCACTCTGCGAGCGTATCTAGTCAGTAGAGGAGTTGATACCGGAAAGGGAATGAGAGGAGAGCAGAAGAGAGAAGTGAACAGGAGCAGAGTGGACCGCTGGCCTATGTCTACAGGAGGAGCTGTGCCAGATCTGCGATAGAGAACTTGAGGATCCGACGAGCAGGGCAAGATGTAACAGGAGAGCTGGAGGAGTTGGTCACCCTAGCATACATCTGGCACAAACGTTGCCCAACCCTTCCTTCACTGCACCTGGGATTCAGAGTCTCCAACTGAGGTAGAGTCTCCAGCAGCTGGAGACCCCAGGTGAGGATGACAGAGAGCGACCAGTAAGGAGAGGAGAAAGAAAAGAGAGACATTTCCATGAGACCCAGTAATGTTGAGAACTGCCCACAAAGCCTGGCAGTATGCAGGTCCCAGAGACTTTCCGTAAATACTTATTTGGAGATAAAAAATGGTTTATCCTGGATAGGAACCCCAGTACATTTTAAGGCTGCAGCAAAGCAATGGCCTCAATAGGTTGGGTTGGTCCAATATGCATTTAAAACGGGTTTGAAGGTTTAACTACAGCAGGTGAGTTGGTGGAATAGATAACCAGGATCACCGACACATTTCTGTTTGCCAGAACTTTGGCACGGTAAAGATCGATGGTGTTTTTTCCCCAACTGTATGATAGTGTTATTAGAGGCAGCAAGGAGAGCTGATTGTTCTACGTTAGACCTCTGTGAAAGATTAAGGGAGTTGAAACGTTTGTAAAATGCTTATCGAAATTGGATGAAAGGCTACCGTAGGTCCACTAGAAATAAGGCTTGGCAAGTATTACATATGATTATTAAGAAGGGGGACAGTACAGGTTTCTGGAACATCTTTAACACAAAGGGTAAGTCACGTGCGGCACCAATAGCGAGATTTGGGTGTATTACCTAGAAATGCAAGGAGCCTGGCCTGTAAAGCCAATGCCCATCTCAGTGATGGAACTAGACTTTATTAAGGACAATCCTATACAAATCATATGTGGCCTTAAGTCATCTTGAGCACCAGGCCCTGATGGAGGGTCGAATATGGCAATACGGGCGAACCCAGGCGGGTGGGCAGATTCGAGCTTTTATTCCGCTGGGTAATTGAAAATAACTGCATCCTGTGCTCTTGCATGAAGTCACATATCATCCTGGTCCATAAAAAGGGCAGTAGAGAAGGGACTGCTAAGTGCAAGTTACAGTCACTCCTTGATGTTGCGAGTGCAATCTTTGCCACACTGGTCCTACAAAATAGCAATAAGTACTTTGAGGACAGGGTTTAGAAAAGGCACGTCAATGACGAAAAACATCTGGTTGGTGAATACTCTGATTGAGCGGTCAAGAGGGAAATCTGTGCCCCCTCTGCACGTGTTTGTTGATTTTCCCTCCACATTTGATGCTATAGACCGGGCAGAACTTTGGGCTAAAGTAGAACTGCTTAGTATGCCAAAGCACTTGCTTCGTGCCTGCTAATTATTACATGAGCATAACAGGGCAAGGGTAAGAATGAATGGACAGGGTGAGCTATCAGCGCCTGTTTCAATTGAGAAGGGTGTGCAGCAGGGGTGTGGCCTCGCACCTGTTCTTTTCAATCTTTTCATGGCGGATATAGGCGAAGCGCTGGGTGATAACAGTAATTTTCCACCCCGACTGAGTTGTTTCACCATTACATTTCTTGCCTATGCCGATGATCTGGTAGTTTTTGATTCCACGTGCATCGGAATCACTAGAGGTACACAGGCAATCATGGAGTATGCAGAGGCAAATGACTTGATGGTCAATATATCTAAATCAAAGTTTATGAGTTCAGCAGTGCAAAGACATCCAGAGAATTAGCCTAAGAAATGGGCAAATAGATCAATTGGAGAACTACAGTTTCCTGGACTATGAGATCTGCTCAAAAAAAGGGGAAGCTGAGCTGTGGAAAAGAAGACATATAAGGCTATCATTATGAACCTTGTATTAAGTAATTTGCGATACAGGGCGTCATTCCGAGGTTGGAGATAGCCATGGTGCTATTAGCACCATGGCTACCTCCATACAGCATACTGGGTCCGGGTTCCCTGAATGGGTAACTACCGGGCCATTCCAACCCCATTCAGGGACCCCATCCCCATTCAAGCCCCATAGGGCTCAATGGGAATGGGGAGGGTGTTAATAACGGGCCCTTTGTTAGCTCCCTGGTCTGCTAGCGGGACCCGCTTGCGGGTCCCGTGAGCAGACTCGTAATAGGGCGGTAAGGGGTTAACGGCGCCGGCACCATTACTGGCGCCGTTAACCCCTTACCGCCCAGCTCAGAATGAGGCCCACAGTCTCAGTGGTATTGTCTCCTTGTATAAACAAAGGTTATTGGCTGGCATTGTGTATGCTCTGGAAGCACAAAAGTGATGGGTGGAAGGTTTTGAATGAATCTGAACCACTGGCATTGATCTGGGCAACCTTCCACACCACCGTTTTTTAGCCCGTCTGCGCCATTGCAAAAGGGGTCCAGCCATATGCAAATCAGTCAGGTACTGCTACCAAAGGTAGCAGCCCAGCCCGCACTGCTAGGCCAGGTCCCCTCTGCACGGAAACACAAGCAACCCCAGACATGTTTCGGACTTGTTGGGCCTCCCCAGTGAGGTGCAGCTTGGTTCCCTATGGCGCAGCGAGCAAGGGACCCACGTCTGGGCATACCCTCTCTCACATAGTGAGACAAACAGTAAGCACAAAAGTGATGGGTGGAATGCTCATTTTCAGAATGTGATAAGTGGGCTAAATGCCTACAAGGTTCTATATGGCAACGTATCCCAGGATTAACCAAATCGACTCCTGTCAAAGTAGTGCACCGTGAGCTAGGCACACTATCGCTGACATCAACTATGGGAAATTGTATATTAAGATCATGTGCGGGAACTAGTACTTTGTTAGGTATGTTAAGAGATGAAATGGTAAACAGGGTAAGCCCAGCTAGGAAGATGCTTAAGTTGGCGAATGAAGGCTTTTTCGGGGAAATTGGTTGGTGTCTGAAGAAGAGGACACTGGAGAGGGAGTGGGCAGCGAACTGTGATCATGTATCCAAATTTCATCTCTTGAGTTATTTTGCACTAATCCATGCACTAATCCATTTCACCATCAGCAAGTCGCAAATATATATAAAACAGTTCCCCTGCTCGATCCTACGAAGTATAAATATCAAAATAATCAGGATGAGAGATCCTATAAGCTGTTGTGTGGTTCTGAACATATAAATTTATCTCAAGAAAACACAGGATATTTTTTGGTGACTTTTCAATTATTTTACAGTACTTTCGATAAGCACGAAAGTAAATGACAACGGACAGGAGTGATTCTATTCAGTGGTTACACAGGTAAGTATCAACCTCTGTAATATCGAGGTGATAAATCCACATGGGGGCACAATCACATATGAGGTAGGAAAGACCTACAGTTGGACGAGGTGCACCCGGGACCAAGGTTAGCCCAGGGCGTGATTAACACAGGGTGTACACAACAGTTTCTACAGAACATACACAAAAGGGGGGTTTCACAGTTGTGTCACAGGGGATCGACACAGGTGTGTCAGGCTAACAGACAGGCTCCAATCAAGCCAAATAGGGCTTGATTGGAGCCTGTCTGTGTGTTGGCCTTCATCAGGATAGACACCGATTGTGGTGTTTGTCTGTAATATCTGCTGCTGCAAAAGCAGTGGGGCGCTGTAGACAATCCTCAATTGGTTACTGGATTGCGGGTGCGTGAAGCGCTAGGAGTGGGCCGTAGATTCCTGAAGGCTGAATTCTCTCGGGGTCCCGCGAGCCGGAAAAGGGCCCGTGTGGGTCCCAGATCGCAGTCTGGCTGGTGCAGGCGTCACCCCGGGGTCCTCAGCGTGGAGTGGTTGCTGTATTTTTACTTCGATCCTACTAAGGGCATTCATGCCACTGCGACTAAATTAGCTTCCAGTCAGGGCCAGTAAGGGTGCCTGGTTACGCATTGCAAGGGATAAACAAGGCCGTAGGCTATGTAGTGACCCAGGGGCGCCGGACACCATGAGCCACATAATTACAGCTTGTAAATACATGGAAAAAGGTATGTTATCACATGTTATATGAATGTTATTGATGAAATGCATGAAATGCAAAATGTAACCTTTTGGCTGATCTGTGCATCGAGGTGGAGCACTTCCTTGTCGATTGGAATTGCAAAGGTGTGGCAGACCTTTCAAAAGGAAATCATCTTAGAAGAGCTGTGATAATGGATATAAGGAACAACTAATCAGTGTAGCAGACACTATGTACGCATGTGAGGTACTATTTTATGTGGAATGTAGGTATATTGGATGATTTTATGTAGTAGGTAAAAATGTTTATCAATGTCCTGTTTGCTCCTAATTTAAAAAAAATGTGTTAATTTGTTTTGTGATGTGTGAAAAGTTCTTTCGAACTATGTTACATTAAATTAAAAAATAGTTTTACAAAGGTAGCGGGCGCCCCTCTCTCACAAGAACAGACATGATAACCTGTTCAGTGGTTATTAACCACTTGAGAGTTCGCAGCCACTGCTTTTACTCACTGTGCCTTTCACAGAGGGGTAATATCCATTTGCATATCAGTCTTTGTCCTGCCCAGGGGCAGTCCAGCACCGAAATACAATGGCAATTCCAATCTGAACGAGAGTACCACCAGCAACCCCATACACGTGTTTCACCTTTGTTGGGGATCATCAGTGAGGTGAAGCTGATGCCTCTCTAAGCACAGTGAGAGGGAGACCACGTCTGGTTGCCCCCAGGAGACCTAGGGTTACCAATCCCAGGTTCCTTAAAAAATAGTTTTACAAAGGTAGCGGGCGCCCCTCTCTCACAAGAACAGACATGATAACCTGTTCAGTGGTTATTAACCACTTGAGAGTTCGCAGCCACTGCTTTTACTCACTGTGCCTTTCACAGAGGGGTAATATCCATTTGCATATCAGTCTTTTTCCTGCCCAGGGGCAGTCCAGCACCGAAATACAATGGCAATTCCAATCTGAACGAGAGTACCACCACCAACCCCATACACGTGTTTCACCTTTGTTGGGGATCATCAGTGAGGTGAAGCTGATGCCTCTCTAAGCACAGTGAGAGGGAGACCACGTCTGGTTGCCCCCAGGAGACCTAGGGTTACCAATCCCAGGTTCCTTAAAAAATAGTTTTACAAAGGTAGCGGGCGCCCCTCTCTCACAAGAACAGACATGATAACCTGTTCAGTGGTTATTAACCACTTGAGAGTTCGCAGCCACTGCTTTTACTCACTGTGCCTTTCACAGAGGGGTAATATCCATTTGCATATCAGTCTTTGTCCTGCCCAGGGGCAGTCCAGCACCGAAATACAATGGCAATTCCAATCTGAACGAGAGTACCACCAGCAACCCCATACACGTGTTTCACCTTTGTTGGGGATCATCAGTGAGGTGAAGCTGATGCCTCTCTAAGCACAGTGAGAGGGAGACCACGTCTGGTTGCCCCCAGGAGACCTAGGGTTACCAATCCCAGGTTCCTTAAAAAATAGTTTTACAAAGGTAGCGGGCGCCCCTCTCTCACAAGAACAGACATGATAACCTGTTCAGTGGTTATTAACCACTTGAGAGTTCGCAGCCACTGCTTTTACTCACTGTGCCTTTCACAGAGGGGTAATATCCATTTGCATATCAGTCTTTGTCCTGCCCAGGGGCAGTCCAGCACCGAAATACAATGGCAATTCCAATCTGAACGAGAGTACCACCAGCAACCCCATACACGTGTTTCACCTTTGTTGGGGATCATCAGTGAGGTGAAGCTGATGCCTCTCTAAGCACAGTGAGAGGGAGACCACGTCTGGTTGCCCCCAGGAGACCTAGGGTTACCAATCCCAGGTTCCTTAAAAAATAGTTTTACAAAGGTAGCGGGCGCCCCTCTCTCACAAGAACAGACATGATAACCTGTTCAGTGGTTATTAACCACTTGAGAGTTCGCAGCCACTGCTTTTACTCACTGTGCCTTTCACAGAGGGGTAATATCCATTTGCATATCAGTCTTTGTCCTGCCCAGGGGCAGTCCAGCACCGAAATACAATGGCAATTCCAATCTGAACGAGAGTACCACCAGCAACCCCATACACGTGTTTCACCTTTGTTGGGGATCATCAGTGAGGTGAAGCTGATGCCTCTCTAAGCACAGTGAGAGGGAGACCACGTCTGGTTGCCCCCAGGAGACCTAGGGTTACCAATCCCAGGTTCCTTAAAAAATAGTTTTACAAAGGTAGCGGGCGCCCCTCTCTCACAAGAACAGACATGATAACCTGTTCAGTGGTTATTAACCACTTGAGAGTTCGCAGCCACTGCTTTTACTCACTGTGCCTTTCACAGAGGGGTAATATCCATTTGCATATCAGTCTTTGTCCTGCCCAGGGGCAGTCCAGCACCGAAATACAATGGCAATTCCAATCTGAACGAGAGTACCACCAGCAACCCCATACACGTGTTTCACCTTTGTTGGGGATCATCAGTGAGGTGAAGCTGATGCCTCTCTAAGCACAGTGAGAGGGAGACCACGTCTGGTTGCCCCCAGGAGACCTAGGGTTACCAATCCCAGGTTCCTTAAATTAAAAAATGTTATTATTTATAATCACGGACCCTATCAATAGTATACTTTAATCATTTTAACAATAATATTACCAATTGTAATAATGTGATCAGAGGTTTTTCTACACACGTTCATTCCATCTGCCAGTCATCCTCACAGGGTTAGGACAAAATTACCTAAGTAGAAAAGTCCTACCACCAAAAGTCCGACCCCCATTTATTCGCATATGTATATGCTGGGGGGTAAAGTTAATAAAAATGTATAGGTGTGGGGGGGTCTCCCCCACATATATATGCGCAAAAATGAAGGAAAAAAAACGGACTTTTGGTGGTTGGACTTTTCAACTCAGTAATTTCACGCAGATCCTCCTCACACACCATCTTTGTGTGGATGGGTAGGCACTGTTCATTTTACTCACGTCTTAGGAGGCCCAGGAGAAGATAATGTGGCACTATGTGCGCACATCAGTAATTTGCTGATGGCACATTGCCCTATGCACTTTGCCCTATGTGCTTTTGCAGACCTAACAAAAAACAACAATGTGGGCCTCATTACGACTTCAGCGGTAAATCCGCTTGAATACCACCCAATAGAATTACTGTTACCACCACATGGTCGGGTGGATTTACTGTCTGATTACAAGTGGTGGGGACTCCTTTGGGGATTTCGGTGGAGTTACTGCCGGCGGAATTACTGCTGCAGTAATTCCTCCGATTTGGCAGATTTTTCAGTAGAAAGTGGGAGGATTTACCTCCAGCATGATGCTCTCCCTCTCCAGGACAAACACGTAGTACGGCGGTCCGAGAAAATTGGTGGTATTTCCATTAATGCCACTTTTTTCCTACCCTTCCATATTCCTAATTGCGCATTTGCTTTTTTTCGGTTTATCTGAGTCAGCACAAATTAGCGCTTGGTTGGTTTTACCCTTCCCAATGTAAGTCAGGCCCTCTGTGTCTTCTTAGATTTTAGCGGGTTCTGCTCCCATCATTGAAATCCGGAAAAATTGTCCAGAGAACAAAACTGTGTTACTTACAAATTGTATCAAATTTATTTAATCATGATACAGAAATTTGAAAAATGATCAATTAATGACACAGTGCTTTAAAGAACATGTTATTTCATATCACAACAATGGAGGTACATATAAAACATGGCTAAAAATTAGTCCATCATCCAAACCATTCATAGTGCAGCATACAACATTCAACGTGACAATCATCCAAACAACATTGGCTAAAAAATGGCAAAGTTAATTCATACTGGGGAGCAAGCACAATACTCACATCCCATCTAATAATTTTAGTAAGTTTTTTTGTTTTTATAGGAGCAGAAACACATTCAATAGAAAAAGGTTATTGCCTGTTTTGTTCTCTGGACAATTTTTCCGGATTTCTGTGGTACAATAATACTCTGGTCCAGAGTATAGAGTTTCCCTGCTCTCTTTTGTTTTTGTAGTCTGCTCCCATCATTGTCAGTTTTAAGTAGGCACGCGTGGCACTGGGCCAGGAGAATACCACCCTCTGAAATGGCCACCAGTGTCATTAAGAGCACTATCTGAACTAGTTAATAAATGCTATACAATTCTGAGAACACTAATGAATATTTAGAAATATAATCGGCCCCATGTGATTTATAATGAAAAGGAGAGTTTATGGTAAGGTGCATTAGGGAATGGGTACGGTCTGATGTTATATAATCATACTATTCATTTAAAAAAACTTAGCTCAGACTTCAAAGTTTCACTCTCAAATTACTAAAGACTTGCCCTTGAGCAATGGCACCGGCTTGTTGAACCCTGTACTTTATTAACTCTTTTACGCAACTAGAAATGCTTCCACTTGGAAGGCGCAGCACTTATCCCCCGGGTAGCTACCGCCTTCACCCAACAACAGACTTTACCTGCAAGCTATCCTTGCATCAGCAGTCAATAATTGCTCTCTGGGGGCACCGGTGCTGATGGGCAAGAGTGATATATATTTCACTCAGTGCCGTTATTGCTAATTGCCACGTTACCATAAAGAATCTCTGGTTAGCAGTACCCAGAGCTTAGCAGAAACCAGATTTGGCTTGCTGCACACAAAGGCACTTACATCATCACAAATAAATATGTATTTGATGCAGCAGCCGCCTAGAGGCGTGTGTTTTTTTAGAGCCATTCCTCACACTAGTTCCTAAACATTTCATTGGCTCCGCCAGCTATGATCTTCTGTTCATCACTTTCCACGTTCTCCTTGCCCAACTGCACTCTATTTTGCTTTTTCCCCTAAAACATTTCGTGTTTTGCTTTGCCACAGCCTTCATCTGCTCAGTTGATCACACTGGAGCTCATTTTAGTCTTTGCGTATTTCAGAAACGGTGACCTATATGCATTTGCCCCGCAGAGTGCAAGGGGGTAGAGTAAAAGCGCGTATGCTGCCTTTTGCCCTGCATGTTTGTACGCTGCCGTGCAAATGAGCAAAGGCCGCAAGCATGGTAGGCAGCGTTTACAATTACAATTAAACGCTGCCACAATGGATCCCTATGGAGTCCGTCTGCTGTATGCTGGTGCATAAAGCCGGCAGTCTCTATAGGCATGCCTGGCATGAAAATGCATGACCGCGCCAATTCTAGGGTATTTGTGTGGCGTAGAGGAAGGAAGATGGCAGAAACGCAATTTGGGTTTCGCCCCTCTGCCCTGCCAAATTATTGCAAAAAGGGAAGCCGCAAAAACCTTCTGCGCCTCCCATTTATGTTATGCCCCTATACAAAATGAGCCCCACTGTCGTTATTCTAGACTCAATAAAGACTATTGTGTTTTGCCCCTTTCAGCCCCATTGACCTCATTAGTTTCACTATCCAACCTGTTCATTAGGACCAGCGACATCAAATCGGTGTCTTGAGTATACCTCACATCAGTTAAATCCCATCATTACGCCTCATTGTACAGAATCCATGTTAAGGATAACTTGCTTTTATGTATCATAGTTTTTTTTAACGTGACTGCTTTCTCCTCTCTATGGCCAGATAACAGCATCATAATAGCATTCAAACTGCGGGGTAGGTTTTTGTCCAATCAGAGACGCTGTGACAAGTCTGCTGTACCTACCATCATCTGTCTTTCTCTTATCCCGCTGAAGCTTCAACTTCAAGATCTCATCTTCCAGGCGCTGGTTCTCCATCTCCACAGACAGAAGTTCCGAGTCCAGAGCCCGTGGGGCTGGGTCCTGCCCTATGATCACAAGGGTCTCAGTGAGATGTTTGGGTCGTGGATGAGATAACACATTCAAGGGCCTACCAAAGTGTGCAACGTCGAGTAGAAAGCAACGAGAGGCGCACAGAATCATTCAAACAAAGCAAGAAGTACCCATTAGACCAGACTAGACACATGCAAGGACAACGCTCAGCCGGACACAACCAGATCCATTCACTGACTCACATCCCCAACAATCTGAGCCAGATCATCATAGACCTGCACAGACAAAGGCTTCGGACAGACTTAAAAACATGTTGCTTAACAAAAGTGCCACATACTCTGGAACAAACGCAACTATATAAGATACTTTCACAATAGTAAGTGAGCCACAGCATCTTCAGCAACATACACAATTACAATCGAGAAAGAAAGAACAACAGAAAGGAAAAGATCTAGGAAGCTGGAGGGGACAAGAATACCCAAAGGAAGTGCATTTGGGATTCCATTGTGTTTTAGTTAGAACATCCCTGCTCCTTTCATCTGCATGGAAGCCCGTGGGTGCCTGCTTAGAACACAGCATGCATATCCAGACCTCTCATGGCATGGTGAGAGGGGTCTAGTGAGAGAAGCACAGCCTGCAATGAATGAGGATCCCCAGACTCGCCTTGCTGATCTCACGCAGAATGAGGTGGACTGATCAGTTGCAAGGAATTCATCTGGCATGCTCACTGATGAGTCTGCTACTAAACATCACGTCTGTGACTCATGGAAGCCCATGGGTGCCTGCTTAGAACACAGCATGCATATCCAGACCTCTCATGGCATGGTGAGAGGGGTCTAGTGAGAGAAGCACAGCCTGCTATGAATGAGGATCCCCAGACTCGCCTTGCTGATCTCACGCAGAATGAGGTCGACTGATCAGTGGCAAGGAATTCATCTGGCATGCTCACTGACGAGTCTGCTACTAAACATCACGCCTGTGACTCATGGAAGCCCATGGGTGCCTGCTTAGAACACAGCATGCATATCCAGACCTCTCGTGGCATGGTGAGAGGGGTCTAGTGAGAGAAGCACAGCCTGCAATGAATGAGGATCCCCAGACTCGCCTTGCTGATCTCACGCAGAATGAGGTGGACTGATCAGTTGCAAGGAATTCATCTGGCATGCTCACTGACGAGTCTGGTACTAAACATCACGCCTGTGACTCATGGAAGCCCATAGGTGCCTGCTTAGAACACAGCATGCATATTCAGACCTGTCATGGCATGGTGAGAGGGGTATAGTGAGAGAAGCTCAGCCTGCTATGAATGAGGATCCCCAGACTGGCCTTGCTGATCTCACGCAGAATGAGGTCGACTGATCAGTGGCAAGGAATTCATCTGGCATGCTCACTGATGAGTCTGCTACTAAACATCACGTCTGTGACTCATGGAAGCCCATGGGTGCCTGCTTAGAACACAGCATGCATATCCAGACCTCTCATGGCATGGTGAGAGGGGTCTAGTGAGAGAAGCACAGCCTGCTATGAATGAGGATCCCCAGACTCGCCTTGCTGATCTCACGCAGAATGAGGTTGACTGATCAGTGGCAAGGAATTAATCTGGCATGCTCACTGATGAGTCTGCTACTAAACATCACGTCTGTGACTCATGGAAGCCCATGGGTGCCTGCTTAGAACACAGCATGCATGTTCAGACCTGTCATGGCATGGTGTGAGGGGTATAGTGAGAGAAGCACAGCCTGCTATGAATGAGGATCCCCAGACTGGCCTTGCTGATCTCACGCAGAATTGCTGATCTTTGCCCATTGTGCCTGTGTGCATTTTAGTCTTTGCCTATGCTGATCTGTGCCCACTGTGTCAACGTGTATTTAGCTAATACAGCCTACCGTGCTCATGTTATTTGAACCCTAGTCATTGTAGCCCACTGAGCCTATGCTATCTTCTGACTATCTGAAGCAGGCTTCCCAGCCCACCGTGTTTACTGGAATCTAGCTCTACATCATGAGTAGCACACCTTGTAGCCTGCTATTGTACTTACTCCTAATCATCCTCCACCACAGAGTGGATAGTAGCCTTCCCACAGTGCTCTTGAAACCCCCATACAATTCTACCATTACCATCCTCGCTACCAACACCAGTATGGAACACTCTGATCCGAGTCCTTCAACTGAGTCTCCTAGCAACCCATGCAGTCTACTCCGTAGAAACTCTATGCTCAGAGCTAGACTCTCAAAACTCCATGAGCCTCTGACTAGAACCCTACCTCCCACGAACAAAAGATCCAACACCCAGAAGGCTAATATCGCCCATCTTAACAACCGGAGACTACCTCCTACATATACCAAAATTGAACCGTCCCATCCGATAGCCCCCCCCTCAAAGGAGGATTAATAAACGCCAGATCCCTGACAGCACATGCCACAGACATCTGCGATTTCATAGTGCTTGATAATTTGGACTTCATCGCTATTACAGAGTCCTGGCTGCATGACGCAGCAGGACCCCAACTCTCCCTAGCAATCCCAGAAGACTTTACAATACTCAGGCAAGACAGAACCAATATGTGCGGTGGCGGTATTGCTATCATCGCAAAAACCTGCTTAGGCATGAGAATTTCACCCTCAATAGCAGCCGATTCTTGTGAATCGCTCACCAGTAAAATTCCACTAGCTAGCTCACAAACATTGACTATCCACCTCATCTACAGACCTTCAGGACCACTAGGGACATTCGAGGAGGACCTCCACAACCTACTTTCCAATAACCTCAAAACCTCCTCCCAACTACTTATTCTAGGGGACTTTAATCTGGGCTTCAATGACCCTTCAGATAAAAATGCCTCCATCATTGCTAACTCCCTCTCTAATCTGGGTATGACGCAGAAAACCCTAGAATCTACTCATAATAAAGGAAGAATCATTGATTGGCGAGTAGATTATAACTGTACCGCCAATATCAAAGCCATTATCCCCCAAACTCGGACAGACCATTTCTTCCTGTTATTTGAACTATCTACCTCTAGACCACTTCCACCAGCCTCCATCCAGGCCCCGCCTTGCCTAACAAGAAATAAAAAGTGCATTACCAGAGACAAAGTGATCCCGGACATCCTACCTATCCTCAACGGATTAGAGGATCATTTAGACCCAGAAACATTAGTCAATGAGTATAACAAAATTATGTTAACCACCCTTGACAATATCGCACCTTTGAAACTCAGACAAAGTAAACCCAAATCTCATTTAAACAAATGGTTTACCCCCGAATTAAAGGATTTACGACTACTCAAGAGGAGTTGCGAAACAGCGTGGAGGCTTACCGCTTCAGAAGATCACAAAACAAAATTAACAGAAATCTCCGACCAATATAAAAAAGAAATCCATTTGGTCAAACAGAACTCATTCAATAAGCGTCTCTCAAACGCCAAAAGCATGAGGGAACTGTTCACTATTCACAAGGAACTAGAGTCACCCATCCCCATTCCGGACATATGCACCAAAGATAAAACGTGGTGCACCGATATTCAGCAAGCGTTATCAAACAAAATTTCCTTACTCCAAATGAAAATAGCCAAAAAGAAAGCCTCCCTTACACAAACATCTAAGACCACTAATGCCATCATAGACCCTGCCCTAAAGGCTCAGGACCAAGCTATCCGGTTCATGTTCTCCAAAACCTCTATCCTTGAGGTGGAGAAAGGTATCCTCTCTCTCAAGCCGTCAAATTGTCAGGGCGATTCCTGCCCTGCCCAGCTTACAAAAGATGCTGCTAGGGATCTTTCCCCGTTTATTGCTAAACTTGTCAACTCCTCATTCACGTCCGGCACGGTTACCACCAATCTAAAACAATCCTGGGTAATACCACTGCTTAAAAAGCAAACACTAGACCCTCTTATACCAACAAACTACCGTCCCATTACGACAGTCCCCTTCCTGCTTAAAATTTTGGATAAGATGCTCACTGACGAGTCTGGTACTAAACATCACGCCTGTGACTCATGGAAGCCCCTGGATGCCTGCTTAGAACACAGCATGCATATCCAGACCTCTCGTGGCATGGTGAGAGGAGTCTAGTGAGAGAAGCACAGCCTGCTATGAATGAGGATCCCCAGACTGGCCTTGCTGATCTCACGCAGAATGAGGTGGACTCATCCGTGGCAAGGAATTCTTCTGGCATGCTCACTGACGAGTCTGCTACTAAACATCACGCCTGTGACTCATGGAAGCCCATGGGTGCCTGCTTAGAACACAGCATGCATATCCAGACCTCTCGTGGCATGGTGAGAGGAGTCTAGTGAGAGATGCACAGCCTGCTATGAATGAGGATCCCCAGACTGGCCTTGCTGATCTCACGCAGAATGAGGTCCACTGATCAGTGGCAAGGAATTCATCTGGCATGCTCACTGACGAGTCTGGTACTAAACATCATGCCTGTGACTCATGGAAGCCCATGGGTGCCTGCTTAGAACACAGCATGCATATCCAGAGCTGACATGGCCTGGTGAGAGGGGTCTAGTGAGAGAAGCACAGCCTGCTATGAATGAGGATCCTCAGACTGGCCTTGCTGATCTCACGCAGAATGAGGTCGACTGATCAGTGGCAAGGAATTCATCTGGCATGCTCACTGACGAGTCTGGTACTAAACATCACGCCCGTGACTCATGGAAGCCCATGGGGTGACTGGGAAGGTCTGGACAGGTGAAACTGTGAGCAGGACATGGGCTCTAGCCGGATGAAAGCTGCCAGGCGCCCACTCACACCTCATCCAACAGACCCAGAGCTCTGTGGCCAAAGATAGTACAGCACTCAAACCCATTCTGATCACAACGCCTTGCGGTAGCCTGCCAGGGAAGTGGATGGTGGAAGGGGCTTCCTAGTGCTTCAGAACAAGGCACCCATCTTTGGATAGGAGGTTGCTCAGAATATCCCAACTTGGCTACAAGGCACAGAACAGCGGTTCCAGTTGTAGCAACGCTCTGACATCCCCTACAGATTGTTGATACAGTGTCTCCTATGCAGGACCTACAGTGGCCCTGAGCCCTGAAGCACAGCAGGGTGGGGAACGGTATGGCAATATGTTCAGAAATTCTGAATATTTTTCCCATAGCAGTATTGTGATTGCATATATTACTCCTGGTGCAATACTGTGATGTTATATCACAGAATAGCACAGAATAATAAAAACATGTTTTGTCCATCAGAGAATTCTGGTGGCGTGAATTGGTTCCATGTCTTAAAATTGCGGCAAAAATGGCTATTAATGCAAAATATTGCGGCAAAAATGCTGTGGTCTTGACGCCACAATCATGTAAAGGATGCTGGGGACACCCCCGCAAACCCCGGACCCAATATACCATTTAAAGGGCGCGGGGACACCCCGGCAACTACCGCTCCCCTTAAATGGGCTACACCTTAACTGGGTCAAACCACAGCGATTTTTTTTAACCACTGACATTTTTGCTGCGATTTGATTACCCGATACCCGTGAATGTCAGTGCAAAGTATTCCTGGTAGCATCATTTTTCTGGCCGAGTAATCCCAGATACATCCATCCGGGCACAACATACTTCTGCGTTTTTGAAACGGGTGCAGTAGCTTGATAGCCTGCTGTTGCATGCTGGGTATCCCCACCCCACCGCCTGCTACCTTGGGGGCTTCAGTGATTGAGTGCAACAGATCCAACAGGGTGATAAAAGAGAAGAAGAAACTTACTTTTCTTTTTCTTTTCCTTGCGCTCTGGTTTCGGACCCCTTTGCTCCAACATCATGGCCTCCATCTGCAGGTCACGGATCTGGAGCAAGACCGCGGGATCGCTTCCTCCGCTCTGGAGGTAGGCCATCTGCAGGGAACTGCGGAACAATGAAGACAATGCGTTAAGTACAAGGAACACCAAGCCCATCCCTGGTGTCTAGACAAGACTGGCCGCATTTACTCAACGCAACGCTGCAAAGTTGCACGCTTTCGGGGCTTCAACCAGTGGTATTAAATATCTAGAAAACAACGCGAAACACATTAGTAAGGGGTTCAGCAAGTAGCAGTTACGTAATAGTGGGGTACATGGGATATCCACGGGCACACTACTGAGACTGAGGCCAAGGCCTACAGTTACCACATGAAAGGTCTGCAACCACGCTTCAGAAATAAATAAATAATAATACTGTAATACTGACATACATAACCACCCTTTCCTGGTGGAAAGGGTGTGGCACGTACACTTCTGTCACTGATGCGGCATCAGTATGCTCTTGGGTACCATTATTGCACTTGCTTTGATATTGGGGCACATCGCATGGGTGTAGTGCGCTGTACGCTAAAAAAACAGAAACTGGCTGAAGGTGGACGGCCACAAGGTAGAAGCTGTGTGGTATTGTACGTTGAATTCATACAGCATGTATGTTAGGCTATTTTTACACAGTGCTCTGTTGAGGGGTGTGAAATCATCTATCCTAATGTAAAAACAAGGTTCCAACCAAAACAAACTCTCGTATGGGTAACAATGGCAGAGCAGTAAGAAGGCTGGTGGATGGGTACAATTAATCCAAAATAGGATTCACATTAGAGGTCACAACACAACAATGAAAACTAAAAACTTCAGTATAAGGTTACACTTAACACACACCAAATGAGTACTTTAAGTTGCAACACTAGGAACTATGGGATCATGTATTGACCCCCACTTATGCAAATCTATATATGGGTTGCTGGAAAATAAAATGGTATGCAGGTATAGGTTTATAGATTACCATTTTTTGGTCTGGAGAGGGGGGACAAGAATCTCTCACAGAGTATGTGGTTGTACTCAATAACAACAATATGAATCTTCGACTCACATATGGGATAGTCCTGAAGGACTGGTTTTCCTAGATCTTGGTCTATTTATCAACAGCAACAAGATAACTAGTAGACTACATAGGAAACAGGTAGTCTCGAACTCCATACGACATGGCCCCAGCCATCCTCCTGACACACTTAAATCTGGTATTCCATATGAAGAAATGGTTAGAGCCAAGAGAAATTGTTCATTAAATGAGGATTTTCAGATTGAAGCCTGTAAAATGGGAGCTCGCTTCTTAGAATGAGGGTATGCTAGACACAATATAATTGAGCAGATTAACAGACAGAAAGTCGAGATAGATGGGAGCTTCTTAAAAATAGGAGTAAAGATAAAGAAACAGGAGAGATAAGATGTATTACTACCTAGAACTCACAGGCCAATAACATTAGAAATATTCTCAGTAGACATTGGTCGATCTTACAAACAAATACAGATTTACAAACCACAATAGGGAATAAGCCATTAATCACCTTTGCCAAGGCCGGATCCCTTAAGGTTGTATTTCTCCTAATATGTTAAGAACAGGGAACAACACGAATAACTGGTTAAGACAAAAGATACCTAGTAGAGGTTTTGATAAATGTAATAATTGCAAAATGTGTACCTATGCTATAAAAACAGAAGAAATTAGATATGCCACGATGCAAAATAAATGTTTGCAGATTAAACAGAAAATAACATGTCTCACAAAATGTGTGGTGTATGCCATAATCTGCCCTTGCGAGCTACACATATCCCAAGCCAGGCGAGACGCCCATTGGCTCCCTGTTAAGAGTGCACCCTCTTTGAAACCCTTTCCATCACACACTCCTGCTAATCAAACACAGTGCCACCTTACCTCTCAAAAACCATTCACGTGCCACCTCTGAAAGACCCAAGCGCGGCCAGCACTGTATTCAACTTATAGTTCCGATTAGGCATTTATATAGCGCTACGAACCCTCAGGTATCTGAACGCTGCTTATTATTACCCACGGTGGGTGGTGCTCATTTATCGACCTCGGAAGGATGAAAGGCTGAGCTTGGCCCTGCCGGGATTCGAACCTGCGAGCGCTCTACTCGGCAGTCCATTTTGCTGACAAACATGAAAGTGATGTATCTTTGATGTGATTCTATGCTCTAGCACCTATACCCATACATAAGAGGACCGGCACTAGAGAGCACAAATTGCGTAGATTGGAGTCAAAATTAATAGTGACCCTAAACACCAAAAAACCAAGAGGTCACAACACTGGAGAAGAGCTGACCATAGACCTGTTAGATGATTAAACAGTAAAATGATGTTGGTAATACTTTCTAATTGATGATGAGGAAGCACATGAGCACTTTACATTCTATCTAAAAGATCATGATTTAATACAATGATTAGCACTGTTCACTTTAAAGCATGTAGCACTTATTGAGAGGAGTATTTTAGTCAGGGTACAGAATTTGAAATTGAATGGCAAGCACGTAGCCACTTTTTTGAGAGGTTTATGTAGGAATACGAGTAACATGAGTAATGTTGACTATTATCCTGATAACATGAAGGGGAGCTCTACCAAATGACAAGCACGTAGCCACTTTTTGAGAGGTTTATGTAGGAATAAGAGTAACATGAGTAATGTTGACTATTATCCTGATAACATGAAGGGGAGCTCTACCAAATGACAAGCACGTAGCCACTTTTTTGAGAGGTTTATGTAGGAATAAGAGTAACATGAGTAATGTTGACTATTATCCTGATAACATGAAGGGGAGCTCTACCAAATGACAAGCACGTAGCCACTTTTTGAGAGGTTTATGTAGGAATAAGAGTAACATGAGTAATGTTGACTATTATCCTGATAACATGAAGGGGAGCTCTACCAAATGACAAGCACGTAGCCACTTTTTGAGAGGTTTATGTAGGAATAAGAGTAACATGAGTAATGTTGACTATTATCCTGATAACATGAAGGGGAGCTCTACCAAATGACAAGCACGTAGCCACTTTTTGAGAGGTTTATGTAGGAATAAGAGTAACATGAGTAATGTTGACTATTATCCTGATAACATGAAGGGGAGCTCTACCAAATGACAAGCACGTAGCCACTTTTTGAGAGGTTTATGTAGGAATAAGAGTAACATGAGTAATGTTGACTATTATCCTGATAACATGAAGGGGAGCTCTACCAAATGACAAGCACGTAGCCACTTTTTGAGAGGTTTATGTAGGAATAAGAGTAACATGAGTAATGTTGACTATTATCCTGATAACATGAAGGGGAGCTCTACCAAATGACAAGCACGTAGCCACTTTTTGAGAGGTTTATGTAGGAATAAGAGTAACATGAGTAATGTTGACTATTATCCTGATAACATGAAGGGGAGCTCTACCAAATGACAAGCACGTAGCCACTTTTTGAGAGGTTTATGTAGGAATAAGAGTAACATGAGTAATGTTGACTATTATCCTGATAACATGAAGGGGAGCTCTACCAAATGACAAGCACGTAGCCACTTTTTGAGAGGTTTATGTAGGAATAAGAGTAACATGAGTAATGTTGACTATTATCCTGATAACATGAAGGGGAGCTCTACCAAATGACAAGCACGTAGCCACTTTATGCTGCATTGTCACTTTAAATCCGTTACAGTAACAGTACAATGTACTGTGCTGAAGTTTAAGAGTATCCACGAATATTAGGGGGAATACCTATTAAGCTGATTTGCACGAGTTTTGATAAAATGTATAGTATTGATCTGTTTATTGCGTGTGTATTGTTTTTAAATATATGAATGTGGAGAATCTGGGTCTTTATTACGCATGAATGCACTTTAGCTTATTGATTGCAAGGAATTTTGCCCACTTGGGCTGAATTCTCGAAACATCAGTAGCTCGAATGATATTGAGATTGTCAATATATATGCTGTTCACATATAATAAGGAATGTTGCCAGCGCATGCATACACGTTGGCTTCCATATCTATTCAGGTTTGGGGGTTCTAAGCACGCAGGATTATACCCTGATGGCATGGTTAATGTGTATGAAGTGGCCACTTGGTATTTGAGCCTGAAGTTATGGTATTATTATAAAAAACGAATATGGGTGCCGCAAAGACATTGAGATATTTGTAATTGACAAATCGTATGATGTGTGTCATGAACAATAGATATACGAGCTATAAAAGAAATAAGGGTCAGAGATGGCCGCTGTTATGCTAACGAGTTATAAGAACCCATGAAGGGCAGTCACATGACCTCACAAAGTAACGCCCTGCAGAAAGTTAAGAAATAAAGAAAGGCTCAGAAAAAGTTTTTATTTAATTTTTCTTATTTATGACATGTATATAGCGTTCAGGCAGCCCAGGGGCATTGTGGCGCTGTTACTTGTAGGGGAACTTAGTTACATTGTTGTTACATGTTGATTATAATACTTCGCCTGAAGAAGTCCCTGCTAAGGGGTGGAACGCGTGGCGTGGCGTGAAGCGGCGAGTCTTTACATTGCATATGTGAGTCCCTGCTGATTTAGACTCGTTTTTATTTATGACTTCATTTTAATCTAATAAAGATTTGTGCAAAATAATGTTGGATCCAGTGTTCTGTTATTACTAACTTGCTTTAAAGGCTGTTAATATAATCTAGACACCTTTTTGCTTGCAAGTTCTTTGCATATATATGTATATATATGTATATATTGATATTTTATTTCTATCGCGCTCGTACACAAGTGTTTCAGAGCGCAACAAGGCAAGGGAGGGCAACAGGGGCGACCAAAACATATATATATATATACATATATATATATATATATATATATATATATATACACCCACGCACACACTATGGTGGTCATTAGAAGGAGACGGACACTTGAAGGACATTTTGAGTATAATTTATTAAAATAATAATAAAGCCTCTCTTTCCCTATTGCTAAAGGAGTTTACCTGCCTATATAAATAACTCAAGGTGCTCGTCAGTCGTCAGATATCTGAAATGAATATGTCCTCCATAGACAAGGATAATATCTCCTCTTTTCTGGTTAGTGACAAAGTATGCTCTTCAGACCGTAGAAGCTTGCTAGATCCTTCTTATACCATAGTAATTTCTGGGGGTGGGATGTTTCGGCGTATCTCTTATGTTAGTGGCCAGGGTGGAATAATTTGGGATGAACCGCCTATAATAACCAGTTAATCCTAGGTAGGCACAACGGTCTCATTTGACATTGGGTGTAGGTGTTTGTTTGACCACCTTCACTTTCTCAGCATGGGGTTATACCAGGCCATTCCCAACAAATAATCCAAGATACTTTACAGTGGATTGGGCCAGATGGCATTGCTGCGGGTTTGCTCTTAAACCGGCTCTTCTGCGCAACCTGGGTGATTGTGTTCAGATGATGCATGTGTTCAGGCCAGCTGTAACTGTGAACCACTATGTTATCCAGATAGACCCTGCAGAGTATGGTTATAGAACTTTGTCCATCACCTGCTGATAGGCGGCTGGAGCTCCATGCAGGCCAAAGGGTAAGACTTTAAATTGGGATAAGCCATGTGGAGTTGAAAAGGCAGTCTTTTCCTTATCGTCTGGATTTAATGGTACTTGCCAGTAATCCTGTGCCAAGTCTAGTGTTGATATATACTTGGCCGAAACCAGTTTTTCGATTAGCTCGTCAATCTTGGACATAGGGTAGTTGTCAAAATTATAAATCAAATTTAGTTTTCTGAAATCTAGACAAAAACGCCAGGATTGATCCGCCTTCGCCACTATGACAATAGCGGAGGACCAAGTGCTCTCAGTGGGGCTTGATGATATCAGCCTTGAGCATATCCTATATCTCTTTCTCAATTACTTTCTTCCTGGCTTCAGGTATCCTGTAGGGTTTTAGAGTTACCGTCTTCCCTTCCAGTATTCAGATGTAATGGAAGAAATTAGCAACTGTACCAGGTTGTTATGAAGATACGTCGGGAAACTGAGACAGCAAGTCGCTAATGTCTTCCTGTTGGGAAGGTAGCATATCGGGGGAAACCAATGTTTTTCCAGTATCCAAGTCCCTAAGGAGTGCGGCCATAGTAACTGTAGTGTCCACACTATGGTCTATTTTCCACTCCTTGAGCAGGTTAACATGAAAGACATGTGTTTTCTGAGGTCTATTGGGTTAGGCTTTATAAGGACTGTGCCACTTGGAAATCATCTTAGTCTCTGATCTTGTAAAGAGAACTAGGATTGACTGTCATATGGGAAAGGACCGTGGTGCAGCATGTTTATTATAAACCGCTTGCTGTTATTCTTGGGCATGTTCCAGATGTTTTCTTACAATTTCTCTTACCACTGTCATATGTGTTGCCTACTTCTGTCCAGTTTGGAAAATTGGTCAAATGGATTACTCCCTTTTCTCCGAGGTTTCCTC
Organism: Ambystoma mexicanum; assembly: GCF_040938575.1. Classification (NCBI taxonomy): domain Eukaryota; kingdom Metazoa; phylum Chordata; class Amphibia; order Caudata; family Ambystomatidae; genus Ambystoma; species Ambystoma mexicanum. The sequence continues at coordinate 1,481,628,760 of NC_090922.1, forward strand.
CCAAGTTTCCTTTAGCTTGTCTAACACATCTTGCGGATCTCCTCCTATAGAGAGGCTAAAACAGAGAATATCCCAGGAAAGCTTGTGGTGTCTTCTGGACTGTGAACAAGGCCAAGGGTATCATGACATCACAGTTTTTCCTGTCATTTTCCACCAACTTTTGCAAGATTCTTTTTAACGTCTGATTAAAACGTTCTACCAAACCGTCTGTCTAGGGGTGCTAGACCGACATTAGTAGGTTTTTGATATTAAGCAATCCTTTGACCTCTTGCATTAAGCAGAACAAGGTAGTGCCTTGGTCAGTAAGGATTTTCTTTGGAAATCCTACCCTGGACAAAAAGGGTAACAGATGTTTTAGTATCTGCTGTGTATTGTTATTGCACAAGGCAAAATCTTCTGGATATCGAGTGGCATAATCCATGATCGCTAAAATGAAGCGATTTCCCAATTTAGAGGATTCCAGTCAGCCTACTATGTCCATCGCTATTCTCGAGAATGGGACGTCGATGATGAGTAATGGTTGTAATGGGCCTGTCTGGACCGGAAAGGCAGCGCTCTTCTGACAGTTCACAGGTCAAAACAATGTTTTTAACATCAGCAAAAACTCCTGGCCAGTAGAACATGTGTATTATCTGACTCTGGATTTTTCCCACACCTTGATGATCCGCTGTCAAATGTGAATGGGCCTGCTCTAAAACAATTCTTCCATGGCTTCAGGGAACCACTAGTTGGATTCAACTCAGCACCCTCTTCTGTTATATCACCCCGATATAACAATCCTGTCTTTATGAAAAAGAAAGGATTTGCTCGGCTTCGTCAGTGGTTACCCTACTAAAGGCCTCGGGAGGATGGATCATTTCTCTGGGCCAAGGTTAGGTCGGTGTTAGGAGATCCAGTGTTTAGCATATATAGAACATTACCTTCCTTCTCCTTGGTTACATTAGAACTGTTATTATTGCTAGGGGTTCTCGTGTGTTAGGAGATAAGAGAAGGCTGTCTGAAGGAGAACAGTTGTAAGCCGCCTGCTGGGGGTCGTCTTATGTGTACAGCTAAACCTTTTATTCCAATAAAGGTTTCCTGTTGTAATCAGCAAGTGTCAGCTGTTTATGTGTGGATGCTGACATAACGTTTGGCGACGAGGTCTAAGAGGAGCAGACTCCTGGTGACGACCCCCGGTGTGATTGGGATCCTCTACAGCTGTGGAGCAGTACCGCCAGCGCTCATTGTCAGTGGGAACGTTACATTTGGGTGAGTCGGGCAGTCGTGCCCGCCAGTGTGGCAGTGCGTGCTCGAATTCCTGAGGGAGCCAGGGAGAGGCTGTCGGCGGTGCTCAGGACCGAAGGAGCCAGTGAGCGGTCGTCCGCGGCACCTGGGGTTGTGGGAACCAGCAGATCAGCTGGGAATACGTGCAAGGTGAGCGGAGCGGTCTGGGAGTGTTTACGGGTGGCGTTTACACCCGCGGTTGCACTTTGCTTGGATAGTGTACCTTTGATTGTGCAATTGGGTTGCACGCGCAACGGCGGCGGTTGGCGCCATTGCAGTACTGTGATGTTTACCTTTAAATAGCTGCCGCGCCCAGCAGTGTCCACTCACTCACCAAAAGTCTCAAAAGTCTCACCAAAAGTCTCTCCGTCGAATGCGAATGCCAACGGACCAATGTATGCTCTGTAGGAGCCGCTGCCACCTTCAATCAGCCTGTTGTCCAATAGTTGCTGCCTACTCCCTGCGGAACGGGGAACCGGATCGCTCCCGACTCCGGGCCGAATCACTATGGAAACGGCAAAGCCAAACAAAATGGCTGCCACGTCTTTGGGTCCTCTTTTCTGGGACGTGAGAGCGTCACTCCATGGACGCCAGGCCACGCAGAGGTGACCACTTAGTTCGGTCACAGCAGTGGCGCGGGGAGACGACAGTGCTGAGCGCGGCAGCTATTTAAAGGTAAACACCACAGTACTACAATGGCGCCAACCGCCGCCATCGCATCCAGAGCAAGTACTATCTGTGGGGGGTGGAGATGCCACAGAGGTGCTAACCGATTCTCCTGGGAAATTGAGGTGTTTGAAAGGTTTTGTTCATGTGATTCGCCTAAAGAAGGGTGCGGTGCCAAAAATTGCAAAACTCAGAACCGTTCCTCTTGCCCTTAAACAAGATGTAGAGGAAGAACTCAAGAGAATGGAAAGTGAGGGAGTCATTGAGAGGATTGATGCATCAGAGTGGGTCAGTCCCATAGTGGTGGTCAGGAAGAATAATGGATCTCTGAGACTTTGCATCGATCTTAGGCATTTGAACAGCATGGTGGTAGCAGACAGGATCCCATTGCCCAGAATCGATGATTTGATGGTGGGGGTAGCTGGTTATCTACCATCAGGTCGAGTTGCACCCCAATTCCAGGGATCTTACGGCTTTTATCACGCCAATTGGCTTATTTAGGTGCGTGCGTATGCCGTTTGGGCTAGTCTCAGTGGCAAGTGTGTTTCAATGTATTATGCACAGATTACTGGGGGGAGTGAAAGGAGTGATGTGTTATCAGGACGATGTGTTGGTGTGTGGGAGGGACGAGAAGGAACACGATTATCGCTTGAGGAGTGTGTTAGACATATTGAAGGAAGCAGGACTCACGATTGCCATGGAGAAATGTACTTTCAAAGCTAACAAAGTGGTTTACCTGGGTCACAAGATCACAGGTGAAGGGGTTAAGCCCGACGAGGAAGCCATTGAGGCTATAAAGAGAATGGAGGAGCCCAAATCTAAAGGGGACATACTGTCATTTTTGGGACTGGTTGAGTTTTATGGTAAATTTGTTAGAGGATTATCAGAAATGTCAAGGAACATGAGATTACTTACCCATAAGGGAGTAGCTTTTAAGTGGGCTGAGCATTGTAAGAAAGAATTCAAGATGATTAAGGAGGCCATTGTCAAGGCCCCCATTTTGAAGATATTTGAAGAGGGCAGGCCTACACTGCTTTTTGTTGATGCTAGCGATTATGGTGTTGGTGCAGTGCTCATGCAAGAGGATCATGCAGGTTTACATACTGTGGCATTTGCATCCAGAACTTTGAAGGGACCCGAATCTAGATATTCTGTTATTGAGAACGAGGCCCTAGCATGTGTGTGGGGAGTTGAGAAGTTTAAAAGGTTTATGTGGGGGAGGAAATTCACCATCTGCACTGATCATAAACCCCTGGTGGGGATTTTCACAAAAGGTGGTTTGGAGGGTGTGTCGAGGCGCATTATGAAATGGGCGACAGCGTTACAAGGTCTACAGTATACCATGCTCCATGTAAAGGGGGAAGTTAATGTGGTAGCAGATGCTTTGTCTAGATCTGTTCAGAGAGAAGCGCTGAGTGGTGATGGTGATGAGCACTTAAGTTCAGGGGAGAGTGCAGAAATATTCCAGGTACATGAAACACTAAGGAAGGATGATTGGGACACTGCCTGTAGTGAAGACATTGCCTATCAAGAGTTACTTGCACTAGTGTGGAAGGCAAAATAAGGACTTACAAAGGGGAGATGAGTGGTTTTGCCAAGGTAAAAGAAGAGCTATGGGCTCAGGATTGCTACTTGTACAAAGGACATCAGATGGTTGTTCCAGTTGGGATGAGGAGACTAGTTCAGGATTTGGCCCATGTTGGACATTTAGGGCTCACCAGAACGAAGGGGTTGGTAAGATCCGAATTCTGGTGGCCTGGAATTGACAAGGACACTGAGGAAAGAGTCAAAGATTGTGTGGAGTGTGTTGAGGGGAACAAGGGGCTCACAGGGCAGAAAGTCCCCATGATAGTGAGAGAGTGTCCGCGGGTCCCTTGGGATGAAATTGCGTTTGATCTCCTTGGTCCATTTAACATTGGTGGTGGAAGGGATAGCTACCTGTTAGTGGTTATGGTCTTGTTGTCGAAATGGCCAGAAGTTTGTGTACTTAAGGACATTTCTAGCAGTAGCATAATGAGATTTATGGAACAACTGTTCTGGAGAGAAGGGTTCCCTAGGAAGTGTTTGTCTGACAATGGGTCCCAACTCGTTTCTAAAGAATTCAGAGAATTCTTGGATAGGCATGGAATAGAACGTGTAAATACTTCCCTAGATCACCCCCAGAGTAATGGATGTGTCGAAAGGTTCAACAGGACTCTAATGGAAGCTATCAGGATTGCGGTAGCTACTGGAGGAGATTGGGTAAGAACGGTAATGGAACGAACTTTCCAGTATAGGTTATCTCCACACAGTGTCACAGGAGTGACTCCGTTTGAAATGTTGAGAGGCAGAAAGCCAAATACCCACTTGTGTCCGGGATGGATGGGTAAATCAAAAATGGTTGGTGTGGATATGGAGAGTGTGAAAAGAAAAATCCCTGAGTCTGGTGCCAAATCCAAGGAGAGGTACGATCAGAAAAATTGTTGCAGGGAACTCAAGGTTGGAGAGGGTGAATGGATTAAAATTAAGCTTTCAACTAAAGTTCGCAAGGGAGCTTCCTTGTTTTCTGAACCCAAACAAGTCATGAAGGACTTGGGCTCGTCAGTGTTAGTCAAAGGAGGAGGTATTTGGAATAAAGAAAGGGTGGCTATAGTCAGTCAACCAAGAGGAGGTGAGAGGTGGTTCATGGGATGAGGAGGAATTCACCATATTTACTTCTCATTGCACCTCTCTTTCAATTGCATGCAGTGACTTCTGATTTACTCATTGTGGGTTGCTTGTTATGGACTTTGTTTTTTTTCTTTGTTTTCGTTTTTTCACAGGTTTTATCTCATGGGGTTCTCATCCACACTGTTTCTTGTTCATGTTTAAGGAGGGGAGGTGTTAGGAGATCCAGTGTATAGCATATGCAGAACATTACCTTCCTTCTCCTTGGTTACATTAGAACTGTTATTATTGCTAGGGGTTCTAGTGTGCTAGGAGAGAAGAGAAGGCTGTCTGAAGGAGGACAGTTGTAAGCCTCCTGCTGGGGGTAGTTTTATGTGTACAGGTAAACCTTTTATTCCAATAAAGATTTCCTGTTGTAATCAGCAAGTGTCAGCTGTTTATGTGTGGATGCTGACATAACATTCGGGTCATGGTGCAACCTCCTCTACCTCTTCTTGGTGAGCCTCCACTATGGGTAGATCTGCCTAGTCGACGAACCCTCTTGAACCATTCTCTGTATCCTTGTTGAACCTCAACTTCTTGGGGTACAGCGAACATGGATTTTTCAAGGGCAACTTGGGTGACCTTATCTCCCTCTTTTACTGTATAGGGATTGTTCTAGCTGTGGTGCAGAAGGATTTTAATATCGCCTCGGAGGTCAGTGTCAATGACGCCTGCCATAACGTCTAACCCATCATTCCAGGCCAATCCAGATTTTGAGGCTAACCTAATATATAGGTGCTTTGCGGAGGGACCAAGGTAAAGCCTTTAGGAATCAAGCGTCTCTTATCAGGTGGAATCAGAATTTCTTCAGTACTTTGTAAATCAAACTCTATGGATTCTTCTGTGGCTACCATAAAGGCTTTGTCTTTGGCACTCAATTTAGCATATAATACAGTTCCCCAACATCTATCAGTTGGGCAACATCCCACTGCTGACACCATATATCATGGGTCAGAAGGACGCAGACACTTGAAGGACATTATGAGTATTGTTCATTAAAATAATAATAATAAGGCCTCTCTTTCCCTGTTGCTAAAGGGGTTTCCCTGCCTATATTAATAACTCAAGGTGCTTGTCAGTCGTCAGATGTCTGATACTAATATGGCCTCCATCCAAAACTAATTCTACCACTATACTAACTAACTGAAATTACACTAGGATAATGTGTCCTCTTTTCAGGTTTTCCCTTGTGGCAATGTCTCTACTTAATTTGTCATTCTCTTCAGTAAGACATCTTCAAGCAATCTTTTGCAAACTTCAAGAAAAGCTCATGTAGCTCTTTTACAATGTACTTAGGATTGCGCTCCCCTTTTTTCACAGTTATTCCACATGCTTTGTATTATGCTTTCTTAAACTTTGATCCAGACGTATGTGTCTATCTTACTCTTGTATTTCCAACTTCCTTAACTTGATTTCACTACCCATTTATATTTGGAAATGTCTTTCTCAGGCTCATTCGTTACTCTTGAGATCTCGTTAACAGTTCAACTTTAATGGCTATAGATCTAATGTCTCGTAAATTTCACTGGGACGAGTTTCTCATTGCACACATTCTTTAACGCTTTCTTTTTCCGGTTTGTTACTCTTGTGATTACATTACCACAGTTCTGCTTTAAAGGCTTTATCTTTAGTATCTTCGTCAATTGTACTGGGACGCGTTTCCCTTGCTTTACAGCAATGCCCTGGCAGCCTCCCAGTATTCCCATTCTCCCTATTACCCCCTTCGTGGGGGAAAATACTGGAGAAGCTGGCATTGCCCCAACTCAACTTGCACACTGAACTTGTTGGTGGTCTCCACAACCATCAATCTGGATTCCGAGCATCCGCAGGCACGGAAACTTCTCTCCTGAGCACCCGTAAAGAACTGCTCGTATCTCTGCATTCCAACTCCCCAGCTGTCCTTTTCCTACTTGATCCTTCCTCTGCCTTTGACACGGTCAACCATTCCTTCCTCAGACAAAGCCTCCACGATACCGTTAGTATCTCAGAACGGGCACTGGACTGGCTGACCTCCTTCCTAACTGACCACTTTTCCCAAGTCACCCTGGGCACCTTCTCCTCTCCTACTTCCTTCTCCACCTGTATCTCTATCAGCATACAGCAAGGGCTACGAAAAAATGCAGTCGTTCTGTTCACATAAATTCTCCGCCAACGTACACCAGACTATGCCTGTACACCCCTGACAGCAGAATGCAGCACAGCCCTACGAGAAATTCAGGAAAACGGAAAACATAGCGAGTCTCTAGCACTGACGCTACCCCACTCCTCTCAGCAAACATCCACTTACCTGGCTGCATTGGTTTCTTCTCTACCGGAGCCTGGCCAACCCTTCTAAGCCTTTTTTGGCCAAATGCACACATGCATCCTAATCGTACTCCATGACCTCCAACACTCTAGACTTCGGTCCTCGGAATGCGTTCCCACCAACAGCATATTGAGACTATAATAATGCTAAAATGCCACTATACAACTGACAAGTACAATACAATACAATGAGGAGAACTGAAGTGCCCAACTATTCAATCCTCCTCGTCATATCAGCTTACTCATTATTCAGAAGGGGAGGAACCTTTAATATATGTAGAACTCTCTCTTTCATGGCCGACTGTATGAATTCCTATTGAAACCTCATTGTAAGTACGAGTTCAATCTGTATCAACTATTTACCTATTCTGATTCCGCATTTAAGTAATTATCGTCGTGTAACGGCAATGAACGCATGGACACTTCATTATTTCCTTGCTACAGCCACAAACAAAGCTTACCCTTAATCCTGGGAAGTTCTCTAAGCCCTTTGTTTCTCTCACCAGAGCAAAGCGGAGCGGAACCTGACCTACAATTTATATCAACTTGGCTTCTTGTATCACAACAACAAATGCTAACTATCTGCCCAGGCCTTTTGGAGCCCTGTGTCTTCTGAGGTTAAAACAGTCACCAGCTAGCTAACGCGTTATTTGGCTTCCAATGACTTTAGATTTAACTCGTTTGTGAAAAATGCCAACCCCTCTCGGCTGTCCATGTGATATAAACAATTTGTTTGCACAGTTATGTTCAAATACAGTGCTACATGCCATTCTAAGCACTATGCTACATCACTGGATAATGGATTTGTTTCTGGAGTCACTCAAGATGATAGTTGCTCGCTTGGAGAAAAAGGCTTTTATTCATAAAAACATGAATGTTCATGAATTAATTGTTTTAGGTAGTTCTTTCAGCAGTGCTAGCATCCATTATCTGGTTGACAGCACAAAACTGTCTACAAGCTTTAAATAACGTGACAACAAGAACGCAAAACTGCAGTGACCCAGGAGAAGGCCCAGCAAGGGACTGCCAGTCCAGCTACCAAGGAGGAATGGGAGGAGAATGAGCAACAGCTCAGGAAGAACACCCAGCAGCCAAAAGAAGAAACCAGAGCTAAGACAAAGGATATAGAGCCCAGCTAGTATGGCAATCTTGACCCTGGAATAGTAGCAGCTCATCTTCTGGAAACTCCTCCAGAAATTCAAGTAAGAATCTAGTCATGCGAGGAATGAGCAGGCGCTTCTCTAGATGTACACATTCATTCATGTGCTTGCCTAAACCTGCCATCCATTCACACTTCAGCCAGCGTGACAATGGATCCCATGGTGTCCACCTGCCTTATGCTGTGGCATAAAGCCGGCGAGCACTATAGGGATTCCCAGCATTTGCGCCGGTATGAAAATGCATGGCGGCTCAAATGCTGGGGCATTGGTATGGTGGAGAGGAAGGGAGGCAGCGGAAACGCAAGTTGCGTTACGCCCCTCCTCTCTGCCATATAAATAGATAAAAGGATGAAAATGTGGTGCGAGGTGAATAAAAGGTGTAAAAGCCTTACACAAGGCTCTTACACTGTTCATTCACTGGCTCCAAAGAGTAGATCTCTACTACAGGCAAAACCATGTCTACTAAGTGAACCCTTCAGAACATAAGAGCAAATTACTTACCTATGAATATGCAGATTTTTGAAGGACTTGTCTTTGGTTGACGTCCACTGACTGAGTTACTGTCTCCAAATGATGAAAGACTGGCTGAATTTCAAGTCTTTAAAACTCAACCCACCAAAAAAGAGGTACTACTCTCCTCTTGTGTCTCTTCTGCCTGTTTAAGGTTTTTATAATCCAGAGGCCTCACTCCTTCTTTGGTGTCTCTGGTGAAATTGCATGACTTTATTTTGGCTTGTGGTGGCAGACTGTCCCATGCATTGACTATCCTGGATAATGTTCTCCATCAGTATCGTACAAAAACACACATTTTGGGCCTAGCATATCTGACCAGCCCTAGCAACACATCACAGATCAACAACCAGTACTTTACCATCTTTAATAATCAACTACCGAGAGCGTGTTTCCTTATATGCTCTCTACGCTGCTAATGTCAGCCATACCCAAGCTACAAAAGGGTAGAAACCGCCTACAGGATTCTGGGCCAATGATGTATTATTTTATTGATTCAACTAAATAAACTGATGTTCATAAACAGATCCTTAGAAACTCTCGAGGCTTGCTGTTGAATTCTCTTCAAATCTCAGCTGTTATTTGTAACCAAATACAAAGATCACTAGCTAGCTTTGGACAGAGCGAGTGTCATCATTATTATTGTTCTCTCACCAAATGATGTCTTGCATCGTCAGGATGATAACCTAAATCTCAAGTCCTGAAGACACTATAAAATCTCTTTGATAGCTTCTTTCCTGTTCCTAGCAAACTTTCAGAATTGTGTATGGAAGATTCTTATTTCTCAACTGGGCAATGATACTGCTCTCCTTTTTGGGTTACTTGTTTCGTTTATCTCTCTTAATTCTGAGCATAAATTAATCTCACGCCACTAAATGTTTAATCACACACTCTGGTTCACCTGTACAGACTCCACCTCTGTCTCTGTATTTCCCTTTGACATATGCTGCAATATGTAAGACAACCTATTATCGGCATGAAGGCTCACTTTCATTTATGACAAATGGCAGCTCGCTATGCCTGTATTTTAAGAATGACTGCACAAGCTTTCTCAGTGGCTTGCTGAGATCTGCATTCTCCATACCATTTTGTTGTTCTGTAAAAGTATGACAATCTACCCTTTTGGGCATTGAATCGTTATAATGTGCTTTGATCTATTTTGTCACCACTGACTGATCCAAACAGAATGTGGTGGTGTCATTTGATCCCTATGTGGTTTTATCTGAAGATAATTAACCACAAATTCCCTACACTCGTTGGCCATGCAAAATAATAATCACTGTCTTCCTTAACAATATGCTGCCCTCTTTTATCCAGAAAAAGGTCCTAACTGTGTTCTTGAAGGTCTCTCCATTTCGGACATCTTTTTCCAAACACATACAATCCTGGCATTCCATTGTATTTTTAAAGCCTGATTTGTGCAAAGTCTCTAAGCTTTGTTAGCCTGGAAGAATTCCTCTTCATTGCAGCGAGACTTAATATCTAGAAAATTTGCATTTATTCTCAAAGGTCAGAATGGGGGACCAACAGAACACTTGTCGAACAGGTAATGAAACTTGTGGGGTGCATTTAAAGGCCCCAGCATTTTAAACACTGAAACAAAAACAGCCTGGACTTTGTTTCTGTTTTTCAAGTCAATATTAAAGAGCCATGTAGAAAGGGGCCTACTTGTCATGACCAATGGATGAACAGCATTTTAATGTACAAACGAAGTAGGGATCAAAGATCCCTGTCACATGGAAAACAGGATTTTTAAACATTGAAAACAAAAACGGCCTACACATGTGTGTGTTAAGTTCTTTTTCCCTAACTTCCCCAGATTCCACTTCTTCTCCCTCCTCCTCCTCACCTGATTTCTTTGGTGTGGGTAATCCGGGTCGCCGAGCGCTGTAGTCTGACTTCTTGCGAAGAGAGGGTCTCTCCCGGAAAGAATCCACAGTGAAGCCTCAGACTCGGCTTCCCTGTGAACCCTCTCCGACAGGAGACGGCTGGGGGGAAAAAGCCGAAACTGGCCGAAAAAAAACCCTCTCGTAGAATGAGTCTCCGGAGCATAGATCGTCAGAAAGCGTACCGGAAGGAAAAGTGGGCTTCAAAGCTCGGAATCGAGCCTAACACCAACAAAGCACGGGCGTGCAGGGCACGCAGTGAAGGCGTTGCGGAAAAGAAGAGTGGAAGGACAAACAAGGTAAGTCAAGGTAACGTAAGCCGGCTGAGAGTCCGGAAGAAAGGAGAGAGGAAGGGCCGCTCAAACAGAGAGCACAATCCAAGTGAAGAGGAGAGGAGAGAGCAGAGGAGCCCCCCCCCCCAGAATGGGGGTAGACAGAAAAAGAGAGAAAAGGAGTCAATAATAGCCGAGGGAAAACACTAGCGAAAATGCAACCAAAGCCGCAGCACGGAAACTGCACAGTTTCAACGCGCCGGGGCAAAAGTGGGCGCGGCTTAAATACGCTACGTGACCAAAACAAACTAGAACACGGCTCGTGTACTAGGGAAGCGATACCTGGACCACAAGTGCCACGGATAGCCACCCATGACAGTGTGCGCAAATAAAAAAGGTTTAAAAAAGTACAAATGAAAATAATATCACTTCTCACAGAAATATGTCAGAAAAACAAAACATGATGTGTGGGTTGACGAAGAGTTATGTATATTATGTTGCACCCACAAAACTACAGTGACCTTTGAAGAGCCACTTTGTCTTCATGGAAAATGTCAGCCCAAGGCAGACCAGTTTGCTGGGTTTGGGCAAAACTTCACAAGGACATCTCCCACTTCCAGCCTGGATGTCACATCTCCATCTAAAGACCAACCGCAATAAAAATGTCCTGCTAAAGGCTTAAAAATTCAGTGTTCTCGGATTCCAAGATGGCCGCTGTGCACTGAAGGTGGGTACAGGCAGAGCTCTGTCCCAGATTATGAAGCATCGGCAAATATAAAGGATAGAAATGACACTTTCCCCATATGGAAAGGTGGCAAAACGTTAAAGAGTATCGGGTCCTGCTGCAGACCGGCGCTGGGTCTTTAAATGTTGAAGAACTACCATAGGAAGAGCGGGGAAGGGAATCACATGCAGCGGTGAGGGCTGGTACTTTAAAGATTAACAACTGGGTGGTAAAGGCACTCATATGGTACATCATCAAAAGGGCTGGCCCATGCAAGATTACTCGGGGAACGCACGCAGAAGAGGAAAGAAGGAAAGAAAAAGAAAAATAAAATCAGTGCTTACTGCAATCCACATAAAGGTAAAGACACTAAGCACACCAATACAGGTTACTATGCCATTCTAAGACAAACGGTGCTAAAACATTGCTACCAGAAGCACATAACGGTTGACTTCATCAGGAAGGTCGGTTTATTGGGGCTGTAAATAACAGACTCTACCTCCAGGACCATACAACTTCATGGTGAGGGTAACCTCCCAAAACATATACTCGGGAGCAGCTGTTTGGGAGCTCCATCTGCCTGTGTACCACATCTCTGGAAACACCTTTGAGGCAAGGTGGGTTTGGCAGCAGAACCAAAAAGCCCATTTTAATTATACAACCAAGAGGCCAGATTGGAATTCCCAAACAGGTGCTTAGACTAGGGGGATCCTAGTGGACGATAAATACCATATGACGGGAATTAAAAAGGAAACTTTGGTTGCTCGCCCCAACGCACAAGTAAATAAAGATAGTCCTCTACAAGATATATGGGCCAGGAAATCTAGATCGCAACAGTTAAGCACTCCCACTTGCCCAGACCTCGCTGAAGCTGAGATGGCAACTCCCAAAGATGATTTTGCGAAAAAGCTTTCAAGACTTCCAAAGTACGTTCACAGCGTCATTTCAAATGCAATTTACAACTTTCACAACAGAGATAAAACAATGAATAACAGACTTTTGGAAAGACTTATCCCACTTGGGGGATCGGACGGATGTCAATAAAAGAGCAATACAGAAATTTGACGAGCGATAGCCGGCAAATGGGGGAGCTACTTGAACATTTGGCCAGGATGACCCAAAACCTTGAGATTCTGTGTGAAGATTGGGAGAACAGGTCCTGGCGCGCTAATATACGGGTCAGGAATCTTCCCGAATCTGTCGTGGATTCTGACTTGAAAGAGGCAATAGTCACAATTTTTAGAGAGCTACTGGGGGCAGAGGAGGAAGAAAGTATCATGTTTGATCGAGGTCATAGGGTGGGCCCGAAAAAAGCAGACCCAGGCACACGCCCACACAACATACTGGCGGCGTGCAGGGTTTACTTGCAAAAGGAACAGATTCTTCGGGCCGCCAGGCAAACAGCTGTCATCACATATAATGGCGCAACGATAGAACTGTACCAAGATCTCTCTCCAATCACCCTTCAAAAAACGACGAGAAATGCAAATAGTGGTAAAAACGCTACAGTCAAAGAAAATAAAGTACAGTTGGACTTTTCCATTTGGTCTCACATTTGCACTCGATGGGAGGCAACATAGGATCACCTCTCCTGCAGAAGGTATGGATCTGTTGAAAATCGATGAGAAAACAGGAGATACAGCAGGAAGTCTTCAACTACAAGTGGAATGTCAGACTCCAGAAAGATTGCGTGGAAGACCGACTCGTGATATGGGAGGCATGCGGGTCAGGGGACCAGAGTGGACCCGATGGAATCCTTGCCTGAGAGGTGTGCAATATGGCCAGATAAAGTGATACATCAAGATCAATAAAGAGAATAACTTTTTATATTTTATATTGTGAAAGGGAAAGCTCTGGGATGGGTCGTTCCACTTGGAATCAGCAGAGTGGAGGAGAGGAGGGCTTTCAGTTGCCCTCTGGGGAACCCTGGAGGAAGTGGTGATCAATGAAGGAGAAGAAATGGTAGTAGGTACTCTAGGTACATTGGGTCACACCAGAGCGGTGGTGGGGGCAAGTTGTGGTGAATGATGTGGGCGGAGGGAGTTTGTAAGGGGAACAGGTCAGGGACAACCGTAGATACTGATCGCAAGATAAGTCTAGGACGAGATCAAGGTGTAGGGCACATGCAACAAATAGAACTTTAAAATTGGAATTGCTTACAAGTGTATATCTTTTAATGTTCAGGGTTTCTAACGTGGCATCGGCCTGAGGTTCTGACCCCGTGGTATGCAAATCATATCGACCTATAGCCCTGATCAGCCTAGATGCAAAAATGTATACGGAAATACTGGCAAATAGATTGATAGATATTCTGCCAAGCTTGATCCATCCTGATCAGTCTGGGTTTATTAAACATTGTCAAACTCATGATAATATTAGATGGGCATGTCACTTGATAGATAGAACAAGTAAGAAAGGACAGCCGGCGCTCCTCTTATCATTGGATGCAGAAAAGGCATTTGATAGTGTGGAGTGGTCGTTCCTTTTCCAAACCTTAGAAAAAATTGGATTTGGCCCCAAATTTATAAATATGATATGAGTGAACTATGAGGACCCTAAGATCAGGCTTGCTATAAATGGCAAGCTATCTTTCCCAATCGCGCTATGCTGAGGAACAAAACAGGGATGTCCATTGTCTTGCCTATTATATGCAATTCACCTAGAACCTTTTTTAACAAGAATCAGGCAGTCAGACAAACTACACGGGATACCATTTGGGTCGGAAATTCATGCGATACTGGCATATGCAGATGATATGTTAATTACAGTTACAAATCCGATTGAATCCTTGATAGGCGTAACGAAAGAACTCAAAGAATTTGGAAAGGTGGCTGGTCTCAAAATTAATTATACAAAATCTGAAATGCTGAACTTATCCCTCACACCTTCCTTGACAACCCATGTGTCTAAGTACACACAATTTGCATTGGCAGGAGACAAAATTAGACTATTAGCTATATATCTAACTAACTCGATATAATCAATATATAAAGTAAATGTTCCCCAAGTTCTTTCAGAACTCTGCCGGTTAATGCTGCGGTGGGGCCCACTAACGATCTCGTGGCTAGGGTGGATAAACGGAGTAAAAATGACAATACTCCCTAAGGTGTTAAATCTGTTCCAAGCTCTCCCAATACATGTACTGCACTCCTTTTTCTGGGATTTGCAACGTTTAATCTCGAAATTCATTTGGAACAATAAAACCCCTCGTGTAGCCATGAAGACATTAATGAAGCCTACACTAGAATGGGGCCTCCGATTACCGAACTTTGTAAAATACTATCAGGTAACACATCTCCGCGTAGTGAAAGAATGGGATTCCCTAAAGACGGACTAAAGATGGGCTAAAATGGAACTGCCAATTTGTGGTCCAAATATAATAATTAATATAGCAGATCTCCTCTGGCTTCCCAAACAAGATCGACTAAATAATATGTATGCCAGTCAGATCACTAATCGGGTGGAAGAGATATGGGATAGGGCAGTGTCTCAATGTCAGTTTACAACATACTCCTCCACTTTTTCGCCGATATTCAACAATCGCAGTTTAAACCTGGCTTAGAGAAAGGCTCTTTTATTAAATGGAAAGACTCAAAACGTAACAAAATTAGGCATATGTTTCAAGGTATGGACTTTAAGTTGTTTGAACATTGTAAGAAAGAGCTGGCACTCCTGGAAATTGAGAGATTTCAATGCTTTCAGGTGCGACACTGGTTGTTAGCCCCACCTTATAAGGCTGCGACCATCAGACCGCTAACAGCATTTGAGATGTCTTAATTTTGAACCCAGGTGAGAAATCCCTAATATCGAATTTATATAGATTACTACATGGACCTTCAAGAAGGCAGTTTGATCTATATCCAGAGGTGGCAACATACATTGGGAACTTAAATACCCACCACAGAATGGGAATCACTATGGAAAGAGATTCCGAAGCTAACACGTTCTATACAGATCAGGGAATCCTGGTATAAGTAGCATTATACCCCAAACAGATTATATAAAATGAAACTAGTTAAAACAGATGATTGCTGAAGGGAATGCAAAGGAAAAGGGGACTGGATGCATACGTGGCTGATCTGTCCTAAACTGACGAATTATTGGGGAACAATTAATAAACACACCCAAGAACTGGTTGGGAAAGCGCCACAGCTGGAAGCAAAGGACATCTTGTTGGGAATAGGCTCTTTGGAAGAGAGCAAATGGCCTAAATATAAACGCAAACCATACACTATCTTAAGGGTGGCAGGTCTGCTGGTAATTGCCCAACACTGGAACGACAAAGATCCCCTGCACGTTCATGACTTGTTCTGAAAATATGGAATTGTGTTGCTTTGGAATGGCTCACATACACTATTCTGTGCGTGCAAGCTGCATTTACAAAAGAATTGGGTACTGTGCTTCAATTCCTGCAAGCGGACTACAACGTGGCACTATGGCCACACAGATTGAGGATTATAGGCATTGCATAAACCTTGATTCTTGGAGGACTTTACTAGACTGCGGCTGCTGGTCGGGGGTGGGATGAGAGGGAAGGGAAGGATTTTGTTAATTGTTTGTAAAAATTGAAACGCAAATAAAATTTAAAAAAATAAAAAATTCTGTTTTTCTACGGACCTACTAGCTCTGAAAGCAGGGACTTCAAGAAAAGTCACCCTTGACTGCAAAACGACTAATATGTGTCAAAATGGGGGCTACCACTTCAAACACCAAACTTCCTACACAACTACACAAAGGAGACTGATAAAGGCACAGGCTGACCCAGCGAAAACAAATGGCCAGAAGGCAGGAGTCAGGGCCAGTTGTCCCACATGAAGATTCACAATTAATTAAAAAGGATATTAACATTTAGGCCTTTTTCTCAGCCATCATAAGGCAGATGGATTTCATTGATGTACCATGATTTATGTAATATGCAGGCAACTTTGGGATATAAAGTTCATCCACGTGCGACTCATGGAACTGTAACGGCTACCTAAGATGTGTTTTTAACTGATCTGAACATGTTCCAAATGTGAGAGTTGGTGAGCAGGTGGAAAATGAAATTATTGATATGCTTAATAACTTAAATATTCATAACTGTTGTGCTTTTTATGGAAACAGCAGAAAGGTGCCACATGGCCGTGCTACATGATACAGATTTGGTGGTCAGCTTATCTAATTCCCCATGAGTAGCTGAAACAGAAAATATGTTTAGTATGGCAGATGCTAGTAAAATTAGGAAGTTGTGATACATAACTAGTTTTTGACAAAAAGTTGAAAGGAGAACAAAAGGGCGATTACAAATGAGAATTGCCATATGTTGCTCCAGACCCATAAACTAATCCTGACTTGGAGGCTGGGTTTGGGAGGAGAGAGAATGGTAACTGTCCAATCCTAGTGGCAGTAATTATTGCAGGGTACTTCCCCAAGATTGTAAAATTGGTGGTGTCATTGCTGCTTTATAAGGGAGACTGCACTAGGACAGGGGACATAGAAAAATCCCACAAAGACACACAAATAAAAGGAGAGGACACACACAAAAACAGACATACAGAGGGCTGCAGAAATTTACCATCTAAGAGCTGTAAGGAGACATCAGAGGAGATTGCTAAGAGTGCATCTGGGTGGAGCTGTCTTTTTTTAGGAAGGCCTCAAAGCTGACTGAATGCTATGGTGGAGAGCGGGAGGCCATTTTTGAGAGTGGAGTGACCAGACCTCTGTCCTATCTTTCCAGAGTGTCCTGAGTTGCAGGTGGCTTTCCTGAACCTTAAACAGAGCCTTGCTATGTAAGTAGAACTGAGCTCTGGGAAACCAAAAGGTAGGGCAGTCTGCTTGCCTTGAATCCTTTCCCTTTATAGTGGGTGGGGGGCAAAACTGGGTAGATCCTTAGCCTATTTGACCAAAAATGAATTTCATTAATTCCCCATTTGGCAAAACACTACGGAGTGAATTCCGTTAAAATTCGAAATTAACAAAATTCACTTCACAGTGTGCGCTGAAAACTATAACCTATCATTTAATTGGGTAGTCCTTGTTGTACAGCTGAACTCGACTTCTTAAGGAAGGTGGGTGTCTTTGTTCTTAAATCAGTCCAACCTTTTTATCTAGCTTCCACAACAAATCCCAAAATCCCAAAATCCCCAAATCATTCCAAATGTTCTATCTGACTTCCCGACATAGACCAAAGCAAGGGGGGTCTCAAAAACAAAGGGATAAATCACCCTGTATTATTTTAAACCAAAAGTGTGGGCGAAATTATAATTGCCATATGTATTTTTTACTAATCTTGAAATCCTACTGCAACAGTTTTAAACTGGCAGAAAAATCAAAATCACACAACATTACATAAATGCCTTTGTTATTGATCAATGTCATTATTTTTTTAAGTAAAATTTTCAGAAAGGTAAGAAAATCTGATTGTGTTCTTTTTAACTCACTTTTGGGATTTAATTATGCTGAGAGAAGTTGATTGTGTTATGCCACGGATAAAGTGCTTTGTGACATTTTTGTGCTAATTTCTATTACTTTCAATTTAAATAAATACCAATATATTTCCCGTACACCGGCCTGGTTCTTGGCTCATTGTCCGCTCGGGGCAGAGAGAACCAAGGGGCATATGTGTCTGAGCTAGGGCTAACAAAAAAAGATGTGGGTCTTGTAAAAGGCTTCGGAACACCTCAGCCCCACAGGCCATTAATAAACACCAGTTCCTTCTGGGGGTAAGAATTCCCTTTGCATGATGGACCCTAATCTATCTTTCACCCTTGAGACCCCAAAGCTTATAAGATCGATGTAGAGCTCTTCCAAAAGTGCCAATGTCCTTTCTTCCTAGTCTGTTGTTCATAATGTTGGTAGGAATCCTAAGTTAGAGCAGTTAGCTAATTCTAGCCTTTTAGTTAATCATGCTTCGGACCATGAAATACAATGGCCTGTAGAGCAGTGACAAAACAACTCAGTTATTGAATATAGAAAAGACTATGACAAAGAAGAGCACGAACCCAGTACAAGGAAGCGTGAAGAGGGCTTTTACTTCATCTTTCAATCCAAATGATGTTACACAGTGGAGAATAGGTCTAGGAGCTCTGGAAGGGTAAACTTTCAACTTGAAACATTCTAGATTGGCTGAAAATGCAGTTTCAAATCGTCCGCGGTGATGAACACTGTCCGTGGACACGTTGGCACGCTTCATGAGCACAGTGACATGGCGTCCGTGGAGCGTCCATTGTGGCGAGAGAGGAATTCACATGCAGGTAAGGGACGGCCTTGAGCTACGTACCACCTAGAGGAAGCGGAGAAGGGATGAGCAGTAAAGCCAGTGACTTTCAGGCTCGCACTGGGAGATGCCAGAGTTACGGCGAGTCCCCACCACGAGAAGACGAATGGGCAGGAGCCCGGAAGGAGGTGGTGCATTGCCACAAAGAATCCATGGTGGGCGGCCAACCCACAAACTACAGCTGATACCACTGCAAGCACAAAGCAACAAGGTGTCAGATCACACAGCAGAATACTGGGTCGCCACAAGGAGAAGAGAAAACCTGAGGAAGGAAACGCCGCTGAGAGCAAGTCGACAGCAATCTGGAGCAAGAAGGAAGCTCCCGGAGGGACCAGAATCCCGGAGACATTCTCCTTCAGTCAGAGGTGACAGGGGGAACGGGAACAACGGTAATCCTTATACCGTGCAAGAAATTAGTCCCAATACAATTCACGATTAAAAGTTTAATGTGAAACTGATGAACTTAAAGTGTTATGATATAAGAGAAAGAATTATTAAAATAACAATATGCTGGGAAAAGGGGAGAGTACCCCAAGTTTAGATATACCCCAGATTTCTGCACTCACTCTTTCGCCACTGGGTCTTTCCACTCTCTCTCAAAGTACTTCCTTGTGCACACCCTCCTAAAAAAGCCTTCTGCCGACTCTACCTACCCGGCAAACTATCGCTGATTTCTATCACTCTTTTCTTCGGCAAACCTCTGGAAAAGCTGGCCATCTGCCAGCTTACCCTCCATAATGAATCTGTTGGCTGCCTCCATGACCATCAGTCTGGCTTCAGAGCAGCCAGAGGCACGGAAACTGCTCTCCTGAACACCCGTGAAGATCTGCTCTCTACCCCCGACTCCAGCCTTCCCTCTATCTCATCCTCCTTGACCTTCCCTCTGCTTTCGACATGGCCACCCTGATTAACCGACCCTGTGTGGGCCTAGGCATCACAGATCAGGCCCTGGCGTGACTGCCCTCCTTCCTCCTGAACCGTCCCTCCCATGTCCTACTTCAATGTCTATTTGGCCCCTTTGGCCCACCTGATCTCCACCTTCTCTTCTAACTTTCAGTGTTATGTGGATGACACTCAGCTCTCCTTCAGATATCCCTCAGTCTCCTCTCCTACCTTGCTCATTTCTGACTGTCTATCCTCGATTCAGGATTGGTGCACCTCTATCAATATTTCCTTAATGCCAGTTAGACAGAGATCCTTCACATTGGGAACCCTGCTCCCGCTTTCGCTCTCTCACTCTGACTACCCTCCTTGGGCTCTTTACCCTCGCCTTCGTGAGGGACAAAACCTTGGCGTCCTCTTCGATTCCACTCTCTCTTTCTATCCTCATATAATGGACCATGCCAAAAAGGCCCACTTCCAGTTGAACCTCCTCAGAGGTATTCTATGTTTTCTCACTTTCCCTCAGAAGCTCACTGTCTCCAGAGCCTTGGTTCTCTCCAGGCTGGACTACTGCAACAGCCTCTTTCTCAATCTGCCCATGCAACTAATCCAGAACAGAACTGCAAGACTTATCCTTGGCCTCAAGCCCAGGGACCATATCTCTCCAGCACTGAAATCTCTTCACTTGCTCCCACTGGCTGCTAGGATCAAGTTCAAGACCCTCTGCATCATCCACAAGGCTTACTGGGGCATGGGCCTGCACTACATCAAACTCTCTCTTCCGAAATACCTTCCTCCTAGATGCCTTTGCTCAGCTACCTCCAACTCTCTGAGGGTCAGGCGTTTCTCCAGGCAGAGAGTGAGGGGTAGATCTTTCTCCTCTGCAGGCGCCTCCCTCTGCAATGGCCTCTCTGCTTCTCTCAGACTTATGTTCCGGAAGCAGCTCAAGACCCTCCTTTTTCCATTGCCTTCTCTCTCTCGCTCCCTTGCTAACTTACCTGTCTGCTGTGCCGACTGGTTACTTGGTTCACTCAGTCTCACTGGGTACAAGGCTATTCCATGGCCAGTCTTCCTTTGCACTGCCTCCTGGCCTACCTCGCACTCAGGGTTTGTAACTGTAACGCCTACAGCCCCCCCTGCCTCCTTGCACTTACCTAGAGCCATGCTGCCCTAGATGCACTTACTTTGAGCCATGCTGCTCTGCTGGCACTTCCCCATCCCCTCCCTCCCATGTGCTTCCCCCTCTCTTTCCCCTTGCACTTCTACTGTCGTACTTGTACAATCCAAATGACACAAGGCCTAGTAAGATCGTTTGTCCTGTTCTCCCTATGTCTTCCCTACCTTGTCTTGTGGTGCCTAGAAACACTTGTGTACATGAGTGCTATAAATGCATATCATATCATATATCATATACAAGAAGATTATCACATAAGAGAAAGAGAATATTATGAGCCAGAGCTCAGAAGAATTGTCACGTTGACCATTATACAAAATCAAATAGACCAGAACAAGGTGAACCATAATTGTCCAGGAGAGAAGGTCTACCAGCGAAATATTATTTTCCAAGATTCTAGTAACCTGGAATACAAATCTTGTGAAAGATCAACTAATGCTATTTATAAGAAATAACGAGATACTATTTGAAGCTTATATATTAATAAGGAATCCTAAGACTTAGTAGTAGGGTCAGTTAGGTTAGGTTGGACAGCGGACATATTCCTTGGAACATTCACAAATGCCTGGCAAGCATCTTATTTAGTAACTCAGGTAGGGACCACCCATAGTGATAGGGAAAGATAGGCGTTATAATTTTCCTTTAACAAAACCACTTGAAATATGTCCTCAGAGTATCCGTGTCCTTCTGACTCGCCACACAACAGAAATGTCTCCCTCCCTCCCAGCCTAAAAGGTATTATATACCACTAGCTAAGGCTCGCCCCTCCTGCGCTTGAGCCCATTACAGGCTCTGGTGTGCCCTGCTTGCACATGTGCACAGCCTGGTATAACCCCCATGTAAACATATGTTCACCTAGAATCTTTAGTTAGCTGGCATGCGACCCCTGCAGCAGGGAGTGCCCCTGTGCAGGATTACATATCATGTTGGTACTATCACATGTACTTGATATGTGTGCTGGGGTTATGGCTGGAGGTTCTGAGTTAAAGAATAAAAAAAGAGTATTCTGCAACAGCCGCTGAGCGCATCTACTGATAGAATTCACTGTGCACCATGTTAGTAAAATGTTTGATAAGGATTAGAAGAATAGACGCAGATCAACTTAATTTATGTGTCATTCTTCCAGAAATATAGGAGAGCTTGATCATGTTTTTTTCTAATGTCTATGGGAAATTGCTTAAGCCAGGGTCCCTACCTCTAATACTGTTGCTGATATAATATTCCAAACTGACTGACGGGAAGATTTCCCCTAAGAGGAGAAGATATTGACAGTTGAGACAGGAGAGTATGGCCTTGGAAAACTCACGCAGGCCTAAATTCCTCCCCCTTACCTCCAAACTCAGATCATGGTGGCCATGGTGGCCAGTAGACAGCCACTTCCAGGTTTTCTCTCCAGCTACCTGCCTAGTCCCAACACTAGGATTTATGTAGTTTCTCTCTGTGTGGCACCAGCGCCCGCCGGTGAAGCACCCATGTGGTGACAGAAGATGGCAATCCTCTCCTACAAGTTACAACCATATCAGACAGCCAGGTCCTAGCGTTCACAAGACAACAATTTGTTACTCATACCTTCCACTTGCTACAAGACCAGATGTGATAGGTGGTTCTCTGTGCGGGCCCCCATCTGTGGAACTCACTTCCATTAGAGCGTTCTAGTGCCAACTCATTACTTGCTTTCCGGAAAAGCTTGAAATCCTTCCTTTACTGATAATCCTCCCTTTCCCCTTTCTTTGATTTCTGTCTTCTGTTCCCCTGCGCCCAGATGTAGTTTATTCTGTACGGTACCATCATGTGATGCACGTTACAAATATTCCAAATAATTCAAATCAATTTGCCTTCTCTTCTCCTGCTCCTTAAACTGGCATCGTTGTCTCAAGTGCCTCAATAATCTTGGTCAGTGGTTCAGCCTGTCTCTGGTCAATCCCAGGTCACCTAAATGTTCAGGGTCTACAAGTTTCACCATCTCCCTCATATGTCTCCTTCTCCCTTTATACTACTCGCATATGCTGCAGTGTTTGAGGGTTGTTAAGTTCATAATTGCAATGCAGTGCATGAGCCGAGAGCTCAAAACCAGCAGTTGCCTCTTTTGAGAGGGTGAGGCGGCATTGTGACGAGGCTTCCTGCACCAGCAGGTTGAATGGTCTCTTTGCCTTCCTCACTCTTGTAAGATATGCAAGCCTCTGCATCTTCACCCAATCCTTCTCTATTGATGAGAACGCATAGAGGGATGCAAGCAGAGTATCAAGGCCCTCAGTTGTACTGTGAGTCTATTCCTGCATCTCACAAGCTCTTAGCTCACTTCCCTGTGGTTTGCCTTGAGCTAAGGCACATGTGTTGCTGTAGCTCTTACTCTGCCATTGACTTCCCTGCACATCCGCATTGGGTACACATCACAAAGCTTGTGGCTTCCTCTGGCCCTGTGAGCCACCAAATCCCTGTTGTTCTGTGCCTGACTATTGACTTTGTTATATGTCATAGAGTGGTGTGACTCTATGTTCACGGTGATCTTCGCTTTATCTGATATTCATTTGGTGCCGATGTTGGCAAATGACATATAATGAGATCTAGATAATTATTGATATATATTTGCAAAATATAAAACTCTTTGGCTGTGTCTTCGAGTTTGTCTTGTACATTTGTACTCTTGAACAAAGCATTGAGAGCTCCCTGGGCTTCTCAGCTGTAATTCTGGCTTTTCCTTACCTCTATAAATCATGCTCCTAATACAGAGCTTGCTAGTTCAGTTTCTGCAGTTTTGCAGTGCTGAGAATAACAGATGTTATTGTTATTTATTTATTTTTACATTTATATAGCGCTCACACAGCCCGCAGGCATCGAGGCGCTGTTACAGGAATTAGTTGCGAAATTGTGCTTTTTTTTTTGTCTTAGTTACGTATTTATAACGCGCTTAAACACCCAGAGGTTTTTAAGCGCGGACCCGGGGATCGAACGTTGTTGCTTCGTGTCGTCTTGCTTCCAAGACGCGCACGCTGCCGCTGAGCTATCCTCCCAGGACATTATTGAATTCAGCTGTTCTCAATACCCCACTTCAGAAGGAAGACTGTAGGAGTTGGCACCATTAATAATGAAATCAGGGACCTGTGGGTTATACTTAGTTATCATCAGCAAGCAATGGACAAACAGCTGTAAACTTATAAAGTAATGGGCAGACAATTCTATTGAGATCACCTTCCAAAATGATAGGACTCTTGCTCATTGAGCCAAGAGCCCGAACAATAACCGTAGTAAATGCGCAACGGCTGTGCACATATTCATACCTTCATAGATACATTTGTGAATTCTGTTCTTAGTGTATACATATTGTCACAATGCCACTTGGAGACCACTGAGGTCACAACTCATAAGTTGGTTTTGTCAAGATTAATTATGATTATGAAATATATGCAAAGGATGGACACCTCAAACAGGGCAATCCAGGCGGCTAGCAAATAAGGGTCGTCTTCTTGCTTCAGAAAAATGCCCCAAAGAAAAGTCTCGACGGGTCTCTGCCCGGCATCACCCAGTCTCTTGTTTATCACTCCATGTGGTTTCGAATCATCTGTATTCCCTGGAGGGTTTCTGTCTCGAGCCCCAGGCACAGTAGTGTCCTTCAGGTAAAAACAACACTCTTTTTAGGGCTACCAGCATCGTCCCAGCAGGTGAGATGGAAAGAAGGTCCTCTAGGTGCTATGGTGATTCACTGTCCCCAGGGACTATATGTTCAGCTAATCCGGACTTATTTACCCGCTTGCCAAATCGCCTCTTGCCAGGAAATGTTCTTTTTGCAACATTCCCTCCATAGTTTTCTATAGAATCCCATTCTTTTTGCTCTGTTTTTTCTTCTGACTTTCTGAAAGGAAGTAAATCCTTCAGCTTTGCTTCTTCGGCCTTTTGCTTATTTATTATAGGGAAAGCGATCGGTCCTTCAGACTGTCAGTACTGGGACACTTTGTTTCCTCTTTGAAATCTTGTACTTTTTAACAGTGCACACACTTGCACCTTGCAGTGCAATGGGGACACTTTTGAGTCACTATAGCTTTTTAAACATGGGATTTTTGGTTACCTTTCCATGAGCTTATAGACAGGTTGGTGGCACCAGTTACATTTGTACAGTTTTTGTATTATTTTTGGTGTGCACATTCGCATTTGCCGCTATCGGCTACTAACCGTGGCTTGTGCCCTAAAATGGCTGCCACAAGATCTTTGTTTGTTCTTTGGCCATATTGTTTGGCCTTCTTCGTGCCTTGCCATGTCAAGTAACACCCTACAAGGTCATACACTTGCCCAGGAAAGCTGCTGCTTTCGTGACCTAGTGAGCCTTTGTGTGCCACAGGAAGGGGGGCTAGGACGGTCGAATCCCAGTTCACATTCTTGGTACCAAAAAGTCTGCATGTGGGGCAGATGTGCAACCAGTAATTATCCTTGATTGGACAACTATTGCCACTTTGAATGGTGCAAATCCTTACCCTTGGTGTTCCTGAACTTGCTTTCAGCTCAGATTTTGGATAATGGGAGAGCTCCTGCAGCCATCCTTCAGATCATCGCTGGAGCCAAGGATCCCTCTAAGAAGAGCAGCCAGTTAATGACCCAATGTCGCCACCTGAGGTGGCCCACCTTCCTTTCCAGTGTCCGGCCTGGTGAAGCCATGCTTCTCTTCCTGATCTCTGGAGATCCTGAGCAGTGCTTGAGCCCTTGGACTAGTGGAACCAACTAGTCACAACGCCATCTCAACGATTCAGCCACCGACAGCCTTCAGAAGTGTCCTTGGGTTGCCCAGTGAACTGGCCAGCTCTCTCATGGGCTATCTCATCAAAACCATTCCGCATTTGCACCCAGAGCTTTGGTGGTTCTCAGTTTGTGCCACAAGTCACCATCTCCCCCCGAATGTCAGCTTCCCATCTTCAAAGAAACCTATCCTAGAGTAGCTTCTGAGACCGCAACTAGAAAGGCACCTATCGTCACCTGCAAACGCTTATAGCTGTGTCCTCAAGAGGACTGTATTGATGGTTTCTGCATTTTTTCTCCAACAGCTGCACCCGACCAGAAGAATCCTAGAACCTGCAACTCCTGGGCATCTCTCATGAGAACACAGGACGGAAGATCGAGCCCCCAGTGACCCCAAAGTAATCCACAAAGACATCTGGGATCATCAGAGTCAGAGGGACAAGTAAGCATTGTTTTATGTTTGTTTGTTTGTTTGTTTGTTTTATTTATATTGCGCACCAGACCCCGGGGTATTCGGGCACAAAGGCAAAAGAAGGTTGTTCAACTTGGTTACAGGTTACAGATTAGACATAAGGGTACAGCGGCGGTTACATTGCAATGAATATGTATTGTCAGGGAATTGCAGGTCTGTATACAGTGCGTTTAAGAATACAGGTAATATTACAGAATCACAAAGGTATATGCAGTGGGTTTACAATAGTGCAGGTATGGCATAAATAAGGCAGAACAAGTATACAAAAAGATCCTCATAGGGTGAGAATTAGACATCATGATCTTTTAGCCATTGAATCAAATTGTGTCTGAATTGCCGGTAGGGCAGATCTTCCCTTGGAGCAGGAGGAAGGGAATTCCAAAATTGTGCTGCTTTGACAGCGAAGCTGCTCCCGCCAGATTTAGTAAGTTTGAATCTGGGTACTAGCAGGAGGTTGGAGTTAGCTTTTCTTAGGGGGTGAGAGGCTGTTTGTCTGGTGAATCTATCTATGAGGTATTGCAGGGCTGCGTGGTTGAGACATTTGTGTGTGAGTGATGCTGTTTTGAGGAGGATTTTGTCTTTTGTTGTGAACCAGTTAGTAGATCTCCTGAGATCTGAAATATGGGCGCTCTTAGGGACGTTTAGGGCGCCTCTCAGGGTATTGTTTTGGAGTGTCTGTATTTTGGCTGTGATGTATTTGTTACTGCCTATGTAGAGGGCATTGCAGTAATCTAGTTTCGATAGGATTAGTGCTCTTGCTAGAATGACACAGTTATTAGCTGAGAGGAAAGGCTTGGCAGCCCTAATTAACTTGCAGGTGTAGGAAATAGCTGAAGCCATGGCATTCACTTGTTTATCAAAAGTGAGGGTAGAGTCTATGTAGAAACCAAGGGTTTTAACTACTTTGGCCACAGTAATGATGTTATTGTCGATTGTGAAGGCGTCATAGTTGGGGCCTAGTTTTTTAATGTTAGAAGAAGTGCCTAGAATGAGGAGTTCAGTTTTGTAATCATTCAGGCATATACCGTGGGAGGCCATCCATAATCTCCCGTCAGCGGGATGAGGATCTGTGTATCATCTGCATAGTTAGTGTAGGTGATACCAAGACAGACTAGATCATCGAAAAGGGGCTTTGTGAACATATTGTAGAGGGTGGGAGATACACATGATCCTTGGGGTACGCCGCATGAGATGGGTGCAGGGTCTGCGGCTGCTAGAGGGGAGAAGACTCGCATTGTCCTGTTATCTAAGAAGGACTGGATCCATGCGACTGCTTCATGGGAGAAGCAGGCCGCCGTGAGCAGGTGGTTGCAAAGTATTGCATGGTCCACCAGGTCAAATGCCGCAGAGAGGTCGAGGAGTAGTAGAAGTGAAGTCGTGCCTTTGTCTCTTAGGGTGTCTATTTGTGCCTTAAGGTCTAGGAGTGCAGTCTCAGTCCCATGCTGTGGTCTGAAGCCGGGCTGTCGGACTCCTAGGAGGTGGTTAAGTTCCAAGTGGTGCTGAATTTGTAGGTAGGCTACCTTGTCCAGGATTTTCAGTAGGAACGGCACAGTGGTTATGGGGCGGTAATTGGTAGGGATGGAGGGGTCCAAGGTTTGCTTTTTGAAGAGGGGGAGGACCCAGGAATATTTCAAATTGCCAGGTATGATACCTGAAGTGAAGGAGGCGTTTATAAGTTTAGTGATGAAGGGTGAGAGTTCACGAGCAGCGTCTTTTATGAATTGGGCTGGACATGGGTCGCCCTGGCAGTTGGAGGGTTTAAGAGTGAGGATGACTCATGGTAGTCTTGGGGGGGGTGCCTATGTTGACAGTATTAGGGGTAGTTATGGAAGCTTTTTTGTTGTGAATCTTCGTCTGAAGCGTAGTTATCTTATTAGCAAGGGCATTTTGTATGCCTGTGCACCAGTCTTTATCCTTGATACAGGAGTCGGGAGCTTTGATAGGGGATTCTACTTCTTTTAGGATGGCGAATAATTCTTTGGTGTTGGATTTGGCTTGTGCGATATGGGTGTTGTAGGATGTTTGTTTCGCAAGGATGATTTCTTTTTTGTAGAGGGTGGCTAATTTCTTTAGGTTCTTTTTATTGATGTCGGAGGGGTCTGATCTCCAGGTTTTTTCACTTTGGCGTTTCTTTTGTCTGATGTCTTTCAGTAGGGGAGTGAACCAGGTGTTTAAGTGTTGGCGGGGTTTGCTCTTCCTAATTTTCAGTGGTGCGATAGTGTCCAGAGGGGCAAGCATCACTTCGTTGTACGTTTCTACCAGGGAGGTAGGGTCGGACTGATCTGAGATGGAGTTTAAGATGGGTAGAATAAGAGGGATGAGGTTTATAGGGGTGATATCTTTTTTATTTCTAGTAGGTGCAGTGGGAGCTAGGATGCTGTTGTTGGTGGGTGTGGTGGCGTCTAAGGTGAAAGATACTATAGGGTGGTCGAACCAAGACAGCGGCACTATAGAAGTGATGCTGATTGGGCAATTATGTGCGGCAATCCAATCGAGGGTCCTTCCTTTGATGTGTGTAGGATCAGTAATCTTTTGGGAGAATCCTAGTTACTCGAGGGTGCTGTTAGTTTGTAGTGCATTAGGGTCACATGGGTCATTAAATCCGAGGTTGAAGGCGCCTAGGGTAAGACAATGGGTGGAATTTTTTAGATTATCAGATAATAGGTTCATAAGGTCTTCCTCAAAGGAACCTAAGGGGCCTGGTGGGCGGTATATGAGGTGAATAGTAATAGTTTGGTTATTGGCAATAGTGAGTTTAGTTGTGAGGGATTCAAAGGAGGTGGTATTGTGGGGTGGGGAAGGTCTTAGGGCTAGGTGATTTTTGATAATTATAGCAAGGCCACCGCCTCTAGACGTGGTGCGATCCATGCGTATAAGAGTGTAATTATCTGGGATGGCTAGCATGATGGCTGGACCAGCTGCGGGATGAAGCCAGGATTCTGTAATGGCCAAGAGATCTAGGTTCTCATTTTGGATGATGTCCGCTATTTCAGTGGCATGGGCTACCATAGAACGGGCACATTCCTGTGCCTGTCCCACCCATCCTCGATAGGATAACATTGAGTGCAAAACCCTTTGTCTACTATCTCCCTTTTACACACCTTTAGTTGTCAAACCTGGGTCAGGTATTCTGCCCCTAGGTTGGCCTTGGGTCTGGAGGAAAGGAGAGACCATACCTGTCTTCTATGTAAATTGTTGTAGAACTTTTAAATAGTTTGAAACTAATCACCGCCACAAGCCCATTGCATCCTTTTTACAAGAAGACTTTTTACCTGTGACTTTCTAGGCACAATGCCCCATTCATATTAGGGTTTGGACTTCTAAAGTTAGGGTATTGAGGTTGTGGCGGGTTCCCAGGCTTACTGCATCTGCTTTACTTACCTGCATTGCTTGTGTAAGTTATTTGATGAAGTATAATAAGTGAACTTCCTGGTGAATGTATATACTTGTATTATAGAGTATTGTGTGATATTACTACTATTTTTATAACTTTCTGTCTAAATTGAATTATTATGTATTATATTGTGTGGGCCAATAACCCAAAACACACTCTCCTGTTACTGTTTCCCCGGTATGGTAAAAAAACAGTAAAACAGCCAGTAATTCTGGCATCAGCATTGTGTACCAGGGAAACACAAGTTTGCCGGTGAGAGCCACGGATCTACCTCCAGGCCTGATCTACCGGTAAATCAGGCCGCCACCAGCAAAGAAATGCCACAATTACTGGCAACGGCATTACTGATGCCTGTAATTGTGGCAATCCCCTCTACGGAGTCCTATGGGACTCCATGGAATGGGGATTTCCCACAGTTGCCGGCACATGGAATATCCTGGTCATACTGGGCTATCAGGCGCCTGTAATGGTAGGCGCAGTTTGCCAGTATCCCATCAGAATTACCGGCGGGATACTAGCTAACTCCTAATAAGGGCCTAAGCCTTGGCTGCTCATCCGCCTACCTTGATGGGGTTTTGGCTAACCTCTCAGAGCTCCATGTCATCATAACTCTGGTGGCCTCCTAAAATGTGTCCACCAGGCCAGATTCTAGAAATCCATCTTAACAACTCTCACTCGTACCAGGGCACCTGCCTCTAAGTCTCTGTTCGGTCGATCCAGCTATCTGTGAACTAACCTCCTCTGTGTTCTATCATGAGCTTCTTCCTCCTACTGCTTCTGTGAGACAGCAGTAGATGGATGCTCTTTGCCTGGCTTTTTCTTACCCTGGGCTCAACACTGTAATACAGGTTAAATCTGTGGCTGGTGATGACTGCAGGATCGGGATTGGTTGGCCGATGAGGCTTCTGTCTTTCCCTATTTGGCCCACCCCACATACTGAGCCTTGAATAAGCTAGTTCGCCACCTTGGATTTTTCTTCCAATGCAAGCGCTCAGTGGCACATTCATATTCATGGCAGCTGGGAGGGAGCAGTGGTGGGACTAGCACCACAGTCCATATGTAGACTGTGGTGGCCAAGTTATTTGTCAAGGTATTTGTCAGGAATAAAGGTTGGGCTAGGCAGGGGGTGCTGCAGTTCAAGCGGTAACACGGTTGGAAGGTATAAGGACAGAGACTTCAATTCCCAGCAGGCCCTGGACGCCATGTAGTTCTGTTGTGCTGCGCGCATTGCCAGCTGAAGCCCATTAGGAGGGGCTTATTAGCCGGTAACGGTGCAAGTCAGGTGCGGCTTATTTTGGATGTTCGAGGAAGTTGGGAGGAGGTTATGCTCTGCGGCGTTCCATGACGGCTTGAGGAACAGTTAGGAGGAGTACGCAAGCCGAACGCTGCCGGACTGGTGAATTCTGCTGTTACTGCTGCGTCCGGGTGTCCCACGGGGCTCCCGGACTAAAGATAAGTACCCACACTGTAATGGACATGTTGCTATTATGTGCTGCTGACTAAATAGTGTCTGTGTGGGAGCAGTTGCGGCTGCAGATATACTTAGGGGTTTTTACCCCACGTGTTAATGGAGACACACTATGAACTGTAGCTGAAAACAGCTATGTTTTCTTTGATACCTTGCACGAACTGCACGGACTGGGCATGATAGAGATGAAGCTCATACAATATGTGTTTTAGGGGACATGAATCAAGTTATGTTCTATGGTTTTAGTGCTGATAACTAATGCTGTTTTCCAGAGTGCTAACCTTATGTGTTTTGTTTTATGTGCTTCTGTTGCTTGCCCAAAAGGGCCGTGTGTACGTTCTTTCATGCAGGGATATTATCCCGTTTGTCTGTTCCATTCCGCTTAAACATTTTTGGCTCTCTATGTATTCATGTTAGGTGGTGCATGTATTAAGTTGCATTTCCTGAGTTCAAGGCAGGAATAAGTTTATGGGGGGTGCATGTGTGTGAGAAAAGAGGAACAGATTAGGAGGATAGGATGGTATATGCTATTACATGGTCAGGTTAGGTTTTACCCTGTGTTTCCCCAGTCCTATCCAAATTAGGTATTTTCTTATCCCTCTTTCGGGTGTTCCTAATACCCCTCCCCATCCACAACCTCTCCCTAATCACTCTTTCCCCCATTGGCTGCCATGTGATGTCCTGTATAATAACTACCAGGTACCTGTGCCAACCACAGTGGAAGGGGTCGATTCATTCAGCTTCCGTGGTTGGGGAGAGAGTGTCGAACTCTCTTCCCATATTTAGGTGTGATTGTGACAGTATTAGAGTTCTGCTTCCCTTCTCCTCTCCGATAAATGTCCATGTTTCCGAGAAGCAAGCCGTGGAAACTGTCATTCATCTGTTTGGATCACATTTTAAACACCAGAGGTAGGTGAAGTCTCTCTGTGATTATTTCCTGCTTCAGGCACACAGTGCTGTGGAGGGATCCAGGGGATCCTTCCCTTGCCGCCCCTGGTTCCAACATCATGTAGCGGGTGTTGAAGCGTGGTCCCCTGAGTCACCTCCATACTCACCCTAAGTGCCAGGCAGGGGACTGTGTAACAATACCTACTGCCTTCAACAATAGGTTTTCATGGCCGACATGTAATTTACAACCAGAATTAGGAACTCTGTTATTTTTGTTAGCTGCTGATCACTTAGCTAATTGTCTTTTTTTAATTACTCTGTAGCTTCTGTGACTTTTTGATAATGAAACAGTATTGAACAAGTAACCAAAATGACCCAAAACCTTTTGAGCACCATCCAGCCATTAATATCGGACACAGGAATCTGTAACATGTCTTTCAGCACCAATGAAAATTCATGACACCTGGCAGCAACACCCAGTGGTTACGTTTTTTACCCACCATAAGGAGCAACACACCTCAGCTCACTCCAGAAGTTCAAATATTACAGAAGAGACAATACAAATCTTTACCATTGAGAAAAAAGGGGCACTAGTTAAGCTTTCTTTCTTTGTTCAATAGGGTGAAAAGATTTTTATAGCATCTCCACATAACACATTCTCTCTGTTGCAACCCATCTTCAAACTGTTGTCAATCTTTACCCTTCTGAAGATCAAACTCCAAAACTGGAATCAGTACTCCAGACACAACCTTACTACCTGACGAAGGAGGTTCCCGATGTGTTATGGATATGTCTCTTCCTCTACATCCCAATATTCACAATGATCTACGCAAGACCTTGTCGCTTTCTTTAGCCACACAGATGTCGTTCAATATGATAACTCTGGCTCTAGTAAGGCCAATCTATTTCTTTCCATGGGCTCATGTCATCTCGTGTATTTTATCTTCGGTATCCCTGTGTTGGCTTTCTTAGGCTCCAGTATGACTTCTTTAGGGTTCCTTTGTTGGTGCCCTGGGGTCCTGTTTTGGTTCTTTGAAGATCTTGGGTCTGTTTTATTTTAATCCAGGATTAGTTCTTCTAGGCCCATATTTTGGTTCTTAAGATTTTCTGTTTATGCTTGCTTAGGCTCATTTGTTGGTTACCCTGGGCTCTTGAATTGGTTTTTCGGGATTTCTGTCTCAGATCTCTTGGGATCCTGGATTGTGTCTCTTTGGCTATATCACTGGTTTCTCTAGATTAATGTTTTGGTTCTTTAGGTGTCATGGGTTACATATCTCTGGGTCTTGCATTGGTTCTATGGCGTACATTTGTTGGTCCCCCCAATGTTCCTGTCTGAGTTTTCTTGGGATATCCCTTTGGATCCCCAGGGCTCATGTTTTTATTCCTCTGGGCTCTGTTTTTGTGTCAACCTCATGGAATCATGGATTTTTTCTCTTGGGCTGCTGTGTTGGTTACCCTGGGATCATGTTTGGTTTTTTGGGGTTCCTGTGTCCTCGCTGGTTCTCACATTGTTTCTTTAGGGATCCTTTGCTGGTTTCCATAGGGATCCATTTAGATTCTATCAGATTCTTATGTTTGGTGTCTTTTGGTCTTGTACTGGTTGCTATTGTCTACGGCTGTAATGACTCCATTGGGCTACCATAATGGCTCCAACAAGATCTTAATTGGTGCATTGGACTCCTGTGCAGAACTTAACAAGCACCTGTATTGGGTCCCATAAATGCTCTGATATTGTTTGTACTCCACTAATGTTTCCCACTTCACCAATAATTATTTCCGGTTGGTCAGCAAAACATTGATCGCTCTATGTATTGGTTCCCTATTGGTCCCGATATTCAGTTACAATGACACTACCGTCGACACCCATGGACCTCAGTCCTATTTCAGAATGTTTGAATCACTGCAAAGGACTGGGTCATGTCCCATTGCTGCATGCATGCTTGCAAATCAGTTTTTCTTGACCTCAATTTCTGTGTAGGTTTTAG
This sequence comes from Ambystoma mexicanum, assembly GCF_040938575.1. Lineage (NCBI taxonomy): Eukaryota > Metazoa > Chordata > Amphibia > Caudata > Ambystomatidae > Ambystoma > Ambystoma mexicanum. The sequence continues at coordinate 1,481,662,476 of NC_090922.1, forward strand.
CTCGCTGTTACATTTGATTGTCAATTGGGGAACTGGTCAGGAAATCAAAGTCAATGGCCGTAATTACAAGTAATGTGCTGGTAATGCCGATTACCAGCGCTTTTTCGGACCGGCATACTATAGGTTTGCCGAGGGAGTGGCCTGATTTACCCCAAGCCAAGATCTGGAGGTAAGTCAGGCACCCCAGTGGGAAAAAAACAGCCGGTATTAATTACTGGAGCTGGTAATACCGGCAAATCCCCCTAGGGGGGTCCTATGGGACTCCATGCAATGGGGATTCACGTATCCTCACTGGCACCTGTAATCTGACAGTCAGACCAGGTGCCAGTAATGGTATCACCGTTTGGTGGTATGCCGCCGGATTAACTGGCAGGATACTGCGAAATGCATGAGACCCAATGTGATCAAATAAGACAGACTCTTAGATCAGAATAGATCTGAGGTGATTGCCTTCGTCCAGCAAGTGCATGATTTCAATCAATGGGCTGAGCATGGGTTACTTGATACCCCAGTCTTGACCCCGACTTTTCACATTTCTGATGAGTTACTCACCTGATTTCAGAGGACAGAGACCCATTGCCAGCTGGAAAGGGAAAGAAGTTCAGCGGTGGTTTCTCAACCGTTTTCTCCGGAGTGGTCGGCACATTCACCTTCTTTGCGTCATCAGACTTAGCTCTGTCGTAGGAAAATGGAAACGACAGCAACATGTTAATTCCAGGCTCAGCGGGTCCTCTCCCTTACACTGTTTCTGAAAATTATAAAGGAAGCATTTCCTAAGAATCATCATAATGGGGTTGCCTCTAAAACCGCTTTTCTGGAAGGGTAGAGCGGTGAGAGCAGGCTGCCCACAGCTATCATTTGGACATTTAAGAGAAGAGAGAGAGCTCAGTGTTTGTGGATGCAATGATCCCTCATGCTAACGGCCTCCCAAAAAAAAGACGTGTGTGCATGTAGAGGAGTGGCCCGTAGAAGAAAGACAAAGGGGTTTATTATGTTCAAATACCAGAAAGATATGCCCATTGCGCAGGACCACTCTAATAGAAACAATAATCACATTTTCGCAAAAAACAGAGGGCAAGGGGTAATGAAATCCCTTCAAAGCTGGGGCATAATAGGCATCCCAACATCCTTCGCAGTGCACGAGGGTCCCCAATATTCAGATACCCCTGGATAGGCCCAAGGGCAGAGCATGTATCTGGATGGTGGTAAACTCAGAGGCACCTCCGTGCATTTTGCAGAGGGTGTTACTCACTTTGTGTTATGTTTATGCCCGGGACAAAGCTTTGCTTGCGTCTATTTCTCCCCTTTCCCGTATACCTGTGATTTTTTCACAATCTCTGCATGGGACGGTTCCTGCAGAGACTGCTCCTCTGCAGGAAGATTGACACAATCCCACCACAGCATGCATAGAGACCAGCAACAGTTAGATCATGTCAGAGCACATTTAATTTCTGTTTCACCCTACGCCTGGTGATACCCTTCAAATATATGCTACACTGATCAAGGTAACTCACTTTACCTGAACTCAGCCATAACGCGCACACAAACATAGAATCATAGATTGCGACCGGGCATTATGAGATGTAGGTGTACACACTCAGGGAAAGGACAAACATCTTCTCAGATGGACTTCCATACAGCGCATATACATCTGCTGCAATCTCAATCCATCCATTCTTAAGGGTTGAGGAGTATCTATATTCAGGATCAAGCCATTTGAGCCATCAAGCCATGAGTGGTTATATAACCAAGCCCACCAATCCTAGAGGTGACAGCACATATGCACCCACGCCAACATAATGAGCTTGTTCACCACTACAGATGAACGGCTCTGTTTGCCAAACCCAATTACCCCATGTGCTTCTATGTGTGCATAGACAGCCTTGAGTCCATCAAGTACCTAGTGATGAAAGGCTTTCGACGCCAATGACAAACACTTAAGCCATGTCCTATTAAAGGTAGAAAGCTCTCGATGATTCTGCTGATTGCCCAGAACGATCCACGAGAAGAAAGGTTATATGTCAAATTACCAAGTTAATAAGCCAGTCCATTTGTAGAGGTGAATGGTTATGGTTAATTCGACAAGGCTAGCCAGTCTAGCTGAGAATGCTACCAATACACATGACATTCTGTATGCTCTGACTGGGATAGGTGCTCCTCATGCGAGAATGTACTGAGGCAATGCAGCCCTAGAGGTCAAAGATTCTGCAAAACAGTATCAGCTCAAAGAGTCTACAGAAGCCTACAGGTGTAAAGCTCTGTATGCTTGCATCACTCCAATAAAATATTCACGTTCGAGGGGTGGAACGGCTCTGAACAATTATGGCATCCCCTAGGTTCATCCAGTCCAAACATGGAAACCTTATATTTACCTTTTGTCACTCCAATGTGTTTAACTCAGATTTATCAGTGAAGGCTCTGTACAATAATGCCATCCATTGACTAGGACCATCTCATTCAAACATTGAAAGGTTGTAGGTACTCTTGTCAAGTCCATCCTAGTAGTATTGGTAAAAGGCTATCTGCAATAATGCCAAAACATCCAATTTATCACTAGATGAAAGATTTGCAATCAGGGAGTCAAGCCCTAGACTTCCAATACAAGATTATCTTCCATTCTCATAATCCATTGAACCCATTCACGCGGAGAAAGTGAAAGGTTCTCTACCAATCCCTAGACAACATTCTATAGTAAAACAGTCCATGCCCCTGTGTTAATGCACTGAGCTAGACCAATCAACGTTCAGTAACAGTTAACCATTAATCGTGCTCACTGGGGACTTTGTATTCTTCTTTTCTGCAAATGTTCATTGACTAATTCTAGGCTAGGAGGTGAGATGCATTGCCCGACATGAGGAATCGTGAGTCTCTTCTAGATGCAGTAAGATTATACAAGCCAACAAACCTCGCTAGATACAGTTCCCCGCGTAGATTCTCACCTGGATTCTGATTGAATGAGGCCAATCTGGTCCCTCAAGGCATCTAGAGCTAGCTGGTTCTTCTCCTCCTGGGTCTTGAGCTCCAGAAGCATCTGCTCGATGTGTGTGGTGGCAGACCCCTGGCTGGCAAAGGCAGAAAGGCGCCTGCGGATATCTGTTAGGAAAGCGGACAGCATTTGAAGGAAATTAACAGCTTTCTAAAGAGGTTCTCTAAAGGCTTTTCTCAGGCATTCTATTATGCAGAGGTCAGACCTCAAATGTGAATCTCATTAATGGTACTAACATAATCTAAATACTAGGTGCACCTGGTGTGTTATACATCGGCCTAGAGCAATTGTGTGCTTCCTCTCACTCACTCTCTCCCGCATTCTCTCTCTCTCTGATCTGTTTATCCATCTGTTTTTCTTTCTGTCTTAGGTCATAGAGATCTCTGTGGTCTCTATGTCTCACTCCACACCCCTGTGGCTCTCTGGGAGGAGAGGAGACAGAAAAATAACACAGATATACTAGGGTGAGCAGTGCCTTTCTATGGCTGAAAGTTGAACAGGAGGACACAGGCATCCCCTTAGGCGGGGACTGGCATGGTATATGTAGAAAATGACACCATCATGTGTGTCCTGCAGGAATATTGTTATTGTGCTGAGGTAGCATTGTCAATACGTGTTTCTATGAGGACGGAATGGATAGGTTCTGCAGGGGGAGCTGTGGTTCCGACACACCTTGTAAGGGACTAGAGAACAATGCCGCAGTGTCTACATTTGCATTTGTCATTTTCTATTTTTGTTAATTGCTAGTGTTTGTGCAAACTGCAACAAATGGAAGTTGTTTAGCAGCACTGCCAACCAATCAATGGCCAACACCAAAAAATATACATGGCATTGGTTCTCACAGAAAAAAACATCACTGGTTTTAATGTGAGCACAACCCTTTCCAGGAAGGAGAGACAAAATGCAAAATGTGTGACAGTGTTAAGGGTGAACAGGGACACATCCCAACTGGGGGTAGAAGACCTACCAGGGTATATGCCAGACCCCATCCTACCCCAGAGGAGGGGTGAGGGATTTGTTTGTGGGAGACCCAGCCCCTTACCCCCCTAGATTATGCCTTGTGTTGTACAGCCATGTTTTCCGCCATGCCTACCTGCCTTTTCTTCAGGCATAAGTATTTTTCCCTCCTTTAAGTACCACAACATCCAGAAACCAATGTGCCAAACGCAGCCCGAGATGAACAGGAAAAGGAGGGCGATAGCTGCAGGTCTCACTCAATTGACGATCAGCATAAAAGCCTCAAAGATGCAGCTTTCACAAGATGGAGAGGGAGGCCACCACGATGAACCCTGACAGCCCCAACCGAGAAAACTGACAAAACGCTGATGAACAGAAAGGTGGCAGACCAACCACGAACTTAGAAACTTTTTGTTGTAGAAGACCAGCCCCAGAGGAAAGCCATAGCTCTCAACTCACACGCTTTTGGCGGGTGTCACCCGCCTTGTAAAGGGCTGAGTCACCCTCCAAACCTTCTGCACGCCCATTCATGCCAATGGGCGTCTCACCCGCCAAAAACAAAATCAGGTGAATTCACCCGCCTTGTGGACATAAATGGTTGAGACCTATGGGAAAGCACAGGAGACGATTTACCAAAGAGGACTGGTGGCATTAGAGACCAATGGAAAGGGGAGGTGATCATTCTCAAGATAGGCAAGGGTATTAAAGCACTGTACCCAGGTGCAAGCATGAGAGATGTGCAGGTGAGTTAGAAAAGAGAGAAGGCGGAACAAGAGACCAGTCGGCGTATAGCAGAAAGTGAAGCGGTGTGCTGATAAGTTTGTGGATGTGTTGGAGGAGAGTGCAGGTAAGGTAGTGCGTGTTTGAGAGTGGTAGCAAGCTTCAGAAATTGTTGTGAATGTGGTATATGTGTCAAAGGGTGTGTGGAGAAAAAAGAGTGGAAGAGAGGGGTGTGTGAGAGTATCGGAGTGGTTAATGTAGTTAGTGGAAGGTGAGAGTGGTACAGATAAAATGAGAGCATGAGTGAGAGAGAGAAGATGGTAATAGGAAGGAAGCATAGTGAGAAAGGTGGGGGAACAGGAGGGAGGAAGTGGGACTTACATATATGTTAACTTACTTCCCTTACTCCGATTTTCCCTAAGACCACTTCAGAGGTTCCAGAATTCATTGAGGCCATGTACTTTTGTGCTTGGTCCAGTTGAGGGAGCGGGTGCAGAGGTTGTGTTCGTGCAAGGGATTTAGTTTCAGTCGGTCGCGGTACGTGTTGGTCTAGCGACTGCCCAGCTGGACACCCTTGCCACGAACGAAAGAAGACTTCTGTGGAGCGGGTGACTTAAGGAGTCCTCCAGGGAGCAGAGAAAATGGGATTTAATGGCAGTCAACACAGTGAAGTGGTGACAGGCGATCCTCAGTTGGTGAACAAAAGAGCAGGCCCTACACAGCTTCCGTTGGGACTAGAAGGCTGAAAATGCAGGAGAAGCCATCTTGAAGCAAAAGTTGAAGATCCTCCAAGTTCATTGGATGCACTCGGAACGATGGTGGCTGAAACAAGAAAGTCTAGGAGAGTGCTGATCAGTCCACTGGGTGGTCCAGGGACACTTCCGAAGGCTTAGCAGGCACGGATACTTGAGCAGTGGTCAAGGCTAGTTTTTCCCACTAGTTCAGGGGTCAAAGCACCAATGAGAGCCTTCTTGAGATCAGGACAGAGGAGCAGGGCTCTACCGGGACTTGAAAGAAGGTGATGCTGTCCACTCCATCCAAGTCCCGGATGGAGGTGATGCGGTCAGATGAAACGGCAGTCCTCTGGTCTTCAGCAGGCTGCCCTTCTTCGTAGGGTCTTGGCTCAAACGATGATCTGTCGAATGGCTGCAGAAACCCTTCTTTTATCCAGGAATTGGACTGGAGTCACCACCAGCACCACCAATGGTAAGGATCTGCACCATTTAAACTGGTAGTGACTTTTGCAGTACTGATAGTCTTGGGGACTGATCAGTTTCCCCATAATAATCAGCATAAAGCAAGGGAAGTAAACCTCCAAAAATCACATCAGCAATCAAAAACAAAGCACAAAGAAAGAGTGTCCCATAGAAGTCAATGGGAGGAAAGCAGCAAAATTAATATCTTTCCTAACAAAGGGAAAGGTTGTTTTTGTCTCTGAGAATATACCCATTACAACCCTTCCCTTAAGGGGACCGATTCTCGATCAATCAGTAGACCAAGCAATCCTTCAAGTAATAGGTAGGTCACACTTTGTTTGGGACTTGAAAATTCCCCTGAACGCATCATTTCGATGGATAAACAAATTACCCAACGTTCCTATGAGTGAGACGATTTCTAGAATCTAATAGGTGAAATGTAGTGCTTTCCTTCTTCTTCGTCTTTTTCTTCTTTCTTCCTTTTCGTCATCTCTTCATTTTGGATTGATTTAACGACTAGCTTGTAAAAATCACTTTGGTGATTAAAACTCGTAATAAAAAAAATAAAAAAGAAGTAGTGCTTTGGAAATGCCCAGAATCCTCCATGCCCTACAGATGAATGGTAGCTTGCCCATTATAAATCTCCAGACACCATCCCCTAAAAGTGACAATTCTCTATCCACAGACAAACACCTAGAGTCCATCAGTCTTTCGGGTTGCAGACCATAGGGGTTGCAGAATCCAGCATAGCTCATTCTTTTCACTGGTAAAAGCTTATCTTAACTGGTAAAAGCTTATCTTAAAAACTCAGCCTTTCCAAGTTAAAGGCAGTCCTCACCAAAACCCTCCTTCCTACAGTCAACAGTTCCTTTATTTTTTCATGCAGGCTGCCACCATTTTGTCACTGTGCACAAGTAATCTAGTTTGCAACGGTATCTATGCAGTAATGTTGCAAAGTACTACTGCTAAACTGCTCTAATGCTGCAATCCTAAATGTACATCTGGCAATGTTGGTCCCCCACAACATCTCAGCGGTAGTTGCTTCCCTGAACATCAGGATTTGGCTGAGGATAAAAAGGCTACGGATGCCCTGCACAGAGGGCCCAATTCCTGGATATGAGTGGAGGCTCCCTGAGACTGAGAGTCTCATAAAATGTTAGAAGAGGAGTGGCTGAGTTAGGGAAGCTGGTTCTCCTAATAAGTGTACACACAGAAACAAGCACTTACCTCACTTAATTAGCTTTTATATGTTTACAACAAACGGTGCCTTTTATCACACTGAAAGGTAACTTTATAGCTTTAAAAAAACGGAATTGTTTATGAAAGCCTTTTAAATGACCTGTATAGATTATTTTTGTTAATGAAGCATGCTTGTTAAATGCTCGTTCATTTTTTTGAACTGTCTTTTGTCGAAAAAATACCTATTCCTTTCGTAGGGAGGAATTTCCAAACTTAAATTTCAGGAAAACAATCTGATCATATCTAATATGGCATGGGACACGTTTCAAGCTCATGTTTCGCAAAAGGACCATCTCACTCATCAGAAACATCTTTTATTTTTAAAGTGAGTTGGGGATGATGGGAAGCAAACGTTAGGTAGGGCTCCTTTTATATGAGACTTAAATTAGAACCTGAAAAAAGGGTCTCCACCTGGGTGCAAATTTACAGTTGAAGTTGTTCAGAGATTCGGTGGAAAATGTCTTTAGAAAAATGTTATTAGTTTGGAATCTTACAGATGATGTCTCAACTAAAATTGTTAAGGAAGAAAACACAAATATGGGACTGGGCGAACAATGAAGCAAAAATAGCAACATTAGCTCCTATAAAAGAATATCATGATTATTATAAAGCGTTTATGTATTCCCAACCCTATATGAGATTCTTCCCAGATATGGCAGCCCGCAGAATCCTGGTCAAGTTCAGGCTAATTCAGTTGGAGACCCTAGAAGTTTTGGTGGCAGGTAAGCATATGGAGGTGAGTCTGAGGCGGTGCTGCCAGTGCAGTGCGGCCCTGGGTTGGAGAAATGAGGTAGAAACTGAAATATGTGTATACTGATAATATTTAGGAGAGTTGTTCACAACGAGGAGAGTCTGGAACAGGACATTTTATGAATTAAAATGAAAGCACTGTTTGGGAGTTAAGGATCAAGGGCGTTGATCCTTTTTGTGAAGCTGTGTGGTTTTTAACACGTTTATTGACTTGCAATAGTGATATTCATGTATGTGCATAATGTATTAATTTGTAGTAAAGATTTCTTTTGTGACAAACGATTGTGTATAAGACTTCGTGTGCACCAATCAGGCCTTTCAAAATTAAAATATGATCTGCCCCGCGTCGTCTCTCTCGTCGCATACTGGTCCCGTGGTTGCGGTTGAGTGCCTGGTTCACACGTCCCTGGCACTAGTTGGGGCGGCACCGTGTGACGTCACTAAGCTTCCTGTAAAGCGTTAGGAGCTGCGCTGGCCCTTCCCGCCACTCCCGTTCCCCATGTATCTACAGGCCGTGAGGCCGCGTGACGTGCGGCGGCGGCGTGCCGCGCAGCGCCCCCTCTCGCGCTCACCGTCTCGCTGCAGCTCCAGGTTCCGGTTCCGCTCCTGGATGTCGGCCAGGTGGCGCTCGTGCGCGTCGGACATTTCCTGCAGGCGCTCCTTGTACTCGCGGCCCAGCTGCAGCCGGGGGGTGATGTCCGCCTGCCGGGGAAGAGGAGACAAGGCATTATTAGGCCCCCTTTGTAATGTTTCTTGATGTAATTCCACTTCACCCACCCCACCACCACAAGGATTCACACAAGCAAGAGTTGAGGGCCTTTGTGGGACTGCAAGAAGAGAAGGCCGTCTAATTCTGAAAAGGAGTCCCCATTCATACAACATCCCACGTGTACGTCTCATTATTTCCCCGAGTGAGGAACACAGACGAACATGGTGTTGCAGGATGAAAGCGAGCGTGCCACCTTAAATACTGGACCACCTTAAGTCAAAGAGGAAGGACCTGACACGAGGGACAGGGAGGAAGAGGAGGGGCTACTAGAGCCCGGGAACAGATCTGTGTAGAGGGCAATAAAGGAGGTTGTTTCCTAAGCTGTCTCCTGTGTGTCTTTGTACGAGATGGCCCCTTCGGGGCTCGCAGGCGCAGAGGTGCATGTTGGCCCCATGTGGTGGTCCCAGTGAGGAGTACAACAACTGGCGACGAAGTGATTCGAACCCTACGCTATGCGGCTGATGGAACTAAACTGATTGTATGATGCACAGTCGATGACGGAGGGGGCACAGTGAGCCCAACAAGACGGGTGCGCAGAGCCCAGCAGTGTGACAGGCGAGGAGCGTCCAGCAGAGCGGAGCGGACAGGATAGCAACACGGGAGAGGAGGATTACTCTGCCGCGTAGGAGGCGCCCCCGCAGGAGGAGAGGTGGGTGTGAGGAGCCCAGCAGCCCGTACCGCAACCCAGGAGCGGCCCACAAAGAGTACCCGGCTATGCAGGCCACAGAGTACGGGAGGTGCAGGTGACGTCCCAGCGAAGAGTCGAGTCAAGAGGAGCCCAGGGGACAGGATAAAGCAGTGAGCCCAACATCGCAGGCTGCAGAGGAGGTGAGGTGCGCTTCCCGCAGCAGCAGGCCGCAGAGCAGAAGCGGCGCAGAGACACTGGTACCAACAGGGACAACAGCCCAGCAGCACAGCACCAAGGGGGGAACAACCGTCGTGGTGAGCACCCACTGAAGACCCAATGCGCAAGCCGTGAAGACCGCCAGATGATGTGAGGATAGGAGCAGAGGGAAGGACACAGAGTGCCCAGCTGAGGAGAAACACACGACGCACTGGCCAGTGCGCCCGCCATCAAGAGTACGGGCCAAGCAGGCAAATAGATACACGTGTCTTCAAGGGACCCGGCACTGCACGTGTGACATCACTGGCCCTTGCATGAGAACCGGAACTACATGAGATGCAGCGCTGAGTCAGGGAGATGCCAGCATTGGCAGGGCAGAGTCAGCCAAGCTTGGCAGAGCGCAGCGTGAGACACAACACCGTGGGCGAGATCGACCCACAAGAGAGAGGCCACAGGATTGCAGGAGGGTCCACTGCACACATGTGATCCAGCGACCAGCGTTACGAGACAGAGGGAGAGACACCCGAATGGCATGAGGAGTAACACTATATGGCTGAGACACATCACAGTACCAGAGAAGCCCGCACTAAAAGTGAGGCAACACCACCTGAGTGAGACAGCACATCAGTGGACACCACTCTTTTAGGTGACAACACTGAAGTAGGCACTGCACCGTGCAAGCTAAGACGGCGCAAGAGGCAGAAGAGGCCTGTGTGCCACCAGTCAGAGCACGCAGGACCAGCGCAAGGAGAGGAGCGGCACAGGACGGTGCCAAGAAGAAGATTGTGTGCCCAGCAGAAGTGGCCACAAGGAGCAGGCATCGCTGCCTGTGGTAGAAGAGGGTAATCGGACCCTGCAGAGCCAAGGAAGGCTGTAGTCCCGGTGTGCCCAGCAGTGGAGGTGTAGCATGCACTGCTACATCTAAGAGAGTCCATCGGGAGAGTAAGGGAGCCCAGCAGGCGGAAGAAGCACAGAGGAGCCCCAACGCAAAACGAAGACCGTAGCGGCCCAGAATGGGAGGCACCAGACACCGGTAAGGAGTCCACACCCCTCCCCCATCGGGGCATGTAGAACATAGGCCTGCGCAAGCGTCGCAAAGAGGCCCGCGCCCCTCACCCATCGCCGCCTGCCAAACGAAGAGCAACGCCAGCAAAAAGCACCACAAGCGCGCCAAAACGCCCCTGTGAGCGTGGAAAAAAAAAAACACACGGCACACTAACTGGGACACCGTCATCCCGCCAGCCATGACGGCAGCGAACTGCCCGCAAAAGCGCCAAAACGCTCCCGCGAAGCAAGGAATGTTTCTAAATATCAAAAGGGAACATACGAAACTAACATACCGGCACATGACATCGTGCCAACCCAGGGGGTCCACATCATAAAAGCAGCACGAAACCGCAGAGCACGAGTCCAAGTGATAAAAGACACACATGACAAGTGCGTTACGACAAGACTCCGGAGGACACCAGCGCCATCCATCCTCAGGCTCACAGAGGGTTAACCAGAAGAAAGCTATAAGGGCCAATCACCGACCACCACTACAGTGTCCACCCCACACCACGCAGACCACCGGTACTGCAAGTTGCCAAGCCCACAGAAGGACAATAACACGAATGAGCAACACCACGAGGATAACCACAAGGTGGGAAGCCATCACGTCGCTCACACCACTGCTGAGGACCAAGGGCACGCATTTGTAGACTGCCAACAGCCCCAAAAGAGCAAAACCACGCCATAAGCCACAGCCCAGGGAACCACAGACACACGTAGCAGCCCATACAAACCACCTGCAATGGTGACAAGAACATGCGCACAACAGAGACTACCAGAGACTGCTCATCTGAGTGCCACCAGCAACGCGGGAACGACTTGGGAGCTGGCAATGGGAAAAGGCGGTCTGGCAACGCCACACACCACCCACTGAAGACCCAAGGAGCACCAAGAGATCTCATGCAGAACTAAAACCCTGTGGAGGGATACCACTTGAGACCTGCTGCTCTCAACTGGCCAGCAGCTAGCCCAGTGAAACACAACATAGAGGGTCAAGCACGAACATTGTAGTACAGCGTTGTCGCACAGGAACTAATATAGGGACGATTGCCACGGGAGATTTATGGCACATACAGCATGTAACAGACCACGGACGGCATGAGGACCAGGACGTAAAATGGCCGGTTACGAACCAGGAGCATGGCGCCGGAGAACAAGGATGAGAGCGGATTGACAGCGGGACCGGAGAACGACAGGATAGCAGTACTGCAAAGAACAGGTGATGGAGGAAGATCTTGATGACCCTGAGGCAACAGCAAATGAGACAGCTTCAAGAGAAAATTGCCCAAAAGGAGGGGGGCAAGGAAAAGCGGAGGGAAGAGGGGGAAGTCCAACCACAGTGGAAAGGGGACACTCCGCCCAACAGCAAGAAATGAGAGGAAGGCAATTCGCCCACATAGATGGCAGCCCACTGCACAAGTAGCAGGAAGGCCCAAGAGACCCACAGCAGAAAATGGAGCCCAGAAAGGAGGGCAGCAGAAAATGGAGCCCAGAAAGGAGGGCAGCAGAAAAGGGAGCCCAAAAGGAGGGCAGCAAAAACAGCAGAAAATGGAGCCCAGAAAGGAGGGCAGCAGAAAAGGGAGCCCCCAAAGGAGGGCAGCAGAAAACGGAGCCCAGAAAGGAGGGCAGCAGAAAAAGAAGCCCAGAAAGAGGGCAGCAGAAAAGGGAGCCCGAAAAGAGGGCAGCAGAAAACGGAGCCCAAAAGGAGGGCAGCAGAAAAAGAAGCCCAGAAAGGAGGGCAGCAGAAAAGAGAGCCCAGAAAAGAGGGCAGCAAGAAAAGGAGGCACACAGGAAAGGAAGCCCAGGTGGAAGGGCCAGAGGACAGAACAGGAAGGAGTAGGACACTGCAACAAAAGGAACCCAGAAAAGGGAGCCACCGGAAAGAACAAGACCGACTGCTGAATACCACAATGGATAGCCCAAATACGCGAATACTGCACAGCAATCACATCAGCAAGGAGCACTGCAGGACAACAGTAGAAAAGGAGCTATCTGCGAGAACGGAGAGACTCAGGGAGGAGGACATAAGAGCAGCGGCTAACAAGACTAAAGCGCACACAGCAGCGACCACCAGAACGCAACACAAGTCGCCGACCCCACAAAGATGTTAAGCAGGGGGGAGGTGTTGCAGGGTGAAAGCGAGCGTGCCACCTTAAATACTGGACCACCTTAAGTCAAAGAGGAAGGACCTGACACGAGGGACAGGGAGGAAGAGGAGGGGCTACTAGAGCCCGGGAACAGATCTGTGTAGAGGGCAATAAAGGAGGTTGTTTCCTAAGCTGTCTCCTGTGTGTCTTTGTACGAGATGGCCCCCTCGGGGCTCGCAGGCGCAGAGGTGCATGTTGGCCCCATGTGGTGGTCCCAGTGAGGAGTACAACACATGCAAATGAGGGCGCAGTGCACTAACATGCCCTGAGACAGACGAACATGCAAATGAGGGCCCAGTGCACTAACATGCCCTGAGACAGACGAACATGCAAATGAGGGCCTAGTGCACTAACATGCAAATGAGGACACAGTGCACTAATATGCCCTGATACAGACGAACATGCAAATGATCGGGCCCAGTGCACTACCATGCCCTGAGACAGACGAACATGCAAATGAGGGCCTAGTGCACTAACATGCCCTGAGACAGACGAACATGCAAATGAGGACACAGTGCTCTAATATGCCCTGAGACAGACGAACATGCAAATGATCGGGCCCAGTGCACTAATATGGCCTGAGAGACAAAGATTCTAAAAATGCTCTCCTTTCTACCACTCCCTACATTCCTCCTCCTTCACAAACACTAACCGACACTATGGGCGCCAGGCCACACCACAGAACATATCATGCATGCAAATTACATTTAAAATTGGTTCCCCTTTTAAAAACATTTTTTTCAATCCACTAAATGCAAAATGGCGAACTCACAGTGGTTATTTAATCCCAGGAAACACAGGAGCAAATCGTGCTTTTGTTTCGGGAACCATCGCATACAGAATAGCTGTGCTCCATCACTTCCACTGCCGGCTTTTGACCAATACTTGAAACTCCCCTAAACATAGGGACTTTTCCCAGCCCCTTCACAATTTACATGTGCGTAAATGACACATTTATTGCAGCACACGTTATGCACGCCCAATCTTGCATGATTTGCTCATGCCTAGAGCATCACTTTTTTTCTGGAGTCACTTTTATTGTCTCTTCATTTGGTAGCTGTATTAGGAACCACCCTTTAAGATGAGGGTCGAGTAAACATGGCTGTGTGTGCAGTCACAAGATATGGGAGGAACCAGGTAGAGACAGGATCTGGGGCTCACACTGCCAAAGTAATGTGGTGGTATCTTCTATGGTTAATCCATACGCTGACACTCCTCATCGTATAAGGGCCAAAAAGCTCTAAGAAGACCCTGCTTCACGCCTCATCCATCTGCTATCTCTTCAACTTCTAAATAACTAAGAGACTAATGAAGTAGCTCCATTTGGTCGGCCACATTGTCCCTGTTTGGCCGTCTGATGCTGATATGTCACTAATATAGACATTAATAAATAGCTAGCCCCCAGAAGGAAATATTTTCAAGGGTCGAAATTGGGATTTGTTCACCAGGATTAAAAAGCAACTCCTGGGTATCCGGCATAATCAGTTAGGCAGGAGCTAATACGTAGCGCACAGCAAATCTAACTTTGCGCAAGATACAAACCTTTTGTCCATTTTATATTATGCAAAATCCTCTAAATGTCCCTTAGGTGAGTTATTTATTCTACTCGATATACAGCCCCAAACATGCACAGTTAATACCACATAGCTAGGGCTGTATGGCACCACTTGCCACACGAGTCAAAGTAGCTCCTGTTAGTTGTTGGCTTAAAGCTAACGAGGCTACCCTTTGGTATAACCAGGAGATAAATAGCTGCAATCTCCTGGGAAATTTCGAACCCTGCCTTAAGCACATTCTCTCCATTGGCCAAAACCAACATATTAGTTGGGAATTTCTTGGGGGCAGGAGGGTTGTCCCAAAAGTTATAGGATCAGTGGAACTTTACCTTGGCACAAGCACCATTTGCCGAAATGCTTGATAGAGCATTAAGAACATTGTCAATATCATTGAAAAACAATAGTCCACATAATTACATAAATTCATTCCTTGAATTACAACTTATGTCTTTGATATAAGTTCCACGAAGCATGGCTGTGTGTGCTCCACTGATGAGATGCTTTTGTTCTCACTCTATTCTTTCAGGATCGCCAAATCGAACCTGGGTCCCTATGTTTAGTACGCAAATTGCTTCATAGCATTGCCCTCCCACTTGGCACAAATATTGATAATTATGTGCCAGGTTTGTCCCTATGGGCTTCTGAACTAAATGTGTTGCTCAGTCACTTCAGGATGGTGTGTGTCACCACAGGAAGAAGGAGCACCTTTGCTACAGAACACCTCATGTCTCACTATAAAACAGGCCATCTTGGCTTCAGAACGTTCCTGTATGTAAAGGAATCACCCTCTCCCTTCCACATTCTTCGCTGGCAGTATAAACATGCTTTGGTGCTTGCAGAAGTGCTTTGAGGTAATAAACCTTAACATATTGCAATAACAATAAAAACCTAAGCCAGTCCACAAGCAAGAGCCTTCACTCGCACCTTTCCAATAATTAAGTACCCCTACGTGCATGTTATTAACAGATACCAGATGCACTGTGTATTTAGTTATTTATGCGTCATCAGGTAATGGTACAGCGCCCTATGGCCAATCATTTCAAAAGATGCTGAGAGTTCAGGGGGTATTTGCATGCATTGATCCAGAGCAGTGACGAGCATTTCCCCAATCTGATTAATTTCTTTCCTGCCTCTTGGCCTAGATCCAGACGGGAAGGGGCTTAATAAGTGACTGGTCTAAAGGACCCAAGGGAGAGTTGGCTTGCCACCACAATTTCAATCCCCGGTCCCGCCGCTTAGAAGCTGGTGGAGTCTGGCATTGAGCACAATATAAATCACCAGTAATAATAATGATCCTTTGATGATTCACTGACCAAATATGGTTTTCGAGTCTGCCATCGTACCATGACGTAGGAGTCGGCGCATCTTTCTTTTATAGGTAGAGTGACGATTGAGCTTTTCGGGACCTCAGGAAATGTGCAGTTGAATGTCAGGCGTTCTTGATGTGTGTGATAGGGGTGACATGACAGCAGGTGGAGGAGACCAAGCATGATCACTTTCGTGTTCCAAAGAATGGTTGGACGGGCATATTTTACAAAGGAGTCTGGACCTTACTTATGTGGGTGCCTTGTAAAGGCGCAAAATTTGTTGAGCAGCATTTAGCAATGTTCCTCTTGCAGGTATGTAAGATCGATAGCGGGGACAACAGTTACACGGTTTGTCGTTAGTGATGATTGTGTTCCTGAAGACAGTCATAGGCTTCTAACAGTGGTCATGGCTAGGAGTATATTGTTCTCATCCAGTGCGATACTAGTTCCTTGTGGAGGCAGATGAGTTCACTGGTTGAGCCTCTGGCTTAGCGAGTCTGCTTTCACATTCTCCCCCCTGAGATGAGCACAACCATCGACAACAGCAGAGTAACGTCTGCCAATACGTGGAGTTTGATCGTTCGAAAATTGAAACATCGGAACCTGGTGCTCCCACCCCTTTCAGTAAAAATAGGCCATTGTTGCTCTACTGATTGCCCTGTTTCATTGCTCAACCCCGGAGAATAGAAGGGTGCTAAATATTGACGCAAATTCCCTTGAATTGAACTTGCCCCTATGAGGATGGAAGGGTGGTTCTCCATTACGTCAATGAGGCTAGGCATTGATAGTCCCACTGATGTCTGCTACCCCTGGATATCCTCATTGATGTAATGGGGATGCAGACAGCTTTTCTCTAAATTATTCTTGACCTGCCACCACTGCACAACCTCCCCTGCGATTGGGGCAGAATTACGTTAATTGATGGGAGGGACAGGACCCAATGCTTGAGAATATGCTTCACCAATGGACATAGGTCTAGCCAAGCCCCAAGTTCCACCGCCTCCCATAACCTGAGGCAAGACCACATAAAGGGTGTGGGCTTCATGGAAAACTCTGTAGGTTAGACAGAAGACAAAGGACTGTGCTTCTGAAAGTGTCCTGAAATGTGCCCCAATGAAACATACATACTGCAGACGTTCCCTAATTCCCCCCATTCAGGAGCAGACATAGCTCCTGGAGAGTACCTACCATCACCTGAGTGTCCTCCACTCCTTTCTTGTATGAAGCTGCATTTATTAACTGGTGCTCCAGGTATGGGTGACCAAATGACCTTGTGCATTATTTATGCCCACTGTGGGGCAGAACCATTATGAGCAGTGTGGAAGCTGCCCGGAACTGACCAACGAAGAAATCATTGATGTGTTACCAGATGGGCATGCAGTCATAAAGATCTTTCATACCAAAAGATCACAGGATGTCAGCCTTGCAGAACAGAGTCATCCAATGCTGCAAATGATTCCATTTCGTACGAGTTCAACCTCTTCATATCCAATATGGGGTGGCGGTCCCCAAAGTTCTATTCCTTGAGAACATTCATTGAATAGAACTCAGTCCCCCATTGCTACAATGGCATTTTCTATAGCAGTGCTGAATTCCGTGCAGTAAAGTTTCCTTCTGGACCAGATTGCTAGGCAATCGACTAAACATGGTCCAGAAATACAGCATACGTTGAAGACGGTGTGTGGTCAAAGGATCGAAAAAAAGGATCGAATGCCATTTTTTTCAAAACCAAAAGGAAGGGAAAAAAAAGTTTCGAATGCTTTTATATTTATTTATTTGTATATTTTTTAGTTTAGTGTGCAAAAAAAAGTTTTTTTTACAAAGGAAAATGGGGGGTTGAGGGAGGGGGGAACCCCACCCCCATAAAAAAAAGCATTCCAAACTTTTTTTTCCAGCACTTTTGGTGTCGAAAAAAAGGCATTCGATCATTTTGTTTTAGATACTTTCACCTATAACCGTTGAAGACTCTACTCTAACTGGTACCCGTGCTTTGTGGTACTCATAGCCCTGTCCTCCAAAAAGGCTACCTCCCAGACCTCTGAAAAAGAAAGAGAGGGATTTCCCAACTAGACCTTTCTGGATAGCTGCCATGGAATAGCCAGAAGCATGAAGCAGGCTTGGAAGGTGAAGACAGGTCTTAGAGCAGAGAGCAGACCATAGAGCAGAGCCAACATTTGGCTTAGGTTTGATAGCCTAAATGAAAGGATACTGGAAACAATAACATGGTGTGGAGACAAACTAAGGATGGTTTTTGCTTTGGTTAAAAGGTATGTGCCTGACGACAACTTATGTAGGTCCTTTTAATGGTGCCATTAATTTCAAAAGAGTAACGCCTTGAGACGCATGGGCTTTCCATCCTTCACCCAGGAGGAACGCAGCAAGGAGGTGATGGTGACAGACCTGTCATCAGAGGCCAGGGAACACACATAAATAAGGTAACATGTGTGCATATCAGCAGGTTATATACATATATGCCCTAACATACAAATGCATGAGACACTCTCCAGAGGGATGAGCTGGGGTCAGATAGTGGGCAGGGGTGAGGAGCAGGAGGCACTCCTTCCCTGAGTAAGCAGTGCGGTTTTAGTCTTGTCTTAACTACTCATGGGCTAGCATCCATGTCAGGTGGAGGTCATTCCAGTGGGGACAGGCAAGCAGGAAGAAGGGCAGAAGTGTGATGAGGCACAGAAGACTGCAGGGGACAGAAAGATGACGGAGACAGAAGGGTCGCAGAGTACGAGTGGACAGAGTACAGAGATGTGCAGTCTGCTGAGGTAGAGGGGGTAAGGCCATGGATAGCACTGTAGATGGCAAGTAGGAACTGAAAGAGAGCGATTGTGCAAGCTTGGTGTCGGCCATCGAAGGTGGAGGAGGATGTGGACAGCGTCAGTAGCACTGTCTTTATTTAGAGGAGCAAAGGAGTAGAGGGGCGGACGAAGGAGATGGCTGGAACAATAAACCCGTTTGCTGAGCACAATGGCAGAGATCAGGGTATTTTTTCTTTATGTTGAGTAGGGTCATCCTGGCAGCAGATAACATAGCCAGGATGAACTGCTTGAGTCTTAAACTGCTGTCACAGAAGACCCCCAAGTCTGTGAGACTTGAAGGATGGAGGGATTGCATCGGGTGGGAAGGAGCTGGGAGAGTGGGTTTAGCATTGCAGGCAGGGGGAAAGATACATTAAATATTTAAGGGATTAAGCAATAGGCAGGATAGAAATATGCAGTGATGAGCTGCTTGGAGGTTACTGGTAATGGGTTCAGACGTAGCAGGTGTGACGGAGGCAAATACTAAGGCAACTTTTTGCGAGCATGGGTCCTTCACCCTCTGAATTGCACATGTAAATTAAACTTTTGAATTGAGTTTTTATAAAATCTTGCCCACTCTCTCATTACCACTGGTTTTATATGATTGCTCCCATGTAGCCATCGAGGTTTACGTCTCATGCTGCGATCCTCAAACCTAGAAGAAGCAGGGAGGCGCTTCTGATGTCAGAAAATCCAAATTTTCTCAAAGATATTCAATGAATTGCTCCACTGCTTCCTTCAGGAAGATGAAGACGAGGATGAAGAGGGAGAGGACGAATAAGAGGTATAAACCTTGCGCTATGTCTTCTAATTGTGAGATTAGATTCTAATCATCTTCTAAACCTCTGCGAGGGAAACAGAGACGTGGGACTCGTGGCAGTCTTGAGATCTCTGTCCCAGGCGTCTCGTTGAGCCCTGCAGCATTAGGTCAGAAAATTCACAGACAGCATAGAATACTATGGGCCTGATTCACAGAAGCATTTTATAATGGCGCAATCCCATAGGAAAACACTCTGTGACTCAGGCCCTATATATGTTCAGAACATTATTAAATAGGTTTTTCACTTTAAGAATGATTCCTGTGGCAGTCCAGGTACATCTTAGCCCCTTGTCTTTGCCTTGGAGGAAGCACCACTTCGCCCCCGCTCCATGAACCCTGTCTGGAAGTTCTTGTATGGTGGCATTTCCCTTTGACCACAAAAGTCACAGCTGTAGACAGAAGATGTTGCATAGAGTTGGTCCAGTTTGCCTGCCGCTTCTAGCTCATCACATACTGTGGGGAATGAAAGCGGAGAGCAGGATCTGTGTCTCTAGGTATTGCCACACCGCTGCTTCGAGCATAACAGGCATTGCAGCTCAGCCCCTCAAAAAACGGACACTACCACCTATTTTTTTTTAAATCGGTTGGGGATTACAGGAAAATGCCAGATCCATAGAATGCCTGTTGCTACTGCCACATCAAGACGTCCATGAGGGTGGAGGGTCCTATTAAGAATCTGGATCAATGGGGTGGAGGTTAAACAAGGTAAGAAGGAGATTTAGGGCCATGATACACAGCATGCCGGCAACATATGTAGACATACTGCACTGGCTAAGGAATGGAATTGTAATGGGTTATTTATAACGCGCTTAATACCCAGAGGTTTCGAAGTGCAGGCCCAGGGATGGAACCTGTGCTGCGCCGCATCGTCTTGCTTCCAAGACGAGCGCGTTGCCCCCGAGCTATCCTCCTGAGACCCGAATGAGCAAGAGGGACAGGGTGGTAAAGCAGACTTGCCAATTTGAACTGGTCACATTCCTACCACAAAGATATTTGAGGTTTGCACCTAAAACAGTCGAGTCAACTCTCAAAATCTCTGAGTGGACGCTCAGGGCAGTCTATTATAAAGCGCTCAGAGTGTGTTACCTTGGGTTGGGAGGATATCAGATTTGGCACAGTATCTTCAATCGACATCCGCAACTTGTGGAACTGTAAAACAAAACTAGATGTTAAAGGCGCAGAACAGTTCAGAAAGACTCTCTTATTATATATGTTAGAGATATAAAGTGAAACAATATTCTTTAGATGGCATTCACAGCCTGCTCATAGAACCTCCGTTGGGCCTCTGAGAAGTGTCCTAGAAATCACACTTGTACTCCTTCATCTCTATCATAAATATCTTACTTCACATTGCTGAGCCAGCTGGCCATCACTACCCAACCTGGGGGAGCCATTACGTCCACTTAAGCCAACAACTATAATCTATCAGCATAACTACCCCAAAATAAGTAAACCATGACCATGACTGCCCATCAACTAAAAGCCATGACCTCCACTAGCCCCAATAACTAAAAGCCATGACCTCCAATAGCCCCAACAAGTAAAAGCCATGACATCCACTAGCCCCAACAACTAAAAGCCATGACCTCCACTAGCCCCAACAATTAAAAGCCATGACCTCCACTAGCCCCAATAACTAAAAGCCATGACCTCCACTAGCCCTATCAACTAAAAGCCATGACCTCCACTAGCCCCAACAACTAAAAGCCATGACCTCCACTAGCCCCAACAAGTAAAAGCCATGGCCTCCACTAGCCCCAACAACTGAAAGCCATGACCTCCACTAGCCCCAACAACTAAAAGCCATGACCTCCACTAGCCCCAACAACTAAAAGCCATGACCTCCACTAGCCCCATCAACTAAAAGCCATGCCCTCCACTAGCCCCAACAACTAAACGCCATGACCTCCACTAGCACCAACAACTAAAAGCCATGACCTCCACTAGCCCCCACAACTAAAAGCCATGACCTCCACTAGCCCCAATAACTAAAATCCATGACCTCCACTAGCCCCATCAACTAAAAGCCATGACCTCCACTAGCCCCAACAAATAAAAGCCATGACCTCCACTAGCCTCAACAACTAAAAGCCATGACCTACAGTAGCCCCATCAACTAAAAGCCATGACCTTCACTAGCCCCAACAACTAAACGCCATGACCTCCACTAGCCCCAACAACTAAAAGCTGTGACCTCCACTAGCCCCAACAACTAAACACCTTGACCTCCACTAGCCCCAACAACTAAAAGCTGTGACCTCCACTAGCCCCAACAACTAAAAGCCAAGACCTCCATTGGCACCAACAACTAAAAGCCATGACCTCCACTAGCCCCAACAACTAAAAGCCATGACCTCCACTAGCCCCAATAACTAAAAGCCATGACATCCACTAGCTCCAACAACTAAAAGCCATGACCTCCACTAGCCCCAACAACTAAAAGCCATGACCTCCACTAGCACCAACAACTAAACGCCATGACCTCCACTAGCCCCAACAACTAAAAGCCATGACCTCCACTAGCCCCAATAACTAAAAGCCATGACCTCCACTAGCCCCATCAACTAAAAGCCATGACCTCCACTAGCCCCAATAACTAAAAGCCATGACCTACACTAGCCCCATCAACTAAAATCCATGACCTCCACTAGCCCCATCAACTAAAAGCCATGACATCCACTAGCCCCAACAAGTAAAAGCCATGACCTCCACTAGCCCCAACAACTGAAAGCCATGATCTCCACTAGCCCCAACAACTAAAAGCCATGATGTCCACTAGCCCCAACAACTAAAAGCCATGACCTCCACTAGCCCCAACAAGTAAAAGCCATGACCTCCACTAGCCCTAACCAATAAAGGCCATGACTTCCACTAGCCTCATCAACTAAAAGCCATGACCTCCACTAGCCCCAACAACTAAAAGCCATGACCTCCACTAGCCCCAACAAGTAAAATCCATGACCTCCACTAGCCCCAACAACTAAAAGCCATAGCCCCAACAACTAAAAGCCATGACTTCCACTAGCCCCAACAACTAAAAGCCATGACCTCAACTAGCCCCAACAACTAAAAGCCATGACTTCCACTAGCCCCAACAATTAAAAGCCATGACCTCCACTAGCCCCAACAACTAAAAGCCATGACCTCCAGTAGCCCAAACAACTAAAAGCCATAGCTTCCACTACCTTCAGAAAGTATACACCATCTGACTCACTGCCTCTTACAACAAGTCATAACCACCACTGCCTCCTTCAATTACAAATGCGGACTATCACAAAACCTGACCATCAGTGTCTCCTACACCTACACACCAGGACTCAAAGCACATGCCTGGAGCATTACTACCCCTCCCCCACAACTGCAGTCAGCAGCCTGATACTGTACGGCAGCCGTCCAGGAAGTGCAGAATGCAGGCTTTCTGTAAAGGTTAATTCATACTCGTGGTGCACTGTTTTAGCACCTGTTGCCAGCAATGCAGCCAGATGCTCCACCACACTGTGTTGCCATGCCCTGGCCACTCTACGCATCCACACGCACAGCATCTGCCTTTCAGCCACGGCCTCTCCACCAAGACATGTAAGCTCTTCTCTGTTTCTCCTCTTCCTCACTTAGGCCGCCATGGAAATAGAATAGGGGCTTCAACTGGAACTTCTTTTGCAATTTCCATGGCAGCCATTTTTGATATGGTATTTTCTTATTGAATGAAGAACCGCTCCAAAGCCTTTTGTTGGAAAAGAAAAAAGTTTGCTAATAGCTGCCAGTTGCTTGTAGCAGATGCTAATGGCAATAATGCCACCAACTACACAACTACACAACACATCTACAAGTCAAGTCTGTCAAAGCGTCATGAAAATCAGGACCTGCCAACAAATATGAGCTATGTCTGCCATCGGTACGGTTGGGGTATATAGTCTGTCAAATTTCCAAGTATGGTGCCATTTGGCCTGACACCTTGAATGCAATGTAGTGTCCCGAGAAGGGTGAGCGTCCTAATGGGGTGCTTGCATTCACAGGATTTCCCAACAATCATACTTCTGCCATATACCAGTAGAAGACCCTTGCATCCGCTCCTAATACCTTCCAGAGTAGGGGTCTGCAACCTGTGGCTCTCCAGATGTTTTTGACTGCGAATCCCATGAACCCTTACCATTGCCTATTCTGTCTAGGACTGATGGGAGTTTTAGTTCTAAACATCTTGAGACCTAAAAGGTGCTGACCACTGCTTAGTTTCACGCTCTAGGATAGGTTACAATGAAATATCCCAATAGGGCTTTGAATAAAACCCAGGAACCTGGCACTGCTATTGATCCCCAAGTTTCAAATCACTCTGTCAGTGCGCTCCCCCAGATTCAAAACCAGAGACAGTCCCAGGGCCAACCACAAAGTCAAGACACGCCCACTACCCACCCTATGCCAAAAAAGGTTGCGCTCAGTCCCAGCTCCAGCAGGGGGGCAAGGCCCCCCAAGGTCACGCCCTGCCCCCCCTAAAACGGAAAACTTGTTAGTGCTGTTAAGCACCACTGGAACCCCAGGGGAACTATGGGGGGGGGTTGCAGGCAGAGGGGATTTAGCAGTTAGCATTCTGAGGGGCTGCACTGCAGGAGGCCCAGCCAGGATTTGTTTGCTTGCCCTGGATAATGATTTATGACCCACAGCCATGAAAGCAGAAATTGAGAGGGAGATGGGGGGCGATTTACACCTCTAAGGAAGGTAGCACACTTGCTCAAGTAGGCAGCCAGCAACTATCTAGCCAAGATCCTGTGTTGCTTATCTTAACTGCACTGTTGATCTTTTTCTTAATTAACATTTTACAACACTTTACATATATAGTATACAATCAACATGTCTTAATGCACTGATGGTCTTACATTTCAAACCACTCCTTTTAGAAGGTAGCTATTTTTTCATACCTATTAAGTTGACTGTTGTTCCCATCATGTTTAATAAGATGGTTAACTGTAGCAAACAAGAAATGACTGGAGATGATGCTTGGACCCAGATTTCCGCACCAGGTGCATAACCAGCTGAGGTACCTGACAAATTGCATTCACTGGAACACAAGCCGCCGCAAGCGTTTTTAGGCCTTGTTGTCCAGCAATTTGGGCAGGGCTGCTCACATTAGTGGCAGGGAGTCCATGGCTGATTTGGAAACAAAGGTATGGAGCCTGGCCAAAGCAATAGCAGTGGTTTTGATTGATTCAGAGGCTTACACCCATCAGACCGTGGACCCTTACAAATTACATTCTAAGTATATATTCTGCTGTATCAACTACTTAAATAGAAGTGAAAAAATAAGATTGTAAGTAAGAATAGTGTGATTCTGGAGGGGAGAGTATAGTAATATCAAAAACTTGTTTGGTGTAAGGCTTTGAATTAGGCTATTAGGTGTAAGCCAGAATGATGGCATTGGACCGCAGATAGGATGGTGAAAGGATGTTTGGAGGGACACACATTTTATCGACACATTTTGTTGTTTACCCATCCATTGCCATGTTAATCCCTATGTCCCACAAACTACCTGCCCCCTCCCGGCTGAAACATACCCTCTTGGGTACTCTTTTGAGCTAGCACTGTCACAAAGTAACATCAAACTGTGTGCTCTATTGGGCCAGCTTGTGTTATATCTAAGCATTCTTTTGAGTGTTTAATGACTTAATTGCCTCTCTAAATGAGCTCCTGTTTTAATAAAAAATATCTTAACAATTTGTTTTCTTTCACTCCATAGATTTAAATGCAATCTGGGTGTCCTCACATGTGTTCCTTGCATTGAAATCCTAAACCAAGCAATCACAAAACCAATCATTTTGACTTTTGTTTATGTATTACACAGGCATTTGACAGACAATGCCATCATATGCCTAGGTACTCCCACCAGTTTCCAAATGTTCCCACCTTATTGTCAGGTTGAACCCTTATGGCAGTGTCTGCCAAATGCCTATCCCATGTGTACTCGAAACACCCAAATTGTTGGCTTTGCCAATGCGTGTTGGTTTCAGTTTGCCCCCCTAAGTGAAAGTATATATGCCCATATATGGGTGCCTTGTTTGCTACGCCTAGAGAATCAAACTGCACCTCACTGACCTGGTCCAACAAGAGCATGACTATAGCAAGTATATGGACCGGTTTCCGATCCTCTTCTCATGCTTACTCACCAGTGGGGTTCTGACCTAAGTAGTATGTATCTTTTTCTGTGTGGAAGCATAGCTCGCCCGGGCAGACCTTTTCATGAAATGAACAGAATGGTACTGACTTGCTAACATCATACTGTTGGAGTAACCATTAACACTGTTTGTATGCAAACAGAATTAATTGTATGGATTGTGGGTCTTGTTTGAAAACTATGATATAACTGATGGGTGTTTAGGCAGTGCCAAAAATTGAAATTATTTACTGTGGGATCCCCCCTGTGACAGAGGGGGGGGGCGGGACTGTAGGATTGTTCCCACCACATCGTCCCCCAAAAACCATTTGCCTTTCAGAGGATTGATCATGAAACCTTGAAAATGACACAACAAAAGAGCATTTCCTATCATGTTGCTAGCACAGTGTAAGTGGTGCACATCTGTTAAACCTAAAAAAAGGGGCGCCAAAATGTTTCCGGCAGAGTGCAATCAGAGGTGGGTTTATCAGTCGGACATGGGTCAAGTGCTGGTGGTTTACCCTTGCGATGCCTTTCTCCTATCAATGTCAGCCAGGGCTGCACAGGCCCTCCCAGTGAGGCCGTATCTTTTTAGCCTTCCGTGGAAGCAGAATATTTAAAACCGGAAGTGATTAGTGATGGGAAAAGGTAACTGCCACTTTTTTTCTTAACATTATATAAGCTTTTAATACGCTATTTAAGTGTGATTGTTGGGTGATTAGAAATTATGGGAGTACAGAACAAACTGTGTGTAACATTGGCCATCATTACAAGGTTGCCGGACCGGAAACAACGGTGCCGGTAAGCTTACCGGCACCGTGGTTACCGGACCGGCAAACTACGAGTCTGCGGCCGGGTGCCGTACCGCCTGCCATGGCAGACCTAGTGGGCAGAACGGCACCCGGCCGCAGACTTACACGGAAGCACCTGCACAGTTATAAACGGTGCCGGTGCATCCATCATCCCCATTGAGTCCTTTTGGACTCAAATGGCAATGGGGATTAACATTTACCACCGCCTCACTTCCTGAAACGCTGGGGTTGTAATCCCCCGGTGATTACGGCAAGTCAGGCTGTGGTAAATCATTACGGGTCCGGCGGCTATCTGCCAGTTTTACCGGCACGGATTCTGCCGCACTCGTAATGAGGGCCAATGACTTATTATGCATTTCATTTACCTTTGTGTCTGTATGAGATTTTTCGTAAATTCCCATTAATTTGCATTCTGGAGGCTTGTAGGCTTCCATTCAGGATGGGCAAAATAAAGCTACAATCAAATCATTTTACCGCCACTTTTTCCACTCTTCAGGACTTTGAATTCAGACTCAAATTCTGGCTTTACCACTCACTTAATCGAGGTGTGGAATCCAGGGCAAATCATTTAATCTCAGTGTGTTTCCTGCCAACATTAGATGCCCCTAGAAGTGATTTAGGTTGCAGTATGAGCTATTAAAAAAAAAGTCCCATCCCACTCATGGTTTATTAGATGGGCAGCGCAGGGGTCAGGGCAGCGCAGGGGTCAGGGCCCGCCAAGGAGACACGCACATATCTTTCTTTGGAAAATATAAGGCCACATTTATTGAACAAAATTGTGACATTCAATAGCAAAGCAAAGTAAACATGTCACACGAGTCGTCATCATGGACAATTGCATATTATAAACAGTATGCACCAGACAATGATGTGTAGGGGTGGCAGGGGAGCAGTGGCTTCTCCATAACTGGGCTTTGCGAATATTGAATAGATAAAAATGGCATAATTTCGCGACCAGCGAAATATGAGGGACAAATGAAAGCGAAGAATCAAATATACCGCTGAGGTTGAAAGCTCTAGTAGAACGAGGAAGATAGGGTGGGTGAAAAAAGATAGAACGTGGAGGATTAGGCGGTGGAATTTGAGAATGCAGAGACTCTGAGAAAAGAGGAAACTGAAAATAAAATGTGGCAGTCATCTGCATAGAAATGATAAGATCAGTGAACAGAGGAAATAGTGTGAGGTGTGGGGGGGGCGTGCCTGACAACACTGCTGCGGCCAGGATTTCTCTTTAGAGGGGTCCCATAGCCTCGAGCGCCGCCCATGTCACCACCGTGCCCCTGCGATTCCATCTTGACTTTAGGTAGCGTCCCCATTATCATGGGGACACTGCTGTGCCTGCAGCGCTGATGTCATCCTCGCAGGCCGCATTGCGTCAAAGGGAGGTGGGGGAGGGGGACTTTTCTTCAACTGGGCTGCTCCGCGGTGGCAACCTGTAGCTTTTCTTTGCCTGGTCTGCTGTGACGAGGTAACCCGGGATTCTGCCGTTTTCTCTCTTCACTCGGGCTACCCAATGGGGCAGTATGGATATTTTCTTCACCAGTCCTTCCTCCGGGGGCACTGCGGGCCCCCCTGCACCTCCTGGACCGCCTGGAAGCCGCAACTCAGGAGGACTTCTACAGCATGCCTGCCTGGCCAGCCATTAGGCGTGCCGACTGTGACTAATTGGAGTTACAAGGATTGTAAAGGCAAACGTCACTGGTTGATTGGGCAAAAGCTATTCTACTTTAGTGGTCCAATCCCTGCTCTTCAACCGAGTGGACTTTGCCCTTCTTATTTTACGCTCAAAGTGCTCTGCTACAGAGAAAGTGGGGGGACAGCACAGAGAGAGAGGGACAGGGAAAATCAAGATGGTGGAAGTCTTCTTCTGTTAACCAGAGCCTTCCTTCCTATCATAATTCTGCCCCATTCCCTTCTCACTAAGAACAAATGCCTTTAGAGATGTAGCACCCTGGTGGGAGGCTACTCCTTTTGTATGAGCTTACTCATTTGCTGCCTGGGCCCAAAACTGCTGCCTTTGGCAGAGTATGTTACCTGCCTTTGCAAAGAGATCAAAGAGTTGGCCCAGCTCACCAGGTTCCTGTCCTGCCATTCAGCTGGCTATTCCCCAGCTGGCCAGAATACACATCAACTTCCACAGCGGAACTGGCTCACAGGAGCTGACACATGTGCGATGTCACTTTGAATGTGGCACCCGTGATTATAAATAGAACCATGCACTATGCCTAATCTCAGGCAGAGCTTTATTTGAGAAGTTATCCTGCCCACAGCATGGGCTACTTATGATCGTAATCGTTTGGCTAAAGGGGTGCATATCTTAAATGCTGCCCCTGTACGGCAGAGACCTTTCTGTCACTGCTGCTGTCACATGGGCATTGTGACCCCTGGATCTACTTTGTGCCATGGGTTCAGCAAGCGCTGTGACTCAGGATGCTGATGCAGCAGGCCACAGATACATAATATGCTTTTTGGAGTTTTAGAGTTAAGTAAGGAATTAAAAGGGGAAAGGTTTGCAAAATAAGAGAAGGAAGGGAATCGCAGGGTGCCGCCGTAGGATGTTCTCGAGTAACAAATATTGATGTGGCAGTATCAGATAGCAGAGAAAAGGGGGAAGTTATTAAGGAGGTGGAGTAGCAGACACCAACGACCCGGAGGAGAAGGAGAAGAACATTCATTAAGAGAAGGCAGGACAGAGTAGAGCAATGAGATGAATGCACAATAATTAAATGATCGCGTGGGCCTCCTGGGCCCAGTGCTATAGAATCTGTGATGGGTATAGTCTGCATCGCAATGATGACCGTCCTCTAGAATATGTGATAGGCATACTCTACAGTGCAATGATAGCACCAATCTAGAATCTGCGATGGGTATAATCTGCATCGCAATGATGACCATGCTCTAGAATATGTGATAGGCACACTCTGCAGTGAAATGATAGCACCAATCAAAAATGTGCAGTAGCTATATTCTGCATCGCAATGATGACCATGCTCTAGAATATGTGATAGGCATACTCTGCAGTGCAATGATAGCACCAATCTAGAATGTGTAGTGGGTATATTCGGTTCTAGGTCAAAGTTTCGAATGCAAAGGATCGAATTACCAAAGGGTCGAATCAAAAGGTCTTTTTGTTATTTTTTTTTTGGGGGGGTCACCCCCCAAACCCTTTTTTTGGTGGTAAAAACCATGTTTTTTCCAAAACGGAAACCCAAAAAAATATTATAAAAAAAAAAAATGACCCTTTTGTTTTAGGTCAAATTGACTCGACCCTATGGCATTCGATCCTTTTGGATTCAAAGCTTTAACCGGACACCGGTATATTCTGCATCGCAATGATGACCATGCTCTAGTATATGTGATAGGCTTACTCTGCAGTGCAATGATAGCACCAATCTAGAATCTGCAATGGGTATAATCTGCATCGCAATGATGACCATGCTCTAGAATATGTGATAGGCTTACTCTGCAGTGCAATGATAGCACCAATCTAGAATCTGCAATGGGTATAATCTGCATCGCAATGATGACCATGCTCTAAGATATGTGATAGGCTTACTCTGCAGTGCAATGATAGCACCGATATAGAATGTGTGGTGGGTATATTCTGCATCGCAATGATGCCCATGCTCTAGAATACATAATGGGTATAGTGCAGTGAAGGCAGTGCTGTGGAAATTATGATAGGTATAGACTACAGCATAATGGACAGGCTCTAGAATATTTAATGGGAATATTCTGCAGCACACTGATGACCGTTCTCTAGAAGACATGATGGTAAGGCTGCACCACAATACCGGTCATGCTCGGGAGTGTGTGATGGGTTTAACCGTCTGTACAATGATGGGCATGTGTCATGCACACACGGTCGCTTGTAAAGTCCCGAACTCACCCAAGGACACATATCAGGTCACGATCACACACACATCCCGTATGCATGTACTGCGGAATGGGGCACTTCTGGCATGCAGCACCGGAAACAGCCGTCTGTCCCCCGGGAGACAACGTTGCGCGGCGCTCAGGCAACCACCACGCCCCCAGCAATAGCACCGGCTCCAATTGGCCACAGTGATCAATGGTAGGCGTTGCGCCCCGTAACCTCAAGACTCACGTGACGCGTCACACAAACTATGGGATCACGTGACTTGTTTTGCATCATAAAACGAACGCCAATCAATCAAACAGCGCTTCTCAGCTGTTCTCTTACAGCACCAGGCGTTTTTTCCTAGTTCATGTTGCTCTACTCTGTCTTCGACCCTCGGATCTTGTTGTAAGGACTTCTTTTGCCTCTAGCTTGGTACCGTGCATGGTCTTTTGGATTTCCTGGTATTTAGACCTCGGACTGCTCACGGACTGTTTCTGGAACTCCCCTTTGCTCAGTTGAAACCGGAACTCTTTTGCCTTGTATTCTAGCATTCCTCGACCATCCCGACCTTCCATCTAGTCTTCAGGTGCTTCCAGTGTGGTAGTTCTACCTCATCTCTCCTCTCCCTTGGCTCCTCTGCTATCTACCCACTGATGGAACAGGTATTAACTCCACTTCCTGCATTCCATCTAGTGGCTTATCGTAGGTGACATTCCTTCTATAGAGAAAGTGCCTTGCATTTCATTACCTGTTCATTTAACCTGATCATTCCCTTTCAGCAGCCATCCGGATGACCTGGGTATCCTGTTCTTGCCACTTGTGGCCCTAATCCTCGAACAGCAAGTGTTTACTGTCTTGCTGTTGGTTGCTTATGGACGGAGGTATTCTTGTTCCTCGCGATCCTCGAGTCTTGACAGCATGCTCTAGAATATGTGATGGGTATGTTCTGCAGCGCAATTATGGCATTGCCTTAGAATCCTGGATGGGTATAGTCTGCATCGCAGCAGTGGCGGTAATCCTCTAGAGTACACAATGGGAATAGCCTGGACCACAGTGATGTGCGTGCTCTAGCATATGTGATAGATATAGCCTTCTGCACAAATATGGCCATGCTTTAGAATACGTATTTGCATTTATTTGAAGAGCAGGAATGTCAATTTGGAACATCGCGTGACTTACAACAACACATTGACCAATGGCATTTCCCGGATGGGTGCCTGTGCAATAGCACAGCGATGAGAACAAGTGGTAAGCCAGTTTACGAGGCTCTGACCAAAGTAGACATAGACCAGGTGGAAACAAAATAACCAAACTAAATATAAGACTTACAAAGGTAACATTAACCTACGGGGCAAGTGCACCAAACTAAAGCGGAGTACTGTACAAATATACACAATTATATTGCTTATTACGCTGCACTGGAAGTAGTGAGGGGGTCAGATAGTGAGGATGGGAGAGAGTGCAGGTGGAGCAAACACTTTGGCAGGTAAGTGACATTTAAGCCAAGCTTTGAAGAGATCCATAGTCAGAATGGCTTTGATTGTGATGGTGGCTTCCAATGCAGTGAGTATGATAGGATATATGATATGGCATTTATAACGCGCCTATACACAAGAGTTTTAAGGTGCAAGGGATAAAGAGCAGCAGCAAGAAGAGGCACGGGCCCATTGGACAGAGAGGTTTATTGCAGAGGATTGCCGTAAGCAGGAAGGTGGTGAGCATACCGAGATAAAATCAGCCCAGCTCTGAGGAGCAAGACCATGGATAGCTTCGTAAACTAGGCGAAGGAACTTTAAAAGGGAGCAGTTATGCCTGGAGGGCCAGCAAGCATGAGTGCAGTCTTGGTGGAGTGTTTACTATGAAAGCCCGATTTAAGTGGATCTCCAAGGCCATTATCCTCAAGGTACTTAGTGGTATGGTTATGGACCACCCGCTCATGGACCATTGAATAATGGAGTACGAGTGAAACTGGGCAATAGTTCACTGGGATGTTTGGGTCAGCAGAGAGCTTCTTCAAAAGAGGCAGGCCAATTACAGATTTGAAGGAGGCAGTAAAAAGTCCAGCGGAGAAATACATATTTATGAGCTCACAGAGGTAACTGAGACTAGGTGTTTGGCCGTTTAAGGAGCGAACGGGTCGATAGGAGCACAAGATGGGTTGGAGCTGCAAATGATGGTTGTTAATTCGGAGAGCTAGGGGAGAAGTAGTTCAGTAGAAGGGCTAGGTGGATAGGTGGTGGATAGAAGGAGGATCAGGAAGTGAGAAAGAAGGGCAATGAGTGTCATGAATTTTATAGATTGTAAAGGAAAGGTAGTGATCAAAGTCATTAGCAGAGTGGAAGGAGGCAATATATATTGGCTTGGGAGATGTATGCAAAGCTTGGCGGGTAGATGAAAGTTTCTGGTGGCGATTGCACTTTTTGACAGCTTTTGTGGATTTGCCAGAGGTGGGAGCAGCGAGATAATGTTTGTAGGCTAGGAGTAGGGTGGAAGCCTGTGATTTGCACCAGCATCATAGTTGTGACAGTCTCGAACCCCGAGGTGATCCAGAGCCGGGAACAGGAAGGTGTGCATGTGATTGCAGGATAGTGTTGGCCAAAGAGAGTCATTAGTGCATAGTGAAAGTCAGTAAAAGCATGGCCAATGGAAAAGGTCTGAATATTGGAGAGAAAGGAGCGAGGTATGTGATGGGTATAGTCTGCGGCACAATGATGGCCATGTCCGACAGCACTTTATGGGTGTAGTCTGCAGTGCAATGATGGCCAAGCTCTTCAATATATAATGTGTACGATCTGCAGCACAATGATGGCATGCTGTACATTATGTGATGGGTCTATAGACTGCAACCCCATGGTCAGGCCCTAGAATACGTGAAGAATATAGTCTACAGCACACCGGTGGCCATGCTCTAAAATACGTGATGTGTATAGCAGAGGCGTTGCTAGCAGGGGATTAAGGGGGCTATAGTCCCAGGTCTTTTGGTTGTAGCCCCGGATAGAAGCTCAGGGCCTACAACCAAAAGTCTAGCTAGCCCTGAGTCCCAACAGTCCCGACATTAGCCTAGCCCCGGATCTTTTCCAGACCTACCAACACCCCTGCTGCAAAGACTGCAGCACAATTATGGAAACGCTGTAGATTTCATGATGGGTACAGTTTACAGCACAATGAGGTCATGCTCTAGAATACGTGACAGATAGTTCCCTAAACGGGTGCTGTTTTGGAGGGTTGGGGGAACGCAGTGCTGGTGTGCTTGAAGTCCGTTTTCAAAGCACTGGGCGGCGCTGGGCTACGCTCTAAAGTTACAGGGGTTTTTTTTTATTGAAAAAAAGAGACACGATTAGCACCCCTGTAGGAAATGATTGGGTGCTAAAGTGAGGGGAAGGGGGAGCTGGGAAAGGAATGAAAGGGGGTGCTTGCTAACCATGGTGCTCAGAACATAGGCTTGTACCAATCCATACAGCCCGCGTTCCAGGCATCCCCGGGTGCTAATGGTCTAGTCACATAGCAATTGCATCAGAAACAAGAGAACGGTTAATTAACCGTAACATAAAGAATCCTTCGGTCTTTTGGGGACAGAGATACGGTTACCAATCATAAATGAATGCACATTGGAATGATTCAGTACCTCATCTGTTAACCTCTTCAAGGCCAGGCTGTCCGAGAGGCTCTCGTGGCTTTGATGTCCCGCTAGAAGGTTCTTGCGTCGCTCGTTGAGCATGTCTTCACGAGCTTTCAGACTGGAGAAGCTCATGTGTGGGTCTTTCCACTGATGACCAGTCCCAGCCGCAGCACAGCCAAAAGTAGCCCGAGAAAAAATTAATAAAAAATCTATTAGCAAATCGATGAGAGCAGCTGACCGCAAACAGACACAGACCGATGGACCTAAATTGCATTCCAGAGGGGGAACAATAGGTGCTGGAACTGTGCCTCTGGCGCTCTTAAAGAACCAGACTAGATTTCAGTTAGTATCATGGATAGTAATAAACACGACCAAATACACACTGTAGTATAAAAGTAGATTGCAGCTTGGAGAACAGTGCAATTACATATTGGTACCAGATGCAGAACAAGGGCGGTTTTCCATGTGTATCGTGCAAACAAAAGCAACAAATTGAAAAGATTGGCAGCTCAGATATGACCGCGGCAGATAAACGACAGATTTAGAGAGCGGCGTGTCCTTTGGCATTTGAAGCAGTGTATGCCTAGGAGTTTGGTATCAAGTGGTAGCCATAATATCAGGTGCCATCACCAGTCAACCAAGGGCCATATGGAACACAAATCCTATCAATCAAGATCCAGATCGTCCAGTCGCCATTTCACCCTATGTCCCTTCGGCCAAGATCCATACCGGAAAATAGTCTTATCAACCAATATTCGTACCTACCAAGAAAGGAGCCCACTAGGGAAGTAGGTGAATACCTTATGGTGCAGGACTGGCCCTCAGCTCTTCATAGGGTACAGTACAGTACACCTATCAGGCACCATGAACAGTTGAAACCCCGGGAGGGGGCACTGTGCGATGAGAGCCCTGTCACATCTGAGTCAAGGGCAAAACACTGCACCACATGCTCACAGTGATAAACTGTTTTTTATGGTGGAAACCCTTCACAAACGTATTTCCAGGGTCCCCTCAGTTACACAAATTGGAACCAGTTAGTCAACCCTTCAAAACATTTATAAAATAAGAGTAAAGAGTCATTAACTAGATGACTCCATGGTTTGCCTGTGTCCCCATGGTGCCCTATTGTGAGTTCCATGTGTTAATAACCCCACCAAAAATATTGCCATACAAAAATACGCCATATTTTTACGGTGATATTAAGGCATGGAACCTGCGGGGGACACCCCCGCTACTCCCCTATTATTTTATCTCCGCAACCCCGCTCCCAGAAAATCCTAATATTGTCCCCACTAAAAATATCCCCCCCCAGCGATCTACTTTGGTCACCCTCCAGCCTGGCTTTTGTTAGACCTATCCAAGGTTTTGTGTTAGAGCAACAAAAAATGTTCTATTGATCTATGCATCAATGTGTTTTTGCTGTTTACATGTCTGAATGTGAAATAATGAATATTTTGTATAATGCAATATAATGCAATGTTTGTATCATTTACAGGTCTATGCGACCTTTGTTTGTTTAATAATGAAAATTTGACTGAGGAGAAAAAATAAAAAAGACTCCCAGTCTTATATCAATTAAGTGTTTTGTGGTATACACTCTTTCTCCCTGGTACCTCTCCATCTTTCCTTTGGATTTATACGAATAAGTACCATAACAAAGGATTAGATATATAACAAATTTTATTTGCATTTTAATAACTTGCAATCAGCTTTGACTGTTTCAGCCAGGACCACCCCCCTTGTGTTTTCTTGCTAATGACAGCCCTTAGTCCTGTGCGTAGTTTGGGCTTTCCCTCCCGTATATTCTCCCACTAAAAATATCGCCTGTGGCCGTTCCTGACGACCATATATACAGCGATATTTTTGGTGGGGATAATATTACCTGATACCCTATCGTGATGAGGAAGATAGACGATATTGTAAAATGGAAAACGTTAATTTCTGCAAGTTCTGCGTTACAAAAATCAACAACTAGATAGGGAACTCCTAAACCAGTGATCATGGTTAACCCCAACACAATCCCAACATCCGGTGATTGGAAAGGTCCCTGTTCCCAACCCCCACCAGCACTATTCATGACTTGG
The DNA here is from genome assembly GCF_040938575.1 of Ambystoma mexicanum. NCBI lineage: Eukaryota > Metazoa > Chordata > Amphibia > Caudata > Ambystomatidae > Ambystoma > Ambystoma mexicanum. The sequence continues at coordinate 1,481,698,140 of NC_090922.1, forward strand.
ATCCATCTGTCCTGTATGGATCCTATTGCACATCTGACCAGCCGCGAGCTTGTACACACACCTGCAAGAATACTAATAAGAGCTTCCTGACAGCTTCCGCCATTTTCTTTTTCAAGTTCTGTGTTCACTGGAAACTTAGAGCAGCGGATGAAGGCTCAATGTATGCTATTCTCAGGCACATGGTGCAGTCTGGTAGTTGAACACATCGACTGACTTGTATGGGTGAATTAGAAACCTTTTTAAAACAAATAATGTTTTCTCCAAATTCGAATATTGATTTATAATGCAAGCAAGCAGGAAATCTCACGTGAGAGACTGGTTACAAAACTGTCATTTGGGGTCTCGCTCTCGCATGATGGATTTAAACCATTTTTCTTTCCACTTTTCATCTTCCTGAAACCTACATGACAAGGTTTCCTAATAAGCATGTCTGCAGGATCTGCATAAAGTTCAGATTTCACATCATTGGAAGGCACCAGGTGGGTGCGGCTTAGGCCAGGTGACCTAGATCCACTTGCATCTGCTCCCCATCTGCAAAGGAAAAGAGGCTGGAGGGCTCCTTAAGTAGGGAAAAAGAGCAGCAACCTGGAAGGCACCAGGTGGGCGGGGCTTGCTAAGTCAGGAAAAAGAGCGGCAACCTGGAAGGCACCAGGTGGGCAGGGCTTGCTAAGTGGGGGAAAAGAGCAGCAACCTGGTAGGTGCCAGGTGCGTGCGGCTTAGGCCAGGTGACCTAGATCCACTTGCACCTGCTCCCCATCTGCAAAGGAAAAGAGGCTGGAGGGCTCCTTAAGTAGGGGAAAAGAGCAGCAACCAGGAAGGCACCAGGTGGGCGGGGCTTGCTAAATGGGGGAAAAGAGCAAAACCTGACAGGCACCAGGTGGGCGGGGCTTGCTAAGTGGGGAAATATAGCAACAACCTGGAAGGCGTCATGCGGGTGGGGCTTAGGCCAGGTGACATAGATCCACTTGAACCTGCTCCCTATCTGCAGAGGAAAAGAGGCTGGAGGGCTCCTTAAGTAGGGAAAAAGAGCAGCAACCAGGAAGGCACCAGGTGGGCGGGGCTTGCTAAGTCAGGAAAAAGAGCGGCAACCTGGAAGGCACCAGGTTGGCAAGGCTTGCTAAGTGGGGGAAAAGAGCAGCAACCTGGTAGGTGCCAGGTGGGCGGGGCTTAGGCCAGGTAAACTAGATCCACTTGCATTTGCTCCCCATCTGCAAAGGAAAAGAGGCTGGAGGGTTCCTTAAGTAGGGAAAAAGAGCAGCAACCAGGAAGGCAACGGCTGGGTGGGGCTTGCTAAGTGGGGAAAAAGAGCGGCAACCTGGAAGGCACCAGGTGGGCGGAGCTTGCTAAGTGGGGAAAAAGAACGGCAACCTGGAAGGCGCCAGGTGGGCAGGGCTTGCTAAGTGGGGAAAAAGAGCAGCAACCAGGAAGGCACCAGGTGCGTGCGGCTTAGGCCAGGTGACCTAGATCCACTTGCACCTGCTCCCCATCTGCAAAGGAAAAGAGGCTGGAGGGCTCCTTAAGTAGGGGAAAAGAGCAGCAACCAGGAAGGCACCAGGTGGGCGGGGCTTGCTAAATGGGGGAAAAGAGCAAAACCTGACAGGCACCAGGTGGGCGGGGCTTGCTAAGTGGGGAAATATAGCAACAACCTGGAAGGCGTCATGCGGGTGGGGCTTAGGCCAGGTGACATAGATCCACTTGAACCTGCTCCCTATCTGCAGAGGAAAAGAGGCTGGAGGGCTCCTTAAGTAGGGAAAAAGAGCAGCAACCAGGAAGGCACCAGGTGCGCAGGGCTTGCTAAGTGGGGAAAAAGAGCAGCAACCAGGAAGGCACCAGGTGGGCGGTGGGTTGCTAAGTGGGGAAAAAGAGCAGCAACCTGGAAGGCACCAGGTGGGCGGGGCTTGCTAAGTGAGGAAAAAGAGCAGCAACCTGGAAGCACCAGGTGGGCGGGGCTTAGGCCAGGTAAACTAGATCCACTTGCATCTGCTCCCCATCTGCAAAGGAAAAGAGGCTGGAGGGCTCCTTAAGTAGGGAAAAAGAGCAGCAACCAGGAAGGCACCAGGTGGGCGGTGGGTTGCTAAGTGGGGAAAAAGAGCGGCAACCTGGAAGGCACCAGGTGGGCGGGGCTTGCTAAGTCAGGAAAAAGAGCGACAACCTGGAAGGCACCAGGTGGGCAGGGCTTGCTAAGTGGGGGAAAAGAGCAGCAACCTGGTAGGTGCCAGGTGGGCGGGGCTTAGGCCAGGTAAACTAGATCCACTTGCATTTGCTCCCCATCTGCAAAGGAAAAGAGGCTGGAGGGTTCCTTAAGTAGGGAAAAAGAGCAGCAACCAGGAAGGCAACGGCTGGGTGGGGCTTGCTAAGTGGGGAAAAAGAGCGGCAACCTGGAAGGCACCAGGTGGGCGGAGCTTGCTAAGTGGGGAAAAAGAACGGCAACCTGGAAGGCGCCAGGTGGGCAGGGCTTGCTAAGTGGGGAAAAAGAGCAGCAACCAGGAAGGCACCAGGTGCGTGCGGCTTAGGCCAGGTGACCTAGATCCACTTGCACCTGCTCCCCATCTGCAAAGGAAAAGAGGCTGGAGGGCTCCTTAAGTAGGGGAAAAGAGCAGCAACCAGGAAGGCACCAGGTGGGCGGGGCTTGCTAAATGGGGGAAAAGAGCAAAACCTGACAGGCACCAGGTGGGCGGGGCTTGCTAAGTGGGGAAAAAGAGCAGCAATCTGTAACACGCCAGGTAGGCGGGGCTTGCTAAGTGGGGAAATATAGCAACAACCTGGAAGGCGTCATGCGGGTGGGGCTTAGGCCAGGTGACATAGATCCACTTGAACCTGCTCCCTATCTGCAAAGGAAAAGAGGCTGGAGGGCTCCTTAAGTAGGGAAAAAGAGCAGCAACCAGGAAGGCACCAGGTGCGCAGGGCTTGCTAAGTGGGGAAAAAGAGCAGCAACCAGGAAGGCACCAGGTGGGCGGTGGGTTGCTAAGTGGGGAAAAAGAGCAGCAACCTGGAAGGCACCAGGTGGGCGGGGCTTGCTAAGTGAGGAAAAAGAACAGCAACCTGGAAGCACCAGGTGGACGGGGCTTAGGCCAGGTAAACTAGATCCACTTGCATCTGCTCCCCATCTGCAAAGGAAAAGAGGCTGGAGGGCTCCTTAAGTAGGGAAAAAGAGCAGCAACCAGGAAGGCACCAGGTGGGCGGTGGGTTGCTAAGTGGGGAAAAAGAGCGGCAACCTGGAAGGCACCAGGTGGGCGGGGCTTGCTAAGTCAGGAAAAAGAGCGACAACCTGGAAGGCACCAGGTGGGCAGGGCTTGCTAAGTGGGGGAAAAGAGCAGCAACCTGGTAGGTGCCAGGTGGGCGGGGCTTAGGCCAGGTAAACTAGATCCACTTGCATCTGCTCCCCATCTGCAAAGGAAAAGAGGCTGGAGGGTTCCTTAAGTAGGGAAAAAGAGCAGCAACCAGGAAGGCAACGGCTGGGTGGGGCTTGCTAAGTGGGGAAAAAGAGCGGCAACCTGGAAGGCACCAGGTGGGGGGAGCTTGCTAAGTGGGGAAAAAGAACGGCAACCTGGAAGGCGCCAGGTGGACAGGGCTTGCTAAGTGGGGAAAAAGAGCGGCAACCTGGCAGGCACCAGCTGGGTGGGGCTTAGGATGGGGTTTATTTTTATATTAACTTTACTCCGATAGGTTTTATTTGCCAGAACTTTAATATAACTTCTTTCTCGTGTCTTTCTCTAAACTCCTAACCCAGGTCGGGGATCCTTTGTTTGTCCTTTTGGCAGGCTTCTGCCAAGAAGCCCTCCTTTCGACGCCACTGAGTCTGGGGTGGGTCCGTTGTGTGGGAGAGGGAGTAGGAACCCTGGACAGGGTGCCTCCACAACTCATGTCGCACTGTATCCTGATAGGCTGGAGGGTCTCCCGCCAAGATGATCACTCCACTGTGTGAATGACAGGTAGGCTGTTTGAATGGGGCTCCTTTTGCATAAAAGTAGGGTCCTGGGGACTGGAAGAGCAAGACGTTGCCACTGGAACTAAGAAGCCAAAGAGGAGAGAAGCCAAAGACATCTGCAACGACTGAACCACCGGTGAAGCCCTGCTGCAGCGTCTCACCACTTTTCTCCACACGACGAGAGGAGATCTTCATCCTTCTTCCCTTGAGCTGGTGGGGCCAACCAGTTTGCCAATCGCCTTCCTGGACCTGCCTTGGTCGAATCGCCAGTACCCAGTACTCGGAGGCCGGATAGCCAGGCGCCAGTCCACCCAGACTGCGATTTAAAGGAGCGTAACTTTTATTCGTTGGGCAGCACCGCAGCTGGTTTCATCCCTGGGTAGTGCAGTAACTCGAACCTTCCTCCATGACGAGAGCCTCTCTTCCTCTGCTGGATCCCCCGAACTGCAGGAACTACTAGGAACAAACGCCACCGCAGGAGCCACTTCTTCATTTTAAAGATACATTGTTCCGCCAGACCACCCTTTCTTCGCGGTAGAAATAAAGGTGTTTTAAATCCTTTACCTACCTGTTGGGTTGACCAGGTGACCTAGATCCACTTGCACCTGCCCCTCATCTGCAAAGGAAAAGAGGCTGGAGGGCTCCTTAAGTCGGGAAGCAGAGTGGCAACCAGGAAGGCACCAGCCCCACCTCTTTTAACAGTTTATTTGCTACTTGAGATGTTAGGCTGCGCCAGACCCTTTTACAATATTATTGTAATATTACATCACAACACTATAGAGCCCCCCCCCTTGATTTCTCATCCCAACTAATGCACAGGCCGTGAGAATCAGCGACTGCAGACAGATCTACATTTTGTGCCCTTGACTACCCAAGAGTCCGCTCCCACAGAAATGAGAGGCTGGAGACCCACTATCAGGGGTGAAGGAGGGTCACCCTCCAAACCACCGCAGTGTCGCACTGTGCCGTGTGATCCGCCCAGGCACCAATAAAACAGTGGCCCACAATCACACATTGCAATCTGGCACTTTTCAGACTACATTTTTGAGAACTACCTAAAGAAGCGCCGATGATGAAATTTCCTGGAAATAATGCATTTGAAGACATGTTTGTTAGTAGCATTGGTTAAAACTAGCGTAGAAACGTATGACAGGACCCAGTCTGGCTGAAAAAACAGCCATCCCGGCCCTAGACGAATCCTGGGCTGGCACTTTCAGGCATTTCACTATATGCCAGTCTGAGCTTGCTTATGCAATATGTACCCAAGCAGGGAAGCTTTACTGGGAGATAATGTTCCTTAGGCCGTACCAGCCGGTGAAGCTCCCCCGCCAAGCTATTAACAATATGCAGTGATGTGATCGCTGGTGAAAACATCCATGGTGACTCCATATTTTTTTAAAGGCAATATCCAACACTTTCCCCAAATGCTCTAGGACTGGAGTTTGTTTATATAATTGCACCAGTCCTAAAATAGGTTGGGGGGAGTGTTTAGTAACCCTCCATGTCTTCACGAGCGATAATATCACTGGTAACTGCCATTAAAAATCTGAGCATGTGAGCTGGGGCTAATGGCTTTCTTTTAATGTAATTTGGATCCACATGTCTCACCCACACAAAATTCACATAAGAAAAACTATAACCACAAATGGCCACCATCATGGACATGGAAACAGAGTAAAGAACGGCTGTAAGGGACGAGAAGAGGAGGTAAGTTAGGCTCAGGGCTGGGGTTAGTGGGGGATGGGCAGCACAGGCGGAAGGGAAGCATGTGTGAGGTGTGGGTGCAGAGAAGGCAGAAAAATTCCCAGCTGGTGGGAGAGGCACGGGTGGCCTGTGTGGAAGCCAGGGCTTTACCATGTAGCTGGTGGGAGAGGCACTTGCGGCCTGCATGGAAGCCAGTGCTTTACCGTGTAGCTGGTGGGAGAGGCAGTCGCGGCCTGCGTGGAAGCCAGGGCTTTACCGTGTAGCTGGTGGGAGTGACACTGCTGGCCTACGTGGAAGCCAGGCTTTACCATGTAGCTGGTGGGAGAGACACTGGTGGCTCATGTGGAAGCCAGGGCTTTACCATGTAGCTGGTGGGAGAGACACTGCTAGCCTGCGTGGAAGCCAGGGCTTTACCGTGTAGCTGGTGGGCGAGGCACTCGCGGCCTGCGTGGAAACCAGTGCTTTACCGTGAAGCTGGTGGGAGAGGCACTCGCAGCCTGCGTGGAAGCCAGTGCTTTACCGTGTAGCTGGTGGGAGAGGCACTCACGGCCTGTGTGGAAGCCAGGCTTTACCATGGAGCTGGTGGGAGTGACACTGCTGGCCTACGTGGAAGCCAGGGCTTTACCGTGTAGCTGGTGGGAGAGGCACTCGCGGCCTGCGTGGAAGCCAGTGCTTTACCGTGTAGCTGGTGGGAGAGGCACTCGCGGCCTGCGTGGAAGCCAGTGCTTTACCGTGTAGCTGGTGGGAGAGGCACTCGCGGCCTGCGTGGAAGCCAGTGCTTTACCGTGTAGCTGGTGGGAGAGGCACTCGCGGCCTGCGTGGAAGCCAGTGCTTTACCGTGGGAAAGGCACTCGCAGCCTGCGTGGAAGCCAGTGCTTTACCGTGTAGCTGGTGGGAAAGGCACTCCTGGCCTGTGTGGAAGCCAGGGCTTTACCGTGTAGCTGGTGGGTGGGGCACTCCTGGCCTGCGTGGAAACCAGGGCTTTACGGTGTAGCTGGTGGGAGAGGTACTGCTGGCCTGCGTTGAAGCCAGTGCTTTACCGTGTAGCTGGTGGGAGAGGCACTCGCGGCCTGCGTGGAAGCCAGTGCTTTACCGTGTACCTGGTGGGAGAGGCACTCCTGGCCTGCGTGGAAGCCAGGGCTTTACCGTGTAGCTGGTGGGAGAGGCACTCACGGCTTGCGGGGAAGCCAGTGCTTTATGTGTAGCTGGTGGGAGAGGCACTCGTGGCCTGCGTGGAAGCCAGTGCTTTACCGTGTAGCTGGTGGGAGAGGCACTCCTGGCCTGCGTGGAAGCCAGGGCTTTCCCGTGTAGCTGGTGGGAGGGGCATTCCTGGCCTGCATGGAAACCAGGGCTTTACGGTGTAGCTGGTGGGAGAGGCACTGCTGGCCTGCGTTGAAGCCAGTGCTTTACCGTGTAGCTGGTGGGAGAGGCACTCGCGGCCTGCGTGAAAGCCAGTGCTTTACCGTGTAGCTGGTGGGAGAGGCTGGTGGGAGAGGCACTCGCAGCCTGCGTGGAAGCCAGTGCTTTACCGTGTAGCTGGTGGGAAGCCAGTGCTTTACCGTGTAGCTGGTGGGAAAGGCACTCCTGGCCTGTGTGGAAGCCAGGGCTTTACCGTGTAGCTGGTGGGAGAGGCACTCGCGGCCTGCGTGAAAGCCAGTGCTTTACCGTGTAGCTGGTGGGAGAGGCTGGTGGGAGAGGCACTCGCAGCCTGCGTGGAAGCCAGTGCTTTACCGTGTAGCTGGTGGGAGAGGCACTGCTAGCCTGCGTGGAAGCCAGGGCTTTACCGTGTAGCTGGTGGGAGAGGCACTCGCGGCCTGCGTGGAAACCAGTGCTTTACTGTGTAGCTGGTGGGAGAGGCACTCGCAGCCTGCGTGGAAGCCAGTGCTTTACCGTGTAGCTGGTGGGAGAGGCACTCACGGCCTGTGTGGAAGCCAGGCTTTACCATGCAGCTGGTGAGAGAGGCACTTGCGGCCTGCGTGGAAGCCAGGGCTTTACCATGGAGCTGGTGGGAGTGACACTGCTGGCCTGCGTTGAAGCCAGTGCTTTACCGTGTAGCTGGTGGGAGAGGCACTCGCGGCCTGCGTGGAAGCCAGTGCTTTACCGTGTAGCTGGTGGGAGAGGCACTGCTAGCCTGCGTGGAAGCCAGTGCTTTACCGTGTAGCTGGTGGGAGAGGCACTCGCGGCATGCCTGGAAGCCAGTGCTTTACCGTGTAGCTGGTGGGAGAGGCACTCGCAGCCTGCGTGGAAGCCAGTGCTTTACCGTGTAGCTTGTGAGAGAGGCACTTGCGGCCTGCGTGAAAGCCAGGGCTTTACCATGGAGCTGGTGCGAGTGACACTGCTGGCCTACGTGGAAGCCAGGGCTTTACCATGGAGCTGGTGGGAGTGACACTGCTGGCCTACGTGGAAGCCAGGGCTTTACCATGTAGCTGGTGGGAGAGACACTGGTGGCCTATGTTTAAGCCAGGGCTTTACCGTGTAGTTGGTGGGAGAGACACTGCTGGCCTGCGTGGAAGCCAGGGCTTTACTGTGTAGCTGGTGGGAGAGGCACTCGCGGCCTGCGTGGAAGCCAGTGCTTTACCGTGTAGCTGGTGGGAGAGGCACTCGCGGCCTGTGTGGAAGCCAGTGCTTTACCGTGTAGCTGGTGGGAAAGGCACTCCTGGCCTGTGTGGAAGCCAGGGCTTTACCATGGAGCTGGTGCGAGTGACACTGCTGGCCTACGTGGAAGCCAGGGCTTTACCATGGAGCTGGTGGGAGTGACACTGCTGGCCTACGTGGAAGCCAGGGCTTTACCATGTAGCTGGTGGGAGAGACACTGGTGGCCTATGTTTAAGCCAGGGCTTTACCGTGTAGCTGGTGGGAGAGGCACTCGCGGCCTGCGTGGAAGCCAGTGCTTTACCGTGTAGCTGGTGGGAGAGGCACTCGCGGCCTGCGTGGAAGCCAGTGCTTTACCGTGTAGCTGGTGGGAAAGGCACTCCTGGCCCGTGTGGAAGCCAGGGCTTTACCGTGTAGCTGGTGGGAGGGGCACTCCTGGCCTGCGTGGAAACCAGGGCTTTACGGTGTAGCTGGTGGGAGAGGTACTGCTGGCCTGCGTTGAAGCCAGTGCTTTACCGTGTAGCTGGTGGGAGAGGCACTCACGGCCTGCGTGGAAGCCAGTGCTTTACCGTATAGCTGGTGGGAGAGGCACTCCTGGCCTGCGTGGAAGCCAGGGCTTTACCGTGTAGCTGGTGGGAGAGGCACTGACGGCTTGCGTGGAAGCCAGTGCTTTATGTGTAGCTGGAGGGAGAGGCACTCGCGGCCTGTGTGGAAGCCAGTGCTTTACCAAGTAGCTGGTGGGAGAGGCACCCCTGGCCTGCGTGGAAGACAGGGCTTTCCCGTGTAGCTGGTGGGAGGGGCATTCCTGGCCTGCGTGGAAACCAGGGCTTTGCGGTGTAGCTGGTGGGAGAGGCACTGCTGGCCTGCGTGGAAGCCAGTGCTTTACCGTGTAGCTGGTGGGAGAGGCACTCACGGCCTGTGTGGAAGCCAGGCTTTACCATGTAGCAGGTGAGAGAGGCACTTGCGGCCTGCGTGGAAGCCAGGGCTTTACCATGGAGCTGGTGGGAGAGACACTGCTGGCCTGCGTGGAAGCCAGGGCTTTACCGTGTAGCTGGTGGGAGAGGCACTCGCGGCCTGCATGGAAGCCAGTGCTTTACCGTGTAGCTGGTGGGAAAGGCACTCCTGGCCTGCGTTGAAGCCAGTGCTTTACCGTGTAGCTGGTGGGAGAGGCACTCGCGGCTGCGTGGAAGCCAGTGCTTTATGTGTAGCTGGTGCGAGAGGCACTCACGGCCTGCGTGGAAGCCAGTGCTTTACCGTGTAGCTGGTGGGAGAGGCACTCACGGCCTGTGTGGAAGCCAGGCTTTACCATGTAGCAGGTGAGAGAGGCACTTGCGGCCTGCGTGGAAGCCAGGGCTTTACCATGGAGCTGGTGGGAGAGACACTGCTGGCCTGCGTGGAAGCCAGGGCTTTACCGTGTAGCTGGTGGGAGAGGCACTCGCGGCCTGCATGGAAGCCAGTGCTTTACCGTGTAGCTGGTGGGAAAGGCACTCCTGGCCTGCGTTGAAGCCAGTGCTTTACCGTGTAGCTGGTGGGAGAGGCACTCGCGGCTGCGTGGAAGCCAGTGCTTTATGTGTAGCTGGTGCGAGAGGCACTCACGGCCTGCGTGGAAGCCAGTGCTTTACCGTGTAGCTGGTGGGAGAGGCACTCCTGGCCTGCGTGGAAGCCAGGGCTTTCCCGTGTAGCTGGTGGGAGGGGCACTCCTGGCCTGCGTGGAAGCCAGGGCTTTACTGTGTAGCTGGTGGGAGAGGCACTCGCGGCCTGCGTGGAAGCCAGTGCTTTACCGTGTAGCTGGTGGGAGAGGCACTCGCGGCCTGCGTGGAAGCCAGTGCTTTACCGTGTAGCTGGTGGGAGAGGCACTCCTGGCCTGCGTGGAAGCTAGGGCTTTACCGTGTAGCTGGTGGGAGGGGCACTCCTGGCCTGCGTGGAAGCCAGGGCTTTACAGTGTAGCTGGTGGGAGAGGCACTGCTGGCCTACGTGGAAGCCAGGGCTTTAACCAGGGACGTCGTTATGGGAGGAAAATGGGGCACTTGCCCGGGCCCCTACCTTTGAGTGGGGCGCTAAAGAATTCAGTTCCTTTTGTTCACCAAACTTGAATTGAGACGGAGGCTCTAAACCTATTGCCTGTCTGTTATTGACAAGTACATTTTGCTCTGATGAATTCATCCTGTAACACCTGGGGCTAAGTTCATTGAATTTTTTGCACGGTTGAAAGTGACTTTGCACTGCCGGCACGGAACTGTGCAAAGAGTATTTTTGCAGTGCAAAGTCATTTTTTTACTACAAAAATGACTATGCACTGACTTTGCACTCCAAAAATATACTTTGCACAGCTCAATGAATCAGGGTTTGTGCCGGCAGTGTAAAGTCACTGAACCTTGCACAACATTTCATGAATCGTGCCATTTGTGTTCACTGTGGTATACATAGTTTGTACATTCACTATGGCACAACTTCTGTAGCATTCTCACCTTTCTGTAGGAACTATATTGATCATGTGCAGTAGTCAAAGTTGAAATGCATATTGATAAGTTTGAGTGCTGCGATGGTTCAGAAGATAGCTCAGTGTGTTAAGCGCTCATTGCAGAGTTCCTTGTGTTGATATGTAAGATTACAATACCAAATTCCAGCATGGCAGACTCAACCTTTCCTATGTCTGATGTTGATAAACCTGCACGTATATGTACTTTATTTTTTAGCACAACAGGGGCTATTGTTTACCCAATTCAAGACCCTTGGAGTCATTCTTGCCCACAATCTGTCAATGAAGGCACACGTGAGCAGCCTAGTCTCCTGCTCCTCCTATTACCTTAAATTGCTAGCCTAGCTTCGCCCCTTCTTGAGCATTACCAACTGTGCCTTGATTGCACGTGCCATCGTAGGGGCCAGGCTTGACGATTGCTCTAGCCTTCTACTGGGAGTAACCAAAGGAGAACTTTTCCGACTTTAGGTATTTGTATTTGTATTTATTTATTTATAGTGCGCACCAAACCCAGGGGTAACCAGACGCAAGGCAGCAAGAGGGTTGCAAGAACTTAGTTACAAACAATAGGGTGAGGTCCCGCTGCGGTTACAGTGCAGGACGTATCACGCTGAATAGGAAGGGAGGAACATGTACACTATAAGCAATACTATATACATATTTACATACAGTGAGGTAAAAAGCCAGGTGGTAGTGGCGCATCCAGGCAACGGAAGGTCGTTATGAGTCGAGTGTTTTAAGCCAGTGGATAGTTCTGGCTCTGAACTGGTGGTAGGGTAGGTCCTCCCTGCAGGTAGGGGGAAGGGAGTTCCAGAATTGCGCTGCTTTAACTGGAAAGCTGTTGCCTCCAGACATAGGTGATTCAGAACAACACTGTGCATGCTGTAATGGGGTTGGGGAGGGTAGATCATGCCTCGCTAGCCAGTAGGGCCGTGCAGTGGTTACCAGTGAGCAGCCGCATTCTGTACCGTGGGCACTGCATAACACATCAATGCCTTTTTGGCTTGGGCCCGGAATACCTAGCCCAACATCTCCACTGGCTGCCTACGCACAGGAGCTTGCGTTCTAACAACACCTCCCTTCATGTGACGCGATATTGCAAACGCTCCTGTGTGACAAGAGGGTCATTCCCTCATGCAGCCCAAATCTCTGGAATGAGCTTTCCCTCAATCTGCGAGCATGCTCATCGCCTGAAGACAGCACTTTCTTTGCTAGATTCTTGAACGAGTAATCTAACAGCTGCATCCCCTGTTTCTCTTATCTCTGTTTTATGTACGTATGTCTTGTTTAGCGCCTCGAGGCCCGCAGGCTTCGTCCTCTGCGCTATATAAATAAAATAAATAAACCTACACCAGAGAGCGGTTGCTATAAAAAAAAAAAAAAAGAAATTGCATCAGCTTGGGGGACGGTCTAGAAATTGGTTTGCTGTAATGGGGAGTTGAAAATCCTAGGCGCACACTTTCAATGAAGAGCATAAAGTGTTAGTCCGAATAGGTGACTGGGTATCCACATTCAAGACTGTGGAACCAAAGCTTTCACGCTTGGACTTGGCTTTGCCAGCAGACGATACAGTGATTCTAGACAAACAGCCTTATATCGCTGACACCACTGTGTTGCATTCTCAGAAAAGGTTTACCTTATCACATGCTAGTGGCATTGTCTAGCCCATTGCCTGATCTTGCCTTTTATGAAGGCCTTTTGAGTGAAATGGGTTCTAGAGAGAAGAGAGCAGACCAGATATCGCAGGCCTCTGGCAGGCATATTTTATGGTCTGCTCATTTGACTCAAAAAACGTTTTGTTTTTTTGTACAATTCAGATTTTCTTTTCTGCACATATGTAAATACACCCAAATGCAGGCCTGCATTTTGGGTGTATTTAAATCTTCAAAGAGAAACCCAGATAAAATAATCTAAGGTCACATCAATTAGTATGCTAGTACTTATGTACCTACCTTGATGATGGACACAATGAAGCTAGAATCATTCCAATTTTTCATAACAAGCTTCTATAACATTTCGTTTCTTTTAAACTGTCATGTTGGTTTATGTTATCTATGCACTTTCCAAGTCCGTTTTATTAAATGGGATCATTTTAGTTCACAGTAATATCTCGAAAAGAAAGAGGTAAAGTGCAGAAATTGTAAAGAGGGCTCAAATCCCAGCATCACCTCCAGACAAATGTGTGATCGTGGGCATCTCAAATAATCTCGTATTGTCTAACTTTTCAAAATTGCCAGTCCCTAGCCCTTTCAAAACTGTCGCCCTACAGAGTGAATTTGTTCTCGGGGTGTGATCTTCAAAAAAGCCTCACTCCTGTAAATAATGTATATTGATATACTCGTTGATTACTATGGCCCTCATTACGACCCTGGCGGAAATCGAAAAACGATGGCGGAAATGCAATACCGCCATCGAATAGCGCTCGGTGCGATTATGACCCGTCACCGTAAAGTACGATGCCATTAGCGACACCGTAGTGAACGCCAACGATAACTGCACCAAGTACGCGCACGCGCGCCATGCAAAACCGTAATTACCACCATGGCGCAACGGTACGCGAATTCTGACCCTAGCGGACATTTACCTAACGCCATCAAGCATGGCGGAAAGTACCATTCCGCCATGGTGAGAAGTACGGCATCGCGAACCAACCGTAAATGGCCCTACTGAGTGCCTGTACACCACTCCCTGGCCACATTGCACAACTCCTCGTAGGTGCAATGAAGTCACACAATGCAACCAGTGAAATGTACAAGTCACCCATGCATGCCAACGAACAAATGAATGTAGGGGCTCCAAGTGCCTTGTGAGTGGCCATCCATATTTGCCATGTCACCATTGCCGTACTGATGCAGCACAGGCATGTGAAGGTTCAAGTACAGCAATATGAACTGAAATATGAGACAAAACAACAACAGGCCCCCATCGCTTGACACCAGTGTAAGGCAACATTCAAAGCAGTATCCTGAGGGAGACTGCACCAGCCCTGTACTCTTGCCAGTAAACAAACCAACCATCAGCATAAGCATGTACCACACAAGTTGGCAGAGTGACTGAGCAGCCAGGCTCATCTCAAGAGGGGCCAATGGGAGCTGCAGGGCACAGATGGCACGAATACAGAAGCTATTCCAATGGACATGACCTCAGTCTCCCTCCAAGAAACGCACGCAAACACAGGCACCTGTGACCAGCCATATTCTGATAATCACATCATTCCACCAATCCACCTGGCTGACCGGCATCTGTTACACAAAAGCTAATCCCCCGCCCCTGAGCATGACATCATTAAAACAGTCATAATGGCAGCCCCTATCCCTGACCTCACTGGGCTTCGTAGGCAAACGCGCCCAGTACAGTACCACGCAACTATACTCAGAAGCCGGAACCCAATGCAGATCTTCTCACAATACATCGCTCCACAAATAGGAATATGCTACATTACTTGCAAAGAATAACGCTACACGGTTAATATCATAATTAAAATTTAATGCACAACAAAATCACCAAGCCCATACAGCTATTAGGTCATGAACTCCAAAATATATTTCATTATTGTGGGCTGCATCCGCAATAAATGACCAGCTTCTTCTTGTGTGACGCCCTGTTCCTTCATGGTACACAGGGGCTACATTCACGTTCAAAAAGGCAACATGGAAGCGCCCAGAACCGCAGGGCCGTCCCATTAGGTAGGCACTAGTCCAGCTGAAAGGTCGATATGTTGCTCCTAGCCACTAGTACTGCGTAAGGGCATGTGGCCCATTGGCGATCGTCCCATAAGATCGTAATGGTGCTCCACTGATTAACACGAAGCAGCAGGTGTCGGGAGTAAAAGCCATCTGCAGGAGTGGCATACAGATGGCAGCGGCAAAAGGGGAGGAGATACCTGTCACCCAAATGAAATGAAAAAGAATAGTATGGGCATCAGAACTTCATTTGAATTACTCACTTCAATGATCACACTAAATCTACAGCCATATGCATGCTAGCCCACTCAAAAGGATTATTCCCACCCAAAAATCACTTGCGAATCATAACTATATAAATCGAGGTGAAAACACTATTACAAACGAGTCTTTGTGTGCATGCGTCTGTTAAAACAGAATCCATTAGATGGGATTAGTAACGTGCATAGACACAAGTGTTTGAAGGCGCGTCGAGACAGGGAGGGTTCAACAAGGGCAGATAGACGATGGTCCCACTATGGCAGCTCTGCATCACATAGCGCAGGGGAAGTGGATAGATTCCAAAAAGCCATGTACATGGCAAACTCTCAATTAAATCATCTGTCCATGCATCCATACATCATTCCCTCATCCCGGTATGAAAACGCCTGATTATTTACTCACATAACATGTGAAATTTCCATTGAGTCTGTGCGTAATGCAGTCTGCAAAATCCACTGTGCTCCAGCCCGGAATTCCAGTGTTGTGAAGTAACATGTATTTGGGAACGTCCGGCCTTATCGTCCACTACGCTATTGCGCATCCCATACTATTCATATCAATCATTGCATTCTCGCCATGGCCCCTGTCCGAAGGACATTAAACAATAGAACTTTATATTTGCAGTCAGACCTGTGGGCGTCTCCTCGCCGCTAGCCGAAAACCGAAAGCGCTGTCCTTCGAATTCCTCATTTGCAACATCACGTCGAAAAGGCATCTGTGACCGCTTGAAATCACAAATTCATCCATGTAGTGCGGCAGTGTGTGAAAATGGCAACTGGCTTCACTCACAAATGGGACGCCCCGCCCGTCGGTGAACCTCGGTACAGTGCTGCATGAGGGTCCACCGTTAATCGAGTACTACATTCCACTGACCCTTCACAAGTTTGTTCGCGACTGCAAAGATAGTATGTGAAACAATGGGACCATAGCAGAATGAACATATGAAGCAATATTTCACTGCCATCGGGATTAAATACATGATTGTAATAGCAAGATGCCATGCGTCAAATTGCAGCGTTGTGTGCGGGACGTGCTCGCCCAAAGGGGATTGCAGCTTGCACAGGTGGAATGAATCACCACAGGCGGAGGCTATACAGCCTGAAAACACATAAATTGCACACCCAACCCCCTCCCACAACCACACCCACTCCAAAATGCTACCGGCAGGACTAGCGATGTTGGCCCTGGGGGACCTGATAGCACTGCAAGTACTCCAACTTCAAGAAGAAGACGAACACCAACTACTACAACAACCGGCCGCACAGAGGAGATGCAGGAGGAGGAGGAGGGCAAGGCAGGGCCAGCAAGGCCCACCAGCACAGCCACTACCACCACGCAGGCAGCCCGCAATCCCACGCCTCCGAGCTCATCCGTTCAACCTCACTGATGAGCAGATCCACACCCTCTACCGTTTGGACCGGGACACCATAACCGCCATTGTGGACATGACACACGCTGACCTTGTCAGCATGATAGATAGCCCAACCGCCATCCCACCCCTACTGAAGGTGGTGTCTGTACTCCACTTCCTGGCCACAGGCACCTACCAGCACACAGTCGGACAGTTGCATGGCATTTCACAGCCACTGTTGTCACGGACACTATTGCAAGTGCTCGATGCCCTCCTGAAGCACGCAGACGACTACATCTCTTTACCACGCTCGGAGCAGGAGATTACAAACACAAAAGTGGGATTCCATGCAATTGCCGGCATACCGGGTTGCATTGGTGCCATCGACTGCACCCATGTGGAATTGGTTGTCCCACATGCCATGGAGGTCCAGTACCGCAACCGAAAACAATATCATTCTCTTAATGTACAAATGGTGTGTGACTCCAACAGGATCATTACACATTGTTGTGCCCGATTTCCTGGATCAACCCATGATTCTATGGTCTTGAGGAACTCTACAATACCACGCTACATGGAGCGACACGCAGGGAACAGATCCTGGCTACTCGGTGAGTCTCATTTCATGCATGATAATGTGGGGTATGTGATGCGGCAATGACCTGGCAGGAAGGGGGGGGGGATGCGTACGTAGCAATGTCATTCCACAAACATCCTTTATTGTCCACATACAGGTGATGCTGGGTATCCACTGAAGAGATGGCTCCTTACACCACTCCGGAACCCACAGAACCAGCATGAGGAGGACTACAACCATGCCCACTCACGTACCCGTGTAGTCATAGAACAGGCATTCGGCCTACTGAAGGCTCGTTTCCGCTGCCTCAGCAGATCTGGCGGGGCACTCCTGTACCGCCATGAGAAGGTTGCAAAGATGGTCATGGCATGTGTCATGCTACACAACATGTGCGTACGTAGAAATGTGCCCATGCCCCCTGACGCAGAACTGCAAGCACCTGAAGATGGTCATGATGAGGGTGGGGATGTGGCAGCACCTCAAGGAGTCCGCGAGGCACAGGAGGGCCGTGAAATTCGTCAGATTATCATAGATTCATGCATCTAGCACTCACGCCTGGTGGCTGATACATGGACACGGGACTTGTGGCACTGTGTGTGTCTGGAACATGCACAATATGGACTGTACGCCTATAAAGGCCTCGTACACAAAGATCAATGTCCACACATCTCATTGGATGATTGTGAAATGTTTATAGCATATGTGAAATTATGTTACACACCCCATCGACCCGCCACCCAAGAAAGCCCAACACACCCCCTCCACCCTCCTACCTCCCCCCCGAACACCAGTGTCCAAAGATGCTCATTGTCAGTGGGCAGACGCTATTGCAAGCCCCCTCTCCGGGTATCAGGGGCACCCCTGCCTGTGGAGCGCAGGTTCCTCCCAGATCTACGTTGGGGGCTGCCCTGGACGGAACTTGCAACGGATGATGTCTCTGCCTGCTCACGTCCATGCATGTCCCTAAGGGTTTGTGAGAGCTCAGTGAGCACACGGCGCACAGCGGCAAGTTCAGCACATACGTCTTTGGACGTCGCATGCAGTTCCCCCCTCAGGCTCTCGGTGCTTCTCTCCATTTGTACCCTCAGGCTCTCGGTGCTTCTCTCCATTTGTGCCCTTAGTGTCTCTGTACTTCTCTCCATTTCTGCCCTTAGTGTCTCTGTACTTCTCTCCATTTCTGCCCTAAGTGTCTCAGTAGATGTTTCTATGGCTGCCTTAGTACCCCCACATTCATCAGCATGCTCCTTGAGGAGCGTGGCCAGCTGCTGCTGTTGCACGATCACCTGGTCGAGGGACTGTTGCCTCTGCTGGGCCATGCCCATTTGCGGTGGTGTCACAGAGGGGCTGATCACCTCATGTTGCCTTGCCACAGGGCTTGTGGGGGATGGCCAGTCGTCGTCTTGTGGGTGCCCCTTCGTGGTATCCTCATGGTGTACGGGATGAAACAAACAGGGGGATTGAGACAGGTCATGGATGGATCCTACATCGACAGCACCGTTTTCTGTGTCGGAGCATGCTGCCATTAATGCAGTGTCACCTATGGTGCTGCTGCCACCAGAAGCAGTGCCTTCTGTGGCATCCATTGGGGGGACCTGTGGTGCTGCTGTTGTGGGCATGCAGGCTGCTGGGGTGCCTGTTGAAGTCCCCTCCTGTGTGCTGCCACTTGATTTGTGCTGCTGCCGTGTCTTGATCCGTACAGCTGAGGTGGAGGGTCTTTGGCCGTTGGTCTTGGCCCTCTTTGCAGGTGTGCTGGTAGGGGTGTCCTGAAGCTCGTCGTTTGAATCGGACCCTGTGTTGGAGTAAAGGAGGGCGAGCGTTATTTATGGGTCTGTGGAAATTGGAATGGCAATGTATCACATGCATTGGGGTGGTACCTGAGGGTGATTTGCGTCAGGGCCTTGGAGGTGGTTTCATTTTTGTGTGGATTGAGGATGCAGTTGTTTTGCAGCCTGCAGTTAGGGTGTGCATGCTGCACGTGTAGAGGGTGTTTTTAGGATTTTTGATTATTTATGTATTTAATGTGACTTTTAAAGTGCGCTATCAGGCCAATGTATGTGGACGTTCTCCTGGACATGTGTTTCTGTTGCACTATGTGGACACATGGTACTTCACATGATTGGACATTGTGGATTTAGCATTGTTTTATTTGGCCCACCTACCTGATTCTTCAGATGTCTGCACTCCTTTCTCCATCCCTCCGACTCCCTCTATACTCTCCATTCCAATGGTGGAGGCACAGATTTCTTCCCAGGGGGTCAACTTGATGGGTGATTCCTCCCCCGGTAGCTGTGGCAATGTTACGGTTGGCTGATAGTATGCTCCGTACGCGTATCCGCAAGTCGTCCCATCGCTTTCTGCATTGCTGTGGGTTGCGGGGTGCGGTCCCCACCGCACTTACCCGCTGTGCCACCAGGGCCCATATGGCCTTCTTGTTCGCAAGTGCCGTCCTGGTCATTTGCGTCGAGAAGACGACGGCAGCATTCTCCTGGAGGGTCTCTGTGAGCACGGTGAGTTCCTCATGGGAGAAGTGGACCTGCCGCTTGCGGTCGCACGCTTTTTTCGCAACTTTTCCCATTTTGATTGTTTTCACTAGGGTGGCTAACGGGTTGGGATGTGTCTCAGGGTAGGATTTTTAATGGTTGTGTTGGGATTCTGATTTTATAGGTGTACGGCGTGCTGTTTCCCATTCCGGGCCCATGTTTTTACTTCCGTTTCCGTATATTTACGGTCACCGTATTTTGCGATTACCGCTCATTACGGTGACCGCTATGATGGGTGGCGGAATTGCACCTAGGGCGCCGTACGACGGCGGTGAGGGGCGTTTTGGGGACATTTCCGCCATCGCGGACTTTGCACTTCCGCCATGGCGTAGTGCTCGTGCCCGATGGGTCAGAATTAGCCGCACTTTACTCCGTCGTGCAATGGCAGAAACGCTATTTACGCTATGGCGGTCAGGTCAGTTACTTTCCGCCGGGGTCGTAATGAGGGCCTATGTGTGTACATTCGCCCTTTGGTTATAATGCTGTATATTATATGCTCTGTGTGTAATTCCACACAAGTTGCGCCCTGATGCCTCCGGGCCTGATGGTGCGCGTTACAAATAAAACAAATACAAATACAAATACTAGCAACACTGCTTGAAAACCAAGTCCCTCTTGTAACCTCAGTCAGCCTGGATAGGGACACATTCCTGGTAGCTTTTAATCTTCATCCTCTATGCAGCCTATGGGATGTGTAGCTTTCTCCTTGCTGCCAATATGTCCCCAGCATCCATGCCAGAGACCGTTTGCGCTCTCTGGGGCAGATAACCAGAGTCACCTGTCTATTCTGGATTATGTGCACCTTTGTCATACCACCTGTGTCCTGTATTTATACTATGGCCGGTCTACCTTCCTCGCGCCTGCTATTGATAACAAGTCTCCTGTACCTGTGCTGGAACACAAGTGCCCTTGTGGTGGACTGCAAACGTTGCTTTTGAAATGCTACTTGTTTTTCATCCCGATTACAGCAAGAATGGAGATGTTAAGGGGACTGAAAGGGAGTACCCATGCTATTCGTGATCGCTGCGCGGCAGCATATCAAGCTATGGGTAGTGATCGCGACGAGAGGGGCGCAACCAGATACTCTGGATCCCTTAATTCAATTAGTTCGGGTGACTGAGGGCCCACAGATGTCGGTACCCGGGCCCCAAAAGTACTTTAGATGGACCTGACCTCCGTGCTTTACCATATAGCTTGTCGGAGACACACTGGTGGCTTGCATGGAAACCAGGGCGTTATCATATAGTAAAGCCTGCGTTCCCGGACAACCGATTGACTCCTCTCCCCAGGGTACTAATGATCCTAAAGCCCCTGGAATATTCCTGAAGTCAGTCATGGCAGGTTTGTTGCATGAAGCTCTGGAGTTATCCAGAGCTTCACCCTCCAGTAATAGCCTAATTCTCTTCAGGCCTAATAGCAGCAGGCGACGCCTAGTCAGTGTCCCTGCAGGTGGCGCTAACAAACTCTTCAGAGAGGCTTTATCAATGGTAACCAACCTATCTACGTTACAGAATCCCCCAGTTCTGCTGAGTAAAGTAACAACCCGCATTCAACCAGGGACGTCATTTCCGGGTCGCCAAGGGTCGCAAATGCGACCCCTGAGGTCTCCCTTGCTACATCTAAAAAAAACGAGTTCTTTTTTTTTTAAAATGTAAGCTCCTGGGCTGGGTTGTGGCCAGTGCCATGAGGCTCTTTGTTTCTGGAGTGGCTTGCTTTCTTGTCCTGGCCCCTTAAAAAGAAAACAGGGGGTTCCTCGAGTGTAACACTTTGAGCAGTGACCCTGAATAAGAAAGAATAGGAATAACTAATAATTTTTCTTTCTGGAATTCTATACAATAATTTCTAGACTCATTAAAGGTTTATTTCAGGCAGACTTCAGGGGGTGAATCTCTGATGTTGTCTGTTCTTATACAACTCAGCTCAGCCTTTCATCCTTCTGAGGTCGATAAATGAGTACCAACACAGGTTGGGTGATATTGTATGTATATTTGTTCTATATAAAGCGCTTAAGTGCAAGTGCTTTATAATAACTTATCGTTTGGCCTTGGACTTCTGCTTTCATTCACAGTAATTTGGTAATATGATATGATATGGCATTCATAACGCGACTATACACAAGTGTTTCAAGCGCTACGAGGCAAGGGGGGGAAACAGAGGGAGGACAGGGACAACGATCTTACTAGGCCAGGTGACATTGAGATCACGCAAGTGCAGGGGAAAGGGGAAGGGGAAAGTGTGGGGTTAAGGGGGAGGGCACAGTGCATGGGATCGACAGTAAAAAAAAAAGCAATAAGTAAAAAGTGCAGCCAGCCGGTGGCAAGTGCAAGGGGAAGTGCAGACAGCAGGTGTCAAGTGCTGGTAGCGGACTGTAGGGGTACCGAAAACAGTCCGCAACTGCGGGGGTTGCCAGGGGGCAGTGCAGATGTGCAGCTGGTGGGGGATGGGCCCTGGGCCCAAGATCAGAGAGTAGGCACGGAACCAGTACAGTATCAGCCAGGAGTTCAGCAGGGGAGAGGAGGAGAGAAAGCAGAAGCAAAGAGGAAGGTTTTGTATGTGCATATACACACTGATATTAATGATACATATGGTGATCCATTCTTGTATGAAATGTATATCACATAATAGTGATATCGTAACCATATTTTACGCTGTGTACTTAGGAACAGTGCTATGCGATGGCCCTTCCTTTTTTGTCAAGGGGCAAAGGGTTGTGTTCCTTCACTTCCCGTGATGTCACTTCGGGGTTGGGTCAAAAGACATCACTTCCTGTGATGTCATCAGAGGTCATGGGTCATGTGATCTCAATTCCACTACCCCTGGTATTTTGGTGAAATGACGTCCCTGCATTCAACATACCTCGGCAAATCTCAGAAGAGTCCTTCCCTGCTTACTCAAAATTAATTCACACTTTCCCGTGCATCTGTGACAATACAATGCAGTGGATATTTCACCTCATGCAGCGGGTGGGGGCACTCTCCATACTCCCATTCTACCATCCCCTCCCGTAGTCTCTACCCCCTGACCTGCTACCACCTCAAACTACCAAAGAAAATTCCAGGTGCGCATTGGGGAAGTGCCTGTCGGCTGGAGAGACTGCTATTCCTACAACTCCACATGCTTTCTAAGAATCACGTGACTTGGCTATTAGCCTGTCCTTCTTACCCAGCATCCCTACTTAAGGCACGGTCCGCGCACATTGGCACGCGCGCATTGGGGAAGTGCTTGGAGTGCCTGTCGGCTGGACAGACTGCTATTCCTACAACTCCATGTGCTTTCTAAGAATCACGGTACGGGACTTTATTGTGAAGCTGAATTAGAATACAACTTCTAAAGATTACCGTGAATCAACCAAAGATCTATTTATTTATATTTGTCCCCTTTATTCCCTCTTCCAGTGACTTGGCTATTTGCCCCTCCTTCTTACCCAGCATCCCTACTTAAGGCACGGCCCGCGCGCATTGGCGCGTGCGCGCATTGGGGAAGTGCTTGGAAGTGCCTGTCGGCTGTCAGCTGGCAGCGGGAGGCAGGAGGCATTGGATATTACGAGCACATTGAAGCTCTAAAATTCGTAGGTGCTTTTTGTCTTTCTGTGCTTTTTGTCTTCTTGTAGTTATTAAGATCTAACTAAATATTAATACTATCAACATCAAGTCCTCGTGAGCCCCTGAAACAATGGTATTGACATTGAAATCTGGAATGCCTGCACGAGCCGAAATTATGGCCGAAATCATGGCGTATTCTAAAGAGGCGATTTCTACACCAAAATCATCCTCGCGAATCATACACCTGACGAGAGTATCAAAATCCCCCAGCAATCAGCGTGGTTGCTCTCCAATGACTGACATTAGGAAATTTTGTGCAGTTGGTGGGAGGGAAACAACGGGAGAAAAGCAGCCGTTGTTAATCACTCCCCCGATGAGCTCTCTAGATGTGCTTTTGCCTAAGGAAGTGATAAAGACTTCTGCAGCGGTAAATAAATTACCCATTAACCTATGCATGCCTCCTGACTCCTTGGCGGCGGCCAGAGCCCTAGATTTAAACACACAATTAGCGATTAATGCAGACAGGATAATCGCTGGATCCGGCGTAAATGTAGAACCTGAGACGTCTGCTCCTGCTGGTAATATTAACCAGGAGGAACTCGTCTTGGAAAAGGGAAATCCGCTGAATCAGCAGGAGCCGGATACAACAGACCCTATAGGGGCGGAGAGTCCAAGGGGGAGCTATATATCGATCCTGTGTAAATCTGGTACTCATAACAGAGAACAACAAGATGTTAATTCGCTGATGCATGATCTCTCACAATCTCTTATGATGTTTTCTCCTAATGCTAAGAACTCTTCAGTTCTTTCCTGTTCGTTCATTCCTCCCAACCCGCGACGAAACAATATAGACCCGAATGATAGGCCCCATTCAGTACAGGGTCATTTTGTAATAGGAATGGAAACGTCGCTTCAGACCATGAATGCGGCCCTGTTTTCCATTACGAGGTTAGATGACACCCTTGACACCAAAATAAATGCCCAACATATGATCATAGTCCAATTGCTGCATGAAATAAACTCTAAACAGAAGCAGTGTAAAAACTGTGAGAAGCAGCCTGAAGCTTTGATTATGGATGATACGAATGCTTTGAACAGGAAGGTAAGACCATCCGATGGTGATGAAGTCTTGTTGATTTATTGCACACAAAACCAACAAGAGGGCTTACAACGAAAATGTAAAAACAAGGTCGCCTCCACAATTGACATGTTAAAAAACCTGCCAAAAGAGAAAGTCTAAAAAATAACTCCATTCATGTGCCCTTTGGGAACCCAGTGATTGGGCCTGTAGAACCATGCAAAGTGGGTGAAAGATGTGGTTTAAAAAAAAAGACGAAATCAAAAAATCTTGAGGATGTAGAAGTATGTGTACCTCACAAAAAACAAAAGGTAACAGAAGATGAGGAAGTACCTGAATGTAGTAACACGCCTTCCTAAAACATCTTTAAAAAGAAGAACAAAGATCCAACTTCTCAACATGCAATAATCA
Organism: Ambystoma mexicanum; assembly: GCF_040938575.1. Taxonomy (NCBI): domain Eukaryota; kingdom Metazoa; phylum Chordata; class Amphibia; order Caudata; family Ambystomatidae; genus Ambystoma; species Ambystoma mexicanum. The sequence continues at coordinate 1,481,722,286 of NC_090922.1, forward strand.
CACTAAAAAAACGAAAAATGCTAAAAGCATGACAAATGCAAAAATTACAGGAACACGACATTTCCTACAAGCTCCAACTATGCCTAAATCAGTAGCTGCCACCGCGCGCACTGTCATAGCTAACAAGTATAAAAATGTTCACCTACTTAGAATGGCAAGAGAGTGTGAATCTGTAAATAAATCACTAACATATGAGCCTTTAGACACCTTGATTAAGCTGAGCAAGGAGCAAAAATTGAAGACTTCAGAAAACAAAACTGTACATGCAATCAAACAAACTGCCGACAATGAAGTGAAGTGAAGAAAATGTGAAATCTGACTGTAATATACAAAAGGAGGGGATGAGGCTGGAGACTGCTGAATCAAATGGTGAAATTTGCTTACCAATTGATGATTGGAGAGGGGAAATTGAGCAATCATTAAAGAGATTGATTTCCCAAGCAAATAAACAAGAGACGTCATCACAGATAAATAATGGTGAAAGTTCTAGAACGCCTATAGTGAATGCGCCTCATCAAGCCCAATATTTTCAATCTACAAAGGGAATGCAGGCAACTCCCAGACCTCAAAAACAAATATTAAAAAAACAAGAATTAAACCATTTGCTATTGCAATGCCGGCCTCAAGCCTTCAGAAGTTTTGATCTAAATAGACAATCGGTAATTAATATTTTGGCCGATGTACCGACTTTAGCAGGAATCTGCTCTGCTGATATTGATCAAATTGAATTTGTTCATGAAAATGACCTATCAGTGGTCAAATTATGGATGAAATCGGAGTTCCTTAAAAATGCAATGTGGCAGGCCAGGGCTGACTTATACGAATTGGGCTTTTTGTTATCAAATCAGTCATCAATGAACAATCCTCAGCCCCCAAGAGGAGGAAATGAATATGTATCTAAATCTGTGGGATATGTTAAAGAGTTGACCTCCAACCAGCAAAGGTGGCCTTCACTTGAGAATGATCAAAGAGTGGAGGAAAAAGATTCCAGAATGATGAATTGTTAGCTAAGCCAACCTGAATATAAATCCTCGGTTGCCTCTTGGAATACTAGAGGTTTCAAGCATTTAACAACCTCCAAAAAGATGATGCTATGCAAATTTGATATAATAGCCTTTCAAGAAATTTGTTTGTCAGCTCCTTCAATTTGGGATAAACATGTTATTATTATGACCCCTGCTATTGTACCGGTGAGAGGTAGGCCCATGGCCGGACTCATGGTAGCTGCCAAAAGATCTCCTCACATCCAACTGGAACAGTGGAGTTCTCCAAATAGCTTCTTACAGATGGTAAGGATAAAAGTAGACTCTATGACAATTGGGTTAATAAATTGCTGTTGGAATCATGTGGCCATCTCTGACAACCAATTTTTTGAGGCGCCTGATGACTTGCTGAACTTAACACTTCTTGATGCAAATTGCGGTCATTTAATAATTACAGGAGATCTGAATATCAACTATTACGAGCAAAATGGAAAGGAGGTTGTCCCTGCGGCTAGGAGGTGGAACTCACTAATGGCAGAATGACATTTTCTCAGATTGAAATGTGCCAAAGGAGGTGATATTCCTCCTAATCCGACTTGGCACAGAGGAATGCAATCTGCCTTTATTGACTATACCTTTGTAGATAAGGGACTGTTTGACCGCATTGTTGAGTTTAAGATAATTCAGCAAGACAAAAGTGACCATGATATTCAATCTTTCAAATGGTCTATATGTCTAATTAAGAAAAGCTTTGATAATTCGCTAGCTTCTAACATGATATTGAACTCTGCACAAAATAGATTTTTTTGGACTCCTCCGATGTTAAAATCCTTGAATCAAAATCTTATTGAGAAATACGCAGATGGCAAAAAATGTTATCCAAAGAATGAATCTTCATATGTTGAAGAATTACAAATCATTGCATATCACAAGAAAACATCAAATGCTAAAGCACCACAAAGACTTCATGTCTATAGTAATAGAAATTGCACTGCGTAAAGCTCAATATAGACCCGATAAAAGACTGCTTCAGAATCTTGATTTGGACAAACGTATATCCCAACTGAAAACTCTTAAATGAAAGTATAAAAATTGGATAAAAAGCAGACATGTCCAAATGTACCAAGCTGATGCTGAACTAATGCTTGAAAGGATGAGTTCTAAAAGCTCTGCTAAAATATGGTCATTATTAAAAGAATCACAGTGTAAAATACAAATTGTGCATCAAATGTACCCAATTTCGCAAAAGGTATGGGCTGCATACTATAAAACATTATATGACGATACGAACACCAAGAGACCTAATATTATCTATGATAACACCCAAGGATTAGATTTTGTTTTTGATCTTGAAGACATGCTATTTTTTATATCTAAACGTTCAACCTCCAGGGCTCCTGGCCCTGATGGACTATCGAACCATATGATCAAAAAGAACCCCGAGGGTTGGGCCCTGATCTTTGTCACAATATTTAAACAAATAATGAGAACTGGATGTATCCCATTGTCATGGAGGAAATCAATCACCATTCCAATCCATAAGAAATGGTTGAACTCTGATCCGGCAAATTATAGACCTATTTCATTGCTGGCCAATCCTAGTAAATTGTTTGCCAGATTGTTACTGAGAGATCTGAATAAATGGCTAAACACAAACTATTTATGTGACCCGAATCAAATGAGCTTTGTACCAGGAATTGGTACCTCTGTTAATTTACATATTTTGGAAATCATTAAACAACAAGAACGAGATAAGCGACAAACAGTATTCTTGGCTTTCATTGATTTTCAAGCCACTTTCGATTCAGTTTGCAGAAAATGACTAATCAAAAAATTATTGATGGCAAAGTGACCCTTGTATTTGGTGTTTTGGATCAATGAATTACATACCAATACAATAGTGCAGATTAGGTTAGCACTAGATGGCACCTTATCAAACCCTATTCAAACATTTTGTGGGCTAAAACAAGGATGCATCTTGGCAAGTACACTATTTAACTTTTTCATTTCTGATGTTCGGCACGATTTTGGCAGTGTTGTTTCAGATTCTCCGCGTATTGGAAGCCAAGCAGGCCCCTGGTTGTTTTATGCGGATGACTTGGTTTTGTTGGCTAAAACTTTAAGGTGCCTGCAAGAATTATTATTGGCACTAACAAAATTCGCTGACACTAATTTGCTGAAGATAAACCAAGATAAATGTAAAATAATGATGCTAGGTCTAAAAAAGAATCTTACAAAAAAATGGCTCATACAAAATGTTACCATTGATGTTGTTTCCGAGTATAAATATCTAGGGATACAAATCAGTACCGATAAAAATGAAAGGCCTTACCACAGAGAACTAGAACAAAAAAAATCGAACTGGTTTTGCCCAAACCAAAATAATTTTGGCCAAATATGGAAAATTCTCGTTATCTCCGGCGATATTTTTTTATAAACAAAAGTTCACTCCGATCTTGACGTATGCTGCCGAGACGAGAGACATCATTTCAGAGAAAATATGGCAAATTTTAGAGGGTCAATACTGGAAAACAGTATGTGGTGTGCCTACAATGGTATCTATGTGCCTGATTCGCCACGAGCTAGCAAAAATGTGTTGGCAAAAATGGGTAAACATATGCTGGAGTCTAAGGGCAAAAAAATGTGTAAATGGCATAAATAGATAGACCAGATAATGGAGGGAGCAGGTATTAGCAAGGATCTGCTCATTAAAAACCCTCAAAGAGCCAAGAAGAAACTATGGCTGTATGACTGGATCACTACAAGAAATGCCTGCTTAATCTTAGAGTTTTTAAGGGACAAGCATATGGAATCAAAGAGTTATATAAAACGGAACAGTATTTGTTGAAATATCCTGATCCCAAAAATAGATTTGGCTACTTGCGGCTAAGACTGAATCTTTATATGACTAATGAGGTAAGGCTCATGAGAAAACTCACAGAAAATGCTGATTGTAGATTCTGTAAAGTACCATGTCAGAGGGAATAGTTAAAACATCTAATTGTGGAATGTGATGAGTTGAGTGAAAGAAGAATAATTTGTTTCAAACATATATTTGTTGGACGAATAATCTTGAACTCTGAAACTCTCTGGGATTTCCTATACAACAGCCAAACTCCAAATGAATATGGCAATGGTACTATTCATTCAATCGCTAATGTTAAGTGAGCATTCTGATGTAATTGATCCTAACAAGATGTATATGCCGAAAAGAAGGCGGGAGCTAAAAGTGGCTGTTAAAATTGTTTCTGCTGAAAAAGAAATTTAGTTAAAGTTTTAGTAATTAGGGAAGATTTTGTTTCAAATTTTTTGCTATATTGTGTTTCATTTAAAAAAAGGAAAAGTGTTTAGGGAGTTTTAAAATAATTTTAAGTGTATATGATATACTGTTATAAATGTTATTAATTGGGATTTTATATGCTTGATGTGATGTGTATTAGATTTATGATTAGATTATGATTTAACTTTTATTTGCAGCTATATCAAATAAAATAATAAAATACAGTGAAATGTCCTGCGGGGGGAAAGCATTGCAGCACAGGGAAGGTGGGATATGATGAGGGGCACACAGCTTGTGCAGCATTGCAGCACAGGGAAGGTGGGATATGATGAGGGGCACACAGCTTGTGCAGTATTGCAGCACAGGGAAGGTGGGATATGAGGAGGAGCACACAGCGTGTACAGCATTGCAGCACAGGGAAGGTGGGATATGAGGAGGAGCACACAGCGTGTACAGCATTGTAGCACAGGGAAGGTGGGATATGAGGAGGGGTACACAGCTTGTGCAGCATTGCAGCACAGGGAAGGTGGGATATGAGGAGGAGCACACAGCGTGTACAGCATTGCAGCACAGGGAAGGTGGGATATGATGAGGGGCACACAGCTTGTGCAGCATTGCAGCACAGGGAAGGTGGGATATGAGGAGGAGCACACAGCGTGTACAGCATTGCAGCACAGGGAAGGTGGGATATGATGAGGGGCACACAGCTTGTGCAGCATTGCAGCACAGGGAAGGTGGGATATGATGAGGGGCACACAGCTTGTGCAGCATTGCAGCACAGGGAAGGTGGGATATGAGGAGGGGCACACAGCTTGTGCAGCATTGTAGCACAGGGAAGGTGGGATATGAGGAGGAGCACACAGCGTGTACAGCATTGCAGCACAGGGAAGGTGGGATATGATGAGGGGCACACAGCTTGTGCAGTATTGCAGCACAGGGAAGGTGGGATATGATGAGGGGCACACAGCTTGTGCAGCATTGCAGCACAGGGAAGGTGGGATATGAGGAGGAGCACACAGCGTGTACAGCATTGCAGCACAGGGAAGGTGGGATATGAGGAGGAGCACAGAGCGTGTACAGCATTGCAGCACAGGGAAGGTGGGATATGATGAGGGGCACACAGCTTGTGTAGCATTGCAGCACAGGGAAGGTGGGATATGATGAGGGGCACACAGCTTGTGCAGCATTGCAGCACAGGGAAGGTGGGATATGAGGAGGAGCACACAGCGTGTACAGCATTGCAGCACAGGGAAGGTGGGATATGAGGAGGGGCACACAGCTTGTGCAGCATTGTAGCACAGGGAAGGTGGGATATGAGGAGGAGCACACAGCGTGTACAGCATTGCAGCACAGGGAAGGTGGGATATGATGAGGGGCACACAGCTTGTGCAGCATTGCAGCACAGGGAAGGTGGGATATGATGAGGGGCACACAGCTTGTGCAGCATTGCAGCACAGGGAAGGTGGGATATGAGGAGGAGCACACAGCGTGTACAGCATTGCAGCACAGGGAAGGTGGGATATGATGAGGGGCACACAGCTTGTGCAGCATTGTAGCACAGGGAAGGTGGGATATGAGGAGGAGCACACAGCGTGTACAGCATTGCAGCACAGGGAAGGTGGGATATGAGGAGGAGCACACAGCGTGTACAGCATTGCAGCACAGGGAAGGTGGGATATGATGAGGGGCACACAGCTTGTGCAGCATAGGGAAGGTGGGATATGATGAGGGGCACACAGCTTGTGCAGTATTGCAGCACAGGGAAGGTGGGATATGAGGAGGGGCACACAGCTTGTGCAGCATTGCAGCACAGGGAAGGTGGGATATGAGGAGGAGCACACAGCGTGTACAGCATTGCAGCACAGGGAAGGTGGGATATGATGAGGGGCACACAGCTTGTGCAGCATTGCAGCACAGGGAAGGTGGGATATGATGAGGGGCACACAGCTTGTGCAGTATTGCAGCACAGGGAAGGTGGGATATGAGGAGGGGTACACAGCTTGTGCAGCATTGCAGCACAGGGAAGGTGGGATATGATGAGGGGTACACAGCTTGTGCAGCATTGCAGCACAGGGAAGGTGGGATATGATGAGGGGCAC